>NC_090929.1:1058135169-1058760169 GCF_040938575.1 Ambystoma mexicanum | reverse complement strand
TGGGAGATAGAACCCTGTTACCTTTATGCTTGTATCCCAACCACTTCCTGTCTGTAAACCAAGCTTGAAGAGAAACTATGAGAAACAAAATCAGGACACTATACTGAAACATTATAATTTGAACCATCCTGACCCCGTTGTTTTAGGACAATCTCAATTAGGGAGTCCCCATTCAGCAAAGGTTGCTCACTGTAGTGAGTATACCTGTGGTGTATTCTGTTCTATGGTAGAAGGAGGCAGAGAATGTATTTGCAGCACCAATATATAAGCCCGGTGCATGCATGCCCATAGCTCTCCTCCACAAGCGCTGCCCATGGTATTGCCCCTTAGTCCTTTTCAGCCCACCCATGTTAGTACCTGACCAATGGCTAAGTTATTTAAGGGTGGAAGGTGGGTGGGTGTATAGAGGAGAGGTGACGCTGCACTATGAATACACAAGTCACTACGTCGAGTAACATTTCCTTACTCCTACATCCCATCCCCTTTCCTCCACACTCTCAGAGATTTCAAAGCACTGATCCAAACATGGAAGAATGGTTCTGCTGTCAACATAACTTGTTGAGAACCTATTGATCAACTGAACTCCCGTCCAAACGGTAATGTCCTCAGACAGATGAAGAATTAGTCCACACAACCACCTTGTCAATGATGTCCCATGGAGCATGTCGTTGAAATGCGAGCAGAACCACCTTAGACCTCACTGTATGGGCATGTAGTCGTTTAAGAGGAGGGAAACCTTGTACAGAATAATGGGAGGCAATGCAGGGAAATATCCATCTGGCAGTGGTGGATTTAGAAGCTTGTCAACCCATGTCATGATGACTCTGGAAGGTAAGAAAATGTATTTTTGAGAACCTAAAATATGTAGTCCTTTCTAGGTAAAATCTGAGAGCCCATCTCACATCCAGACATTAAATTATCCTTTCTACATCAGAGGGAGGGTTTAGAGAAACACTGAATATTATGGAAAAAAGTAGAACAGAAAAGAGTGTGAAAAGCCCCTATGATGCTGCACGCATCCAGCTCGGACTGTGTGGAGAAAAGAAGTGCAGGGAAAAGGCGGGGCTTGGGCGTGGTATGGTGGCTGTGGCCACACATGTGCCAGGCCTCATACAAACACTTCATAAAGACAATGATTTTGTCAGGCTGTGAAACAATGCTCTGGTCCTGCCTGTCGGATGGAATGTCCCACAAGAATGGAGGAAAGGGAACGGATTTAGACACATGTTTCAGATAAAGGGCCTCATTACACGGAATGCGGTAAGGGTCTACCGGTACCGGTAAGGGCACCGGTACCAGTAAACCCTTACCGCCTTACTACGAGGTCCCTTTGCGGGACCCGACCTCAACGGCTGGTTTTACCAGCCGTTAAGGAACGGGCCCGCAAAGGGACCTTGGTGCTAATTACGGTACCGCAATTTGCGGTACCGTAATTAGTTCCTTCCCCATTCCCATTGAGCCCTATGGAGGCAAAAATGGGAATGGGGAAGTGCCTTGGTAAATGGGGAATTACCGCCCCGCTCACCTTGGAGTAGGGCGGTAATTCCGCCATCCACCAAGGCGGACACGGTAAAATGCCGGTGGCAACCATGGCGCTAATAGCACCATGGTTACCGCATACCATGTAATGAGGCCCAAACTCATGGTTCCTGTATGTGTTTATCCCAACAACCTCCTATAGGTAAACAAAATAAGCTTACACCTTTATGCATTGAGTCACATGCTTTGTTGATGATACAATTTACTGACATCAGTGAGGGCATCCTGTTCGTGAATATCCTGAGAAGGTATCTGGTGAAAGGATGGGATGTGCAACCCAAACAGTAAGGCCATAAATACCAACTGGGCTCCATAGCACCTCTCCCTCCTCCCTCTTCCAACATGGCACCTTTGAAGGGGGCCTTCAACCACCTGATTTCCAGGGAAAGAGTGGCCTGTTGTAGGCTGTGAACCTGTAGACACAGGTGTGACGTGGGCATGCAGGTAGCAAATATGGCATAGGAGGCCATGTTGCAAGAGCTTGGTGCGAAGCCAGAAAGGAGGTGGCTGAACGTGCAAAAGGAGGCATTGGCTTCCTGGACTGCAGAGGCAGCTGCATCTGCTGCGGTTGCAGAGTCACACGTCCCGGTTCATACGGCAGATACTGCAGCCTGTGCTTTGAGAAATGCCACTCAGGAGAAGACATGTAAGCACGTCACCTGAGTTGGAAAACTCCATACCAAACACATAGTGCCAAACAGTTCCAATACATGTGCGTGGCTAAACGTAACCTTCCACTCAGCAGGGAGATGATCAATGCAGCACAAGGCAGCCTCATGCCACCTTGGCTTGACTTCTTGAGTGCCAAGAGCAGTTTCTCTCCCTCTTTACGCGCCATGATGAAAAGGTCAATTCAACCGACACTGTTTTCTCCGCCCCTTTGCTGTCCTCATCAAAGCTGTCCGGAGACAGGCACAAGTTGCTTCCGGCTGCACATCTGAGGTGCAAACTTAACCCCTCCTCCTCCAACCATTTCAACAAAGCACAGGTGGCTGTGGTGTGTTCAGAGGGAAACGCCACTGGGGAATGGGGTGGGGTGGATAGGGGAGGCTGCAGGGCTTTAAGGAATGGATAGGAGGTGGCAGAGGTTTGCAGTAAACCTATTGGAAGGGGGCAATGAAAAATGATAATCGATGCTCAATTTAAATATTCAAACAAGCAAAAAACAGGAAGTTGGGGTGCCCTATTAGGACAGGCCGCAGTCAGGGCACTACTAGTACATAGGTCAAAAGAGAAAGAACTGCTGCCACATGCTGATACCAGTGTAGTGCAGAGAAATTGTGCAAAGTTTAATGGTATCAGACAATATATTTAGGATAATAATCAAATCCTAGTAGAAAAAAGATGTTTCCCCCTGCCAAAGAACACACACACAGCCATCAGAAAAAGGAAATTAGAATTATTATTTTTCAAAAGATATTACATTCAACATATAATTGGAAATAAATTCATTACATGCTGGAAATGTAATCAGTTCAGAGCCATGACAGTTCAAAAGTACATTTGTGATACCTAGAAATGTTGGTACGAATTAAGGATGTGGAAAAACTAGATGTAAATCTCAAAGGAAGAGTGAAAAGACAGTGTATCTAAGTGAACAGACAAACCCCAGTGCAAAAGATTTGGGTGTGACCCAAAAGTTGGTCTCCGAAGAGTTAAAAAAATACAGAAAGTATGTAACGCATGAACACAGAGAACCAAGCATCACATTATCCACATTATTTAGAGACAGCTCAATAGCATAAACATTGCCTACTAGCTAACTGGGGGCCTATACACTTCCTTGTATTATGTACTCAAATGTCAATTCCTGGAAGTGGGCTCAAAATGAGAAGATTTTTTGACTTTGCAGATTCATTTAAATGTGCACCACTGACTAATGAGATAGGCCACTTTGTCAGCATGTGTAGTCAGTGAGAGATCATCTCTGAAGGGATTTGCCCTTTTCTCAACTACTGCAATTCTTTACAAATCAATATAAAATATGCATTGTAAAGCACCTTTTCCAAATGAATTAATAGGTGGTTCAAGGAGAGCTCATAAACCAACCTAAGACTTCAAGATATTCCACAGTACACATCTAAAGCACTCCTGTGCTTTGCAAAATACATGCATGTACCCAAAAAAGAAGAATGTATGTCTTTAGTTGGGGGTTATGAAAAATATGTTTTATTCCATTGAAAAAAAATCATCTGCAAATGTACTACAAAAAAACCAAATATCTCTTATAACGCATGTAGCTGGCAAAACAATATCAGACATGATACATTATTTACAATATAAAATGATGGCAACCTAATGTGCTAGGTCAGAAAACATACCTATATGAGTTCTTGTGCCACTGGTAACTCATGGGCCTCTTGTAATTTGAAACAGGAGAATTCTTAGGGATTGTCTTTCAGCGGTGTGCCACTGGATGCATAAAAATTGGCTTAAGCTGAAGGGAGAAAATACTGAGATATTAGTGATTGGTCAGGCACCCAACAGCTGGACCTCTGACTACTGGCCTGTGTGCTTAGGACCCTGTCCAAAAACCTCTACTGTGGTCAAAAGCCTTGGCATTAACATCACGATGTCAGGCTCTAGAGAGGCGAAAATTTCAGCTGTCTGCCGGAGTGGCTTTGTGAAATTCAGGGTTTTGAAGAAGGTGCTCCCGTTTCTCCCCAATGAGGCTAGAAGCAACATTGTCACAGCCTCTATTATGGGTGCAATTGACTACTGCAACAGTATTTATCTGGGCCAGCCAGAAGTACTGCTCCAGCGACTTCAGACCATCCAGAATGCGGTAGCCAGGTTAGCACTTAGCGCACCTAGACTATCCCACTCTGAGGACCTACTGTAACGTCTTCATTGGCTGCCCGTCAGAACTCGGGTGAAGTCTAAGGTCCTATGCAGGGTTCATCATGCGATCCACTCCATGGGTGCCAAGTTCTTACAGTCAAAGCTGTCTCTCTACCAACCCAAGAGAACTCTCAGTTCAGAAAACCAGTTTCTGTTGACTGTCCCCCGCTTCCAACGCTCTCGTGCTGGAGGCAGATATTTTTCTGTACTGGACCTGACTTTGTGGAATGCTCTTCCCTTGCATATCCGCAGCACCCAGGTCCTGTCCATTTTCCGCAAGCAGCTAAAAACGTGGTTGTTTTAATATGTGTTGCTCTCCTCTCCTCTGTGGTGTTTTTTCCCCTCAGTGCCTTGATACCTTCGGGTCCTTGCCACGCTTTATACATCCTCATACAATACAATACAATACTACAAGGCGATCATGATAGTAACACGGGGGCTAGTGCGGAGGAATGAGAGATAGAAGAGGTCAGGTGGCCTAGCGGCTTGAGGTTTCCAGTTGTGAGATAGTGTTTTGAAGGAAGCAGTACAGGGGATGGAAACAATGGGGAATGGCAGTGCCCGGCACTTGGTGGCATGGCTGGGTCCTTTAGAGAACATGCAAGAGAGAGAGAGACGGACCATGGTAATTGACAGCAGGTAGGGCAAGGAACAGGACACTGCACAGGCTAGTCAGTATTGCCAGCCGTGGTTTCAGTTGTGAAGCTCTATATGACACGCTGGAAAGTGAGTGGTTGGACTTCAATGAGTAGTATGTCGCGATAAAGGAGACAGCTGAGGAGGTAAAAGGCATTGCATTAAATGAGTCTTTGCCCTCTGTACAAGGTACCTTGCAGGGCAGCCATCACTCCTATTTTCAAGCCATAATCTGCAAATTAGGGTGAGGTAGACCTTTGGATGGCGTGTACAAGTACCTTTTGTTCCTGGGGATGCTGAGTGCGACAATGAGTCAAGGGGAAAGATCAAAGATTACAAGCATTTATGCTATACATGCGTTCCTTTATGCAGTTTTATAAGGGGCCGAGCTGCACCAATGGATGGTGGAGGGCTTTACAGATAGTGAAAACCATGTCAGACATTTACATTTGTAATTTACATGTACTAACATCAATAGTTCCTATTATTAATTCAGAGCTAGGGCAAGCCACAGCACAAACAGATTTTGATGTGGTCGCATGGTCTTTTCTTTGGACTTGGGTGGCCCATTTTCATTTTGGAGGAAGATTAATTAGTATAATTTAGGCTTTATCAAACTTTCAACCTCAGATTGCATCTTAACTCCTGCCATTAACATTACAAGAGGTACCCAATCAGGTTGTGCATTATCCCCAATATTGTTTAACTTATATATTGCACCCCTTGCCCAAGCCACTTAGGACCTCTTACCTTATTTTACCACTTTGTAGTAGACACTGGATTATGAGGTTATCCCTTTTTTTCAGATGATGTGGCATTATATGTGAAAAACCTTGAGGAAGTTACCCAGTAATAATTAAGTGATAATTAAGTGAAGAACGTTTTTTTAATATTGCGGTATAGAATTAATACCAACAAGAATGACCTTTTGTCTTGGAAAATACCTAAATGTACCTCTACCTGCTCATATGACAGATATTTAGGATTTAAGATTGCTGAAAATGACCTATGTCATATTAACTAAGGCCCAATGATGAAAGAGATTAGGAGACAGCTGGGGAACTGGACTTTTTTAAACTGTTAATATTGGCTTGAAGACATATAATTCAAATATTAATTCTATCTAAAATTATTGTTTATTTGACTCTCTACATATACGTGTTTACTGAAATTTTTTGTCAATCTGAAAAGTTTAGTGACACATTTTATTTTGTGTGGGAAATCAAGCCTAATTACTTGGAAAAAGAACTCACTAAGAATATTTGAAAAAGGGGAAGAGATGCTCTAAAATTTAGATCTCACTATTGGGATGCACATCATAAAAGGAGAAGGACATTTCTTAATGCAGAGGGGAGGGGCCGGTCAGTGGGCCTCTAGGCCAATCGGGATGGTAAGAACTGGGCCTGGGAAAGCCTGTGTTCCAAGCCTCCTTGGAGGTGGGAGGCCACCATCTGCCCTGCCAGGACAGAAGGTAAGTGTGCCCCTTTTCCATCTTCCCGTCAACCTACCCCCAATTCCCACATCCCATGCCCAGCCCCATCCCCACCCCACTTACCTCAAACTTCCTTGTCCCTCACAGGCGCCGGGAACACAAAGAGTTCCCAGTACTTACTCATTGTGATAATGACTGCCATTCAAAGGGACACGGGATTGTGTGTAGTTTCTTCGCCCTTGTCCATGGCACCAATCTTGTTTTTGAAGTTTATATACAGGTGAGAAATGGCAAAAACGTCTTTTCTTAACTTAAAAAATAACTGTTGGCATCCTGGAAAAACATGCTGGGATGCTAATAGCAATTAACAAGTCCGGGCAGGGGCATTAATGGTCGAGTAATGCCCCAGGCATACCTCACCTGGTTATGCCCCTGCCCTTTGGGGTTTTTCGCTTAATAATAAAGATAACAAATCATGATAGACCAGATGTACAGCGCAACGTACTTTCCAGATATTTTTAAACGAGTTGGGCTTCCGACTTTTGCAATGTTATGTCGTGACTGGTCTAAACTAACAAAGGATATTCACTTAACATCTTGCCAATATGGACATTGAATATGCTCTATGCACATTCTTCATAACACTTAGGGAGTCGGTTATTTTTTTAATTCTCAGTCAAAGTTACTAGAACAATTAAATCATCAGCTCCATGTAAAATGTGCATTTTTAAATATCTGCTACTGAAGAATTTGTTGCTGCTAGTTATACTAGTTTGAGGATTCTGCATCAATCATACATCAAGGAGTTGTACAATGCCAGTTCAGCGAGTCAAAGAACAAGATGGTATGCTTGACTAAGCCTTTTTGAAACAACCTCCTAAATGGCACTGGCTCAAAAGTGGTCAAATGATTTGAATGAGAACCTTACAATTCAATTAATGGATGACTCTCTTGTTATGGGCTAGGTAATTGTGCATCCCGTAAATTTGAGGAAGCAACATTTATTTTTACTTTTCATCACCTTTATTATTCCCCAAAGAAAGTCCGGATGGTGTATAAGGGAACGGGAAAATCCTGTTCATGGGGTGGTACAGTGGCAGCCGACGACATTCATGTTTGCGGTATATTCAAGGTTGTCCAAATTCTGCAGCCAAGTGAACATGTTTTTGAATAAATGCCTTTGGTGATTAACTGAGGGGCCCTCTTCAATAACTTTTGGTATGAGTGAGAATGTGAATTTTGTTTAAGCAAAAACAAGATTTATATTTTATGTTATGTTGGTTGTTCATTATATTATTCGTAAAGATTGGTTTTGGCTAGCCTACTGTCTTTGAGGATTGGTTAAATGTATTTCTGAAAATTAGGGCACAGTATGCTAAAGTTGTGTAAAAAAGAACTAGGGTGGTAAATCATTTGGAATTGTTAGAGCTTTTGTCTTACACAGTTTTTACAAAAGTTAATTAAAAATATATAACATTTCTATTGATGGGCTACTCTCAGCATATAGGAGAGAAATAGTGAATTTTTTGGTTACAATAATGCTGAAAATGTGTATGTTTTATGCATATAATAGATTAGTACCCGACGAGTGCTGTACACCAGGAATACTACGTGTCGATTGGCTCTTTTCCGAGCCACACCACACGGTATTCCTATGTACGTTAGTGCTCCCGCACGTGCCAGGTACTCTGTTCCCGGCGAGGGGTGTGGCAGCCCCTTAGCCAATGAGGAGGCTCCAAACGGGGCAATCCCCACTCCGAACCTCCCTATGGTTGGAGGCTGCCTTTGTCCCCCACCACGGACTCAGGTACGTTTTTTTTTCCTCCATTACCGCCCACGGCAATGCCCCCATGGCTTCGTTAAGGCAATCCATTAGCAGCCACACCCAAGAAAACACTTGGGGCTGCTTAATGGATGGAATGTTCAAGGTTAATGCATCCTGCTTAATGGATGGAATGTTCAAGGTTAATGCATCTGAAGTTCTATGTCCATAATAAAAGCATTTTGGTGTTAAATGGATGTTCTTGTTTACTTTTGTTCATGAGCCTGCGCCAAAGGCGCCAGGACACTGTCCTCCCAGGTCTCCTGTGCATGCATCCCCTGCATGCCTGTGCCCTTGACTTCATGACCATGACAACACTACCCCTCAAGGCCCCTCTCAAGGGTGGTTCTCCTCCAGGTCCTGGTTTGGTGGGATTATTGCGATGGAACTGTCTGATTAAACGCGGAGCATGGACGTGTTCACTGGGTTCCCAAGTTCGGTCTTGAGGTCTGTAACCTTTCCACTCAATTAGGCAATACAATTTTGATCGAACCACCTTGAAGTACAGGATGGATTTGACTTCATATTCTGGTTCTCCATCTATTACTTTGGGCTCTGGCAGAGAACTAAGCAGTGTATTGGATTTCATTGGTTTGAGGAGAGAGACATGAAACACGGGGTACATTTTCATGTGAGATGGTAACTCCAATTTCATGGCGACAGGATTGATTATGGACTTTATAGTATAGAGGCCCAGGTATCTTGGGCGGAAAGCTCTTGGCCCCTTCAGGGAATATATTTGGATGCTAACCACACCTTTTCTCCAATCTGGCAGGAGCTTCCTTCCGATGTCGATCAGCAAACAGTTTTTGTCTTTCCTTAGCCTTTCTCAGATGCTCTATCGCCTCCTTAAGAGTGATGGTTTTATGCAAGATTTTTATGGCTGGCATTTCCAGGGTATCAGGTGGATGAAAAACTGATGTCCTTGGATGTCTTCCGTGCACAGTGTAGAATGGAGTTTGCCCTGTGCTTGTGTGAACTGAGTTGTTGTATGCATACTCAGCTATCCAGAGTGTATTTTTCCAAGAATCCTCGGACTGTTGCAACATACACCTGAGATATTGCTCTAAAGTCTGGTTGGTTCGTTCAGTTTGCCCATCAGTTTGAGGGTGATGGCTTGTGTACAACCGGAGATCGATTTTGGCAATCGTACAACACTTTTTCCAAAAGGCAGAAACAAATTGAGTTCCGCGATCAGACACTAATATTGATGGAAATCCATGCAATCGAACAATTTGTTCTAGGAACACAGAAGCGAGAGTTGAAGCAGTTGGGAGTCCCTTCAGGGGGATGAAATGGGCCATTTTGGAGAAAAAATCCACAATTACTAATATGGTGTTGTATCCATTGCAGGGTGGAAGATCCATGATGAAGTCCATCGACAGGGTATGCCAAGGTGCTAGCGGTACTGTTAGGGGATGTAGTAAGCCAGCGGGGTTCTGTTTCTGAGACTTGTGTTGTGCACAGACACTGCAGGTTTCAATAAATTGGGTGATGGCTTTTCACCAGGTTGGCTACCAGTAGTTTTGTTTTACCTTAGCCTGGTTTTGGCTATTCCTGGGTGTCCTTCCACTAATGAATCGTGGTAATTTGTGATGATTTGATTTTGCAGTTCTTGTTCTTGGACATATAATCGTCCTTGGAAATACGGTAGATTGTCTTTCATGGTGTACTGGTCACCTTTTAACAGCCATTCCTTTTGTGTTGATTGATCCATCAGGGATTGCAAACTGGTTCTTTGGTCATCTACACACGTGGTGGCAGCTATTCTGGTTTGAATCCTTTCCTCAGGAATTATGGCCACAGGGTCAGATGCTGTAAAAGCCTCTTTTTCTTCGCTGATGAGTGATAGAGCATCTGCTTTCCCATTGTGTACTCCAGGTCTATAAGTGATAACAAAATTGTATTCTGCAAAAAAGAGAGCCCGCAAAGTTGACGCAAGGATTGTGCTTTGGCGGTTTTCAAGTATTTGCAAGTTACGGTGGTCCATGATGACAGTGACTGCATGTCTCACCCCAAGAAGGTAACATCTACAGTCCTTGAATACTGCTTAAATCGTCAGTAATTCCTTATCGTGATTGCGTAGTTCAACTCGGGGGCTGAAAATTTGCGAGACCAGAATGCGACGGGGTGTAGTTGTCCTGTTTCAGGGTCTCATTGTGACAATACTGCTCCCATGGCTATTTTTGAAGCATCTGTTCCAACTATCTAAGGTAGGTCTGGTCATGGGTATCGAAGGACTGGTGCTGTAGTGAATGCTAGTTTCAACTTCTGGAAGGCTTATTCAGCTTCTGTCGACCAATGGAACTTTTGATTTTTCTTTAACAAGCAGGTAATTGGATGTACAATTTGTGAAAACCCAGGCATAAACAGACAGTAAAAGTTGGCGAAACCAAGCGTGCTTTGCACTCTGTTTGTGGATGTTGGTGAGGACCATTGGAGGATTGCATCCAGCTTTCGTGTATCCATATGTACACCTTGTAGTGTGAGCATGAAACCGAGAAACTCAACCTCGGTTACATGGAAAAAAATGTTTTCCAACTTGGCATACAATTGGTGTTGTCGAAGCTTCTCTAAGACTGCCCAGACATGGCCTACATGTTCTTCCATGGAATGTGAGTAGATAAGAATGTTGTCAATGTAAACAAGAGTGCAAACGTCCAGTAGTTCATGGAGTACATCATGTATAAAGAATTGGAACGCTGCAGGGGCATTGCATAGCCTGAAGGGCATGACCTTGTATTCAAAGAGGCCGTTCTTCGTGCGGAAGGCTGTTTTCCACTCGTCTCCCTCTTTTACTCTTACTAGATGGTATGCTCCTCTTAAATCCAGTTTTGTGTAGATTTGAGCATGTTTCACTTGGTCCAGGAGCTCTGGTATAAGTGGTAAAGGATATCGATTTTTTACTGTGATCTGATTGATAGCTCTATAGTCGATGCAAGTTCTTAAGTCCCCCTCCTTTTTAGGCATGAAGAATATGGGCGAGGAGGCAGGTGACTTGGACGGTGAATGAAAGCGTTCACCAGGTACTTATCCAGGTAAGTTCTAAGATGCTGATTTTCCTGTTCTGTCAGAACATACATTCGACTGCAAGGGATCTGGGCTCCGGGTACAAGATCTATTTGACAATCGTAGGGTCTGTGCAGGGGCAGAACGTTGGCTTGCTCTTTTTTGAAGACATCCTGGTAATCTTGGTATTCAAGCGGTAAGGAGCTGATGAGGCCCAACACGATTCCTTTCTTCGGTTTCAGATTGGTGACATCTTTTTTGTAACATGTGTCGGCACACTCATGAGGAAATGTCAGAACTTGTTCTCGCCAGTCGATCCTAGGATTGTGGGTCTCCAGCCAGGGCATTCCCAATATCATCTGGAACTGAGGAGCACCAATGAGATCAAAAGTAATATCCTCGTGATGCCTGTCCTGACACAGAAGCTTGACTTTCTCTGTGTATTGTGTCACCGGGCCGGATGATAGCTGATAACCATCCAAAGCAGTGATGTTTTCTGATTTCTGCTTCTGTTGGAGGGGAAGGCCTATTCAGAGAGCCAAATCTTGGTCAATGTAGTTACCCACAGCTCCACAATCAATATATGTCTCCAAGGCATGTATTTTTGATGGTTGCTTGTGATTCACCAAAAGCACTGGAAGGACTAGATGTGAGATCTGTACGGATTCCTTTTTCATGCTCGACAAGCGGACCCCTACACTTGCCGGGCATTGACGTTTCCTGAGTTCTGTTCTTCTTCTTCATCAGTTTTGTCTGTTGATCCAACCGTTTTCTTGGGTGGTTTTACCAGGCAGTCACGGAGGAAGTGACGTGCTTGTCCACAATATAAGCAAAGCTGTTGTTGTCTTCTTTTTTCCCTTTCTGCTTTAGTAAGGGGACTTCGCAATCCACCAATTTCCATTGGCTCAGACTGTTCATGTGGTTTAGTGTGATTCTCACGAGGTTGTATGTAAACTGACCGTCCCTCTGATCTAGCTCGATCCATTTTCAGATTCTGCAACCTATGATTGAGTTGCACCGTCAGGTCTATGTAGTCCGCACACCTCTCAGGGGGATTCACCACTTGTGCCAACACATCCTTAAGTTCTCCATGTAACCCTCAGTAAAAGAGTGTAGTCCTCTTCTCTTCTGGCCAGATGGTCTGGGCTATGAGATGATTGAAGTTTGCAATATAGGTTAACAGATCTTGACTCCCTTTTCTGAGTGACACCAACTCATTGTCCAGACTTTGTCCTTGAGTATGACGGGCAAACAATTTCTCCATCTAATGTTGAAAATTCCCAAAGTTCTGGAGTAAAGGGTCATCGTCATTTACCAAAGGTATAGACCAGTCCGCCGCACTACCTCCTAAATACGAGAGTACAAACGTCACTTTGGCTTGGTCATTAGGAAAGGCTCCTGGTCTGCACAAGAAATGAAGGCGACATTGGTTCATGAATACAGCGAACTTGTTTGGGTTGCCGATTAAGTGTTTGGGAGGGGTTAGAGGCACTGATCCTGGAAGAACCACCTGGACCGGTGTTGATTGTTGTGGTGTGGAAGAATGAGAAGAATGTGTCACTCCAGGCAGTGGAACCTTTCCTGCTTGTGCTTGTAGCATTTGTCTTGCCAATTCATCAGATCTTTCTCGAGTTACAATAAGATCCCTACGTAATGCATTGGTTTCTTGTCTTGAAGCATGTACTTCAGATCGTAATTCCCCTAGTAAGAGGTCTAACTGATCTGTTTCTGAAGTTTCCATAACACCCAGGGAGAGAGTATTAGAGTCATTGCGTTCTGTTACGCTCACCTGTTCTCTGCGGAGGCATTGGGGCACGGTTGCAGCCCTCCCTGAACTTGAATCACCCCCCTTCAGGCCTCTTCCTCAGTAGAAAAGCTGTGAGCGGCGGTACGTGGTGATACTGCGCCTGCGTGGAGATAAGAGTGTGTGAGTGTGCCAATCTGTGATTGTTGTACCTCTCAAACCCTTTACCTCAAAGTACGGTTTCTGTGAGCATACGCCGGCCCATAAAACTCACCTGTGAATTATGGAAGATAAGCTCTCTGTCCTGCTACTTCTGGCAGGGGCGCGTCAAATGGGATCTAGTTCCTTCACTGATCACTGATAAGGATTAGTCCAGTCCAGCTCCGACTCTGCTTCTCCTTATGATTGGTAAGTCTTTCTTGAGCTCTTGTGATGCTGTTCGTTCTGTTTAATGTCTTTATATGTTGCTCGTATTTATGCCCACAATAATGTCTCTCTTCTGTTTTCTTCCCTTAGATGGAAATGCGGTCTCAATGCAGCTGTGAGAAGCGAGGCGTGGGCGTATGGAATATGGATGCTACCGCAATGTTCGACAGCAGGTAAGTGATGGTTTAAGGAAAACCGCGAAGTATGGTGAAGCTTAACCTTAAACTGACTGTTTTTTCGATGTCTAACCTTGTCTTCTGTTTTTCCTTGCAGGCGCTGCTGTCGACGATGGAGCGTGTCGTGCTGCGGTGCCAAGATGAAGATTTTGGCGTTCCGGAAAGTGTAAAGATGAATACTTGGTTCGCCGAAGAGATGTACAGGTAAGAACAGCTTCCGTAGTTGGTAAGTATGCTGGCAGGAAGCAGGATGTCCAGGAAGCAGGACCTTCAAAGGTAAGTCTGACCTCAGGCGACGGTGAGCGTTACGGTGTTTGCAAGTGCCGAATAACGCAAAGCGTCTGTCTTGAGGATCGGGGCAGCTTATATAGCTGGGATTGTGGGCACGCCCATTAGGGCCGGCTTACCAGCCACACCCTGCCACTCCTAGAGAGTGAGCATGTGCAAAGGCAATCCATTAGCAGCCACACCCAACAATACACTTGGGGCTGCTTAATGGATGGAATGTTCAAGGTTAATGCATCCTGCTTAATGGATGGAATGTTCAAGGTTAATGCATCTGAGGTGCTATGTCCATAATAAAAGCTTTTTGGTGTTAAATGGATGTTCTTGTTTACTTTTGTTCATGAGCCTGGTGCCAAAGGTGCTAGGACAGTGTCCACCCAGGTCTCCTGTGCATGCGACCCCTTCATGCCTGTGCCCCTGACTTCATGACCATGACAGGCTTTGATGGAAATGTTGAAGTTGTCTCACAGGGAGGCACAATTTAAGAAGGGATCAAAGGACAAGGAAAATAAGATAGCACATTCACTCAGGCTAGCCATGATGATGGACAATTCAAGGTTGACATTGTACATATATGCCAATGTTTATTTTGAAGAATTCTCTGAGTTAAGCATTGTGTTATTCAAGTACACTGATGTGATGCAAAAAATGAACCTCAGTTTCGTGGGAATTACCTCAGTGTACGAATGTATTTTGTGCATGAAGCAGGTCACGTTACCGAGGGACCTAGTCAATTCTTCTTAAACCTATGTAGAGTTATCATAGAGTATTGCACAAACAGCAGACATGGAGAGAAAAAAAGATGCCCCAAGTGATACATTAATGGCTGAAGTTGTTGTGATGTCTTCACTTACAATTTTATATGTATTACTAAAGAATACAAATACAAGACATCAAAAATAGGTCCTAGTATATAAGAACGTTGTTTATTTGTTTGAGAAAAGTATTTGTACACATAATTGTACATATCTTTGTTGACAGATGAATTGAGGGCAAAAGGAATATTATACCGATTCATGCAAAGATATATCAAGAGTACATGATATATGACTCTTATTAGAAGTTGGTAACTAATTTCAGACTCTTGAAGAAGGCAAATTAATTGTTGCAACTGCTGAAACAATTCAGAAATTATCGACAATGATGGTTGTTCATTTGTAAACCAGAAGATAATTGTTTTACTCACTCATTAGCTGTGCAAAGAAACCTGGTGTGGTGGTGCAAGTTGTTCGCCGCAGATGAGGCACATTTATGGTTCAAGCTCATTCATGTGTCAGGCCAGGGCCACAATAGAACCGAGGTTGACTCCCAATTGAAGAATGTGTACAAAACTAGGGTTGTTTATGTACATGAAAGACTTAATAAATTAATGGAACCGGGGCAGCAAAGCATTAAATGATTGGTTGTATATTAAAAGATCAATTCCTAAACTTGAATCCAGAACATATGCAGGACATTGTTGGATGTACGAAACAACACACAGGGAAATATTATGTACGTTTATAGTTAGTCCCAATTAAATACTAAGTTGTGAACCATAAGAGTTATCCATCATCAGGAACTTAATGCGTCAAGTAACAAACAATGTGGGTTTTTCGATGTTTCTCTTCTAGGGAACATGTTAAGTTGGTTGCACCAGAATTTAACAGCCACACTTCACAATTGATAGTATATTGAGAAAGAACGGAAGATGTCATGGAGTAAGATCAATATAATCCCTGCAATGTCCTTGCCTGTGATGAGTGGCTGTCAGCCCTTACTGTAGAATGGCACCCAAGAAGGGAAGAAGGTTGTCCCCTAATTAATGCATTTACTGGGGCGATATGTCCCGAGGCGGCAGGCCGACACTTTGGGAAAGGCCCACTGCCCAAGTTAAGGGTCAGAGAGAAGCCTGGGTCCCAACCAGAGCGGCAATGCCGTTACCGACAGGGTAGCCCCACCGCCTCGCGGAATATCATCATTAGCACCCATGTAGTTCCATACGCTGGTGCTAATGGTGTTTTTTTCTTAAAACAAAAAATAAATAAACCTACCTTTGCTGTGCAGCCCAGATAACGTTGATGTCATCAACATTGAAAACGGACTTTTGGAAAGCACTGAACAGCCCGGCACCACACAGCAAAGGTACGCTTCTTTAAAAAAAGAAAAAATACACCCTCTTAGCACTTGTGTAGCAAACTACATGGGTGATAAGAGGGGAGGGGGAATGGGGAGCGGGGAAGGGAATGGGGTGATGGCTAGCAGCACCCAAGCTGCTTGGGACGCGGGCTTGTACCATACGATATAGTCCGCTTTCCGAGTCTTCTGATTGGCCAGCACCGCCTTCCGGGGGGGCTAATGGACTATCAAATGAGGAGCACGCATCTAGCAAAGCTGTAATTTTAGGCATGAGTTGCCCATGTTTGAAAACATACACCTTTTATTGCAGCATTATGGCCAGGCTACCACAAGGCAGAAGCAAGTAAAAAAACTGGGAAAGATGGGCAGGGAAAGGTGTTATGGGGAAAGTCTCCTACTATGGTGAAAATGCAGTGTTTATTGGAATAGTTACCATGAAATCAGTGGCACAGGTATGAAAGGATGTTTTTTCAGAT
The DNA here is from genome assembly GCF_040938575.1 of Ambystoma mexicanum. NCBI lineage: Eukaryota > Metazoa > Chordata > Amphibia > Caudata > Ambystomatidae > Ambystoma > Ambystoma mexicanum. The sequence goes on along the minus strand of NC_090929.1, from coordinate 1,058,743,665 downwards.
TCCTGATAAGGGACTCAGAGAAGACTGATGAGAAGTGGTCCTGTTATCAGATGGGATCTGGCTGGAAAAAGTACACAAGAATCTAGAAAAAGAAAATGTAGAACAATGACCTGCATGTCTGTTGTGTGTTTTGCCATTGGAGAGGTTGATGATATATTGGTTGGGACTGGTCATATGTAGGTGATGGCAGAATACAGGTTGATTCTTCATCTGCCATGCTCGCAGGGTGGCATATGTAGTCACTGCATCAATCAGAATATATGCTCAATGGCATATTCCAACATGGATCAGGCAATTAATTTGGTGAGTAACTGCAATTATGAGGCAAAGATGACAAAGGGAGGTATATAGGATTGTTTAGCGTGTTTTGGGAGCACAGAGTACAGCACCACTGCACAGGATCAATGTATAGCATTTCTTTTTTTGAAGTGCAGCGCTACTGCATGGGTTTGGTGCATTGATATAATGTGGTACAGCAAGACATGTGTTATTGAGCATTTTTATGCAGCGGCACTGCAGGGGTTTAATGCAATTGTTTCAAGCTATGTGTTGCCAGTGTAACATGGACATATAATTAAGGGCAGGTTATTCAGTCAAAAACGATTTTTACATATAAAATGCAAATAATTTTTTTTTCACAGTTAAAAGCACACATTTGTACATTCAAAATGCACACTATATTTCACCTGAAATGCCTATGTTGCAAGAGACACATGAAAATTAATAAACTAACCTCATTAACAACTAACCTGATCATAACCCACTAATAATAATGTGTTCTTCGGTGCAACATGAATGGAAAATGACAGGCTCTGAAAGTCATTATTTAAATGCACATTGTTTTTTTTTTCTTTTTGCTCTGCTGTTCTGTCCACAGTAACTGCAGGAAGCAAAGACCTCGAATAAGCAGGAAATCAGTTTGGTTACAGTTGCAACTGTATAAACCAAGCCATTGTGTGCAGAGGGTGGTTAGGGCATGATAGAATTTTATTGGTTAGGATACTTTGGTAGGAGGTAACCAGAGTTTTCTTGTGTAATCTCGAGGAAGAAGCTAGGGAGAGACATCTTGACACAGCTCAAAGAAGGACTGGGTTGATAGCTGGGGATGCCTGATTCCTAAAGCAGATTCAACTTGGTTGCAGAGACTGGGATTTCCAGTCAACACATCCCAGTTTGAGAGACAGCAGATGCTTGTCCTTGCTGGGTGAACCCCTCCAGAAGGTGACCAGCCAAAGAAGTTACATACTGAATAAGCCTGGTAATTATCTCGCTGAAGTGTGGGGGCTGAGTGTGCGAAAATATTCAGTCAGTGTAGGAAAGGAGATTCCTGTGCTTTTCCCACGTGTTTAATGTTGCAAATTGAATTCTTGTTCTCCGCCACTCTCTTTTCAGTGTATCACAAATAATGCTGTTACTGTGCTATTTCATTTATTTCGGTAAAGAGTGAGATCGTGTTTAAATGCAACTTTTATAATACACAAAAATATCTGAAAGCAGACGGGTGGTGTGTTTTATATTTACCAATACAGTGCTGATGATGTGGGGAGATGTTTAGACAGTGCAATTGTCATTTTTAAGGTAGCTAAAAATAAGATTTGGCTGCAGCGGTGTGCACAATGTCATTCAGTATGAGCAATTATAACTAACTGTGTGTGTTATAGTCTTTTGCTGAAAGTACATGAGTCAGCAAAAATAGAGACCCGGGACATAGTTCACTACCGTATATAAGTTAGTGAAAAATACCACATGATAGCTCGCTGCCATAGATAAGACAGCGAGAAATTGCCCATGGTGGCACACTAAAAATGAAAATGTGGTATTTCTGAAATGTAGGCCTGAGGTCTCCCTCGTGATCACAAGAACAATCTAAACAAAAACAAGGGGTTCTGGATATTGGGGCCACGAATAAACCAAGGGAATTATGCTCACCACCATACCAACCAACCACGCAAACCAACCACGCATACCAACCGCGGATACCATCTAAATAGGTCTGTGTGCTGAAATAATGCATATCCACTGTGTTATTGTTGTACATGGCCCAATCTGAATGTAGGGAGTGATAGTTGCTGAATTATTTTTCGGCGGGAAGAAAATAGCGCAAGGCCCCAAATCTACACAAAATACCCAACATATTTATGGTGCGTTGCAGGCCGGGAAAGTGATCACAGAGCACCTACTGGGCGTGGAAAGTGTGTCTCACACTGCCATCTGTACATTAAAGGGAACCCATTTCATAATAGCAGTGTGTTACTAAAAACAAATTTCAGAATGTCACAAAGGGAAACCACATTCTCAGACCTAGTGCAATATTTAGAGGCAAAGTTGTTTGCACATGGGACGTGGTCGTCGAACAGTACCTTAGAATGGCATGACCGCATTATGGGTGAGGTGCAGAAAGAAAACCTAGACAATATTTTTGCAGAAGGCAGCATAATTCAGGTCTGCCTTACAAGATTATTGAATGCAGCCGATAAAAGTGCAGAGAAAGACTGTTTAATACGGCTATGCGGCAAAATATGGTTTATTTTGAATAGGTCCCTGCAAATGCAGGAAAATGATACCCAGCTAATTAACAGGTTAAAGACTGAATTAGATGGGGCAAGTAAAAATCAGGAAATGTTAAGAGCAGAATTGGATGTATGCCAAAAAGACATGCAATTAAAATGCAGAGACTTTGATGCTCAGTTATCCAAAAGCAAGAAACAATTTGAGGATAGTGAGCAAGAATTGGTACACTTAAAAGCCTTAGTGGACCACATTAGACAGGATAAAGATGAGATTGTTTCAGAAATGCAGATTTTACAAAAAGAAAAGTTTGAAAAAGAAAGTGATCTCCAAGGTGCAGAGCAAGAAATGGTTAAAATGATTCAAGAAAAAGACAAGAGAAACAAAGAATTCAATGAATGCCAAATGCAAATGTGCGACATGCAGGAGGTAGTAGATAAAATGAGTGATGAAAACAACTATCTGCAAAATGAAGCACGCAGGCTCCTTAAAAAGTGCAAAGATTTAGAACAACAAATGTGCATTCCCAGGTCCCAGGAGAGGCGGCAGGGTACCACATTCAATGGAGTGGAGGTGAATTCTAGTTCTGCCCAAAGAGCTAGTGCTCCAGTGACTGGGCCGGTGACTGAACTTGGTTGCAGCGCCCCTGGGGGATTTGATACTCCCATTGGGGGCAGCCACCAATCCCATACACCTGAAACCAGGATTGAATCACAAAGTAATGCAATTGCATGCATTGCAATAAGTAGCCCCATAAAAATAATGAAATCCATTAAAGCCCTGATCAAACCATTTAAAAAGGGATGTGAATGCTGCATTGAGGATCACTTAGAAGTGGTTCATGACATTTTTAAAGCACTCCAGATACCTAAGGAACAGTACAGACAATATTTTCATTTAACTTTAGATGCCCCGATGGCCAGCATCATAAGGGGATTAAATGAACAGCAGAATATGACATGGGTGGAGTTTGAAAAAGAAATTAGGCGTCATTTTTCTCCTTTTCAGTCATTGCAGGAGGCAAAGAAAGTCGCTTACACAATCACTGCTGGGCCTAATACATCCCCTCGCCAATTTTTACAAGACTTAAAAAGAGCATTTTCTCGCTTTGATGTATCTTTTGACCCAAATTCCAATGAGTTTAAAACTGCATACTTCTATGGGCTACAGAAAGACATCATATCCCAATTGGTCCATGAATTTGACCATGACAAGTCCCTTGAATGGATTGTACATCAAAGCACAAAACTATATGAGGTACTCTATTGTCAGGGTAGAGAAAGTGATAAAATGAAAGATACTAGACCTAAATCTAAAGAACCCTCAGCCACAGTAATGGAAATCAGGTCAGCCAAAATGTCCCTTGAGTCTGCTCAAAGCCCAGGTAAAAATAATGTGACACCTGAACAAAGGGGTAATCAACAAAGATTGCTCTTTCCTGCACCAATGTTCCAATCACATGATCCTAGTAATAGGGAGAGCTACATCAGCCCTAGGTATTTAGGGGACAGACCCCGGGTAGGATATCGGCCTGATATGTCAGGTATGAACAGTAACCAGAGACAAAATCAAGATCAAAGAAATGATGGTCCCTACCAGACATTGGGGACACAGAGCAGATTTGATCCCAACACCATGATATATGGTAATCAGGATAGACCCTGATATGTGGATCGATTTACTGATAATGGATATCAACATAGGGGCCAGTACCCACAATCTGAGAGACAGGACATGAGGCAAAACATGAACTACAATCCACGTCAGTACAATGATTCCCCACCAGGGGACTATAATCAAAGGATGGGTGCACCCCGCTCCCCTCCACAAATGAATCAAGAGTTCAGAAACCATCCCAACAGACATCAATCACCTGAGAGATATCAGAATAGATCCAATCAGGGGGAAAACAACCAATATCGACCTAGGCCACAGAAAGAGGATTCTAGAGAGATGGAGAGGTTCCAGTGCCTTGAGGTCCAAGTGAAAATGTTAGCTGAGCAAATAGGAAAGCTCTATACAGCGCAAAAACAACCATCTAAAGAGGGGGCTGATGGCCATAGCAATGACCGGGGGGCTTCTGAGAAGTGACTAAGTACTTATGACACCTGCAGTGCCAAAAAGACAGATTGCCCTGATGTAATTTTGCATAATGACTCTGAGATGCCTAATGATTTAAAAGTGAAATCACCAATAAATGAACATGTAACAGAAAATGCAAATACTTATAAAAAGGAGGTACGGTTTAACCTAGAACTAAATCAAACATTGAAGATTTGTGCAAATAAAAAAGAAAGTCCGGAAATTCCAAAAGAACAAAGAGACAGATTTAAGAAAAATGACTCATGCATGGGGAATACCAGTGAACAGGGAGTAAGTGGGGATGCTATAGCTCCTTCCCTGGGCAAGCAAAATAATGACCAAACACAGGCAGAAAAAGGAAATACTCAAAAGGAGGGTACAGGTCAATCACCCGAAGAATTCTTTGAGCCACATATTTTTGAAGAGGCTGAAAGGGCTGGTATCACACTAAATGATCACAAATGCACAGAATTAAACAATGACAAATTGCTGAATGATGTTGTTACACATGTTCAGTTGGAAGGTTGTGATGTGGTCCCTGATGTTACTCAGATGGATGGGCGAACAGTGGCCACACTCCAAAAAACCTCTGATCATGGAGAAATTAATAAAGTCTCTCGCGCAGAAATGGGTAAAAAGGAGGGAAAAATGTCTTTCCATTTACCAATGTGCTTAGCCAAAAGTGAAAAAGGCCTGAGAAAGGTGAGCCCTGAAATCAGTAAGAATTCACACTGCTTATGTGTATTAGAGGAAGTTGAGGACAGAGATTATGCACACATCATTGTAGAAGAAAAATGCCAAACATTTGCTATGATTGACACTGGCGCACAGGCCACAATTATGTCCAAGGAGCTGGTAAAGAGTATCAATGAAGGGAGACCCCCACATAATCAGATCACAGTGAAGGAAAATCAAGGTCCAGTGCATAACTTTAATGGGGAGGAGGTGCCCATCATAGGTGTAACTGAGGTTGACATAAAAATAGGAAAGCACAGAATGAAACAGGTATTGATCACATCTATTTGTGAAATTCCATTTCTGATGGGGACAGAGTGCCTGAAAAGATTGTCTCCTCTCATAGATGGGGTCAACGGAGTGCTGTGGTCCTTAACCAAGAATCCATTGAGACCTAAGAAACTAAAATCACAAAACAGCAACATAAATGAATGTTGCACTGTTGCCAAAACAAATGATGCTGTGGAGGTATATCTCCAGAATAGTTGCATACCTAGTGTCACTGTTATATTAATGTGTCAAGACAAAATGCAGAACGACAATGAGAGACTACCTGTACAAATATACTTGGACTCAAGGAAAAATTGGCAGACCGCCATAGATGAGCACACATTACGTTTTTATTTAAAAGAGAAAACAATCAAACAGAATATTGCTCCTAAAACAGATTCAGAAAAACACATTACCACTCTTGCTGAAATACACATGGAAGATGAGCAACCATGTGTTCATGTTGGTATAAATGACTGTTTTAAAACAATAAAAGCCACTTTAGCGCTTGAACAGGAGAGGAGCTTCATTAATGAGAAATTATTGCAAAAAATAATGGAGAGGGAGGAAATCCCGAAATTTAGGATTAAAAACCAATATGTTTCTGGGTTGGACAGTCCAGACTTTGAAAACCGAATTGCAGGCAGATGCATGCTTAAAAATAGCATTGGGCAGAAAACAATTTACCATAATGTATGGATAGTGAGTGGAGCACAAAATGACTTTTACATGGGCAATGACATCATGCGCAGAATGTGTATGGTGTTAGATTTCCTTAATCAAAAAATATGGTCACGCCTAGGTGGCCCGGCACCTGAATTTGAAGACAAAAGAAGGGCTTATCATTGTGCACAACTGGTTCCTTATGCAATCGAATTAGAAATGAGGAAAGATACTATTATTCCTGCATTTACAAAACAGTTTGCAATAACACTGAAATGCAAAAATGGACAGCAGATGAAAGACTCTGATGCATTTGTATGCCTGAATGAATCCATAAAACAGCAAGGCCTGGATTATGAATACATTCCATTGGTAGATATTGGTGAAGGATCTGTAAAAATTATGGTAAATAATAAAGGTTGTCAGGATATTCATTTAGAGGAAAACTCCCCATTAGGAATGGCCATACAAAAATCACATTATACCGCAGATTTAAATAACATGGTGATTGGAAATATCCCTGAAAAGTATGTAGATGCCAAGGGTGAGTTGCCAGAACACCTGGACTCTCAGCCCAAAGGAATATTTAAAATTAATTCTGTGTATCCTTATGATTCAAATGAGACAGTATGCTGCCATCAAGAGGATTGCATATTATTTAATTTAAATGAAAATGAAACAGAAAATCAGCCCATTGAAGTGGAAGCTGATATGCCAAAATATTTAAAAGTGGCAGCTTTACAAAAAGACACAGCCACACAGTTAGAGGAAAGCACCGAGATTCCCTTACCAGACGATTTTCCAGAATTTTCCAAAATGGTAGAAGAGCAGATCTCCTTAGCGGATGCGTGTGACAGCGATAAGGATAGAAACAATCTGAGGGAGATATTTATGGAGTTTAAGGATGTATTTGCAAAAGATGCTTATGATTGCGGTTTAACTGATTTACATGTGGCCACACTACCAGAAGGGTGTTGCAGAAGTCCAGTATTTGTGCGCCAGTATACACTACCCCTGGCATGTTTAGAATCATTAGCAGAGATTATAAAGAATTTGGAAGCTCAGGGAATCATCAGGCCCATTCATAGCACATCCAATAACCTATTTTAGGTGTGTTAAAGCCAAATGGTCAATGGTGTCTATGTGCAGACTTGAGGGAGTTAAATAAAAGAGGGCCAGTATCCAGATGGCCACTACCATTCATTGATCAGGGTTTAGCTCAGGTACATGGTTCAAAAGTGTTTACCACATTAGATCTCACCTCTGGATATTGGTGCGTGCCATTGGCAGAGGAGATACAGAATTTATTTTCCTTTACATTTGACAGGACTCAATACGCCTAGCTTAGAGCTCCGTTCGGGTACATCAATAGTGGGAGTGAATTTGGCATATTTTTGAGAAAAGCCATGCCAGATGCAGCGAAAAGAGGAACCATAGTTTATGTGGATGATGTCCTGATAAAAAATGAAAGCCTGAAAAGCTATTTTGATGAAATAAGACATGTGCTTGGCCAATTGCAGAAAGCAGGCGCCAAAGTGTCCTTACAAAAAGCACAATGGTGCAAGAAAAAAAGTCAACTTTCTAGGCCATGAAGTGACTGAACATGGGCTAAATCCACAAAAGAAGAAAATAGAGACCATACAAAAACTAAAGGACCCTAAAAATACTCTACATGGCTGATATGAAGTCTTCACAAGATCAGATCCGGGCCTTCCCACCAAGGGTAAATGGCATAGAGATACCCTGGATGCTATATGCGGATGACGCAGTGTTCATAGACCAGACGCCGATAGGTCTTCAGCGCAGGATTGAGGCTTTTAATGACTATCTTAAAGCCAATGACATGAAAGTAAACGCAAAAAAATCTATGATTTTGACTATGAAATCAAGCCGCGGAAAGAAATTAGCAGGGAAAATACAGACTTGGTCATTGGAAAAAGAAAAACTGGCAGTAGTCGATACTACGATCTACCTCGGGATAAGAATTAATAGGAACTGTAATGAGCAGGCCCATTATACCCTGATCAGGGAAAAACTAAAAAGTCTGGTTAACCAAGGGCTACTTCTACATCGTAGATACGGGAAATTTTCTCTGTTGCCGATTACAACCTTCTATAAGCAAAAGGTAGTGGCCGTCATTACATATGGAGCCGAGGCCCTTCTAGCCCTAAAATGGGAGGTCTGGAACCTATGCGAAGCCTATTTCTGGCAAAAGATCTTGCGCCTTCCAAATTCGCTAGCCTTGGAACTTATAAGATCGGAACTAAGACTGCAATCCATCACTTCAATCACGACGTGGAAATCACTATCGCTTTATAGAAAGTGTATTTTGGACAATCCACCCGTGCCATTCAGAATCCTAGCAAAGCCAGGGGTTTCCAGTAGTGATTCAATTCTCCAAGACTGGAAAATGAGATGTGAAGAAACTTTAAAATACCTGCCGATCTCTGAAGACACCCTGAAAAATAACCCAGATAAGGCTAAAAGAACAAATCGGGAAAAAGACTGGGAGGAAACTCAGGAAAAGAAATAACACGAGACCTATGTCATAATGTCATCTGGGAACGCAAAGCTCTGAACATGTTACCTCCATATTTGATGAAATTTCCCTCACAGCACTATCGAGATCTGCTTATGCGGTGTAGATTTAACATCTGGCACTCAAGAGAAATAAGGTGGCGAAGAAGGCAAATTGACAAATCACTAGCATACTGTAGATTTTGCAGAAAGAAGGACCAACTGGAAACTATAAGGCATGTGATGCTAACTTGTCCGAACCTGATATTGAATCGCCTGATGTACATGGGAAATTATATGAGCCTGATCTCGGAGGAGAATGAAGAAGAGTATTGGGAAAGGCTCATCACAGCTGAGAAAGTGGGCCGTACTTTGGACGCATTGAAATTTGTTGAATCCTTAAAACTGGAGCAGGAGGAGGGGGTGTCTGAGGTGGACACCACCCAAACAACTGGTGATTCTGGCCTAGGGGGCGATCATTTAGGGATTTTTTGAACTTGACCCTAATTTGGGGGGCCTTCACCTCTTTGAGGAGGGATTGCTAAAGGAATGTTAAAGGTTTAACTTTGTTTAACCAATAAAACAAAAAAAAATGTGAAAGAGGTAAAAAGTTTATTAGGGATGACAGGCTATAACAGAAAGTTCATTGAAAATTATGCTGAAATTACTCAACCATTGACTAAACTGCTTAAACTGAATACACCCTGGATATGGGAAAAAGAGCAATCTGAGGCAGTAGCGAAATTGTAGGAATGTCTTGTAAAGGCACCATGTTTAGCATATCCCATAAAGGGTAGGGATTTCTTTGTAGAAATAGGGTTCTCTGAACATTGTATGTCAGCAGTGTTATCACAAAAACATGATGTGAATCACAAAACTATTGCATATGCAAGTAAAGCATTACAAGGTTTTCATGTAGAAGTGAGATATGGACAAAATAAAAAGAACCCAATTGCTCAAGGGTTAGCTGACTTACATGACTGTGCAGCTGAACAAGTATCAAACGAAATGGAAGTGGAACCTAGTTTGCAGGAATTTGAACAATCACCACACAAAGCTTTTGATGAAAAAACATGCAAGGATCTGCCAACTGTATATGTGGATGGTTGTGCTTTTCACATTGAAAATTACAGTAATAAACAATTAGTGTCAGGAATAGGGAATATCTGGTTGAAATGTGAAGGCGTCCCCAGTGTAGGGATGAGGATTGGAGCAAGAAGCAGTCAAGTGGCGGAATTGGCGGCCATTTATAAAGCAATTGCTACTGCAGTTGATAATAAATTCAGTGAAATTGTCCTGGTGACTGATTCTGACTATGCACGAAATAGCTTTGTGGAGTATTTACCTGGCTGGAAAGCGAGAGGCATGGTTACATACAACAAAAAGCCACTTAAACATGGAAAAATGATACAAGCCATAGACAAATTGGTGTCAGAAAATGATTTGACAATATACTGGAGAAAAATTTGTGGGGCGTTTAAAAACACCAGGAGAGGATAAGGAGGGAAATGATAAGGCAGACCACCTGGCTAAAATTGGGGCTGTGATGGGAGAATTGCTACCAATTGATCATTTACTGGGTGAAATACAAATTGATGCAGTAACACGTTCTAAAGCACCAAAGGAGGTAGATCAACCAGTGGTACAATGGGGCCATGACATGCCAGACCAAGATTTAATTGAGGCACAAAAGAATGATCGAATTTTGGGAATCTATTATAATCATTTGATAGATCCTGAACAAAACCCTTTAACAGAAAATGATTGTATGGGAAAAGAAGAGTTGAGGGTACTATTAAAGAATAAAAAATGAATTAGATTACAAGATGGACTCATGATTAGAGCGTCCATAACAGGATAGATACAGTGGGTGGTACCCCTTTCATTCAGAGGGCTAATGCTACAACATGCACATGATGCAATAACTGCAGGCCACAGAGGTTCACAAAAAACATTGGAAATACTAAAAGATTATGCTTACTGGCCACATATGTCCCAAGATGTGAAATTATATACTAGAGGGTGTCTAGTATGCGCCCAATTTAAACCTGCTTCACCAATGCATAGAGCCCCATTGATGAAAAGAGGCCTAACTCTCCCATGGTCAGATTTGCAAATAGACTATGTAGGCCCTTTAAAAAGGTCGAGCAGAGGACACTGTTACATTTTAAGTGTGATATGTTTGATGTCGAAGTGGATTGAATGTATTCCTGCACCAGATTGTAGTGCGCAAACAGCAGCCACATTGCTGGTGAACCATGTGTTCTCAAGGTTTGGGTTGCCACAAAGAATTGAGTCAGACAGAGGAAGTCATTTCACAAGTACTCTAATGAGTAAGGTATGGCAAATACTGGGTGTGAAAAGGAAACTACATATCGCATATCGGGCAGCCTCTTTAGGTGGAGTTGAACGGAGCAATAGGTCTGTTGTGGATATTTTAAAGAAATTTGTGGCAGAAGAAGGTTCCAGCTGGGATTTACGTTTACCGTTGGTTTTGATGGCAATCAGATCAACTCCTGCCAAAGCAACAGGTGTTAGCCCCCATGAGGTCTTGACAGGTAGGAAAATGGTGTTACCACAACACCTGTTATACAGAACACATGAGCAGACACTTGTGAGTGCATCCACAGTTCATGAGTACATTGATGAACTGAGGAAGCATTTGCAACATGCATTTGCTTTTGTGCAGAGAAATCTGGAAAGGGCTGCTGACAGTGCTAAGACATACTATGATAAAAGAACATCAGTGAGAGAATACAGTGTAGGGGATCAGGTGTACAAGTTTCATTTTGGAAAAAGTAAACAGAAACATTCTAAATTTCTAGCAGCCTGGCAGGGTCCATTTCGAATTATAGATAAGATCTCTCCTGTAGTTTATAAAATTTTGAAGAATGAAGGTGAAACAGCGATAGGGCAGTTTGTCCATGTAAATCAGATCAAGCCATGCCATCCCAGACACGAGATCAGGCAGCTTGAGCATGTAGAAACAGAAAGCCCTGGGGCTACTGCCCACTGATGCACACAATACAACAGAAAGTCCCTTGAACACAAAAAGATAAAATAAATGGGTACAGTCAGGAGGCAGTGACAGAGAAGTTAAAAAGTTGATTATTATAATGGCACATAAACACTGTAATATATGTAAATATATATAAAATGTAAAAAAAAATAAAAAAAATAAATAAAAAATAATATATAATGGAAGCTTATGGGATTGGTATGCAGAATGAAAATGCATTGAATTTAAAATGTTGTTTCATGTATGCTTATTTTCTTTTTAACCTGTGTTTAGTTTCAGAAAAAAAATAAAAATGTTTTATTTTTGGCAAAAGGGTGAAGTTAGTATTGTGCTATATACTTAATCTGTTTCTTTTCTATTTTGGTTTAGAATATTAACATATTTGTACCGGAGGTCACAGGAGACGATGGAGTCCTGGAGTCCCCTGGATGAAGACCAAAAGATGCCTGCCTCCGAGTGGAGGTGAAGACAAAATAACCGGAATGCCAAAGAAAAGATGACTCCTATAGAAAAGGATCCAATAGTACCAAGATGAAAGAGTACCCGAATTTACCAAAAGAGGCAGACAAGTTTCCTGACATATGGAGTTCCACGTATTTATTATTTGAATTACTTGTTTTAATCTATTATGTTACTTATTTGTTTTAGTTAGTTGTTTTATTTTATTATTTTCAATTGACTTCAATTATAAAATTGAAACACTGGACTGGACACTTCCATTGGGAAGGCAAATGTAGAACATTTTAAAAGAATTGATGAATTCAGATGAATTTTAATATTATATTGATTGAACAGTGACTTTCCATTTTCATCTTCACAACGAATGTTAATTGTATTGGATTGTTACATTTTGAAAGAAGAAAAGGAGCAAGTTGGATTTTTCCAATTGTGGCTCGGATTAGCCAAATTCTCAAAAAAAGGAGGGTATATGTAGGATTGTTTAGCGTGTTTTGGGAGCACAGAGTACAGCACCACTGCACAGGATCAATCTATAGCATTTATTTTTGAAGCGCCACTGCATGGGTTTGGTGCATTGATATAATGTGGTACAGCAAGACATGTGTTATTGAGCATTTTTATGCAGCGCCACTGCAGGGGTTTAATGCAATTGTTTCAAGCTATGTGTTGCCAGTGTAACATGGACATATAAGTGAGGGCAGGTTATTCAGTCAAAAATGATTTTTACATATAAAATGCAAATATTTTTTTTTCACAGTTAAAAGCACACATTTGTACATTCAAAATGTACACTATTTTTCACCTGAAATGCATATGTTGCAAGAGACACATTTGAAAATGAATAAACTAAACTCATTAACAACTAACCTGATCATAACCTACTAATAATAATGTGTTCTTCGGTGGAACATGAATGGAAAATGGCAGGCTCTGAAAGTCATTATTTAAATGCACATTCAGTTTTTTTTTCTTTTGCTCTGCTGTTCTGTCCACAGTAACTGCAGGAAGCAAAGACCTAGAATAAGCAGGAAATCAGTTTGGTTACAGTTGCAACTGTATAAACCAAGCCATTGTGTGCAGGGGGTGGTTAGGGCATGATAGAATTTTATTGGTTAGGATACTTTGGTAGGAGGTAACCAGAGTTTTCTTGTGTAATCTCGAGGAAGAAGCTCGAGACATCTTGACACAGCTCAAAGAAGGACTGGGTTGATAGCTGGGATGCCTGATTCCTAAAGCAGATTCAACTTGGTTGCAGAGACTGGGATTTCCAGTCAACAAATCCCAGTTTGAGAGACAGCAGATGCTTGTCCTTGCTGGGTGAACCCCTCCAGAAGGCGACCAGCCAAAGAAGTTACATACTGGATAAGCCTGGTAATTATCTCGCTGAAGTGTGGGGGCTGAGTGTGCGAAAATATTCAGTCAGTGTAGGAAAGGAGATTCCTGTGCTTTACCCACGTGTTTAATGTTGCAAATTGAATTCTTGTTCTCCGCCACTCTCTTTTCAGTGTATCACAAATAATGCTGTTACTGTGCTATTTCATTTATTTCTGTAAAGAGTGAGATCGTGTTTAAATGCAACTTTTATAATACACAAAAATATCTGAAAGCAGACGGGTGATGTGTTTTATATTTACCAATACAGTGCTGATGATGTGGGGGGATGTTTAGACAGTGCAATTGTCATTTTTAAGGTAGCTAAAAATAAGATTTGGCTGCAGCTGTGTGCACAATGTCATTCAGTATGAGCAATTATAACTAACTGTGTGTGTTATAGCCTTTTGCTGAAGGTACATGAGTCAGCAAAAATAGAGACCCGGGACATAGTTCACTACCGTATATAAGTTAGTGAAAAATACCACATGGTGGCTCGCTGCCATAGATAAGACAGCGAGAAATTGCCCATGGTGGCACACTAAAAATGAAAATGTGGTATTTCTGAAATGTAGGCCTGAGGTCTCTCTAGTGATCACAAGAACAATCTAAACAAAAGCAAGGGGTTCTGCATATTTGGGCCATGAATAAACCAAAGGAATTATGCTCACCACCATAACAACCAACCAGGCAAATCAACCACGCATACCAACCGCGCATACCATCTAAATAGGTCTGTGTGCTGAAATAATGCATATCCACTGTGTTATTGTTGTACATGGCCCAATCTGAATGTAGGGAGTGATAGTTGCTAAATTATTTTTCGGCGGTAAGAAAATACCGCCAGGCCCAAAATCTACACAAAATACCCAACAGGTATAATGTTGCCAGGGTACCCAGATGATTTCATTTTGATGGGTATGTATTAATTTGCCACTGCTATATATCTGGACAATCCGATGATGGTAGCCTGCTCTCTGTTATGTTATGTTATGTTATTTTAGAGGTTCTTATATCATGCACTGTTGCCACCTGCATTGTCTCTTGGCACTCTGGCGGATATGTAATGCAAGGGGATCGGGGGGTTGGTTAGTAGGTTTGAATGGGAAAATAGATCAAAAGAGCAGTGATGTGCTGTTAGCAGCTTCAGTTCAGATACATGATACACTGAGCATATGTGTGATTACCGGTTGGTGGCCGTCATGTGGTGTTGGGCGAGATTATCTATGTCTATGTCTATGTCTATGTGTTTGTAACGCGCCGACAGCCCGCGGGCATCAGGTTTGTTGGAGTGTTGTGAAGTATGTGTGGTTTGTGGTGCTGTCGAACTATGGTTGTGTTTAGTTCAGAGTCTGAGAGGTGTATGCAGAAGTGTGAGATTTTAGTATAGTTTGTTCATGGCAATACATTTCTTACCCCTGCTGTGCAGACTGAACGCAATCCATTTCCCTCCCCCTGTCGATCATTCTAGAGTGTAGCATTTACCGGCCCCATGAGATTCTCCAGGTTAGAGTGTTCCCTGTGCCGCGTGGTCAGCCTATCAACCCCCCGGTTTCTGAATCAAGTCTTTTTCGTTTATGTGTGATATGTTTCACCCTCGGTGGTCCAATTAAGTAAAACACATCTCCTTCCCCGGTTTCCACTTTTGGCCCTCTATCAGGTTGGGTACACTTCAGGTCCAAAACCACCATCCTTTCCAGTTAGACACATCTCTTCTCCCCTGCCCTCCACACCAGCCTGGCCTACTTCCCACTCCTTTTCCCTTGTGTGTTCATTTCACGGTGCAGGGAAGGTTTTCAGTCGTTTTTGTCCCATTTGGAGCTGAAGAGCCAGATTCTTAGGAGTTTTCTTAATTTTAGATGGTCTTTCATAGTTTGTATTTATCTGGGGAGAGAGTTCCAAAGATTTACGGCTATGCAAGAGAATGCTGATCCACCACGTTTTTTCCTTGTGTCTGGTTTAGGTTCTAAGCGCATGACATCACTGGATCTAAGTATTCTAGTTGGCTTGTAGATGGTGATTTTCTTTTGTATGAATTCCACTCATTGGCCATGGATTGCTCTGTGTGTTTTGCACATTGTTTTGAAGGGTATTCGTTCTTTGAATGGGAGCCAATTTAACATCCTTAGCGCTGGTGTATGGTGTTGCTGTTGGTACTCTTGTTCAAAGGAGGTTTTCCTGGCATTCGGTACTGGACTGCCCATGCGGGTGGGACAAAGACTGATATGCAAATACATTTTCCTCCTTTGTGAAAAGTACAGTGAGCTAAAAGCGGTGGCTGCGGACTCTCACAGTGGGAAAAAACCACAGAACAGGTTATCATGCCATGTTCTTTTGAGAGAGGGGTGCCTGCTACCTTTTTTGCATTAGTGCTGGTGTGATGTCCCTTCATGAGAGTTTGAGGAGAAATATGGCAGCTGCATTCTGTATTTATTGCAGTTTCCTCAATAAGTAGTCCGTAATTCTGAGGTATACGCTGTTGGCGTAGTCTATCCTAGACATGATGAGGAACATGGTGGCCAGTGTTTTGTGCATGAAGGAGAGGAATGCTAAAATCTTTTCGATCGTGTGTAGATGAAAGAAGCATTTTTTTTAAATTATTGCATTTACTTGTGGTTCTAGAGTTAACTCATTGTACATTAGGATTCCAAGGTTTTTGACAACTTTGGATGGTGTGAGTGGTGTTCTCAGTTCTGTGGGCCACAGGATGTACTGGTTGTTTCCTTGGTTCTCAAGTGTAATTATGATTTCCATTTTGTCAGGGTTGTTTTGAGTTTGTTAGTGTTCATCCATCGGTAGAGTTCTTTGAGAAAGACAATTAGCGTTGTATTCTCCTCTTGTTTATCGCCAATTTTGTAGATGATTTGGGTATCATCTGCATAGTTATAGCATGTGAAGCTCTGTCTATTGATGAGGTTAATTAGTGCCGTCACATAGATGTTGAAGAGTAGTGGGGATAAAGAGGAGCCATTTGGTACTTCACAGGTGGTGACCCGTGGTGCAGATTTGAATAATTTTATCCATACTGTTTCTGTTTTTTTCGGACAGGAAGGATTTCATTCAGAGCAGCGCCTTGTGGGCGATCCCTATTTCTTCCAGTCTCTTGATGCAATGTTATGGTTGATTGTGTTGAATACTGCATAGAGGTCAAGTAGTATCAGTGCCGAGTTCTTTTGGAGTCTGCGTTGGTCTTTAGGTCATCCAATATAGAGACTAGTGCCGCATCTGTTCCTCTCATGGGTCTGAAGCCTACTTGTTCCTGGTCCAATAGTTGCTTGTTTAATACATGTTCCGCATTTGTTCGTAGAGGTAGGTCTCCAATAGCATGCTGGGTAAGGAATGTTTGAGATAGTTTTGTAGTTTGAGAGGTCTTCCACATCTCCCGCTGTAACCTTGAGAAGCGGTTTGATGTAGGCAGATTTGAACGCTTCTTGTACTGTCCCATTGAAAGTGATAGATTGAAGAGGTTTAAGTAGCATTCCAATGGTGTACACTGAGTAAGAATTGATTTGTAGATGTCTGGTGGACAGGGGTCCATTGGGAAGCCTGCCTTGTTGCATTTTTCACCAAGCTGAGGAATTGTTTTTCTGACATTTGAACAAAGCTGTTCAGTCTGTTCTGTGGTCCCAGGGTCCCGCATCTCAACATACACACAAAATACATTAAAATCCAAACATTCATACACATCCGACACCCCCCCACCCCCCGCATCTCAACATACACACAAAATACATTCAAATCCAAACATTCATACACATCCGACACCCCCACCCACCCCCGCATCTCAACATACACACAAAATACATTCATATCCAAACATTCATACACATCCGACACCCCCCACCCCCTCATCTCAACATACACACAAAATACATTCAAATCCAAACATTCCTACACATCCGACAACCCCCCCCACCCCCACATCTCAACATACACACAAAATACATTAAAATCCAAACATTCATACACATCCGACACCCCCCATCCCCGCATCTCAACATACACACAAAATACATTCAAATCCAAACATTCATACACATCCGACACCTCCTCCACCCCCCCACCGCAACATACACACACAAACATAAAGCAAAACAGACCCGACACACAAACACAAACAGATCACTTACCGGAGACGTGCTGGAAGGCAGGTAAGCTGGAACGCTGGAATCGTACTACGGCTGGCGTGGTCCAAGGCTGAAATGCCTTCCGGCATCAAGCCTTATGGACCACGCCAGCCGTAGTGCTGGCCCTCCATTGGTGCAGCACACATGCACTACGTGGCTCATAGGAGCGACGTGGTGCGTGTGTGCTAAGCCAATGAGGGCCAGTGTTTTGTCCGGCCTGGAAGACAACAAAGACTTTCCTAATGGAGGGCGGCCGGGCCGCCCTCCATTAGGAAAGTCTTTGTGCCTTGCGGGCCGGACAAAAGAGCATGGCGGGCCGCAACTGGCCCGCGGGCCGTATGTTGTGCACTCATGCTTTAGCCTTTCACTTTGTTGTAAGTTCTTTGCAACGTTTTCACCCGTGCACAAAGTACCTTACAGTACAGTACACTGGGGTCTTCCTTTCGTTTTTAAGGCCCTAAACACCCTCAAAGGATTTTTCAGTAGATGTACAAATGTGCCTTAGACAGAGTCGGTGGCAGCTGTTATTTTTCATATATGTTTAACCATTTCTTTCGGTCCATATCGTGTTTACCGCATTTGGTCCTGGACAGTGGTTTGGCACCCAAATGGCCATTCCACAAGGTCTTTTGTTATGTCCTTTGCCTTCCTCTGGTCGAGCAGACCCGGGACAGTCCTCATTTGGTCACGCATTCTCCTGCAAAATGCCAAGCTTTGTGGGCTTCTGCATGCCTTGTGTGTGTGCCTCCAGGATGTGGGCTGGACTGTCTAGTTCCAATACACATCCTGGGTACCAGAGAGTCTGGTGTGCTGGAAATGACTGGGATCACTGTGGTCTGTGATTGGTCCACGTCTGGCATGGGTGTATGTGAGCAGGTTTCTCATTGGGTCCTCTTCATTTTGGTGCAAAGGAGATTCTAGATAAGAGAAGGGCCCAAACACCCATACCAGGTCAATTTCTTGAGTTCTCACTATATCTAGGATAGGATCTAAGCATTCTGAAACCAAGAAGCCGAGTGAGGAACCGCTTGTGACCTGCTGGAAGGTTTGGGACCCTGACCCCACTGTTGACCCGCAGGACCATTCTGCCTCCGATCGAACTTAGAAGGTCTGCAAAGGAGCGTTGACCGATTTGAATATTGAGACCAACTATTCACGGCACATCGACCTTAATCTGAAAGCAAGCCTTCTCGGAAGTGTTTCTGGGCTTACCTGTGAACTGACCAGCTTGCAAGGGACCTTTGCTCTGGAACCACTGCAGTCTTGAGATGACTCTCGAGACTTTGCAGATCGTAAGCATGGGGTATAAGACACTCTCCCGCCGAAGTTTGTACACCTAGTTGCCCCAGGTCTGGATTTAGGAGAGTATGCCTGAACCCGAGTGCATGCGGCCACTGTATTGCCCAGCTGTGGTGATGAACTTTGAGGGTGCAATGCTGCTGTGTTCCCCTGTGCCCTGAGACGAGCTGCAGTGAAATCGAGCTGAACCCGTCACCAGGAGAGAAGAAATTGTCACTGTCCCATGACAGAATCATCCCTGGAACTCAGCTACTGAAAGCCGAAGAACCGCACAATTGCAGCATTTGAACCCGCAACCGAAGTGGATTCAAATGCCGAAGTTTGGTCCAGAGTGCGCCTTGGGTTGGTGAGTACTTGCAGCCCTTAACAGTGGCCTGTGGCGCATTCATCCATTGTTACGCACAAATGTCCCCTGAGGGCCACCGACCTTTATCGAGGTAGCCTGTGCTACCGTCCTAATCCCAACTCTTGTATCCTGTTCTGCCATTTTGGGGAGACACTGCTTGAATAGTGGGAACTTATTCTTCACTGCCTCACCCCACTTCCTGAGTCGCTACAGCCCCTGCAAGAGACCCTGTTTACACCCTACCGCACGATCACTTGTGTCTTCACTGAAAGTACTTTTGAGCGCTAGACTCCACTCTTCTTAGGGATTTGACTGCCTCTTAGTTAGGATTTGCTAAGTGAAGAACTGCCTAAAGTATATTCGTACTGTTTGCTCCCTTTCCTTATAGGTTGTGGACCCTTACTTTGTGTCATTTCTTTAGGCCAATTGTTAACTGTATATATGTGTTATAGTAGTGTTGTGTTGGTTTAGGATTTACTGATGATATTTGCTTTGTGTTTGATTTAAAAGTCCTTCAATAAATGTATATGTATTTTTGATACACACCTGACTGAGAGTCATTTGTAGTGTCCTTTACTGTGTGTGCTCATTGTGGGCTTTTATTCACCCTCACCCCTCCTGAGACATAGTCTTGACTGCCGCCAGTCCAACCTTGCTTCGTCTGGCTTGTCCAGAAGGTTACCCTGTTCCAAGAAACTAGGCTGGCCTTCTGAACCTCTGCCCATCAGGTTAGAGTTCAGAAATCCATCTTAACAAATTGGTGTACAGCGGTGGGATAGGATCAAAAGGTACTCAGTGTTACGCACTGGTATATGTACTCCGATTACACTTACCCAGTGCACATAGTGACCTTAGTAGTAAAGTGCTGTAAAAGCTAAATGACCTATCTAGAAATAAGGAAATGGTTACCAACATAACCTTAAATGCTTCTATGTCAGAAACATTGAGAATGTTATGTACTGAGAGAGGCTTGCCTGCTCAAGGAACACAATGTTAAATGAACCAAAGAATCATGGATTTGAAAGAGTTGCAACTCAATTCCATTACCACAGACGAAAGTGCAGAAGGTGTTGGGGCTGCTCTCACTGACAGAGCTGACAGGTCTGCCGGTGCACTTGTCCATGGTGCGCATGAAGACAGGGATGAAGTGTTGTCCTAAGTTTCCTCTGCCAGCTCTGATTCTGATGCCATGCTGGAATTCAAGAAACAAGAACTGCTGTTTCAGCAGAAGGAGCTTGAGTTCAACATGGCAAAGCTGAAGGTAGAGCAGGTAGAAAAACAGAAGGACAGGGATCACCAATTGGAACTGGCCAAGCTTCAGGTTTCAAATGGCTCATCCAAGGGATTTGGACATGGGTCTGGGTCCTCCTCTCATTCAAGGGTAAAGATCTGCTCAGTGTATATGATGAGAAGAATGACATTATAGTATGGTTGACTGCATTTGAGTATGCATGTCAAATTCAAGAGGTTGTGGATGCTGACAAGATTGCATGGTTGCTCAGTCAACTACCCCATTCTTGCTGCCGTGCTATTATGGAAATGTCGAAGGCTGAAAGAGTAGACTTTGCAAAATTGAAGCACATTCTCATTTTAAAGTTTGGGAAGACTCCTGTCCAACACTTTAAAAATTCAGAGAGTACAAGAAGAAAGAAGGTAACACTTAGGTGTCCTTTGCTACTGATTCCTTGAAAAACCTGACTGGCTGGGTTGAAGGCTATAAAGTCTCCACCTTTGAGGGTCTGATTTCTTTAGTCATGCTTGAACATATGTGTGCACCTTGTTCCCCTGAGCTTAAGTAGCATTTGGCTGATTCAAATGAGTTAGATCCTAAGACGTTGGCCACGGCAGCAGATTTATGGGTGTGACACAGAGTGCCCCATAAGGACAAGACTACTCCCGGTAAGCAGGAGGAGGGGAACAAGTCCAAACATAAAGAGGGTGGGGAATCTCATAAAACGTCCTCCCAAAAGGTCCACAAAAATAAATTCAAGGGTAAGTCCCAAGAGAATGTTCAGGGTAGTGGAAGTTATCCTTCCAAGCAGAACTCTGGTTATAAAAAGCCTTCCTATGTCCCAAGACCCAGCGGATCTTGTGTGGCTCGTGGAGCAAATGACAATGTGAAGGGGGACCCCAGATGTAAGAGTCTGGGCATCCCTTCCTATGAGGAGGACAAGATCACAGGGCATTCTTCTCCTCAGACTCCTTCCCCAGGGTATCAGGTAATAAAATCATGGCAAAAATGTCGCTGGTAAAAAAAACTGCGTCAAAAATGATGTGGTTTGACCTGCTAAAGGTGTACCCCATTATACCATTTAAGGGGAGCAGGGGTTGCGGGGTTGTCCCCCGCACCCCTTAAATGGTATAATGGGTCTGGGGGTTGCAGGGGTGTCCCCCCATCCTTTACATGATTGTGGCGGCAAAACCACAGCATTTTGGCTGCACTATTTTGTAAACACTGCCATTTTTGCCGCAATTTTAAGACATGGAACCTTCCCCAGTAGGATAGAATCTGAAGTAGTCCTAGTTTCCCTGGGTTCCTGGGAGTTTAAAGTTTCAAAAGTTTGTGCTAGCATTCCAGATAACACAAAGCACTACTTTAAGGACCGTGTGCTGATCAATGGATTTGACACTCCTTCCCTAAGGGATAGTGGGGCCAGCAGAACAGTGGTGGATACTACCTTGGTAGATCCAGGGGAACTTGTGATAGCTTCTTTGATGCCCACCAAGTTAGCTGATGGTCCCCCTCTCAGGTGCCCAGAAATGCCTGTAAATCTTACTATCAATGGTACTATGGTCAGGATCCCAGTGAGCATTCGGAGGCAAGTCCCAAGTAAGGTCCTGCTGGGGAATGATCTCAGAGACTTTGATCTTGTGGGTGACACAGCAGAGAGAATAGGCACAAGGTCACAAACAAGGGATGCATTGGCCAAGACCAAACCCAAGCCTAAGCCAAAAGGGAAATTCAAGGCTAAAGGAGTCAAGAAAGACAGAAGAGGGAAAGAGAACATTCCCTTTAACTCACCTACCAATGAGGTAGAGTTAGTTGGTCAAACATCTGAACCTGACAAGGAAGAGGTGTTGCCTGAAATTCTCAATCCATATGACCATTCTGAACTCCAGAGTTTGTTGGTGAAAGCTGGTACTGATAGGGTTGAGTTCAGTAAGGGTCAATGTGAGTGCCCATCTACGGAAGGCCTAGGAGACAGGCCTGCTCCCAGCTTGAGGGTGAACCTCTTGGGAAGCACAGGATTTATTGGAAAGATGGGCTCCTCTACAGTGAGCCCAGAGAGTCTACAGAAGGAGACTGTAGGAGGTTGGTAGTTCCCCTTGCTGTAAGACCCTTCCTCTTGCAGTTGGTGCATAAAGTCCCCCTTGCTGGTAATCTTTGTAACAAAAGAACCAAGCAAAGGTTATTCATGCACTTCTACTGGCCCAAGATGGGGGTGGGGAGGTGCAAGTAAAAAGTCACTGCAAGAGTTGTGCCACATGCCAGTTATCTGGGAAGAATGGAACAGTCCAAGCTCCTTTGGTACCACTCCCAGTTGTGGGGGTACATTTGAAAGGGTAGGGATTGACATTGTTGGTCCCCTTGACTCCCAAACATCCTCATGCAATAGGTTTATCCTGGCGCTTGTCCTCCATGCCACCAGGTATCATGAGGCCATCCCATTGAAGACTGTGACTGTGAAGTCAGTTGCAAAAACTTTACTTGGAATATTTACTAGGGTTGGCTTCCCTAGAAAATGTGTGTCTGAAAGGGGCAGCAACTTTATGTCAAAGTATATTCAGGCAATGTGGAAGGAGTGTGGGGTTACTTACAGGTTTTCCTCAGTATATCACCCCAAACCAATAGTCTAGTTGAGAGGTTTAATATAACTCTCAAACGCATGATAGAAATGGGATCTTCTTTTACCATGCTTGTTGTTTGCCTACAGAGAGGTACCCCAGAAGGGTGTTGGCTTTAGCCCCTTCAAGCTTCTTTTTGGTGACCCTGTGAGGGGACCCGTGGCAATGGTCAAGGAGGGACGGGAGACACATAGTCCCCCTAGCACAACCAATGTAGTGGACTATGTGCTAGGACTCAGAAAAAGAATGGTTCTCCTGATGGGTCTGGCTAGTGAGAAGTTGAAGACTGGGCAAGCTCTAGTGAAACAATGTTATAACCAGAAGGCTTCCCTGATCAACTTCACACCAGGCCAGCAAGTCCTGATCATGAATCCTATAAGGCCTAGAGCTTTTCAGGACAAGTGGTCAGGCCCTTACACAGTGAGTGGTGGACTCACTGGGTGAGGTTAACTATTTAGTGGACCTTGGAAGGGATGGACATGATCCAAAGGTGTTCCATGTAAATAGGCTGAAGGCTTCAATCCCAAGAGTTGAAAAAGCTGCACTGCTGTTGGCTTCAGATATAGAGGAGGAAGAGTCAGAACATCTACCTAATCTGTTCCAGGGCAGTCCTTCAGACAACTCCATTAAGGGGAGTCCACGTGGCCCCTCACCGGACTTGTGTTCAACAAGATGAGGTGAGAAGTTTGTTGAGGCAATTCTACCCCTTGTTTTCACAAGCTCCTAATTTGACACCTTGGTGCAAACATGATACTGGCACAGGAGATAATGTACCTACCAAAGGTAGGGGAAACAGAATGTTGGATAAGCTGAGATCTTACATCAAGACAGAGGTCAAAACTATGTTAGATCATGGGGTGATTGAACCCTCCAGTAGTCCTTGGTCCAGCCCTGTGGTTATGGTTCCAAAAGCACGTTCCTCTGAGCTGAGGTTCTGTGTGGATTACAAGGCTCTGAATGCTGTCAGCAAGACAGATGCATATCCCTTGCCTAGAACTGATGTGCTGGTGGATACTTTGGGTGCCTCCAAGTACCGCAGCACATTTGACCTACCGCAGGGATTGGCAAATAGCCCTAGCAGAACATGCCAAGGAGAAGACAGCATTCTCAACTCCAGAGGGTCTCTACCAGTTCAGGGTAATGCCTTTTGGGTTGAAGAATGCACCTGCCACTTTTCAGCGACTTGTGAATCATGTCCTTAATGGCAGGGGTGTTGCTAGGTCTGGAAAAAACCCGGGGCTACACTAATGTCGGAACTGTTGGGACTGGGGGCTAGATAGCCTTTTGGTTGCAGCTCCTGAGATTCTATCTGGGGCTACAACCAAAAGACCAGGGGCTATAGCCCCCTTAGCCACCCTCTAGCAATGCCTCTGCTTAATGGGTTGGATGAATTGTGTCTTGCATATCTGGATGATATAACAGTTTTCAGTGCCACCTGGGAGGAACATGTGAAACACCTCAGAATTGTGTTGCAGGCTCTTCAGAAGGCCCACTTGACTATAAAGGCCAGTAAGTGCCAGAATGGTCAAGGTTCAGTGGTCTACCTTGGGCATGAAGTAGGTGGATGGAGGATACAGCCTCTACCCAGTAAGGTACAAGCAGTAAGAGACTGGCCTACCCCCACTACAAAAACCCAGGTGAGAGCCTTTGTAGGACTCACAGGGTACTACAAAAACAGTATGGCAGACTATGGCACCATAGCTGCCCCTCTGACTGCTCTCAGAACTCCAAAAAAACCCAAGAAGGTCTCTTGGTCTGAGGATTGTGAGAAGGCCTTCAATGGCTTAAAAGACTCCTTGTGCCAGGCTCCTGTTCTCAGGGCCCCTGATTACCAAAGACCTTTTATTGTACAGACAGATGCCTCTGACACTGGGATAGGAGCTGTACTATCACAAGTATATAAGAAGGGTAAGGAACACCCTATTGATTTCATCAGTCGCCAGCTTCAGGACAGAAAGCTCAGGTGGTCCAGAGAAATAATGTTACTCTGTTGTGTGGGCTCTAAGGAAGCTGAGGCCCTACCTCTATGGGATCCACTTCACTGTGCAAACTGACCATAATCCCTTAAAGTGGCGGATGAACATGAAGGGAGAGAATCCTAAGTTGCTCAGGTGGTCCATAAGCCTGCAAGGGTTTGACTTCACTATTGAGCATAGGCCAGATGTTCAACATAGCAATGCTGAAGGGTTGTCCAGAATTTTTAACCGACCAGAGCAAGAAGTTCATCCAGAGGTGGATTGGTTCCCCCTGTCCTTGCTCTGGAAGGTGCGAGTGTTAGGAAGGATTTCTATTTATGGGTACTTTTCCCTCCAGTTGTGAACCCCCCAACTTTTTGCTGTTGTCTGATCATCCTGGCCTGACATTTGCCAGTGGAGCAAAGCCTTCTGCTGCACTCCGCTGGGTTTTCGCTCACTTTGTTGGGGAAACTGACATGCCCTTAAAGACAGTCAGTACTGGGAGACTTTGTTTCTCTTAGCCTTTCCTTTTGTGGCAAGTTTTTTGCAACATGTATACCAGTGCAGAACGTACCTTACAGTACAAGGACAGAGCTGGTGGCAGCTGTTATTTTTCATATATTTTTAACCCTTTCTTTCAGTCCATATCGCGTTTACCGCATTTGGCCCAGGACAGTGGCTTGGTTCCAAAATGACCATTCCGCAAGGTCCTTTCTTCTGCCCTTTGGCCATCTTGTCCCTTTGCCTTCCACAGGTCGAGCAGACCCGGGTCAGTCCTTATTTGGTCATGCATTCTTCTGCGAAATGCCAAGCTTTCACGGGCTTCTGCATGCCTTGTATGTGTGCCTCCAGGATGTGGGCTGGACTGTCTAGTTCCAATACACATCCTGGGTGCCAGAGAGTCTGGTGTGCTGGGAATGACTGGGACCACCGTGGTCCGTGATTGGTCCATGTCTGGCATGGCTGTATGTGAGCAGGTCTCTCATTTGGTCATCTTCGTTTTGGCGCGAAGGAGAGTCTGGACAAGAAAAGGGCCCAAACAACCATACCAAGTCGATCTCTTGCATTCTCACTGAACCTAGGATAGGATCCAAGGATCCTG
Organism: Ambystoma mexicanum; assembly: GCF_040938575.1. Taxonomy (NCBI): domain Eukaryota; kingdom Metazoa; phylum Chordata; class Amphibia; order Caudata; family Ambystomatidae; genus Ambystoma; species Ambystoma mexicanum. The sequence continues at coordinate 1,058,717,366 of NC_090929.1, read as the reverse complement.
AAACCAAGAACCCGAGTCGAGGAACCACTGGTGACCCGCTGGAAGGTTTGGCACACTGAGTCCACCGTTGTCCTGCAGGACCCCTCTGCCTCTGATCAAACATAGAAGGTCTGCAAAGGTGCTTCAACCCATTTGAATAGTGGGACCAACTATTCATGGCGCCTCCACCTTAACTTGAAAGCGAGCCTTCTCAGAAGTGTTCCTGGGCCAACAAGTGAACTGACCACCTTGCACAGGACCTTTGCTCTGGAACCGCTGCTGTCTTGAGTTGACTCTTGAGACTTTGGAGATCGCAAGCAAGGGGTATTAGGCACTCTCCCGCCGAGTATCGTACACCTAGGCACCCTAGGTCTGGAATTAGGAGAGTACGCCTAAACCCGAGGGCACACTGTCACAGTGTCACCTAGCCGTGGTGACAAACTTCAAGGGTGCACTGCTGCTATGTCCTCTGTGCCCTTAGACGAGCTGCAGTGAAATCAAGCTGATCCCTTCACCAGGAGTGGAGAAATCATCACTGTCCTACCACTGAAGAATCCCTGGAACTCAGTGTGCCGAGGTTTCCTTCCTGCTGCCCTCCTCCCCTATGCCCACGTTCTCCTCACCTGAGCTGTTGGATTTGCTGGTTTCCTGGAGTCGTCGCCGGGTGAGGTAGTCTCTTTTCTTTTTGGGATGCACTTGCTTGTCACGGAGAGAAGCCACAGTGACAGCTAAGGAACAGCTGTCCTGTGGCTCCCTTTCCAGAATCAAGCGGAAAGGGAAAAATCCCCGGAGGGAAAAACCCTTGATGAAAGACAGGCTCTTCTTTAGAAGTCAAATCCCCAATTGTGCTGACTGGAGGAGGTGGAGAAAGTTCCAACCGGAGGAAGTAAGGAGCGATGTCACAGAAGGTAAATTGCAGTCCAGTAGATGGAGATTCTGGACACTTAAGGGCACTACGGAGACCCGGGTAAAACGGAAAGACCCTGAGGGTGAGAGAAAAGAGAGAGCGAGCGAGAGATAGCAAGAGAGAGAGAGAGAGAGAGAGAGAGAGAGAGAGAGAGAGAGAGAGGGAGAAAGAGAGGCTCCGTAGAGCCGGAACTGAACACGAGAGAAAAAGTAAATAAGCCAGGCACGGCAGAGAGCCGTAGAGAGAGGAGGAGCAGAGGAGGGAGGAAAGCACAACAGTGCAAAGTATCGCTGAAGCGAAATAGCTAGTCACTGGCAGAACCGAAGGAAGCCAGAAACACAAAGCGAGAGGGACCTGGACACAGGAAGCGTCCTGAATCGAGGGTAACAACGCAACGCATCTCCTGTGGGCGGAGCTTAAATACTGCACAGAGCTGTGCGTAAGGAAACAAAAGAGGGACTAAAACCCTCTATGTCGGTTTCGCCAATTCCGATGAGCAAGAATCCGCCAATCTCGTCCTCTGCCATAACGGCGGATGACACTCAGCCACTGAAAGCCGCAGAACTGCACAACTGCAGCATTTGAACCCTCAACCTAAGTGGACTCGGCTGCCGAAGTTTGGTCTGGAGGGCCCCTTTGGTCGGTGAGTACTTGCAACCCTTACCTGTGGCTCCTGGTGCATCCATCCATTTTTACACACAAGTGTCCCATGAGGGCTACTCACCTTTATTGAGGTAGCCTGTGCTACTGTCCTATTCCCAACTCTTGGATCCTGTTCTGCCTTTTTGGGGAGACCCTCCTCGAATAGTTGGAACTTATTCTTCTCTGCCTCACCCACCTTACTGAGTCGCTACAGCCCCTGCAAGAGACCCTGTTTTCACTCTACCGCATGATCACGTGTGTCTGCAGACGTTTGAATGCTAGGCTCTGCTCTTCTTAGGGATTAGACTGCCTCTTATTTAGGGTTTGATAAGTGAAGAACTGTCTAAAGTATATTCACACTGTTTGCTCCCTTTCCATACAGGGTGCAGACCCTTACTGTGTCCCATTCCTTTAGACCAATTGTTTATATATGGGTTATAGTAGTGTTGTGTTGGTTTAGGATTTACTGCTGATATCTGCTTTGTGTTTGATATAAAAGGCCTTTAATAAATGTATGTATTTTTGATATATACTTGACTGAGAGTAATTTGTAGTGTTGTTTGCTGTGTGTGCTCATTGTGGGCTTTCGATCACCCTCACCCCTCCTGAGACCTAGTCATGACCGCCGCCAATGCTACCTTGATTGGTCTGGCTTGTCCAGAAGGTTACGCTGTCCCAGGAAACTAGGCTGGCCTTCTGAATCTCTGCCAACCAGGTCAGAGTTCAGAAATCAATCTTAACACCTACCTTAGGCCAGTAACTGTCTGCAAGCTGTGGGCACTTTAGTTAGTTTTCCAGGTGTGAGTTTTGGCTGCCTTATACACTTAGATCAAATGCAAACCTGGGAGACCCTGCAGTGGAGTGGAGACACCTAGATTTGAAACAAAGGATTGGTGGCGGAACACCTAGATTTGGAGCACCATACTAGTAGGCAACCCAAGTTTTAAAGCACTCTAGTAACGGTGGAACACCTAGGTTTGCTGCACTGCACTAGTTGGAACAACGTAGTTTTGAAAGATCGCTGTAATGGTAGAACGCGTAGACTTAGATTTTGGAACACAGCAGTAGTGGGAGTAAACACCTAGAGCCGGAACCCAGCAGTAGGGAAAACTCCCAGTATAGGAACACAGTGCCAGAAGGGAACACCTAGAATTGGAACAAAGCAGCAGTGGGGAAAACACCCAGATGTGAAACACAGCACCAGAGGGGAAACACCTGGATGTGAAACACAGCAGCAGTAGGGAGAGTCCTATAATTAGAACACTGCACTAGAGGGGAAACACCTAGAGTTGGAACCCAGCAGCTACAGGAAAGACAACTATACTTGAAACACAGCAGTTATGGGAAAAACACCTAGACCTGAAACAAGCACCAGAGGTAAACACCTCAACCTGAAACACAGCACCAGTGAGAAGACACCCAGAATTAGAACACAGACCCAGTGGAGAAACTCGCAGATTTGAAACACAGCAACAATGGGGAAAATCATCCAGACTTGAAACTCAGCCCTAGAAGTGAACTCCTAGATTTCAAACACAGCAGTGATGGGGAAAAACAACTAGATTTGAAGAACAGCAGCGATGTGAAAAACCACCCAGATTAGAAACACAGCACTAGAGGGGAAACAACTAGATCTGCAACACAGCAGTAGTGAGGATACACCTAGAATGAGAACACAGCCCTAGAGGGGAAACACTTAGAGTTGGAACCTAGCAGTGATGGGGAAAAAAACTATATTTGAAACACAGTAGAAATGGAAAAAGACACCTCGATTTGAAACACGGCACTAGAGGGGAAACACCTAGATTTGAAACACAGCCCTAGAGTGGAAACAACCAGATTTGAAACACATACTAGAGGGGATCACAGCAGTAGTGGAGGAGAGAAGAATATAAAATAAGTGTGAGATAACATATTGACAGAGGTGGGCTATGTTATAGTAGGTATTAAGAGTGGTGGGGCTTTACTGGAGTATAGTAATGGCTTAAACCCCGCCTTGACCACACTTACCTTCTCAGTCGCTGCTGGTTGACTGCAGTAGGCCTACAAGGCGAACACAGTCAAACACAGGTTGGAGGTGGTTACTCTGGAGCTGCCCTTTTGAAGGTGCTGACTCAGGAGCTGCCCTTTGCCTTGTGGCCCTTAGCCGTTGGCTGCCCAGGCAGGAGGCTGCCTTGGATGTTCGATCTAAATGGCTCACCAAGCCAAACAGGTCGAGGAAGGCGGCCTGGGGCAGGGGAATGCGCAGATGATGGGAAAGTGAGTGCAAGGGGTCAGGAGAGGCCCTCCGAGCGCCAGAACGGGAAAAAAAGCACCAAAACTGCAAAATATGCAAACACAGGGGTTGGGGCAGCAGAATGGGGCTAAAATGCTCACCTGCAGAACAGAAGACGAGCAAAAGCGGTGTGGAGGGGAAAGGTGTTCCTGTTTGTATCTCGCTGTAGCAAGTTTGGAGTAGCCAATCAGATTAAGGAGGGCAGGCAGGGGCGGGAGAATGGCTGCTGAATGGCAAGCAAGCGCGAGGCATCAGGAAAGGCACACCTAGTGCTGGATTGACAAACAAGCACTATAACTGCAAAATATGCAAACAAAGAGCCAAAGTGGTGTGCATGGGCAAGTTGTTCCCGGTTGTGTCGCACTGTAGCCGGTTGCCAATCAGTTCGAGGAACGCAGGCTGGGGGTGGGAGAAAGCGCAGCTGATGGGAAAGCGAGCGCGAGGTGTCAGGAGAGGCCCTCGGGACACCAGATTGGGGAAAAAGCACTGCACTTGCAAAATATTCAAAAAGGGGCTTAGGGCAGCAGAATGGGGCCGACATGCTCACCTGCAGCACAGGAGCCGAAGTGGTGTGCAGGGGCAAGTTATTCCTGGTTGTATCTCGCTGTAGCGAGTTAGGAGTTTCCAATCTAATCTGGTCAAGGATGCTGAGCTGGGGGCGGGAGAAGGCGCAGCTGATGGGAAAGCAAGAGTAAGGAGTCAGGCGAGGCATTTGGAGCACCGGATTGGGAGAAAAGCACTAAAACTGCAAAATATGCAAAGGGGTCTGGTTAGCCGAATGCGGCTAAAATGTTCACCTGCTGTACACGAGCCAAAGTGCTGTCTGTGGCATTTGTGTTGTTTGGGTTGGGAACTGTATCATATTTGTTCATAGTGCATATACATAAAGGGCTGAGTTGGGCTACGTTCTGCACAATCTTGATGTTTTCGTGTTTGTAGAAGGGGCTAATGTGGGAGACTGTAAGAGCCATTGTTGTATCCGATGTCCTGGGAGGATAGCTCAGGGGCAACGTGCTCGCCTTGGACGCAAGATGACACAGCGCAACACAGGTTCGATCCTCGGGTCCGCGCTATGAAACCTCTGGGTATTAAGCGCATTATAAATAACCTATCATATCATATCATTGAAAGTTTGTTGAGAAGTTTGGGATAATAATGATACCCAAAAAGTCAAGGCAACAAGTGAATAGGTCCTTGGCCAAGAACTGCATTTGTGCCTGTGGTTCTGAGCCAATCGAAGGATAAGATTGAACGAGTTAATGCAGAAGGTTGAACGCATGCAAAATTGTGGACTGAAGGTGATGCAACAATGTTAAAGGCAAGAGAAATATGCTCGCAAAGTTCTGATTCCAGCTGGCAATTCTGTAATGTTAATGTTAAAGGACATTTGTACCGCGCACTATCACCACCGCAGTGGTCCCTTGGCGCTCTGGCGGCTCTGTAAGAGGAGGAGTGGTTGAGTTAGTGGGAGGAAGCAGGAAAAGTGCAAGGGAGCAGTGATGTGCTGTTGGCGGCCTCAGCGCGGTGGGTCCGTTGGCTGGGCCTGGGGTGTTTGTGGTCGGTAGTCGTCGTGTACTGTTGTGCAAGGCTATGTGTGTTTTTGTTTTGTTGTTGCAATGTAGTGAAGTTTGTGCGGTTTGTTGTGCTGTAGGTTTTGGTTGTGTTTGGTCTGGAGTTTCAGAGGCGTCTGCAGAAAGGGAAATTGTTAGTTGGGTTGGTTAGTTTGCGTCTCTAATCTGAATTGAGGAGCTTGGCTTGCACAGTCTCCCCTGATGTGGCTCTGTCCTGATCTGGGTCCGACTGGCATACAGGTTCCCTACTCCTCTGGCCCATTGTCAATGGGACAGGCACAATGTCCACTTCACAGGATCAGAGTGTGTGGATCCACATGAAAAGATCTGGGGCCGTGGGATGGTCCTGGCCCAGAAACAGTTGTAGAACCTTTTGGCAGCATCCATAGCAATCACTTGGCAGTCATACTTTTTTTTTCCGAAGTTGCCGTGGCTTGAGCTTTTGCTCTGTTTTGGGAAAGAAGTTTGTGGGTTGAGGGATACCAGAGGAATTATGCAACATTTGGCAGGGTGTAGCATTTACTCCATCATCATCGCCGTAATACTATCATTGTTAAACATGAACATGCAGAACAATAGGTAATGGAATCATCAATGACTAGTTGGTATTAATGCTGATTGGTGTTTTGGTGTCCCGGCGTGTGTTGTGGAATGTTGTTTCATTTCCCAGATGTGGATAATGGTATCGCAGATGCATTTTTTTTGCACACACAGTGATTGAGGTTTGATGGGCTGTTACCCGTGGCAGTTTCCGGTCTGCACCCATGCTTCAAGAGCTATGATATGATAGGTTACTTATGACGCGCTTAATTCCCAGAGGTTTCTAAGCGCGGACCCGGGGATCGAACATGCTCTGTGTCGGCTCGCTTCCAAGGCAAGCACGTTTCCGCTGAGCAATCCTCCCTAGAAAAGGTTATACTTTGAAAGATTTTGCAAGCAGCAGACGTTTCCTGAGCTCAGTCAACATAAATGACACACAGGCAGACTGAGGGGAAATTCAGTAAAGGGGGTGCCCATCATTGGAAATACACTACACAAGTCGGGGAGAGGTGCATTGAAGTTGTCATTACTTTCGTGCTCTCTCTTATTGACAGGAATTGGTTCCAGCCATGGTCAAGAATGAACTGGCTGGTATTGTTTTTTATGGAAAGTGTTTTTTTAGTGAGCAATCAAGCACTGAATGGGAAGGAGGTTTCTGGAAGGGTGGGCCAAGGAGAGTGTTCCAGTAGTCTGCGAGGAAGCCCACTATCACTGGCCCCCTTCAAAGATTGGTTGGAAGATTTGGGTATGTCAATACGTAGTCCTGGAAGGTGGTACTTTGCAGGATGACCTATGTGCTCTTACGTTTGCGGACCCTGTGGGATTTGGATTTGTTTGGGCAAAAGCATGCCTCTGGGCTGTTGATGGTCAGCGGCCTTGTATGGAGAGATGCGGCTTTTCCACTATCCACAGGTCCAATAATGTCCAGAAGGCAAAGGGCTGAGGACTGGGAGGGACAATGTCCAGGGCTAGCATCACTTTCTTACATGCAGTCCTGTGAGCTGGTTGGTTGCTGGAAGTGGGGGACCGGTGTGCATTCTTAAAGCATGAGAAGGGCTCACCTTTTATTAGTGAACAGCTATTGGTGGTCCTCAGGAAGGGATTGAGGGGGCTAGGGCGGGAAGATATATTGCATGGAGCCACGATTGTTTCAGATTGGGGCGGCATCCAAAGGGTCCAAGATGGGCACGAGTGAAGGACATTTGATTAAACTGGCAGACGGCGCTCCACTAGGCACTGGAATTATGTGAGTCTGGTGGAAAGCCCATGTATCAATATTGACAGATTTATTCGCTAATGCAGTGCCACAGAGAGTGGATGATAACACAGGAAAGGAGGTGTGGATCACAGGCTGTTTGAGTATTAATTGGGCTTGGGCTTTCACAGAGAATATACCATAAGGATGGCAGCAGGGTTTCAGCTTTAGTCAGGGTGTGGGGGGCAAGCACGGAAGCTGCTACTATCCATGATTTCAGAGCTGAGATAGAAGCACGTTGGCTTTTGTTCTCCACCTCAGACAGAACAGCATATAGTTGAAGACACCGCGCGCCTCCTCAGGCCACATGACTCGCAAGACGCTGCCTGCCCCTCTCCTCCGCACCACCCGGTACAGCTGTACTCTGCCCCCCTCTGTGTCCTACCCCGATGTTCTGTTGTTACCACTGAAAAGTGCTCCATTATGGATCTGTAATGTTGTACACCTCTGTAAAGCGCTCCGTTATGTAGCTGTATTGGTGTATACCTCGGTAACGCGCTCTGTTGCTTCTCGAAGCTAGGTCCACGCTCAATAAATACAATAATAATAATTATAATAATAATAATAATAATGATAATAAAAGACAGAGGTTTGCTAATCATAAAGGCCAAACAGCGGGCCCTAGAAGAGTTTAATCGAAACTGGCCAGGTTCACCTTGTTTAAATTGCTTCTCAACAGGTGCTGCTCTAGAGGGATGGGTGGGGAACACACAGAGATTGACAAGGAAGTTGCGTTTTTTTTTTTTCAAAAAGGCTTCGAGTTAACGCTTTGCAACATTTTTGGAAGCAGTAAATGAGGACCGTTTTGGGGGGGTTGGGAGATAGAGGGTCTGCCCCAGAACTGATAGTGGGTACAGGAGATAAGCAAGCAGAAGTGCAGCTGGAAAAGAGGAGAAGGGACAAAAGGACACACACTACCCATTAGCTGGTTAGTGTTACAGAGCAACCACAGGGGTCTTGGGGAGATTAAGACCCCAGGTAGAGTTGGCCAAAGAGCCACCGTGCTGCGAGGGTTTAAAGTGGCCGGTTGAGGCGTACGTGTAGGTGTGTTGAGATGATATTTTAATGCATGGAATGGATTTGGAAGGCTTCAGTCGCGGATGTGTTGTATGGTAGGATTGCCTGGCTTAGCAATAATGCAACGTTCCTGACATCCATTCTAAGCCTATTTTTTGGTTATTATTTTGAGATTTGTTTCATGTGGTGTCCTACTGTTTCATGTTATTTGCTCAAGTTATTTAGCTCACGCACGATTGACCCTACCCACGCCCTATCGGCTTTTTCGAGAAACTGAGGTTGTTTTTACAAAAACATTTTTCAAGGGCAAAATCCCATTGAAAAAATGCTTTGTAAATCAGGGCCACTCTGTGGCAGCTTGTGGCGCATGTTCCATTGGCCCTCCCTGCCCAGCTCCTGTGCATGGCAACATGCAGATCTACAGAGGGTGGGCATGACAGTGCTTCCTGGAAACGGCAGAAGCCTAGAACAGATGCAAAGCAATCCATGGTGCCTTTTGTCGATCGTTAAATGAAAATGGAATTCTCTTTATTTAATTTAGTGAGGTTTATAGTATTCCTTTGTACCTCCGTGGTGTCAAAACGCTTTCCAGGCAATAAAAGCACCTTGAACATTGCGGGAGCCGCTCTTACAGTAAGCATTGCAGCCACTGGTAGCAGATAATTCAATTGGATGAAAGACCATCCTGCCCTTCGCCCCTTTACACACAGGCGCAAGGCTGGCATTGGAAATCTATGTCACTCTGGTGTCTAGTGGTTGCCTTTGTTAAGGGATAACGAAATGCTGTGTTATCTATTTCGATTAGTCCTGAAGCAAAGCTTCAACTTGAGAAATATTCATTCCTTTACAAATCTTGATTTGCATGGTCCGGACTGGGCTGGTAGAGAAATAATTGGACTGGCGAACATGATAAGTGGACCTGGATTCAGAAAGCAATCCGGCGGAGTGGAAAAACAGTCCACGTTGGCCACCACCGAAAGACCGGCCAAGTTCAGTCCAGCTCCAGGCCGGCCTTACCTTCAGTGACCTCTGTGGCTGTTCTGCATGTACTGTGATACCAATTTTGGGTAAATTGCCAGAGTAGTGCATTTACATCGGGGCGTGCCTCCGGGTGCTTACCTATTGGCCACGAGTGGGATCTGCTTACAGATATGTGATGGACGGTATGGACTGACTTGCAGTTACCACCTGGCAGTACCAATTCAAAGCTTTGCCCAGCAGTATCAATTTACACATTAGGTGTTGATGGATGTGTGCATGGCAGGTGACGCTATCCAGTGATATTACCGAATAGGTAATAACGAAAAAGATTTTTAACGAACCATTATTATCGAAAAAATACTGAATTTGTATTAAAAAAATATATGGGGTGGGGTAAAGAGTTAAACAGGTGGGTAATGGGTTGGATGGGGTCATAAACAAGGGGCCTAGGAGGATTCCCCCCAAATACAAAATCAATAATCGGTATTTTTACGGAAAAAGAATGCTACATTACATTATTTTTGAATTTGTTAATATTACATGAAGGCGCAGGTGACAGAGTTTCAGGAAGACTATAGTGGTAAAATTAAAGAAAGCAACCAAAGGCCTGGCTCCCTGTAACCACAAAGAATAGCCTTCAAAAGACTCTGCCTTGCTTTCCAAGCCAACCACCACAAAACCCCATCTTACCTTCACAACAAACTTAAAACCATCACTCACACAAACATCAGACAAGCAAGCTAGCATCGCCTACACATTCCACAATACAAAGTTACATGCACACAAAAACAAGCATTCGCCCACAGGCACCCAGGGCATGGAACAGACTACTATTACACAGTCGCACTGCACCGTCCATCGCCACGTACAGAAAGAGCCTCAAAACATGCCTGTTTCCCACACATAACCCCACACCTTCATCTCCCCTACTACCACGTTTCTATACTAATGCTTGTACCTTATCCTGAAAACAATTTGTGCCTTCTGTTTCACCTCCCACCGTTTCATTCTTGAAGATTGTAAGGTACTCTGAGACCCTTGAGGTAGCGCCAGCGTGGAAAAAACATTTGAATACACAAATAAATAAAATAGGACTGATCCTCTTGGAGGGGGAGAGACACACAGAACATTTTAATGTCAATTGAGGAACTACTGCTGCACATATGATGAGTTGCGTACTAACCTCCACAGAACAGGAGCGGTCAGTTGGGCAGAATCTCAAGCACTGGGACTGGGATCCTGTCAGCCTGTCTGTCTGACAGACCTGTTCACTTGAGGCAAGCTTGTGCCACTGCTGATATATATTCTGTTGACCTGAAGAAACAGTTCCTTTCATCAAACTAGATGGTGGCCTCAAAAGGGTCTGGCCCTACTACACTTTGAGGCATTTAGTAAAGGTCTGGGTGTCAATCTCATTCGGACAGTGGGCCAATTTGGATTCAAATACACCTCTTGTAGGCCCCACCATATGGCCTACACAAAGAAGTAGGGTACAAATATGGTACTAGATAGCAGATTTATAGTGATATGGTGTAAAGGTTTTAACACCAAATGAATCTAAGAAGGGCAACGTAAGCAAGCCTGAACCTACTCGGGCGGGTTGGAGGAGTTCCCCCACAAGATTTGTTTTTAAATAATAGGTTGACATGGTCCATTTTACAGCACAACTCAGGGAAAAGTAAACCAAAAGCCATATGATTTACAAAGAGTTCTTCACTATTCTAGTACTTCAGGTCCTAGATCACCAACATAACAAGGGAGCCGCTCACTGCAGCAAACCCTAGATGTGCCCATTAAAAAACGGAATGATCCTTAGAAAAAGTGAATGCACGGGGCACAGAAATAGAAATATATATGCAGACGTGGTTGCAGAAATGTATATTTCTGTAGCACCACCACTGAAGAATCCTCATATACAGTTTCCACAAAAATAATGGAACAAATGCCATTTGATAAATTGCTTACCAGTAGAAATGACAGCAAAGTGTTTGCAATTGCTGTATCTCAGACTGTGGCTTGAATTTCATTTTGTGATGTAAATTTGATATCTATGTTTTTCATGCAAGTTAGACTTAAGCACTTCTGAAGCGTGGGTGCTTATGTACGCTGCACAGTGATGTTAAGCAAGATTCCTGAAGGAATATGAGCTGATATTTTAATAGCAATTGTAGATTCAGCTTTGTTTCAGATATTGAAGTTGAGTTTTTAGGCATGGTGGCTTCCTGGCTTTAACATGTAAAATACATCAGTACTGTTTTCTAGGAAGTGTGTGCTTGTGTATCTTGTTGATCCCAGAATATATGCATTCTTGTTATGAATGGTGTCAAAATCTTTAGGGTGGCTACAGAAACAAATACCATAGGGATATTGTGTATTTAACCACTAAAAAATAATTTACGCTGGCCCCATAGTGCTCAACACCTCCAGACCAATCTTAAAATGAAGCAATAATCCTAGAAAGGATAGCGGTAAAATAAATCCTAGACCACTGTGAGGAATTCGACCATCCGCCGGGTGGGTGTGCCCTCGCCTGTTTTTTTTTAATTTGAAAGGAAATTGAATGATGGTAGAACAACCTCTGGAAAATGTGTGGGACTAATCCGCACACATTTTCCTATGCTCACTGCACAACATATACATAGACCTGTGTACTCTAGGTGGACACAGCCTACAGGCACCATCCCCCCTGTTATATGTAGTTGGAACATGACAGGAAAGAGTACATCAAGGCATCTCAGAAGGGGGAAGCTAAAACTTTCCTGCTGCCATGACCGGTCTAATTAACTAACAAAGTATCCACAGATCCACCCTGTCCTTTCTTAGCTACTGGAGGCAGATTCACATACTAATTAGAGTTAATTCAAGCAGGCCCACGGGAGGCCTGGTCATAGGACTAACAAAAGACAGGAAGACCCCAATAACCTTTGATATGCACTGTGTCAACCTGAAGCCAGCTCCCTCCTCTCAGTATTAAGGTCAGTTATCTGTGGACTATGTATTTACAGTAGTCATTCCCACACAGGGACCTCATTCGGAAGGTACGAATATGTAGTTTGGCAGTGACCACAAGTCTGGTCTCACCTCAGCTTCAAGGGAGAAATGCTGCTTTAATCAGGAACCACAGCGAGCTCAATTAACCAGAGAGACAGTTTGATCTGCAACAGACAGAAATATGGGTGGGACTTAGTATTACATGTTTTCACCTCTTTACCTTTTCTGTTGCAAAGTACTCTGGTTATGACCTCATGCATACGTGAGATTGTTGGTGGGGACCCAGGATTGGGTCATTAAGGTAGGCTTAGCTTATACCAATCCCAGTGGTCCATTTGGCTTTAAAAGAGGATAAAGCCCCTCTTTTGGGCAGATCATCAGAAGAATTTGCAAGGAGTAACATGGTTCTGTGGAGCTATGACTTTAGTTCCTTTTACTGATAAATTACCTGTTTCCATAGGGGAATCTGACATGTCTGTCCCCTTGTTATATTCACGACAAATGCTAGTTAACATTCTGGGAAGGGATTTGATGAGGAAACTTAATATGACGATTTCATTCACAGATCAAAGAATAGTGTGCTCCACTCCAGGAATACACTATTTAAATATAGGAGAGTTTATACTGGTATTTACAAGACAAGCGGCTATACGAGGAGTCACGGTAGATCCGGATGTCTTCATGTATGGGGTGAGCATTTTATTAAAATGGCTACCTGATTAGTAGCGAAAATTGTGAGGATACCTGATGAATTTATTTTTAGACCCCAAGTAACTATGGATGAGGAAGAAGGGCTGACTATTGCTATATAATTGGAAACAGCTATAGTATGAGGAGGAATAGCAATGCTGCAAGGGGTAGATGACGACTCAGAGCATGGAGAACAGTAATAGCTCTTGAAGAGGGATACAGATTGATTGACATAACAGTTGAAGATATGTTCAGAGATGAACGTATCGATGATGAGGTAGTGTTTTTATAAGCATTATATATTATATCAAGATTGAGAAAAGGGAAGTGAATTGCACCAATGCTGCAAAGAGTGAGTCCCCGTCGATCTTTAACAGGGTCCTACTGATGGATTTAGGCAATGAACTCAAGAGTGCAGTAATTCAGTACGTAGATGACATGTTAATCTGCATTGAAACAGAGGATGAATGTAGGTTATACTCTGTTCAGTTAATGACTATATTGGCAGACAAGGGATACAAGGTAGACAAGGAGAAATTACAGCATTGCCAGGAAGAGGTGTTGCACATAGGTCAGTTAATTTCATATGAAGGAAAGAAAGTGACACCTGAAAGAGCCGAGGCTATTATGAAGACACCAAAGCCAAATACAGTGAGGCAAATGCAGCAATTTCTGGGCTTATGCAATTATTGCAGGGCCTGGGTGTTCGACTACAGCACATGTACAAAACTGCTTTTGCAAGCACTTAAGAAAGCACAAGTTGGCAAGGAAAAGATAGAATGGACTGAAGAAATGGAGGAAGGATTTTAGGAATTAAAAAGAGCAATCTGTACAGCTCCAGTTTTGGGAATTCCCAATTATAGTGAAGAATTGTATTTGTTTTTGCATACCAATGTGTCAGTAATAACAGTAGTACTCACACAAAGAACAACCCTAGGGTATAAACCTTTGGTGTATTACAGTAGGAATTTAATTCCAGTTATGATATTACATATTCCATGTGAACAATCTTTGGCTGCTGCCACATTTGCAATTGAGAAGTCCCCAAGTATTACCATGGGCTGCGCCATGATGTTATACGTGGAGCAGGCCTTATTTGCCATTTTAGAGTAACCCAAACGTACTTCAATGTCAGAAAGGTGATGATTTCCAATCCAGTGATCAACATTTTGAGGTGTAAAATAGTGAACCCAGTCACTTTTGTAGCTAACCTGTAGAAGCAGGTGATCATGTGCATGGTTGTTCTAAGTATGTGGAATTTTATGATGATATATCTTGTGTGAAAGAAAATGCTTTGGCTGGAGGGGAGATTCTCTCTATTTATGGTCCTTTCAAAATAAACCTAACCAGTGGGCAGAGGCATTCGGGATCCGCAGTTGTAAGACACCAATTAAATGGTGAATTTGAGGTAGTTGCGAGTGCAAGACTACGATCTCATTTTTCAGTACCGGCAGCAGAATTGGTAGTGCTTATTGTTGCACTTGAGAAACACAAAGATCAGGAAGTGACGGTGTACAGTGACTCCACCTATTTGACGTCAACCATACACGTAGGGCTGTCGCGCTGGAAAAGGAAGGGTTATCTCCATGGAGATGGCACTCCAATCCAACATGTGTCTTTATTGGACAGGCTTATTAAGGCACTACAACAGTAGCCATAGTCGGAAAAAATGCAGAGAGCGCATACTAAACAAACAGACATTATTTCTCGCATAAACAAAGCCGCAGACCTAGAAGTCAAAAGGGTTGCATATTCCTCCAAAATTTTGTGTTTGAAAACTGAAAATGTTAAAGAAGTATCGAATAGAAGAATGCTGTTATGATAGGGATTTAATATGCAGTCAATTACGCAACTAATACAGTTACAGGGTACAGCCCCGCAAGAAGAGCAGGAGCTATGGAGACATAGGGAGTGTTGATTATCCCCCTTGGTAGCACTATGGAAACAGGAAAGCACTGGAAAGCCAGCAGCATTACTGAAAGTTGTACTTGAGCAGCTGCATTACCCCATGCATATAACCAGAGAAAGTCTTGCTGCCATCATTGCAGAAGACTGGTTTGTTTGTACACGTTGCACAGTTAATTGTGAATTGCATCATGTGTCTGAAGTTTAAGCTAAGCATACACTAAGAACAATCAGAGGAGTAACAGCTTGTCCAAATGGCCCATTTCAACATGTACATATCAACTGCATCAATATTCTGCAGACATATAATGTATATAGGTATCTATTAGTGGTGGTGTGTCCCTTTTCTTATGGACATATAATGTATATAGGTATCTATTAGTGGTGGTGTGTCCCTTTTCTCGATGGATCGAAGCCGGTCCTTGTATACATCGCAAAGTTTCTAGTGCACAAAGTATTTCCAAGATGGGGTGTGGGTGAAGTATTGAGGTCGGTTAACGGGCCACACTTTGTCAATGAGCTGTTTGAACTGTTAGAACATATATGCCTTTTAGTGCGTATAAAACATATGCTTTCTTCTGCTTATCACCCAAAAGCAAATGGTATATGTGAGAGGCTCAATGGCCTCCTCAAGGAAAGAATACCAAAGATCAGATTAACTTTGAAAAAGGGATGGCTATATTGCCTACCACTAGATTTGTATGCCCTTTGAAATCAGCCAGGATCAGACCATCATCTTATGCCCCATGAGTTGGTAATAGTGCTCCACATGAGGACATCCTTACACCCCCATCTAGAGTCAGGAGTGTAGCTCAGACTCTAGGTGTTGAGATGCATGATTAGTTGACATGTATGACTACCAGTGTTTCTTTAATTTCAGATCAAGCCAAGCATCAGAAGGAGGGGTCGAGGAACATGGAAGAGGACAGCCCAGTGACCAATCCAAGCAAATTATTACCACCACCAAAGTTGTATTTTGGAGACCAAGTGCTTATTAAAAACTTTACCCGTAGCTGGCATGAGCCAAGGTTTAATGAGCTTTTTCATGTGCCTTCTCACGTTTCTTCATGACCAAAAGAATGGTCCAGTTACAAAACAGCTTTTAATCACAATAGTTGAGCAGATTTTGCAACCACGGATGTGAGTGGAAAACCTGTATTGAAAAATGTTTCCGGACAAAGAAAATGCAGTTGCAGGGAGACTACCAATTCAAAGAAAAATGGCGTGGCACAACAAATGTTTTTCTAGACTCTTATGTGTGTGCTTTCTCTTTTTCTTTCTGCACCTTACCTTTCGAAGTATCTATCATTCTGATGTTTCAATTGAAAATATAACATGACTGATTTTTCCTAGCATGAGTACAAATGATGATCATTTCTTTGACCTATTTGGGCATGTCTGACGACCTAAGAAGGATGCAGAAGAAGAACATCAGGGGATAAATACCTATCTTGATAGTTCTGCTCACTGGGGAATAATATGTGGTACCAACATATGAAAAAGTTGAGGGAGAGAGCATCTGATGAGAACTGCAATGTCTTCTCTCTCATCCCCTATCCCATGAGTACAGTAAGAACATTCATTTCAAAAGAGAAGCAGGTACATGATGCAACGTGCCCCAACCATCCAGCAGCATGTACCAGAGTAAAGTCCAAAATGAGCTGGGCAACCCTGTGATGGCGTTCAAGACAGTCGATCCCATACCAGGATTATATGAAGACAACACAGATTGAAAAGAGCATGGATGGACAGATAAGATGCTAGCGTATCCTTCTGCAGGACAAGGCACAGTGACAATTGAAGAAATGAAGAAGATGAATTGTTCTGACAAAACTGGAATGCCTGCATGCTGGGAGCACTCACAACTGGTAATCTATGTACAAGTGATTTCAAGCAAATGATGGGAAGATGGGATGATGTCCTGTACAGCTCATCTACTAAGGAAGGAACCAGTATATGAGGTGCGAAAGGTGAATGACGAGTGCCTAAAGTCATGGGCCAAGACCTCTAAACTGTTGACATGGGAGGATGATGAAGCAGGACCAATGGTTGTGGTATTTGTTTTGTTTTTATTTATTTTGTTATAACGTATTTAATACATGAGTTCGGTTTCTAAGTGCGGATCCGTGATTCGAACCTCTGTTGGTTGCTCTGCGTGGTCTTGCTTCCAAGACCAGTATGTTGCCCCTGTGATATTCTCTAGTCCCCTTCATTAATGCAACAATGTGCTTTCGAAGCACAGGTAAAGTTTGAGTTGGCGAGAATAAAGGATGCAACAACATAATTGATTTCCCAGGAATGAGGAAAGGGACTGCTGTCCTAATGGACCGATATTGGGCCTGTGGATCCAGTGCATATATGAAGTTGCCTAGGAACTGGAGAGGAGTCTAGTCCATTGTACTCATCCATGCTCCAGCCTTGGTGATTCCTCAGAGTGACATGAATATCGAGGGATTTCCACAAATGGATGAGTATGTGAGAAAAAGAAGGTCATTTGCACCCCGGCCGATGAAAGGAGAGAGTTATTTCTCATCGAAATCAAGAAAGGCTTATGTAGACATTCCTGATGAGCACAAGTTGTTCAGCAAGACTGCAATGATAATGTCATCAATATTCATGCCTGGACTCCAAACAGTAGTGAATGCCAAACGGCTCCATATTACCAGGTGGGAGCTGCTACAGACAATCAACGCCACTATAAAAGGATTTAACAGCATAAAAGAAGAATTGAGGGCCATAAGTTTGATGAAACATTTTACGGTCTGCTTTCGATGCCCTTCGTGAGTGGGCTGGACCTAGATTGGATCGAAGCTCCTATCTTTGAGCCCTTTCTAAAGGCAGCATACCGGCACTTACGTCCTGCTTTTATTTGTCATTTTACTTTCATTTTAAATGCACTTTAGTGTGCTGGTGAGTGACTGGGCACCTCTTTTTAAACACTCTTGGTTCCTTGTATTACCGCACTACATGATCAGGAAGTTGCCTGGCTTCCCTGTTGTGTCATTGCAGACACATTTTAAGGTCTGCTTTCTATGCCCTTCCTGAGTAGGCAGGGCCTAGATTTTGACCCATGTGCATTGGTATAAAGGATTGTGCGTGGAAGCGCTGTGAACGACTGCAGCGGGCGACGGCTCAGCGCGCCAATGTCAAGCACATCTGTGCTTGTCAGTGCACAGGTCATGCATGGTCTGCATGTAGGTATGGATTATCCCTTGGCAATTATTCATTTGGAGCGTAGTGCCTTGTTATCTTTAGTCTCTCAGAACACCCGATGGCCAGTGGGCTTTAATAAAGCCCCTAAAACTGCCAAAGCTACTTTGGTAGCAGGTCTTCAGTGTGGGTTGCTCAATACTCGCTCGCTAGTGACTCACGCCGACCTGGCTCTGTGAAACATCCAGTCTTTTTATTGTTCAGACTCCCCCCTCCACTACGATCTGGTTCATGTGGATCGTATCTCACCCCATTCCGATGGTGGGGTAGCCATTATACATAAAGTTAAATATAAAATGTCTTGTATTGTGCCAGAGCACTACCTTAAGATCGAGTGTCTTCTGTCTTGTGTTTCCTTATCCCCCACCTCAACGTTAACCGTTCTGGTAGTCTATCGACCCCCTGGTACGGATGGCCCTTTCTGTGTGGATTTCCCTGCTTTTGCCTTGGAACTTCAGATTGAATACTAAAATTTGGTGATTGTTGGAGATTTTAATCTCCCAGCAAATGTAACTAATACATGTTAGGTAGAAAATGTTCTGTCCTTGATGTCTGACCTTGGTCTCCCTCAGCTGACTGCAGAGCCTATCCATCGATTGGGAAATGTCCTGGACTTTGTTTGTGCCCCCAGGCTGTCCACTATTGTCTCTCCTCCAGTCAATTATATCACTGCAGCAGTAAATGCGTTGTTCTGTGACAGATGCATTTCTAAAACTCTGAAACATGCTCTTGTGATCTCCCTACTCAAGAAACTTTCTTTAGATCCTGCAGTGCTTGGCAATTATCACCCGATTTCTTTCCTTCCTTTCCTTATGATGGTTTTGGAGGCCCTTGTATCCCCTCTGCTCTCTTCTTTGTTGGAGTCCTCTGTTTTATTTTACTCCTTTCAGTCTGCTTTTCAGCCTCGGAGAGGCACGGAGTCAGTCCTAAACTCTGTGCTGGATGACCTGGCCCTGCTGGTGGATCAGGGTGGTGTCGCAGCAGTATTTTTGTTAGATCTATCTGCTGCGTTCGACACGGTCGATCATCCCACCTTGATCTCCCGACTTTCTGCAGCTGGTTTGTCTGGCCAAGTTTTAGTATGGTTCTCTGCCTTCTTGGCCAATCATTCCCAATCGGTTTCTCTCTTCCTCCTTTCCGCTCTAAGCCGGTGCTGCTGTTGCGTGGAGTCCCACAGGGTTCCGGGCTGTCACCTATACTGTTTAATATTTACATTCGGCCACTTCTCCACCTTATTCTATCCCATGGTTTCAGGTACTACTCCTATGCCGATGACACGCAGATCTTGGTCCATTTGGATCTTACTCAATCAGATACTGAGGCATGGCTTAGGAGTTGGCCAGTTCCCTCTGCTGACTTCTTCGGTAAAGAATTTGGGAGTAAAAATTACCTTGTCTCTCTCTATGAATGAGCAGGTTGTGGCTGTCTGCAAGTCTGGGCACTTTGAATGTAAAATCTTGCGTAAAGTCCTTTCCTTCATCCTGGCTAAATTTCAAGGGTTGGTGGTTGCAGCTCTTGTTCTTAGTGCAGTTGACTACTGTTTTCGCTTCACTTTGGTCAACCACGCTAACTTATAAATCATCTTCAGATGCTCCAAAATGCTGCTGCCATGTCCATCATTCACCCTCCTCCCCGTTCGGAGTGCATTTGTCTCCTCTGTGTTCATTGTCCACCGCGCCTTCTACAAATCTGGGGTGGAATATCTTCAAGCAAGGTTTCCTCTGTATGTTCCCGCTCGGTCCCTTCACTTGCAGTTGGCCTTATCGGGTCAGACTAACCTGCATGGGTGGTTGAGCCTTCTCAATGGTTGCTGCTAAGGCCTGGAATACTCTGCCTCACTCTCAGCAAGCAATTTCTTATTGTCTAATCTTTCGTCATTCTTTGAAACCTTATTGTTCTAGGCTGTGAATAAATTGCTGTTTCTCTGCTGGTCTTAGCGCCAAGATGCCTTTGGGCAAATGTCCACTCTATAATACTCTGCAAGGCCAACTTCAAAGAAAAGAGAATTTCATGGCAGAAAGCATGGGTGATGAGAGATGCTGGGCTAATTGGGTGGTAGGGCAGCCTCGTGTCCTATCTACTTGCACCTGGGTCTTGGCTTAATTGAACTGAATTTTCCAGACATGGCACAAGCGTGCCAACCAATTGTATTAGTTTGTATAGCGAATGACCTTATAGCTTGAGAAACCAATGAAATACTGTGTAACTGATTTGTCTTAAAATGACCCATTCAAAGAGGAAATCATGAGTAGTCCACTTGATATCGGACATCCAATAACAAACCTAGCTCCTATATTATTGTGTATCTGGATGTGTCCCTTAACCAATCCCAATCTTTGACAGGTTTTTCACTACTGTCACTTAATACGACATCATTCTGACGCATAAAGAAGTATTATAGTATTTTTTGCATAAATCGCTGAGAGACTGAGCGTACATCCGTTGATGTAACCTCACTTTTAAGATAATTGCTAATAAAACAGCCACTTGCCATCTTCTTGAGTTTGTCCGGTTATTTGTACTCAGAATTAATCTGGTGTAATCCCAGCCAGCAACAAATGCATGTTCCAAAAGCCACAAGCTCATTTAGATGTAAGAAAGTATTGGTCAACACGTTACAGAATGAATATTTGTTTGTTTGGGTGCAGGAGAGAATAAAAATTTCCAAAAGAATGCCTAATGAGGGGATAACAAGGAGCACCAATCAAAAAAGAGTCTGCACAAGATAACACCTTTTGACAGCAGGTGTGACCCCATCTTTACACATATAATAAAGAACAATTAAAAAAAATAATCCATGTTTGGAACATAAAGATGTTCTTAAAATCTATAGCTTGAAGGCTATCTATCATGTCTACAACTAATTAAGAAAATGTTTGCTTTAAAATTTAGTCACTAAAAGAGGAATTATGACATTGTGGAAAACAAGACAACAGCCCAGAGAAACAAAAACAATGTATGTATTTGTTTATTTTTTACATGTATAAAGCGCACCGAACCTGTAGGCATCTGGGTGCTAGTTTACAGCGAATTGGTGGTTGCAGGTTACATAAATAGGTAGTTTACGTAGGAGATTATAGTGCAGTTGGTTACAGTCATAATTGGTAATAAGGTATCTACTATACATGAGCATAAAGAATACAATTGGTTTCAGCTTAGGTGATAATTTACAAGAAGGTTAGTATAGACAGATTGCCAGGTGCAGGGCAAATTGTATCATTTAAATTCCTCTGGATTTCTTGGGAAAAGAGCCAAGTTTTGAGGCCTTTGCAGAAGGACCAGAAGTAGGGGTCTGATATTAGCGCTAGGGCCAGGGCATTCCATTGTTTGGCTGCAATCACAGGGAAGCTGCTGCCTACGGCGTTCTGATGCCTGTATTTGGGGATGGCAAGAAGGTGTGACTAGGCAGACCACATTGGCCTGTTAGATTGGGCCTTGGACATTTTTCTCGATAGATAAGTCAGGCGACTGTTCGATAAGCATTTGTTGGGTCAGGGATGGTGTTTTGAACATGATACATTCTCGGACCGGGAGCCAGTATATATTTCTTCAGGCTGTGGAGAAGTGGTCTTTTTCAGGGATGTTGAGTGCTGCTCCTACAGCCTTAATCTGCATGATTTGTTGTTTGTTTATATTACCAGAGTTACAGTAGTCAATCCTGGAAAGCGTAAGGGCTCTGGCAGGTATGAAGCAGTTGTCGGTACTCAGAAGAGCGTGCAGGTATTTATCAGTTTAGCGATGTATGCTGCAGATGATGCGATTGCATTTTCCTGTCCCGTTACGGCTAGTGTAGCGTCTCGGTATACTCCTATGGTTTTTACCTCTTTGGCCAGGGAGATGATGCAACCGTCGATAGTAAAGGTTTTGTAGGAGTCAGAGAGTTTGTTTAGCTGAGATTGTGCGCCAATGAGGAGCAGTTCAGTTTTCTCATCATTAAGGTAATGCTTGTGTTGTGCCATCCAGGCTTGAAAAGTATGGTATATTTCGGTAAATTATTGTAAATGAAACAAAACTAATAATTTACATAACCACAATGATAGAATCTTCAAAACAAGCAAGTCTTTCTTTTTTGTTTTGCAGGAAATTGATAAACAACACCACCAATATGGAAAGATTAATCAGCACCGGGAGTTGTTGGAAATTAAATTTTGAACTATTGTAAATTATTCAGTGCCAATTAAGGATCTAACCATTGACACACACAAATCTGTATGGTTGAACATTTTTATCCTGAGGAAGATCCAAATACGACACAAAGCAATTAATGCAATAAAAGGGTCGAAACGTCTAAATCTATGTCTGTTGAAAAAAGAATATATGTAACAATTGATTAAATTAGATAAATCGATGACTAGAGAAACTAAATAGAGATTTTGGTCTGCAATCCTATGGAAAAAAGCAAAAAACAGAAATAAGATTTTCTTTTTTAAATGAGTGGGTGAATGTGACATGCATGCACTTGGGAGAGTTAGATTTTCTATGTGTATATTTATGTGGTGCTGATATCGTCTTTTGCTTGATTCAAAAATGCTTTTCTAAATTCAGATTAATTAATAAAAAGGGGTTTTAATTATTTGTTTTGCTGTATCTTTCATTGAGGGATTTAGAAGAAATTGAATTCAAAGTGTGTCATTTAAATTCAATCCAGGCTAATTCCTCATTTTACAAAAAAGAGCCAGAGATGCTGGCCCACACATGTGAAGCTGCGGTCTGTGCCACGCACCATCTGGATGTTTTATTTTTAAATCATATTTATTGGAGTTTAGGCATAAATAAATAAACAAAAACTGTATAGTACAGGAAAGAACAATAGAAATAACAGAAAATAGTCTATTCATTTACAATAAAAATAAATTAACTGTTTCCCTTCCTTCCCACTAATAACTGCTGTTTACATTGTCTGCACCCACACTGGATTCACTTTAAATTACAAAATTAATAAGGGGGATGTGCACAGAGCACCAGGAAAGAAACTTACAGAAGCAGGGCAAGTACGCGTAAAAAAAGTGCGAGTGGTTGCTGGACAAAAGCGGGAAAAAAAATCTCCCACCGTGCAACCTTGTACAGCACTGGAATTCTCCTCTGGGAGGCGCAGCGTGCGCCTGCATCCACTGTTAGATGAAGAATACCTTTGGTGGCCATTTCTGATTTGTGTGGTGCTGAAGCACTGATTTCCATCCTTGAATCGGGTGGTGTGTTTTTTGTAATGCTTTCCTCATCTTGTTCTGATCTCCTCATGATAAAGAATAAAGAGACATGTGAATGGATTTAGGGCAGAGAAGTGCACACATGGCCATATTATCCACATGTTGACTGGAATACTGAGTTTTTCTGGGTAATCCAGCCATGTTCACTGTATTCCGGACAATCTGCATGCCCATGTATAGTCATAGTAAGACATATTGCTGGAATCCGAACTGTATGGAGGAAGTAGAAATCTGTGCAAATCAATTTGACACACTTATTTCAGACTGAGGGTGTATGGGAGTTAGTCCTTTTTAGTTTCTTCTAAATCAAATGTTGTGGTAAGGCACCTTTTTCTGATTCTAAGGGATTACTAAATAGTAAAAGAGCAGAAGGAGCAGAAGGTAGGTTCTACACATATGTATATAAGTGCTGTTTTTGGGCAGTATCAGATTACTCTTCTTACTATCAAATTACTTTGAGATCCAGTAAACTGTGCTGCATACAGTATTATGGGCGGGAAGGGAGTGGGCTTCAAATTCCCTTTTAATCCAATGAGTGATAAGAGAGCTGAGGCCAATATTTGAAGCCACTCTAAATCTAAGCCGGCAGTCGGGAACTTGATATCAGATGTTGGGTTGTTTGGTGTTAAGGGGAGAATACCCATGAGGCTGAGGAAAATCATGAAGTGTAACCTTTAATACGTTCAAATATACATAACATCATCTGCTTGATCAGTTTTCATATTGCAGTCCTAAAAAGAAAATAAATGGCAGATACCCAGGCTGACACAGCACATGGAGTTCAACCCATATCGGTCCATGCCCCTGTTGTACCTCTGTTGCACTTTGAGAACTATTCAACTAGGGACTGAATCCTTATAAAGAATTCCATCCGTAGATGGCACAAACCTAGGTTTAATGGTCCCTTTTGTGTTGTGTTTTGTGCTTTGTTGTGTATAATCGACAGAAATCTTCCCTCAGATCCTCACTTGTAGAATACATTATAAATAGTGCTCAGTTTCTGATTGGATTCAATATGGAAACAGCTGCCTCCTTGCTTATTTGACTATGGGCCTCATTACAACTCAGGCGGTAAGGGGTTTACGGCGCCGTAAACAGCGCCGACCCTTACCGCCTGAGTACGAGGTCCCTTAGCGCCATGGCGGATTTAACACCTGCTTTTAGCAGGTGTTAAAATCCATGGCGCTAAGGGACCATGGAGTTAATTACGCCACCGTAATTTACGGTGGCGTAATTAACGCCTTCCCCACTCCCATTATGCCCTATGGGGCAAAAATGGGAATGGGGAAGGGTAAATGGGGATTGGGGACTTACCGCCCCGCCAAACTCGGAATGGGGCGGTAAGTCTGCCAACCACCATGGCGTAAACGTAGTTTACGCCATGGTGGTAAAGTCACGGCCCAGGCGGTAACTTACCGCCTGGGTCGTAATGAGGCCCTATATGAATGTTGAATATTAATAATAAAACAGAAAATAGAAGCTACTAGATGTTGCCACTTGGAAATGAAATGATGGAGTGGCGCAGGAACAACTAGAATACGCGATTGCTCTGTTCTTTTAAACAGGATTAAACAATTCAGGAATGGCAACCAATATACTTAAGGTTCTAGAGGTTCTTCCTACACTTCCATTTTAAAACGAAATAATTCCGGAACAGTTTCTTTTTAAAATAAAAGTATAGGAAGAGTAAAACTTAATTTAAGAAGTAGAGGAGCACGGCTCCCGACCGGTCCCACCCACTTCGACCACTGGTCTTGCTCAGAAGTTCTGATCTTGAAATCTCGCGTGTACTGAATATCCAGTACTGCTCTGCAGTGCTCTCCGCATATCTCATTCTGATTGCATTTCAGCTACTTTCATTTTGCACTATTTCTCAGCAACATACTGTTTGAATCGTTTTCCAGTATAGCATGCTGACTTAATATCTGATTGATAGTGCGTAACAATAGCTTATATGTGATTTTACCGACCCAAATTTCAAAGTGGTACATTTCCTTGCGACCATAATACCGAAAAACACATTATTATTTTTATTTTTTTTATTTGGAGGGATCATCCCCAAACGCCCCATTTTTTTACCCTTATAACGCCACACCAACCCCATCCCGACTCATTTTAGCCCCTTACCCCACTACCCCGTATATATTTAATCAATATTTTCTGCGTTTTCCGGTGTTATGTACTTAGATGAAATTTATAACTCTGTTTTGTTTTCGGTAAAATGACTGCATACCGTAAGAATATAAGCGCAGTTGATTCCTGTTGCTGTTCTAGCTTTAACATCTTGCATTTCCAAATGCCAGTCACGTTCCATGTGTTGAAATATTGACGGGTACACCTCAACCAATGGTGTCACATTTCATATCTGTGCACTTGTCAACTCTGGGATTAATGAAAAAGTCCGATTCCACTGGTGGTTCACCATTGTCTCTGGAACATATAGCTGCATCCTCAGTCTTGGATATTGGGGCATTATATCTTCATTGGTTTCGTTGAGGATTATCCATAAATACCAGTGTTGCTGTCCTGGTTGGACTGATTTTAGCAACTTCATGAACTTTTTTTGTAGGATCTGGCAAACGGATTTGTTGTTTAAAACACTGTGTGCAGTTGGAACATTACACATTCTCTGCATCCTCTGCATAATTCATTGTGTAATCTTTTGTAGTTGCTTCAACATGTACCCATGTTCTGGTCTACTTGTTGGTTTCGTGTATAATTGAAAAACTGTGTACTCAGCAGACACAGTGGTTTTTCCCCGCTGCTTTCGTATTGCCATGGTTTTGTTAATTTCTATTAATTTATTTAATTTACTTATCCTCATATCCCATATCCTTTTATGGCAACGTGTTATTCCCGTGACGCGCAGGGTGACTGGATGCCTATTTTCACGCTCATTTTACTTTCTGCAGTCTGTTATTTTAATTATTACTTTTAGGTTCTTTTAATTATTTTAATTTGTTTTTTTTTATTAGGTTTTGTTCCTTGGAGCCATTATCGCTGGCAGTAGTGTGCCTGAACTCCAGACGCAGTGGGGGCTCGTTCCGGGCTTGTGGTTATATCGGTTCTTTTCATACCGGCACTCACGGACTGACCCGAGTCTTTCCTCTTTGCCTATTCAATAGGAACATTTGGATTGGCTATTGTCTGGCTTTTAGGTTGCCAGTTCCTTCCTCCTACATCCCAGCAGGTACAGTGTTTTTCCCCGCTGCTTTTTGTGTTGCCATGATTTTGTTTATTGCTGTCAATTTATTTCATTTACTATCTGCAGTTCTTTTTATGGCAACGGGTTAGTCCTGTGCCGTGGAGGGTCACTGGAGGCCAATGTTCACATTAATTTTACTGTCTGCATTCTGTTATATTAATGATTGTTTTTAGGTGCTTTTAAAATTATTTTCATTTGTTTTATTTAATTAGTTTTTGTTCCTTGTAGCCATTATCACTGGCAGGAGTGTGTCTGGGCTCCAGATGCACCAGGAACTCCTTCCCAGCTGGCTCTTATATCGGTTCTCTTCATACTGGTACTTACGGACTGAGCCAAGGCTTTCCTCCTTACCTATTCAGTAAGAACGCTTGGATTGGCTCCTGCGATACCATGTGCACTCATAGGTTCTCTGCCGCTGCGCAAGTCGTGCTAAAGTTGAGTTTGTCTATGGCCGTCTGTGGCCGTCCGTGGTGCGGACTGGCCGTGGACTGGGGTAGATGCTGCCAACGTTCTTCCTGGCTCTATATCCCGTGAGTCGTTCCTTAACATGACCCTGACAGATACAATCTGGCCTGCTGGGCTCATTAGTACTCCCAATGCAGGTTCAGTTAGGGTGCCTATCAGGGATGATCTAGCAAATGGTTTTCTGGTAAATGCTTGTTCCCTGAACGTGCATGCTTCCATCTGCCTTCACCTATTGCAAGATTATGCACCTGAGTTTGTATGTATCACTGAAACTTGGCTCTCAGTAGTCACTCCCTGGCAACTATAATATAATTTGTTGTGATTGGGAAGAAGAGGATCCTGATGGTGGGATTGCATTAGTGAATAACACTTCATTGTGCCTCATTACGACCCAGTCGCTAATGGGTTAACGGCGCCGTAAAAGGCTGCGGCGCCGTTAACCTATTAGCGCCTAATTACAAGGTCCCTTTGCGGGACCCGACCTTAACGTCTGGTTTTACCAGCCGTTAAAGTAGGGGCCCGCAAAGGGAACTTGGTGCTAAGTACGGTGCCGCAATTTGCGGCACCGTACTTAGCACCTTCCCCATTCCCATTGAGCCCTATGGGGCAAAAATGGGAATGGGGAAGGGCCATGGCGGCATGGGGAATTACCACCCCGCCAACCTCGGAATGGGGTGGTAATTCCCCATTCCGCCATGGCGGACACCGGCATGGACCATGGTGCTAATAGCACCATGGTCCTCCGCCTGGGTCGTAATGAGGCCCATTGTCTGTTTCTGCCCTACCACTTAGCCATGCGCTAAGGATGGAAGCTATATTAGTTCGTCTACACTTTTCCACCTAAGTGACTTATCATTTCTTAATTATTCACAGCCCCCATTTTATAATGCCTTCTTTGCTGATTTGTTTGTCGAGTTGGTTGCTTACCTGAATCTAAGATTTTCCAACCTTTTAGTTGTTGGTGATGTTAATTTTAAATGTAATGTTCCAATCTGTCTCCCATATTTTGGCAGCTATGCCTGACACCGCATTTGTACTTTTGACACATGAACCCACACATAATTTAGGAAATACCCTCAATATGATTTTTTTCAGCTCAGCATATTACTTTGCTCTCTCTTGCTTTTCAGGTCAAGTGGACTGGTCATCCTATCCTTCCTTTGTCTATAAGGATTGGGATCTGTGCTAGAAATAAAAATAAAAAACGAATATAATGTGGCGCAAATGGCAGAATATCAAAGCCCCAGATGTGGCTGCCGCAATAGACTTTTCATGTACATCCTTGCAATATATTGGGCCTCATTACGAGGTGGGCGCAAAGGGATACTGGGCACTGTTAAGGACATTGGTGCCGGTAATCCCTTTGCGCCCTATTCCGAGGTCCCTTAGCGGGTCCCTTCCTTAATTATGGATGGGGCCAGTTAAGGGACTTCAGAGCTAGTAACGATACCGCAATTTGCGGTACCATTATTAGCGCCTTCCCATTGAG
Organism: Ambystoma mexicanum; assembly: GCF_040938575.1. Taxonomy (NCBI): domain Eukaryota; kingdom Metazoa; phylum Chordata; class Amphibia; order Caudata; family Ambystomatidae; genus Ambystoma; species Ambystoma mexicanum. The sequence goes on along the minus strand of NC_090929.1, from coordinate 1,058,689,037 downwards.
CCCTATGGGGGTTCAAATGGGAATGGGGAATGGCTTTTTCAATAGGGACTTACCGGTCCCGCCAAGGTCGGACTGGACCGGTAAGTCTCCATTGAACGGGACCAACACGGTCCCGTTATTGGTGGTAGTCATGGCGCTATTAGCGCCATGACTACCACCAACCTTGGAATGAGGGCCATTGATTTATCTGCTCTTACCTCAACCTTTACCGATGTTGCTGACAGCCTGGCGCTGCTTACATGTTGTAAACAGCTGTCTTGCCCTTCTGAACGATGGTTCAGTGAGGATATGAAGCTACTTCGATTGAAGCCAAAAGGCAATGGCTCAGTACTTATTTTTTGGAAGGTAAAATCTTATTTCACCAGGCCACTAATGCATATCACTCTACCTTCAGGACAGCTAAGCGCAACTATTATAAACACCAAGTTGAAATAGCTCTCAATTGGTTTAAAGAGCTTTTTAACCTTGTTCGCCCTCTTTCATCTGGGTCATCTCGTGGTAAATTCTCTCGCTACCTCCCCAAGCACTCTCTAAGATCTGAATCAGCTGGTCTGCTCTGCGTACTATCATTTTGCCGCTCCTGTTTGGGTGGACGTGCCTTTTCTGTTGCAGCAGCTTAGCTGTGGAACAAGCTGCCTGTCGAAATAAAAAAGATCCACAACCACTTGGCCTTTAGGAAGATCTTAAAAACATACATTTTCTAATCATGATGGAGGGGGGTTGATGGCTGTCTTTCACGGTCTCTCTCTTCTCTCCAGTGCCATGAGCCTTCGGGCAACCGTGTGCTTTATAAGAAGCCTTAACATAACATAACATCTCAAAAGTCATTAGTTATTCCATCACAGTCCCTGTGTGAATCCTTTTCCACTTCTTTTATCCAAAAGATCCATGACATACCTGGAAAAATCATCTTCTGTGGTCTCAAAAAGCCATCCTTAGATGCTGCTTTCCCAACTCATTATTGTCCCATATATCTGCTCCCCTAGTGATGAAATATTGGAGGAACTTATTTCAACTTTGGTCTCTTTCGCGACACATATGTTTTTTTTTTTATCCTTTCCAATCTGGTGTCTGCCTCGGTTGGGGCACTAAGAGTGTTCTTGTCACAGTGAGGTACAACTTGGTCAAGCTTCCCTGATGTTGTTGGATCTGTTTGTAGCATGCAATACCATTGACCTCTCCATCTTGCTTGATAATATGTCGATGGCAGGTTTATCTGTCCAGGTTTTGGCCTGGTTTAAATAATTCCTGGCCGATTGAGTACAATAATTCTTGCTTTCACCATTCCGCTCCCTGACAGTTTCTCTTCGCTCTGTGGTGCCCCTGGGCTCCACCTTATCTCCTATTCTCTTTAATATCTACAATCAACCCTTGGTCAACCTCATCCACTCTCATCTAAGTTGATGATGCGCAAATCATTGAATGACTTAATCTTTCTCAGCCAGAAACTACAAATCAGCTTAGGGGTTGCACGGAAGACGTGAGGTGTTGTATGAGTGACAACTGGCTCAGGTTGAATGGGGACAAGATGGAGGTACTTGTTGTTGACCTCCCTCTGCTTCATCTTTATTGACACCTGCCTTCTAGCCTTCAGCTCTTGGTCCCCGTCCCTCTCCGGTCACTACTAGTCGGGATCTGGGAGTTAAGGGTACTGCCTCGCTCTCGAATGAAGCTAAGGTGACTGCAGTTTGTCATGCTAGCTACTATAAACTTAAGATGCTGCCGAAAAGTCTGTTTTTCCTTCTCTCACAGTTTCATGCCTCTGCGGTGGCTTCCCTGGTGATGAGCGCAGTTGACTGGTGCTGCTCACTCTATCTTGCTCAACCAATGTATTCAACTCATTGTTTGCAGATGCTTCAGAACTCTGCCACCAGAATTGCCACTCAAACCCCTCTTAGAGCTCACATCTCTCTGGTTCTTGGTAAACTTAGTTGGCTTCCCATCTCCAAGCGCATCCAGTTTAAATGTGTATGTTTGATTTATCATGCTTTTTATGAGAGTGGGGCGGAATACCTGCAATCGAAATTCCACCTTTATGTCACTGGTCGCAATCTCTGCTCTATGGACTCTCTTTACATCCAGGTTCCCTGGTTTAGTCTATCCCGCATGGTGGATCGGGCCATCTCAGTAGCTGCAACTAAGTTAAGGAATGCCCTTCCCCATATTTTAGATGCTGCGGTGAATCACCTTGCTTTCTGTTAAACTGTTCAAATCTCACCTTTTCTGAACACTTCTTTGGTTTATTATAGCTAATCTCTGTTGTTTTGGTTTCTAGCACCAAGATTCCCTTTGGGTGGATGTGTTGTGCTTTATAAATCTTTACATAACATAACATAACATAACATAGCATAGCATAACATAACATAAATGTGCTCTGTATTCGAACAATTCGGTGTGGTCCATGTTCTGAAGTTAGTTTTATTTCATCTCACGTTGAAACAAAAGCTGGAATAGACGAGTGGTATTTTGGTAGCTTTGTGCTTGTGGTGCTTCTTGTGTCAGTAGGTTTTTGTTTGATATACTGTAATAGAAAGTTATTTGTTACACCCTATCTTCAGCAATTAGACCTGCTGCTACTTTTGATAATGCAAGAGAAACATTCCAATCATGATAGCACTTTGTGCATTTCTTCAAAGTTTGTAGGCCCGCTGTCCTGAATTTTACCTAACAAAGGGTATATTCACGTGCTGGGACACCAATGTTATTCTTATGTAATTGTATGCATATTTCCTGATTGTCAGCATTAGCCACGTCAGCGTGTAATCTTCTCCTTTTGGCTTGTGTTCTCACTCTTTTGGAGGGTAATTACAGTTTTATTTATTTGCGGTTTTGTTTGCTCTCTTTTTGAGTGTCTTATATTGAAAAGCTGTTAATCCTGCTTTCTTTTTTTTTGCATTAGTGTAGATTTTCAATGTTGTGTGTAAACTTGGAGACAAGTTGATCCCTTCAACCTAATTTGGTGCTGAAAAAATGGTTTAAACATTGTGGTGATGATGGTGGTGGTACCCCGGACCCAGGTTCTCCAAAACCCTATCCCTCCGTCACCTCAGTTCTTTGGTTTGCCTATAACTTTTTCAAAGAAGGTAGAAAGTCTTAGAGTAATCTGGGATCCAGAACTAAATTTGGTCCATCACGTAAATTAAGGTGTGCAAGGGGGGCGCTGTTGCACACAAGTCCAAAATGGCTGCATAGTGCTCGAGCTCCCATGACCCGGAGCTAGCAACGTTGACCACAGTGCTCCTGATCGGCACCCGCAGCACGTTGTGGTGATCATTGTTTAGAATACTTGCAGAGGGCAGATTTCCCTGGTTGCGCTCCTCGTAGTAACCTCCCTACCCAGCAGCAGATGCCTAGAAGTGGGTGCAGGAAGAAGGAGGATATGACGCGGTAATGCGCATCGGCTCCTGAGGTGGGCTGGTTGGAGCTTGGCTGCAGGGGTGGCGAGCTTGTGACCCGCAGCGAGGCACTTTTAAGGGTCCAGTGCGGTAAGAGATCAGCGTACGCAGTACTACCAGAGGCCTCCTTTGGTGGGTGCCCCGTGGCTCTCCCTTGTACGACCCGACGCCGGAGGTGTGCGACTGAACCAACGGGCCGTAAACCTTATGGGTCATTGAATGGTGCAAACCGCATATCCTGAAGGTACGCTCCCGAAAGTGTGCTTTTCATTCTGCTAGTACTACAGGGCTTACTACTACCGGCATGGGACATGAGACAGAGAGGTGAGCAGGACTGGAACTATTTCGGATCCTGGACCCCTTGCAATTGCAGGAGGAGTACTCACTGCAGAGGCCATTTAGAGTGCTGCTCCTCTCCCCCCTCTTCTTTGAAGCTGGAGACTGGCGCCTGGGGGACCGACTGTTGCCTATTCCACTGTGGTGTCATATTAGACCTGCTAACCTGTGGCCCCACAGGCTCACTCATCTGCACCTTGCACTGCATGAAGGCAGCTGTACACGAGGACAAGAATCGCCAGCGTTGACGTAATACTTCCTGTACAGAGCACTGTGAGGATTGTGCTGATGTGCCCTGTTGACTCCCCCGCCTCCCCTCACTTATCCCCAGCAGCAGTGAAACCGATCTTACCCATGCGTATTGTCGCCCCCTGTTGCGACTGGAAGTGTATAGCTGGCTCTTTTAATGGTAGACACTGCCGCATACACATGAGGCTGCAATGACTAAAGAAGCTGGAAGAAAGCGGAGATCGAGTAATATGTTCACAAAAGCTGCGCTGAAGGTTATGTCCACCCCTGGAGACGAGATCCTGCAGGGTGCTACTCCGGATCCGTCTGAACCGTCTGAGTTATATCACATGATGGCCTGTGTGCAGGAGGGCTTTTATGCTGCCCACAGCAAGCTTGATGACATCATGGGCGCGATTGGATCCATCAAGGTGAGGCTAGAGAAAGCCAACATGAGGCTCACAGAGGCCAAGAACAGAGTGGGGCAGGTGGAAGACGATGTCGGTCTCAGTGGTACCTATTTGACATAGTTCTGGGGGCATAATTCAGCTGAGTGCTGCTCCACTCTTTTCATGTCTTATTTTCGACGATTACTGGAGTAGTATCCTTGTACAATATCAGGATTTTCATAGCTGTTACACGGCCTGGGTCGCTGACCGTGTGCCAACCCCCCGAAGCAAAGTTGCAAAGTTTGGTTTGATAAATGTTTTAGGGGTACAATCTTCCCAATTGGGGGGTGGATGAGAGTGGGGGTGGCGGGATTTTGCAGCACGTATTCTCCATAGTCCAGGGGGCAATGATTCTTGTGGACAATTCGGTGCCCTCCACACACAAGAGAGTTCACTTGGATCCTTTGGGGCAGAATGTATTGGTTTATGTGATACTGGCGGGAAAGGAGGTTGTGTTTCTGAATGTTTATGGACCCAATGTTGATGACCAAGGGTTCTACGCTGCCCTAACTGATTTACTGACTCTTTATTCGCTGGTCCCCACACTATGGGGTGGGGACTTCAATACCATCCTAGATGTAGATCATGATAGGTCAGGATGATTCCACCGGGTGTTATCTAAATCAGTGGAAACAATAGGCGCAAATATGGTTGAGCTAAATCTAGTGGACGCCTGCATGGCATTGATTTTTGGCTGGTATCGAATACACTGCTAAATGGGGTTGTCTCAGCATCCATGCTGCCCAGGACCTACTCTGATCATTCTCCCATTCAATTCACCATCCGTCTGGATACACTCCCTAGGACGGGCTCTGGTGGGAGATTTAAACCTCAGACGCTATCAGTCGTAGCCTTTGAGACTCATCTTGTGGAACATGTGCGATTGTACTTTGAGACAAATGAGGGATCAGTCTCCTTCGCAGACATACTGCGGGAAGCCTTTAAGGCTTACATCTGGGGGACAGCAATAGCTATAGAATGTAGAGTCCTTAGAACTTTTTGGCGTAACATCTGAAATAGTGAAGAAAACCAGTGCCGTTTGGAACAACAGCACTTGTCCTGTCTCACTCTGCTACCTTCTTTTAGGCCAAGGCAGCAATAGATGACTTTAGGCATAATGTGGCAAGACAGTTGAATATTTTCAGCGTACCAATGGCTGCAAGGCGATTTGGACAGGAGGAGTGTCCTGGCAGGATACTTGCTCGTCTGGTTAAACAAAATGTTGGTGGGGGTTGTATCCCGCTGGTCAGAGACGACTCTGGTGCCCTAGTGCATACTTTACCTGAGGTCAACAAAGTTTCCGAGCTGTTCTATTCAGAGTTATATGCAAACGGGGACATCTGCTCGGAGGCAGAGATGGTGACATTCTTGGAAGGTCTCCCACTCACGCTTGTGTCGACTGAGGCTTGCTCCCAATTGGATCTTCCCATCTCCCGAGAAGAAATTGCTTGGCCATCGATGCCTTGCCTACTGGGAAGGCTCCGGGCCCAGAGGGCCTTGTGGCTGAATTCTATAAGCATTTTAAACCTGCTCTTGTCCCTCATCTTCACAATGTGTGGGTGGAAGCTCTTGAGTCCCAGAGGCTCCCGGATATCATGAGGGAGGCTGTGATTATGGTATTATTAAAATCTGAAAAACCAGCTGAACTCTGTGGTTCTTATTGTCCTCTTTCTTTAATAAATTCTGATTTTAAAATATTTGCAAAAATCTTAGCCACTCACCTTTCTTCTTACATGCCCCCGCATTATTCATCCGGAACAAATCAGGCTTCATACCTGGTCACTCTACTGCCCTTAATCTGCGCTGCCTCTTTAATGTCTTACCTCAAATCGATCCGAATACTTAAGCTGTGGTAGCAATGCTCGAAATACAGAAAGCATTTGTCTCGGTCTCATGGCGGTTTATGTACGCAGTGTTAGAAAAATGCAGTTTCGGCCCTCGTTTTGTATCGTTTGTGCGGCTTCATTACACTTCCCCGATTGCAAGGGACAGCACTAATGGGGTGCTATCTGCCCCGATCCACATTGCCAGGGGCACTCGTCAGGGGTGCCCCCTGTCGCCACTTCTTTTTGCTATAGCTATTGAACCACTGGCTGACCTGATCAGGCATAGACATAAGCATAGGGGCCTTCGGCTCACCGGTGATCCAGAGATTATCTCTTTATATGTTGATGATGCTATTATATACATTAGAGACCCACACATTCACTTAAACCCTATTATGTAAGACGTTGCAACGTTTGGAAAATTCTCAGGTCTACAGGTAAACTGCAGCAAATCAGAGCTTTTTCCCCTTACTGATGCCACAATTTCACCCTGCGACCTCCTTGGCTTCACATGGGCTCAATCTCAGACGCGGTACCTGGGAGTCACGGTGACTCGGCAGCATAAATTGCTCTATGACTCCAACTATGCTAATTATCTGGTGCACTTCACGCCTACACGTATATCCTGGGCGAGCCTGCCACTGACCATCGGGGTACAATTTCTCTGCTTAAACTGATGGTCCTCACTAAGATTCTGTATTTTTTTCAAAATATACCATTATGGCCTGGCATAAAATTCTTCAGAGAACTGGCTGCTGCCGTCGACACCTTCCTGTGGCACTCAGGAGTGGTACGCCTCAAATGGGAAACCTTGTCTATGCCATATGAGAGGGGAGGGTTTGCAGCACCTGACTTCCAGTTATATTGGCTAGAAAACTCAGGCGCAATATGCGACTTTTTGGTACACAGAGGAAATGACTATTCTGCATGTTAAGCTTGTACAGCACTCAGTGGGCGGACGTGATCTCCCATCTCTGGTGCTGCCCCGATACTGATGGATCCTTTCCCTTTTGACCTTGCGAGTATCACTTCTCTGGCCTAGTGTAAAATGTGGAAACTACTAGGGATTACTCACCCCTATCATGTCAATTTCCCACTGTGGAACTTTGACCCGGCGTCACCGGGGTTAGATGCGGTCACTGAGCGGCGTTGGGTTCAAGATGGATTTGGCATGATGGGAAGCATGTTTTTGAACTGGGGAATTATTTCCGCCAACGACATTACTGCACTCACGCAATATAAATCCTCACACTGGCTACAATATTTTGGGATGCGCAGGGCTTTTCGGTCCCTCCCAGTGGAGCCGGAGAATTAACCCCTACTTGGGTCTATTATAGAGGCTTACGGCTCCCGGGGTGTAGCCTCCTTCTTGAATCAACTGATGCAGAACCGTATGCTGCAGCGGCTGTTAAAACTACGGTAAAAATGGGAAAAGGACATGCACATCGAAATAGCAGATGTCACTTGGAGGGACATGTGTGCACAAACTCGAGAAGTTTCCTTTAACTCAAGATTCCGATTGATACAACTCAAAGTTCTACATAGGTATTCGCCAGACAAACTAAAACTATTTTCATTAAGTGCTTCGGGCTGTTGCCCTAGATATAGTGGAGAAGAGCGGTGTATTTCCATATGGTGTGAAGCTGCCCCATGTTAGATGTAGATGGATACTGGGAAGATGTTTGTACTACGCTCGCTGATATGGTGGTTGTCAGGTTGGACGCTACTCCTATGCAATACCTTGTTAATGTTTTCAATGATGCAATAAGAAAGGGCAGAAACTGGTCAACGTACGTCTGTTGCTGGCCGTGGGATATATACTGCTACACTGGTCAAAGCCCACTGTGCCATCAATGGATCAATGTCTAAAGGCGGTGGCCTAGGATAGTGAGACTGAGGAATATTGTGTCAATCTGCAACCTGGGATTAATCGACCTAAAGACATATGCTCACCCGTTAAAATCTACCTAGCACGCAATGAGGTGGACCCCGGGCCAGACTGAAAATGTCCTTTTAATCTTCAGTATCATGTTAGCTGTAAAACTGTTGTGCCGGCTACACCTCGACTCATGTAAGTGGATGCTCTAATTGCTTGAGGATATTGCCTCGAGAATAGTGCCTGTGTAGTGCCTGTGTACTGCTGGGATTGCATGCTTTCTATTGACATACATTGTCATTCTTTTTTACCTTTTGCTTTAATAATGCATGTTGTAATGCTCTGAACCAAGTGTTGCAATGAAGAAAGTTATTCTTGTGCGATCCTCTTTCTTCTGTCACCGGGTGCTGAGAGGCGCTTTTCCTTACCTTACATAAACAGATCTCACCCTGGTGGTTAGCGTTCTAGTAATTTCCCACTAACTGTCCGTCCTTGCCCTCCATGTCTTAGGATGATAGCTCAGGGGCAAAGTGCTCGCCTTGGAAGCAAGACGACACAGAGCAACACAGTTTCGATCCCCTGGTCCTTGTTTAGAAACCTCTGGGTATTAAGTGCGTTATAAATAACATATCATATCACGTGAGATGACCCAATTTGTGTCTGCGAAGCACTCAAAATGCAGACATCCGGCTTATTTTTAAACTTCCCAACTTGTTCTTTCTTTCTGCTTCTCGACATACTTTGCACTGGCAGTCTATACGCCTACACATTTGCTTTTTCTGTTTAGATTTTAAGTGTATTCATGGCTTATCCCCTCAGTACCTCTTTCAGAGGATTCAAATCCACCCCTCATTCTGCATATTGAAATCTGCGGGTTATGCCCTTCCCCCACTGTTTTGCTAGAGGCGATAGACATCTCTCTTTATTTGGTCTATGGCTGTGGAATGATCTGCTCCATCTTAGCTTGGTGAACTCCCTCGTAGCCAATCAGAAAGAATTGACCATCGTCCTTTTCTCTAAACCTAATATCTGCATCTTGGCTCTTCTGTTGTGTTTACGTTTCTCTTGAATGATTGCTCCAGCTGCACCCAGTTGCAGATCCTTCTTGCTCGGTACTATGTTATAAACACTGCAAAACACACAAATCTATCAGTCAATCAATGAATCAATGAGTAGAGGTAGGGCGATGGGTCCCATGACCCTAACGACCAGAACAGGGCCAAACAGGACTTGTCATTTGCTTTCATGCCATTCACTGTGGATGCCAGATAATGTGCCACAAGGGGTCAGGTTGAGAAAGTGGCATGTGATCAAGAGGGCCAATTGGATGATGTCTGTCCCTGGAATTTATTTTATTGGGAATTTGTTAGGCTCTTATACAACAAATAAATTGTGTTTCAAAGTGCCCACAGGGCAACAGGGGGGGAACATAGGATAGGAAACAATGTATAGACTAGAAGATATAGATGAACCTACTAGGCCTTATGAGAATTCAGAGAGAGGACAGGGAAGGTGGAGGGGGGTAAGTGCTGGGGTGACCATGCTTGTGAGTGAGTAGCAGGTGTAAGTGCCTAGAGTAGTAACTGCTAGGTAGCTATCATCTGTAGAAAATAAAAATAAATACAAGTGCAGGCCTACCGTGGCGAAGATCATTACGTTATGTATGTAGACGGAGACTGAAGGCGATTGGGTGTGGGAAGCCAGGGCCCACAGGGACACATAAGGGCCCTGGTCACTAATCACAGCGACCATGAGATTAACAGGGGAGGGTAGAAGGGGAGGAGGGGGTGAAAATGAAAGTCTTGAGGAGCTTCCGGAAATGTAAGGAGGTACGGCTCAAGACGAAGAGGAAGGGGGAGGCTGTTCCATTAGAGGGAGCAAGCTGAGGAACGAGATCTGCCTCCAGCCTTCTGTTTAGCGAAACGCTTTACACACAAAGAGTTGGTACCAGAGGAACCTAGAGGTCTAGAGGGAGAGCAGATAGTGTGGTCCCTGGCCCCAGACAGCCTTGTGGATGATGCATAGTGATTTGAATGTGATCCTTGCAGCAACAGGGAGACAGTGGTGGGATTTTAGGGCAGGAGAGATGCAGTCCTTGGGTTTGAGGCCAAGGATAAGTCTTGCTGCCCTATTCTGGATTAGCTGGAGGCAGTGGCGTAACACAAAATGTGGGAGCCCCCCTGCGAGCCATGCTGAGGGGCCCCCCAACTTGGCAAGAAATTACAGGTCATGCCACACTCTGGGACGGCCTAGATTATCACGCTTGCACAATACGTACGAACACGCTGCTGAAGAGGTATGCTGCACACTGTATTAGGAGAAAGATATAAATATGTGTTTTAATGCAATATACAGCACACTTTCTGAGAAAAAGTGGCTAAAAAGCCAGAGTGTTTGCTATTGTTTTGTAGGGTAACACCAGTCCAATACATGCAAGTCACCAACAGTGCACAGGAACATTAATGCTTTGCTATTAAAAATGCCATGCCACATTGAAAACATGTCCCACTGGCTACACAATGTAGACCAGTGTAGACGCGTAATAACATTACAGTAAAGCATGGCAGGCCACATTTAGACATACCTAGACTGGTTGCACCAAAATGCCAGTCGAAGCAATAACACTCATTAAGAAGAGAGCACACATTCAAGCCCGGGTCTCTGCGGCCTCTAACAACACGGCCAAACTCTTTAAAATCTGCAAGGAACTGGTCAATTCTGTTGCGGTCTCTACCTCTCCTGTTCCCTCCTAGGCCCTCTGTATGGCTCTGGCATATAACTTCTCTGCTAAAACTCAGGACATCCTGTCCTCTATCTCCTCTTCCTCTCCCTCTTCCTCTCTCGGCTCCCCTTGGCTATCTCTACCTCTTCTCCTCCTTTCTCCTCTTTCTCTCTGACAACACCTGACAAGGTTTCTAGACAAGTCTGATCTATGAAAGTGTCATCCAAACAGGTGCTCCCCTGTTCCTTCAGAACCATCAAGGACCATATTGACACCCTCGCGCCAGCCTTAGCCGATTTCTGTAATCACTGTTTTGCCACTGGAACGTTCCCCTCTTCCCTTAAGCACTCCCTTGTGCACTCACTCCTCAAGAAGCCGTCTGCCGATCCTACCTGCCCGGCAAACTATTGCCCAATATCAATCACCCCTTTCATGGGCAAACTCTTGGAAAAGCTGGCCATCTCCCAGCTTACTATCCACACTGAATCTGTTGCTTATCTCTATGACCAACACTCTGGCTTCAGAGCTGCCAGGGGCACGGAAACTGCTCTCCTGAACACCTGTGAACATCTGCTCTCTAACCTTGATTCCAGCATTCCTTCTGTCCTACTCCTGCTTGATCTTTCCTCTACTTTCGACACAGTCAACCACGCCATCCTGATCAATCGACTATGTGAGAAAATGGGCATCACGGATAAGGCCTTTGAGTGGATGACATCCTTCCTCTTGGACTGCCCCTCCCAGGTCCAACTTTTTCCCCTGGGCTCTATTCTCTCACCCTGGTTTTTCAACCTCAACTTGGCCCCTTTGGCCCACCTGATCTCTACCTTCTCCTCTAACTTTCAGTGTTATGCGGATGACACTCAGCTTTCCTTCAGGCTCCTCTCCTCTCTCGCTCATTCCTGACTGTCTGTCCACGATTCAGGATTGGTGCGCCTCCAGTGATCTCTGCCTTAATGCCAGTAAGAGGGAGAGTCTTTTCATTGGGACCCCTACCCCTGCTTTCCCTCTCTCGCTCTGGCGGCATACCTTGGGCCCTCTTCCTTTGCCTTCCTACAAGGCAAAAAACCTTGGTGTCATCTCTGACTCCACTCTCTCTTTATCTCCTCACATCTCAGAAGTTGCCAAGAAGTCCCACTACCAGATGCTCCTCCTCAAAGGGACTCTTCCCTTTCTCACTTTCCCTGAGAGGCTTACTGTCTCCAAAGCCCTGTTTTTCTCTAGGCTGGACTACTGCAACAACCTCTTTCTCAATCTGCTTTCCTCTACTCTCCGCCCTCTGCAACTAATCCAGAACAGGACTGAAAGACTTATCATAGGCCTCAAGCCCCGGGATCGTATCTCTCCAGCACTGAAATATCTCCACTGGCTCCCGGTGGCTCCACTGGCTCCCGGTGGCTGCAAGTTCAAGACTCTTTGCATTGTTCACAAGGCTTTCTGGGGTCAGGCCCACACTACATCCACCACTCTCTTCCAAAATACCTTCCTTCTCATGCCCCTCCCCCAGCTACCTCCAAATCTCTAAGGGTTAGATGCTTCTCCAGGCAGAGAGTGGGGCATATATCTCCCTCCTCTGCAGGTGCCTCCTTCTGGAATGGCCTCCCTGCTCCTCTCAAACTTGAGCGGACCACCTGAAGTTCCAGAAGCATCTCAAAACTTTCCTCTTCTCCTCTTATTTCTTTCTCTCCCTCCCCTGGTGACCTACCGGACCTACCTGTCTGCTGTACTAACTGGTTGCTTGGCTGCCCTCACTGAGTCCAGACTCTTTCTTGATCAGTCACCCTTGCACTGCCTCCGTCCCTACCATGTACGTAGGGGAGGTAATTGTAACCCTATAGTCCCTTGTTGTCCTTGCACCACCCAGAGCCATGCTGCCGTGGCTGCACTTACTCAGAAAATTACTGCCCTTTTTTCCCCTCCCCTCTTGCTTGCACTTCCCCCTCCCTTTCCCCTTGCATTTCTCATTCTCGCACTTGCACAATCTGAATGACACCTAGTAATATCATTTGTCTTGTCCTCCCTCTATCTTCCCCTCTTGTCTTGTCGCGCCTAGAAAAACTTGTGTATAGGCATGTTATAAATGACTATCATATCATCATATCATATCATTTTTATCACAGATGCCCAGCAAAATATACAATGCCGCAGTAAGAAATGGCTAGACTGGCAGCACCCAAATGCCAGTCTAGCCAGGTAAGTACACTTAGCAGGACTGCTTTATCAGAAATGTGTAGTTAAAAAATGTCATACCAAACTGAGGAATGACTCGACTGGCTGCACCAAAATGCATCTCTAGCCACTAATACCACATATCATGCCTGCTTAGCCTGGACATGGACAACATTATGATTTATCGCACAATCCCGAACCCCCCACTCATCCCTTCTCCCTCCCACCCCCTACTCCAACCTCCAAAATCAGCTCCTTGGGCCAGAATTACCTTCACGTCCCTCTTCCTTGTGCCGGAGTTTATTTATGAGACTCATTGCCTCATAGGTAAGTACTGGGATGAGGAAGAGTGGGACTAGGAGTAATGAAGAGTATAGGTAGCTAAGTCAGGCATTACCTCCATGTACTTCTACCTCATCCCAGGATGAGGAGGAATAGGGCTAGAAGTAATGACAACTACCAATAAGTAAAGAAGGCATTAAACACAAGTAGTGGCGTAACACCATTGAGTTGACTGGGCTTCCGCACTCCCTCCCTGAAATTTTGGGCTATGTTGACTCAACCTGGCTGACCTTCAGAGCACTTGCTGGACAGAACAGGACACTAATGTTAAACGGCACCTTGGTTTCACTGTTAACAAGGGCCCAGCAATTACTAACGTAAAGCATTTCACTGTTGGTACCTGCATTCAAATGCCACATTTTTTAGGCAATTTAAATCATGATGTGGGTTTAGTACTTGCCAGGGGAGTGATTGGAAGGGTAGAGAGGGAACAGGAGACCGCTCATTATCACAGCAGTCCATAAGTGGGTGCTTTCAGACTTAAAGGAGAGTGTTAACAGCTTGTAACATTGAAGCTGCACTAGAATAGTCTCATTAAAATAATAAAGAAGTTAGATGCACCCCCACCAATAATTTTGCCCCTACCCCACTGCCCTTGAAGTTAGCGCCTCTCCCAATATTTGACTGATTAGCCACCCGCCCCCGAAATGTAGGTTGTGTTGCACCCCTGAACACAAGCACACACACCATTCACCATATACCCACAAGCACACCCAGCTATCCATACATTTAATTGTGCACTCTTTCACCATACAGGCACACGCAGGCAGCCATCCATACATGTAAGTGTGCACCCTTTCACCATACAGGCATACCCAAGCAGTCACCTGTACATTTAAGTGTGCAGCCTTTCACTGCAGAGGCGCACACATCCAGGCATACATTTCAGTGTGCACCCATTCACCATACATTCACACAGGCAGCCGCCTATACATTTAAGTGAGCACCCTTTCACCATGCAGGCACACTCAGGCAGCCACTCATATATTTAAGTGTGCACCCTTTCACTGTACACACACACACACACATGCACACCCAGCCAGCCATACATTTGTGTGCACCCTTTCATCATACACTCATACAGCCAGCCACCTACATATTTAAGTGTACACCCTTTCAAAATACACTCACGCACACACACGTCATAGGGTTCAGGGGAGCCCTATTACTTCAAAAAGAAATGGTTTCTTTTTGAAGTCACTCTGTCTTCATAAAGAAATTATTTCCGTTAAGGACTGAACCATAACGGAAATAATGTCTTTATGAAGGCAGAGTGAATTCAAAAATATTACTTTTTGAAGTCATAGGGCTCCCCCACCACATGGCATGGGGGCCTCCAGCCTGGAGTCTTCCATGTCATGGGATGAGGGAGCCCACGGACTTCAAAAAGAAAGTTACTTTTTGTAGTCACTCTGCCTTCATAAAGAAATAATTTCCATTACAGAAATAATTTCTTTATGAATGCAGATTGAATTCAAAAAGGATTTTTAAAAAAAAAAATTGAAAACAATGTTTTTCATTTTTTCACTCCAAGTGGGGCTCCCTCCAAGGACATGTGCTAGCGGGGCCCCTCACACAAGGAGGGTTCTGGGGACCCTGTTACTCCAGGGGCTGGAGGGGTCATAGAGAGGAAGAAGGTAGATTCAAGAGCTATTGTAGTAGTCTAGCTTAGAGAGAAACAGAGCTCTGGTAACATTGCGCTTCTGGGGGAAAGTGAGAAAAGGGAGAATTCCTTTGAGAAGGAAGAGTTGAAAGGTTGACTTCTTCGCAATGTCCTGAATGTGAGGGAGGAAGGAAAGAGAGGAGTCAAATATGACTCCAAAGTTTCTTGCTTCAGATGTGGGAGAGCCGATAGTGGATGGCCGAGTGAGGGGACCCAATTAGAAGGATCTTAGTCTTAATGGCATTGAGGTAGAGATCGTTGAAAGTGAACCTGGAATGGATGGCAGATAGGCAATTCGGGATAGTGGAAGATGCCAGAGGATCTGCTTGAAGTTTGAAAAAGAGTTGTGTGTCATCTGCATAACACTAGATATGATATGATAGGTTATTTATAACGCACTTAATACCTAGAGGTTTCTAAGCGCGGACCCAGGAATCGAACCTGTGGTGCTTTGTGTCATCTTGCTTCCAAGGCAAGCATGTTGCCCCTGAGCTATCCTCCCGAGACAAAGATGTTGGGAGAGAAGGATGAAATGAGGAGTGCCAGCTGAGCAAGGTAAGTGTTAAAGAGCCAGGGGGAGAGGTTGGAGCCCTGGGGGACCCCACAGGTGGAGGAAGAGGTTGGTGGGGAGAGGGTGCCCAGAATACCCTCGGGCAAGCGGTCAGTAAGGAAGGAGGTCAACCAATACAGTACCCACTCTGAGATACCCAGAGTATCATGGAGCTGTTTTATGAGGATGGAGTGGTGGAGGAAGAGGTTGGTGGGGAGAGGGTGCCCAGAATACCCTGGGGCAAGCGGTCAGTAAGGAAGGAGGTCAACCAATACAGTACCCACTCTGAGATACCCAGAGTATCATGGAGCTGTTTTATGAGGATGGAGTGGTTGACTGTGGCAAAGGCAGAAGAGAGATTGAGTAAAATGAGGACAGCTGGAGAGTTAGAGTCAAGAGGTGCAAGCAGTTCTTCACAGGTGTTCAGAAGAGCAGTTTCCGTGCCTCTGGATGCTCGGAATCCAGATTGATGGTCGTGGAGACCGCCAACAAGATCAGGGTGTGAAGTAAATTGGGGGAAGGATCACTTCTCCAGGATTTTCCCAAGGAAGGGGGTGATAGAAATAGGGTGGTATTTGGCTGGACAGGTAGGGTCTGCTGAAGGTTTTTTCAGGAGGGGGTGCACAAGAGAGTGCTTGAGAGAGGAGGGGAAAGAACCAGTAGCAAAAGAGTGGTTGCAGAAATCAGTGAATGCAGGGGCAAGAGAGCCAATGTTGTCCTTGATGGTTCTGGAGGAGCAAGGGGAAAGTTCTTTGGATGAGACCTTCATAGAGTGGACAACTCTGGTGACCTCATCCGGTGTGACAGGGGAGGAGAAAGAGGCATAAGGAGGGTGGGAGGCCATAGGAGGCAAGGGAGCGTGGGAGGGCTGGGGGGACAAGGAAGCAAGGAATCAAGAGTGCTCAGGATATCCAGTGTTTTAGTGGTGAGGTGTGTGGCCAGTGTATTGCAATGGGCCTGGGATGGAAGAAGAGAGGATGAGACTGAAAATGGTTTGGCTAGTTCCCTGCAGATTTTAAAGAGTTCAGCCGTGTTGTTGGATGCACCCGATACCCGTACCTGGATGAGGGCTCTTTTCTTGGCACGGATGGAGAGTCTGCACTGCCTTTGGACAAGGCGGCAGAAATCAGCCCACACAGAGAGGAACTGTGTGGTAGTGCCTGCGGGACTGTAGATCATGGAAGTGGTCAAAGAAGAGGAGAGAGTGATGACCAACTTGCAAACTAGGATCTCAAAGGAGAGGTAAGGCTGGGTGAGTATGTGGGAGGAAGGAACCCACTCAGGGAAGATTAAAGCAACCCCACCGCCAGCCCGGTTGGGTTGTGGCTTGGAAATTATCTTTTAGCCATTGGGGAGAAGGAAGTCAAAAGCAGTGACTGAGCTGGCATTGAACCATGCCTCGGTAAGAGCGAGAATGTCAAGGTCAATGTCTTCAAGAAGGAGGCAGATATCAGTGGTATGTTTGTTGGCTGAGCGTGTGTTAAGGGTGGCCACGTGGAGGAGGTCTCTGCCTTTGAAGGTTTTCCGCGGAGGTGTTTAGGGGCGTGGTACTCCAGTCAGAGGGGGAGGGACAGAGAGAGGGGTGGGGGAGAGGCAGGTGAGGGAAGGAAGTTAATGTGGGACGGCAGGCACTAGTCAAAAGAAGGAGGTTGGGTTGAGGACCCTGAACCAAAATAGTGGCAGTGTGGTAGACATTAATGATACAGCGGGGTGATGCAAAGCCAGCCAAGAGGACTTCCCACTTGCTGGCACCATTAATGGGAGAGAATGTGAAAGGAGAGAGAGTAGAGATGAGATGAGGAGTACATAGATCTGGGGAGGGAACAGAAGAGGATATTGATGTAGACCTGTCTGGAAGTTGTACTAACATGGGTATCAGAAATAGGTAGGCCAGGATTGGTGGCCAGGATGTCTTATTTGTGCTGTTTCATTCCAGACTTCGTTAAGGGGGGTCGATGATAGTGTAGCAATTAGAGAAGATAGGAGAGATGTTAAGTGCCATCAGGGTGGCAAAGGATAGATGAGTGGTTGTACTGCACTGTCTTAGCCCAAACTCACCAAATGTCCTAGTAGTTACAGGGGGACATAACATACAATGCAGTGGGGTGCAAGATGGTAAGAACACATACAGCCAAATTTGAAAATCAAATGGATGTCACAGAATGCAATGCAGCAGTGGGGGTGCAGGATGGTACAAGCACACACAGCCAAATTCGTAAATCAAATGTATGGCACAAAATCCATTGCAGCAGTGGGCTGCAAGATGGTACAAACACCCACAGCCAAAAACGAATAGCAAATGGATGGCACAGAATGCAATGCATCAGTAGGCTGCAAGATGGTTCAAACAAACCCAGCCACGTTTCAGGTGACCCAAGAGAGACCCAGAATGCGATGAAGACGGAAGTCAGATTATGTAGGCACGAAAGGTAGGATGGTGTCGGCACACAATGGTTCAGTGAAAGTTAGAGTTAGTGGGGGGCACTGATAGTGACCAGGCATCACCAGGCAAACAGTTCAGAGCTCACGTACACCCCAGCAGTATGGAACCTAAGAAGTGTACCTTCAAGAATCCGTCATAAATTAGTGTGGGGTAGTTCTCTCTGGCAGTAAAAGGATTGCTGGCACTCAGCATTGGCACACACCCCACGAGGCCGCACTAGTGCTCAGGCCGGGAGCAGATTATGTAAACGGTGTAGTGATCCTCGCATGATGCTCTGATGTGAATGTAGCACACATGGTATTCACAGCTAATGATCTGGAGAAGTAAGTAATCCCCAAGCTGAAGAGGATACTGACAAACAAGACTCCCCTCCCTCCTCAGGGGTGGTTATGCAGCCCGTGGATCACTAAACGCAGCGGTGTGGAGCCCACCTGTACCCCCACCCCGCAGCCAAGGCTATGAGCACTGATATCTTAGTCTACCGGCTTCACATCGCATTTTAACTACCGTTTTCCTTCTCTCTGGTATCTCCAATAATCAAATATTTGTTATTTTACTTCTTCTCCAGATGAAACGCGCTCCAATTTCTTATTGCGCTGGATGGAGCTGGAGCCACACACTCAAGCAGCCATCTGACTGACAATGGCCTGGTCAGCCGCAGCAAGGAGGAGAACCTGGGATCTAAAACTAAACTACTGGCAGAAGATGTTGGTGCCGGGAGGTCCGTAGAAATGTGGGCTGGCACTGATCCTGAAGCATGGTTCGGCCCACAAGCACCCATGCTGGAGTGCTGCGTGAAGAGACCAACAGTCAGATAAATGTGAGGGTCAATTTATCACCTGCATGGGCCATTCCAGATAAGACAAGGGGGTTGAAGTGGAGGCTCCTGGATCCAAAAAGGAGCTACAGGTAGGCTGTTGCTGCTCTGGAAGTCTGCAAGAATTAGGAACAAAACTGATCCTGAAATGCTTTTAGGACTACAAATGGACCAAAAGGCAGCTATGCAGCGTTGCGGTGTAAAAGCCCATGGGAATGTGACTGCATGGGATAATGGTGGTGGTGATGCCTGCTCTTGAAATTGCACGCTGCATTAACGAGGCGAGGCCGGTCAGGGGAGGTGAAGAAGAGGCTCAGAAGGAGAGCCGCTGGTGGGCAGGGTTGGTGCTCAGGAGGTCTACAGAAAATAGCACACACGTTGAAACGAAATGGTAAATAGGCTACAAAGGTAACAGCACAAACACGTGTACAGTAACAACACACACACTCAGAAAGACTGTTCAGTAGGGAAGGAGCACGAGTGTTCAGAGAGGGACAACACACAGGACGGTTTATCAATGGATACCGTTTTCAGAGACAAACAACTATTTTTACAGTTTCAAAATAGACAATATAGAGTGACATCAAGCTGGATCCATTTTTAAGGTGGACAAAAGTTCCCGGTGGGTAAAAAAACGAATGTCAGGAACACGTCAATAAAGGATGGTGGGGTATGAGAAGATTCAAGCTCTAAGGAAGAAACAAACTAAGCAAAAGGAAACTGTTGAACAGAGCGCAGAAGATGATGGCATCAAAGTGTAAGTAGCCTAACCTGGTGCTTCCCCCTGCCCCCCTCCTTTGGCAGGGTACCAGTTCCTCCATCAGGGATTTTTCGTAGATATTCTGAAACATTTACTCATAGAGTGTGGAATCACAACACAAGAACCTCACCAGGTGAATGAGCACTTATCAAATCATGACGTATGTACATACGTAGATGAATTATAAACGCATGGATAGGTAGAGTGAAAGACTGTAATACGTAAACCTAAGGTGATGTACATGTGTTTAGACCGCAGATCCTGTTCCAAAAGGAAGAGCACTCAAAGTCAAGGGACGACTGATTGCTCCTGAGGAAGGGGGGCATCCCCGAAACGCTTAGAGCTAACCAACAATGGATCATTTATGTTTTCGATTTGTGTGAAATTATTATCTTACTATATGTTTGAATGCTTTAATTTATACTGCTAAAAATGTATATAGACCAAGGAAATCTTTTATGATGAAATAGAGTGAGAGTAATTATTTAAACTCATGAATATCTAAATTTGACTGTAGGTGGTGCAACAAAACTTGGATTCCCATGTGAGGGGCCCTGTATTTAACTAGACAACTTAGCATTGAAGAATTGACTGGTACCCAGTAACTAAAGGTGTGCGGGGGATGAGAGTGTGGCCGCTTTTGTATATGTTCTTGTTCTACTCCACCCAGTGCCAGGGTTGTTATTCTTCCTCGCACCCCCAATATTAAGTTTCTACAAACAGACTTAATACAGGTGTGCTCCGAACCATTGTGGTCTTTTCCAGTACATAGGATCTTCCAAACAAAAATATCCATTTCTAATCACAGCACATAACAGCAACTATCTCATTCAAAATACCAATATTGATTGCAACAAAATAGGGAGATGTACTTACTTGACTGCTCTATTGATCTTTGCAGTCTAAAAATGTACTCAATCCTGGAGCATCATTTTGTAAGCTCTGTTGTTGAAAAATTACACTGGCTAGTCTGCATATATTTTTTATTAAATTATTGAGCAATCTTTGCAAAATATGGGCACATTTAAAAAGAAGAGATGTATGTTGCTCCAGTAAAAGCGGGATATGACTGTGCACTCTTGAAATTGAGGATGAGTGAAAATGGGGAGGGTGTCACTTGGTTCCCATGCACAAAGGGTGTGCATGGGAATTGCAGGTGAGGCGATTCGTTGGATGTTGAGGGTCTTCTCTGGGAACTGCACGTATGGCACAGTGGGGAAGGAGGGACACTGGACGTGTATGAAGATGGGGCTGCGTGTACAGGGCAAAGAGGAAAGGTTGATACTTTTGTCTTCTGTGGAAATACGGTGGTGAACAGTGGGTAAAATGGGGGTCTGCCTCATGGAGGGAGGAGCATTGACAAGGCACAGTGGGGAGGGTGGTACAAGGGGCCGCCCTTACTCCCTTGCGCCTTGAAACACTTGTGTATAGGCGCGTTATAAATGCCATATTATATCATATAATGGAAAGTGTGAACATTGCACAAGTGAATGCAAGTTTGCAAGCATTTGTTCGGTAAGAGATGTGTACTAGTTTGTGTGTTGCCAACCGGAATCTTGCTATTATGAACATACAGCTGGTATTCTACTCCCTCAACCTCTTCATTCACACTCCTGTTTGTGTTGTTACAGAACACAGACGTTAAATCTGTTTCAATTCAACTTTTATAATATCAGATCGTGCTGTGCAGGTCCTGGGATTGTTAAAACATAGCACGCTTTCATTGTGAACAGATAATAAACACAGCACCGCAAGTAACAGAATTGCAATATGAAGTCTGTCTTAAAGCCAGGACTGGTCCATTACTTTCCACCTGATATGTGACATCCAAAGATTCTCCCTAATTAATTTATTTATGTATTGTTCACTTGTAAGGCGCCTATGTAGCACACAAATACCCACAGGCATGCAGCGTGTGGTTCTGCATAACATAACAATATTTACAGTTCCACAAAAAAAGGTTAAGCACATTTTTTGGTAGCAAAAAAGTCAAATAGGTACCCCTATCAGCCGTTAGGAAAATTTGTTAACACCACTGAGTTGTGCTGAGAACAGCACGGGGCCATTGGGATGCTCACTGGGATTCATCCTGGCCCAGTTTTCGCTGCTGGCAACGGTTGAGAATTCTGGTTGAGGGAGAATTAGCTTGCCGGAAAAATCTCGAGTTTCCACTGAAATGCATAGATTTTTAGTTCGAGAAGCCGCCATACCTTTAGCAGGATTTTCATTGGAAGGGAGAAGAGAAAGAGTTTGAGGGGTGAAGGGGCAGTAAAGGCACTCGGGCGAGCAACTGAAATAATATACTAAAGCTCAGCTCTGTGCTCTCGAAGAACAAGGGGATCTTTGCGAGAGGCCACTTTGCAGACTCGTTTCTGTCACATCCACTTCTGGCCCCCCTTATAAGAATGAGACAGTAAGCTACAAACATGTGACCTCCATTTTGGCCTTTAGAAGGCCAGTGACATTCCCTTTTTTCTCATTGATGCAGCAGGGGCTGAATATCAAATATGAGACTTAAGTATGTTTGTAAGTATCAAGTCCTGCGTCTAGAAATCAATAGATGTTCTTGTATATTGCATTGTCCAGTTAATTGAACGTAATTGCTTCCTCTCGTTTTTTGAACATGGCAGGTTGTGTGTCACGCCAGGATATACCGCTCTCCCAAGAAACTCTAAATGCTTTCTCCTAAATAGTAGGACAGACAAAAGTGCATCAGGTTTATGGGTTATTTCTTGGCAGGCTGGTGCTTCAGAAGAGCTATTAGAGTGGGTCCCATCAATGCCTATCTCTGGGAGTGAAAAGAAAATGGGGGTCATTACGACCCGGGCGCAAAGGGATACCGGGCACCGGAAATGACACTGGTGCCGGTAATCCCTTTGTGTCCTATTCCGAGGTCTCTTTGTGGGTCCTTCCCTTAACGCCTACGTTTTAGCAGGCGTTAAGGACGGGACCCGCAAAGGGATATCGGGGTCAATAACGGTACCGCAATTTGCGGTACCGTTATTGCCGCCTTCCCCCTTCCCATTGAGCCCTATGGGGGCTCAAATGGGAATGGGGACTGGCATTTCAAATGGGGATTTACCGGTCCCGCAAAGGGCAGAATGGACCACTAAGTCCCCATACTACCACGTCGGTGGTGGTACCGGTATTGGTGCTAGTCATGGCACTAATAGCGCCATGACTAGCACCAACCTCGGAATGAGGGCCAATGTGTTCTTTCAAGGGAATGTGGGTTCAGTTTAAATCTATGCATCAGGAATACTCCCCTCCACCCCCTCCTGCCTTGTCCTCAAAGTCACAAAGGTTGAGCTTGGGGAGCGTAAAAGTCGCTGGGACATTACAGATCACGAGGTGGGTTATTTCCAAAAGTGAAAATCCAAATCGTGTGAACGATTCCTCGCCCAGAATTCCAGGGTCAGACTTCAGGAATCAGGAATACCACCGTCTTCCATTGCCATGCAAATTATTGAACTGCTAACTTAGAAATCCAAATGGTAACTCGAAATTACAAGTTCTCAATCGGAATCCCAAAATTCCATCCATCGACCATCTTGGAATACTGTTGCATTGCTAGTCATGGTACAACCCCACAGGTGGCCTACCCAAATATGTCCCTACACTGGCACGTTACTCTTAAAACAAACAAAAAAAACAGATAAATACCTACATCTCGAACCCTCCCAGTGAGAGTAAAAGCTTCATCTAATCCGAGCAAAATGAAAAGCACTGACCCTAGTGATAGTGTGAAGAAACAGGGACTTAAGAGTTGCCAGACATCTGGCACCCCACCGTACTATCACTACCGCTGCCAATGTTCATTTTGAAAGGGAGGGAGGGAGCTTTTGCCTTGCCTTGAAGGGCTCGCGACCTAGGTGTTAGTCTGTTCTTTTTCTTTTAAGTATTGACAGAAATGACAAGCAAAGGAAATCACCACATTGACTTCAAATTCCCATAGTCTTTAAAAATTATGCAACTGGCAGTGAATTCTTGCAAATGAGTATTAAGAAATGTTCCACCGCCTAGTGAAGTGAAAATCGAGTCAGGAAGCCAACTACATCTGGCTGACAAACAATTTACTCCATGACCTTTTTGAAACATGGGAAATAAAGAGATGGAGATAGGACTAGAATTGTGACCCCGTGTGCTGGTTGGCAGTGGATGGGGATATACAGCAACATGTCTGTTTACTTGGTGGGGGCAGGACAGATAAACTGAGAAATGGACGATATGGGCAAAAGCAGGGTATATTAATCGTGTTCTCTTCAGTTGAAATATATTTTATTTTAGATTGAAGCCTTTTGGAAGTTTTGCAGCTGCAAATTCTAGAAATTCGCAAAAATTAGGAGATCTGATCAATTAGATTTGTTGTTCTTTTTCAACCCAGATATGACATTTTCTATGCCTTTACGGGAGCCCATACATTTTCATCGAATAACAATAGTTCAAGGATAAAGAACATCTGTGGTGCAGTGACATGTTTCCCAGGTAAATCGTTAAAAAAACAATTCAAGACGAGAAAGTCCTCGTTTTTTTGTAAAGTAGCACAATCATTTGCTGAAAGCTATTCCTCCATCTCTGCACAGGCTCTTCAAGATGCTGTTGGAGATGGTGTCCATGGTGTCTAGTCAAATGGTCGACAGACAAATGGTCGACAGACAAATGGTCGACACAATTTGGTCGACAGGTCAAATGGTTGAATTTTTTTTAATTTATATATATGTTTTTTAGGTTTTCGTTTAGGGGAAAAAAGGGGGGTTTAGCAAAAAAAAGGGGGTTGGGGGGACACCTCCCAAAAAAAAATGTGAAAAAACTAAAAAAAGAAAATTCGACCATTTGACCTGTCGACCTTTTGGTGTCGACCATTTGTCCTGTCGACCATTTTGATTTGACCAAATGACCTAGAACCCGTGTCCATGATGTAAAAGTGGGTGATAATTAGTTGTGTTTTGTGAACAATAGGTACACACATTTTTGTCGAAAGAAATCAGAAGAAGAAATAAACATTAATACCAAAAGGATACAAAAATCCCAAGAATAACGTCTTGTATTTGGTAATCTCCACGTTGCCAGGTCTTATGGGAGCAGTGCTTTAAGTGGGCTGGGGCCTGCCGGGGCCGGGCCCCGGCAGTCTCCAGAAAGTGGGGCTGAGCCGGGGCCCACACAACATTGGCGGGATGCATTATCCCGCCACGGCCGCAGCCGCGACGGGAGATGCGCCCGTCATTATGTCGGCCAAGCTGACAGAAATGCCAGCCAGCCACAGCGATGCTGAGGCTGGCGGCACTTCTGTCAGTTAGTGTAACTCCCTCTGATGACCCGTCATCAGGTTCATCAGAGGAAGTTACTGTCCCTTTGTTTTCCCTCCCCAGGTCACTGACCCCCGCGGGCTCCGTGATCTAATATGCAGATTAAATCACGGAGCCCGCTGGTTCGCAGAGGGTGAAAGACGCCTCGGGCTCAGTGATCTATCTGCTCTGAGCAGATAGATCACAGAGCCCGAGGCGGCTTTCTCCATCGGCAAAGCTTTATAAAAGATGCCTTGAACTGTGTACGTTTCAAGCCATCTTTTATAAAGGTAGAAATATTTATTCTATATTTATAAAAGACGGCTTGAAACGTGCACAATTCAAGGCATCTTTTATAAAGCTTTGTCGACGGACAAAGCCACCTTGCGGTTTGTTTTGTCCGTCATCAACGCTTTATAAAAGATGCCTTGAATTGTTTACGTGTCAAGCCATCTTTTAGAAACATAGAAACATGTTACAAATATCTATGTTTATAAAAGGTGGCTTGAAAAGTACACAAACCATAGTAAGGTAAGCACACAAGTGTGCGTAACTTACTATGGTTTGTGCACTTTTCAAGCCACCTTTTATAAACATAGAAATATGTAACATTGCTATGTTTATAAAATATGGCTTGAAAAGTACACACACCATAGTAGTGAGTGCGCATGCAAACATATAAATGCTCACATACATTTATATATTTGTTTTCGCACCTTACTATGATTTGTGCACTTTTAGGCCACGCCCACAATGAAAGCCACGCCCCCAAACGAGGGCCCCCCCTCAATTTCTTACCCCACTTAAAGCACTGTATGGGAGCAACACAACGTATGCATATATCGATGAGCATGTGCTTTTGCACCAGTACAGTGTGCGTCCCAATATAATGTGTCTCTTGAGCAGAACGTACACATTATGTGCGTGGTTTCCAGCTAAGAAGCAGACAATGATCATTGTTTTTTTCAAAGAGCCCATCAAGTGAACCAAGACGTGTGCTTGTAGCGCAAAAACCTGTTTGAAACCATGACATGGTTGTTAAAAGTACTCTGCCTATAAGCAGTGAAAAATAAAAGCACTGGAACTCCCTTACCTACTTTCACTGTGACCTCTGAATATACCACAATATAAGAGATGCAACTAAAAATGGCAATACTCATTGGCGATTTCAAATTTTGAATTTAGACAATGAAAACTACAGAATGTATGATAATGCATTCTAGACCTCTTCCGGGTCTGCGCATCCCTGTGAGGGCGGCTGTGGTGGTTGGATAGCCCCAGAGTCCTCCTGGGTCATGCGTATGCGCATGCGCATCTCGCAAGGCTCGGCCCTCCTTTGACCTGAGAGTCAAACACGCCATTAGCACTAACGACGAGTAAGATCGCTCAGGCGACAATGGAGGGGTTAATGCGCCAGAAAGCATCATTACGGTACCTTAAAAACCTCGTGATGAGATTAGGGAGCCGAGGCGACTTATCCCTGCGGTGTAAAGTGAGCTGCCGCCTGACAGGCAACAGAACCGAGCGTCGTAAATGAGGACACCAGCCACGGAGCGCATCGAGCACGCCGCGTGCCTTCCTCTGTATGGATCATGGGACATTAATGGATTGAGAGCAGGACATGTGGTCATGGTCAGCTTCCCCCACTCAATAACAACACGTCTAGGCCTTGCTTTAACATTTTTAAATGTCGATGATAATAGTAAAATGTATTTTGTTATCCATCCTTATGGACAGTGGGATAGAAGCACAACACTCAAGCATTCCCTTTCGGGAGATGTGATGCTAGAATCGTGGAAAAAGCAGAAGGTGTATTTATGCAAATGTGTTCCATAACCGACGAATACCCGACGCTTGCGTTGCTAACACCACCAGCTGGCCACCACAGGAGTACTTAACCAAGGGTAGTGTTACCAGATTTAAAAAGTAAAAAACCGGGACATGGCAACTAACATAAAAGTAGGACTAACTCTTGAAAGTGGCTGTACAGGCACTACACTTCAGTAGCGTTTGGAGAAGAAGGGGGTTTAAGTGTTACTGTTCAAAGTAACATATATTAAAATTAATTTATCGCAAACCAAAACTATCTTAAGTTGTAAAATGCAGCATTTCCTCTGTGCGAGATTGTGCATTCCTGCCTGCCAGCTATGAAGACTTACTACAAAAAACCGGCACCACTGCAGTTTCCAATGGGAATATAATCTTGATAAAGGGGGACAGAGCACCCAATACCGGGACAGTCTCGGGAAAACCGGGACGTCTGGTCACCCTAACCAACGGACACCTTACACCACGTGCATGAAAGGTTTTGTATTAGCAAAGCCAATTCTGCACATATTGCCTGGGTTTGCATATGCAACCTCTTTGTCCAGTCTGAATGTGCGAAAGAGTCATCATGATTTTCAGTTGCTATTGAGATGTGTAGCTCATTGGGCCGCTGCGACCAAACCGGGCGTCTCTACCGGTTCTTTGCAAAACGGATTCTGGAGAGATCTGGCGAGAACTCACTTCCAGGATGTGCCTCCGACAGCAACGCCAGACCCCACTCCCCCCACATAGCATGTGCACACATAGTCACAGAAAGGAATTCACTCGCAAGCAAAGGAAGACACTGCACATTGGTTTAGGATTGAAGTAGGCCGCTCCTAGCCCGAAATTATAAAGATTAGAGGAAAAACGACCTTGAAGAGAGCAACTGTTTTCACCTTGTGCCAAGAAGATGGCCACTTCAAGGGGAAACAGGGCCTTTTCATACTTCTGGGGCTAATCCCAGTTTCTAAACATGAATGTGTCTAGTGTCCGCCATCTGGCTGTGCATCCATTACTTCAAAAATCACTGTGTGGCACTCGCTGGCCCAACCATAAAACGGACTACGTTTTCCCTTTCCATGGCCGCGGTCATTTTTATGCCGTTTTTTTTTTTGTTTTTGTTTTTCTGTTCCGAAACGTGTTTCGGAACAGAAAAAAAAGCAATTAGTACCCCGGTCTAATGGGCCGGGGTACTAATGGCAATGAGCCACTCGGTGGCGGGCCAATACCGCCCGAGGTAATGCCCCCGGGGCACCGTTAAGGCCCTCGCTTCACTCAGGCCTATAACTCGCCCAGGGGGCATTACCTGGGGCGTTATTGGCCCGCCACCTCGTGGCTTATTGCCACAGTCATTACATTCTTTATGGAAAAGGAGTGATGCAAAGCGTTCCAGAATTGTACTTCCAAGCCCCAGCCAGTGTGGTTGCATTCACCACCCTCGATTTTCTGGGTCAGCTTCTCCTTTTAAGGCTTCCGGTTTTATGGTATTTATTTTTCTGCCATTTCCGCCTGTATTTATCCATATTTTTTGACCTGTTTTTATGTATTCATCCACATACATTTTTTGTCATATAAAAAGTTAATTCGCAACCAGTGTTTTTCTGCCTTTATTCTAATGAAAAATACATTTATTAAAGCACACATGCAGCCATATAGGAAAGAAATGCTTGCTCAATTTCTACCATAACAACAAACGGTTACTCGTGTGACTGCTGCTGCCTTAAGATATATGCTCTCAGCAATGTAAATACTTTAATGCTATTTTTATACAACTTTTACACTCCCCTTGCTGATAATCTGCAATGCAATTGGTCTGCGATGTATGAGTGACCTTATAGAGAAACGAACAGAAAGACCTGTTTTTTCATTTTTTTTCAATTTTTCTAAATAAATACAGACAGAAAGCAAATTGATTTCCTCTGTATTTATGTGTAAAAATCAGTAAAAACTGGAAGCCTAAAACTTCCCATTTGCCCAGGCTGCAACTGCTTAGCCATTGTCCCTCTGCTGCTAGCACGTCAGTCCTGGTACCCACTGGTCTGGGCTAAAAGGAGTGCCTTTACTTTCTGCTGCTAGTAAAAAGGGGGGTAGGGCCTGCATTTTTATCACCAGAGTACAATCCTGCTGTTCGGCATCCAGAGGGTGCTTGTTCATTTGTGAAGGGGGTGTCAACCCCAATTTTTTTTCCATTTGCTTGTTGCATATACCATTGATCAGTCTGGTTGCTTGTGTAAACGCCAGTCAGTCTCCTGTGACAAGGTCATGCCTTATTCTGCCAACAGGGTGAATGTGAGGTTAAAAAGACAATGGCAATCAGCGCCCACAGTGCCAAGGCACTTACTTATCTCTGGGCCCCGGCGTGCCTCTTTTTATGCATCAACTGCCCGCCTCTCATTGGCCTCCTTTTTACAAAAGTTCCTAGCCAATCCTCTGCTCCTTGTCCTGGGTGCCACCATGTTGTGTGTATTTATTTGCGGGGGTTCTCCTAGCAGCCCCAGCCATTGGTCCACTCTCCCCCAAACGAACCCACAGGGTGTGGCATGAGGGGGCATTGTACTCTTTGTGACATCAGCCAGGTTATGCTTGCGG
Source organism: Ambystoma mexicanum (assembly GCF_040938575.1). NCBI lineage: Eukaryota > Metazoa > Chordata > Amphibia > Caudata > Ambystomatidae > Ambystoma > Ambystoma mexicanum. The sequence continues at coordinate 1,058,659,778 of NC_090929.1, read as the reverse complement.
CCTTCCTACAGGGCTGCCTGTTCCAGCCCAACGCCACCACCATTCCAGACAAATTGGTGCCACCACTTGTCTCCATTGGTACTGCTCCAATCCAATTGCAATTTATGACAACAGAACACATCACTAAGCCAAAACTCCTTTTAAGGGAGGTTTGTGGGGAAAATAACTTGCTCCTGCTGCGTGTTGTCATCTCAAAAATATTGGCTGCACATGGCAGTCCTAGACATTTTCATCCCAGCATGTGGTGATGGCGTCGCGCGCTAGACCTTCTCCCTCCATACAATGTATGGCCTTGTTAGGTACAACTGACCCAACTCCGTAGGGGGAGGGCCAGTCCCCAGCCTCCTCCCCACCACAAGTCCCCCCCATCCATTGACAAAGAAGCACTTCAGCTTTTGATCCTGTGTGTAGTTACGCCCAAACACAACATTCACGCCTGATGCCACTTCTGCTGCAGCGGCCATTGAAGTAACCAATTGTCAAACCAATAGAAAAAGGAAGAATTGCAAAGTATGGCTCCACCACTCCTGAGGCTGCTTGAAAAAAAAATGCATATTTGTGGGACTTTTCTAATCATGGTACACTTATTTGGCATGCTCTTTTCTCAGTCCTGAGTACCTCAATTAAATGTGTTGGTGGAAAGGGGTTTCTGCTTCCTTTCATCAACCCCACCAGCAGCATGCCATTGTGCTCGATTTGAAGGTAACATTACTGACATCTGTGCTTGCTGTACATCCACCTCTGGATTCCACCTTCGCAACTCATAATTTAGTGAACAATTGAGGGCACTTATGGGTGGTGGCTGCAAAAATGCAGCAATTTCCATATCGAGGCTGATGTTTGCTCCCCACCCTGTGCTTCTGCATGTATGACAAAGCTGAGGTAATCTCTTTGCTTCGACTGTCAGCCTCACCTGATGAATTGCCTCCAGAGTCATTACCAGGAGATGCTTGAAGGTGCCACTAATATTCCTGGCCTCGGTGCTTCCGCCAAGAAGATTAGTGAATCTGGGCCAGCCATGATGGTCTGATTAAAAACTCAGGTGGCAGTTGCATCAACTGGCCCATGGGCAAAGTGGAGACACGGAGGAAGTGTGGAGCAAGTGTGCTGCGGCAAACTCTCTTTGATACCAGCCTGAGAGTCAGCTGTTGCCATGTCCAGTTGGATCCAGTGGAGCCTTGGAAGATATTATTTGATAACACTTTTGTGTGAAGGCACACATAGATCGGGTCCTGTGTGCACAATGCAGAAGCTCACACAAGGAAACAGATTACTTGCAGGACACACCGAGAATGCCAGGTAAGAATATACGACTATTGATTTACGCAGATGGCGCTGTTTTATTGGCATCCCCAAACGCACTTCCAAAGCTTGTGAGCAGCTATATTAAATGTATGGCTGCTCGAGACATCCTATTGAATACTACAAAATCCAACTTGTGTTGTTAGAAGCAGAGAAAAATTACCTGTACATCTGGCAAATGGTGTTAGCTTGAAATGGGTCAATCGATTCCCCAACCTGGGGATCACCTTCAGTAATGATATCGGCTGGGGTGATCATCTTAGCTGTTCTGGAACTCAACTAGCCCAGGTTAATGGTGCTATACCTAAGCATGGGAGGGGATTGAGTGACCTCACATTGGACACCTGTTTGCCAATTAATTGCCTAAAGGCAGTTGTGAATCTATAATGCCAATTCAAGTGAAAGAGAACCATTTCTGTGTAAAACATTTGGGGCTATGACCGGTGCCCCATGACCGGTGCACCAACATCCATGTTACATGTAGATGGCGTTGTTGTCTATTTAAGCAATTTAATTAGTATAAAGTCAAACAAACTTACTTTGAGAGCCATATTGAAAGGGTAGACTCTGCCCACAAAACTCTTCAAAACTTTCATAAACTAAGCACACCTAAGACATGCAACACTCCTGCCCTGCATCTTCCGAATGGTGAAACCACTGGACATTACCATGCCAAAATAAAATAATTAAAAATTACAAGTTAAATAGCCAATAAACTCGGAAATTGTGGTTCAAAACAGAATCACATCACTGTACCCAATGATACAGAAATAATGTCCCTCTAGAATTCGATATGGTCCCTGTCATCATTGAACAAGCAGCTGATATCATTTTCTCAATGCACCCTGCTACTTTTCCAAAGGATCCATGCCCGTCCACCGTGATCAAAGTACACAGTCCAGCCTTAGCACCTTTCATCGCAACTTTTATCAATGGGTCATTAGCTGAAGGCAACATTCCCCTGGAACCTGAAAAGGACTTGCATCACCCCCTACTTAAGAAAGCAACACTAGATAACCATGATATTGGGAACTACCGTCCAATTTCAAATGGTCAATTTCTTTTAGAAAATTCTGGACAAAGTTGCCACTAAACAACTACAAGAGCACTTGGAACAAAACCAATTGCTAGGGGACTATCAATCAGGATTTCATGCAGGGATGAGCACAGAGACTGTGCTCATTGATGTAAAAGGCACGCTGCTCAAGTTCATGGACCAGGCCTCCTCATGTTACCAGACCTCGAGGCCACATTCAACAGCCTGGATCGCTGTAAACTATTATCCAGGTTGCAATAAATATGGCTAACACCACAGATATCGCCTCTGAATGGATCAGCTAATTCTTAAAAGACTGGATTGCAATGCAAAACTCGAAAGAACATCACACTGATTGTGGGGTACCACAAGGGGCCTGTTTGTCCCCTTTATTATTCAATGTTTACTGATGCCACTCTGTGACTGGTTAATCTCCCAGAATGTCACCTTTCAGAAACATGCTGACGATATAGATCTGATTTTCCACCTGAATGCACCTGAACACAGAACGACTCCCAAAAAATACAGAGAACGTCTTTTGGAATCTTGAACATTGGATTGCCACCAACTGGCTGAGCCTTAATGCATTAAAAAAGAGTGTCTAAGTACACCCCATTAAAGTGCAACCCTCAGTAAGAGATATGGGGGCAACCCCTGCTCCTCAGGTTCGTTATTTTTGAGCTTCGGATTAATGGTACAGGTCGAATTCGGCCAAATGGTCCATCCAACCATTTTCTTTCAATCAACTTGGGTGTTTCTGCGTCGCAGAGACCACACATATTTTCTATTCTAATGAAATTACACTGGCTACCAGTGACATTTAGAATGAAATTCAACACACCCGTTAGAGTGTTTAAGGCTCTTTAACGCTTTTCGGGAGATAGGCACAACATATCTGTAACAGAAATGTCAGCTCTACTCCCCCCACACTCCCTCAGATCTTTGCACAGATTATTTCTGACAAACATCAGAATCAAGAGATCTAGAGCAATGGGGCGGCCTCTCCAAGCTAAGGCTACTAAACTCGTGAATGCACTCCCAAATGATCCCAGAGTAATAGGAAACCTACTTGATTTTAGAAAAAAACTTAAAACCATACTAACTTAGCCTTGCACAGGGTGGAGAACGCATTTCTGAATGACAGTGCTTAGATGCCTTTGGCCATAAGCGCTCCATAAATATACATTGGAAAAAATCGCCTGTTAATTTGGGTAAGATTTTGGAACAATCCAAATATCCATCTTACCCATTCTGTGATTCAGGATATGATGAATTCTGATGTATGTCTTCCTAGTCCATGGTTGCACTTTCTTAAAAAAGAGTTTGATAAACTTGGCCTGCATGACTATTGCGTGAATTCATACAAAGCATCTACGTTGGCTATTAGACTACTTTACTATACAGTAGATATTTTGCTTTAAAAAAATGGACAACGGTCGGCCATAGAGAAAGGAAAGTGCTCAGTTGAGCATTATTTTAAGTATGATCTGCACATTACTAATAATAACTATTTAAAGCTAGTACAAAAAAGCACAGATATGTTATGTTCGCCTCTATTTAAGGGCCAATTGCATCTGTTTCATGGAACTGGAAAAATGAACACAACCCCATTTTGTATTTGTAATCACACTACAAGAGGCGACTTAGCCAATTTCATATTTCCTTGTCCATTATTAAGGTTCATGAGGAAGACATTTTTAGTTCAAATTCTAAAGAAGGCTCATATTTGGACGGATGCTGATGCCCAAAACATATTTGTATTTGCTTCTGAAAAGACACATTGCACTTCCTTTGTATTTTTACATTGAAAAAGGATTTATACTTCTGGATAAATATATTGCTGCTTAATTATCTTGTCTGTTTTTATCGCCTCATATTTATAGTTATTTTTGTAATAATATAGTTAATCTATATTATAGTAATGATATAGTTATTGTCACTGTTATATGTATTAATTGCACTTATTCCTGCACTTACCTGCTATGTGCAGACCTATATCATTCACAAAGTCAAGAGCTCTGAATGACTATTGGTTTTTTCCCAATGTTCCCCTTCCCCTCTTGAGCGCTTTGAAACACTCTTTGTGTATAGGCTCTATATAAATACACAATAAATTAATAAGATTGTACATGTTATATTGCTCTTTTTAAACTTTTATGGAGGGGTTCCCTTTCTAAATAAAAATATTAGGATTATGAGGTTGCATGTATGATTTCAAATGATGTTTGCCTTTGCTTCAGAAACTTCATTGTTTTGTAAATTTAACTTGAGGACAACGATTGGGTGATTTTGTCTTAGCTCATTTGTATCAGTAGATAGTAAAACGGAAGGTGGTGGTTTGTGGGATTGAATTTGATTTGAACCCTCTGTGATTGAATCATGATCATCACAATGATGGATCAGGCTGAGTCACTGGCTAACAGCCAGCATAAAGCTTCAGCAATATGCAATGCCACAATCCATTGTTTTAATCCACCAAGGATACAGTCGTTAGATTGTTTTTAATAAATAAACATTTACCCTGTTAGAGCACAACAACCAGAAATGATACACAAGTTTCAACTGCAATAATTTGCTGCAGTGCATTTTCATCTTTTACAAACATCATTAGCTGGGTGCTTGTACTTTTCCAAAATTGCAAACATCTAAACTGCTGCTCTAGAAACGTTGTCATCCACCCAGGCCACCAACAGCAACAAGAAGGCAAATTCACAGAAGTTGCCAAGTTTGATGTTCAAGCAGCCTTATTAGCTTGTCTAACTTGTCTGTTGTGTGATATCACCTCACATCTTTTTATATTTTTGTCTCCAATTTTTTTTTTGCAGCAGCAGCACAAAGGGGAGATGGCTGGAAGGTTTAGAATTACTCTTAACCTCTGGCATTGCCATGGACAACCCTCCAGAGCATTGTTCTTCCTCTGTCAAGCCATTACTGAAAGTGGAAAGACCATATGCAAATCAGGCTTGGTCCCACCACAGAATGGACAGTTCAGCCCAAGCTGCTTGGTCACACCCCTTCTGCACAAGACTACAAGCAACCCCAGGCATGTTTTGGCCACAGTGGGCGTCATCAGTGAGGTGTAGCTTGGGTCTCTGTGCCCAGCAGGCACAGGACCCACGTTTGGGCATTCCCGTCCCACTCAGTGTGACTACAGCAAAACAAAGGGATGATGGCTGGAAGGTGTAGAATTAATATTAACGCGATATGATATGATAATGATATGATATGATATGGCATTTATAACGCACCTATACACTAGGGGAAAAGGCAAGGGAGGGGAAACAAAGGGAGGACAGACAACGATCATGCTAGGCCAGGTGTCAATCAGATTGCGCAAGTGCATGGGAAAGGGGGAGGGGGAAAGTGCGGGCATGATGGGGAAGGGACACTGCAGTAAATGGGAATACAATAGCAATAAGTAAATAAGGGCCAGCAGGTGGTAAGTGCAAAGGTATTCTGGCTTTGCTCTTGGCAACCCTACAGACCATTGCTCTTTGGCCAGGTAATATTGTTGATATTGAATGCAGTGGTTGCTTGATGCATTTTCCATATTCGTCTACCATGTCAAATACACATTGGGACTCATTCCAAGTTTGGCGGTGCAGTGACAAAAAGGAATAATGTTACTGCCACTTGTATTGGTGCTAACAGAATAACTGCCATTTTTCCTGCACCACCAAATTATAATTTTAGCTGGATTTACAGTAGGCGGAACTACTGTGAGATAAATCCACTGAATTTTGGAGGGAAAGTGTAAATTCACCTCTAGGTTGTTGCTGGAGGTAAATCTGCCACCGTACCCCCGCAAATCTGCAGATTTACAGTGCAGTAATTCAGCAGGAAGTAAATTGCCAAATAATCCGCAAATGAGTAATTACACTGCTCTACCACCACTTGTAATCCTGGGGTGCAAACATGGGACCAAGTGGTGGTAACAATAACCATTTTTGGCAGTAATCAAGCAAATTTACAGCCAAATTACCACCAAACTTGGAATGAGGCCAATTGTCTTTTCTTCCATCCTTAACTGAAGACTAACTCTGGCAAATGTTCCATTCCTAGCTAGCAGCATTTTGCATGCTGCAGATTAAAAATGCAATTATGTACATTATGAACAGATGCAAATTGATTGCTTGGATTACTGCCATCTGAGTCATTTATGGCAGTATCCCAGCAACCTAAATGTGCAACTCGCAACCAGGGGGGACAACATTTGGTTCTCCTTTCACAGCTTTTTTTCACTCCCTTTTCACCTCTGTAGATGGTGCAGCAACTCATCTACAACTCAATGTGACTCTTTCCCACACAGTAAGAGCCATTTCCTCAATATTTGGGCACTAACCTTCGAGCTCTGGGGCAGTCAAATAACCTGCCCTTTTCAAGCCCATTTCCCATTACCCAGTCAGTCACATAAAAGCAGTTAGAGTGGTGCTGGAGGATGTGCCCCTCCATGGCATCCTCCAGTGCTGTGGGGAACATCTGCCTCTAACTGACGATCATCTGGCTATGCACACAGAACGTGTAAACATGATGTATCATTCAGTCCGCCCATGCCTGCAAAATAGTGTGCACATCCAGAATACTAATAGCAACAGCAAGCTGTGGTGATGGTACTGGTGTTGAGAAAAAGGCACTGCTGGTGGATGGTACCAATGGGACAGTATAATAGGAGCAAAGATGCGCATGGAAAGGTTCTGAGGGATGGGGAAAGAAGGCTGCTTTAGAGAGTATGAATGAGACCAGCGATGGATGCTGGGTGGGTGCAGTGAAAGGGGGTGGGGGGCTGATTTAAAGTTGACCTGCATGCATAAAAACTAGCCAGGCTATCCTTCCTTTCCATGCAATTGTGCATTGTGGTTGTCACCAAGGAACAACACTTCTTAGGGTTACCCAACATCACTGTTGTGTTATAAAAGTTGCATATCATAGTGCCTTCCTGTCTCCATGCTCTCTTCCCCTACAGCAAGAGGAAATGTTTCTAGGCCAATGATAGGATTGTGAGGAATTCAACCATCTTCACGGTGGGTGTGCGCTCGACAGGTCTTTTCTGAAATTTTAAATTAAATTGAATGATGGTAGATCTTCCCCCTGAAAATGTGTGGGGCTAATACGCACACATTTTCCCTTGCTCACCGCATGACATATGCATAAACATGGGCACTCTGGGTGGGCACAGCCGACAGGTGCAGCCTCCCCTGTCATGTTCAGTTGGGATCTGAAAGTTGGAGTATACAATGCATCTCCAGAAGGGGGAGGGTCAAATGTTCACCCTGCCATGGCCAGCCTAATTAACTAACAAAGGCTCCACGGATCCTCTGAGTACTTTTGTTGAGCCCTATAGCTGGTGGCTTCATTCACATACTAATCAGAGTTTAATTCAAACAGGCACACGTTTGGCTTGGCTGCAGAGGCTAACAAGGGAGGTAGGATGCTCCAACACCCTTTCATATGCGCTGTGTCAACCTGAGGCCAGCTCCTGCCCTCAGTATCGATTGACAGTAAAATGCCATGTCTGGGACTGCATATTTAGAGTAGTCATCCCTGCAGGAGGACCCCATTCAGAAGGTACGAGTATGTGGTTTGACAGAGCCAGAAAGTCTGGTCTCACCACAGCTTCAAGGGAGACCTGTCACTTTAATCAGGACCCACAGAGAGCTCCATTAACCAGAGGGACCCTTTGATCCACAACAGACAGGAAGATGGGTGGGACTTAGCATTAAAGGTGTTCACCCTTTTACCTTTTCTGTTAAAAAGCACTCTGGTTATGACCTCACGCACACAGGATATTGTTGGTGGGGACCCAGGATTGGATCATTAAGGTAGTATTAGGCTACACCAATCCCTGTTGTCCATTTGGCTTTGAAAGAGGGCCAAGATCCTCTTTTGGCAGATCAACTGAAGGCTTCACGAGAAGCAGAAGGAAAAACTCATCATTGGACGCTAGCTGAAGGTACAGTCTGTCTTACATCTTCCGCCAGTGAAGCAAGGCAAGGACCTCCAGGAGGGAAGCAAGATCTCTCCCCACAACATCTCCCAGGAAACAGAGGGAAATACCAAATCCAGAGGACCCTGCAGCAGCTCCAGAACCTGTACCCAGCCAGCACACAGCATGCCCTGTTATGCTCTGCAGCAAGCTTTCTAGGTGGGAAGTGCCAGAGAGTCTCTGAACCAAACCTGGACAAGGCAGCTGCCTGCAACACTCTCCTCAACTTTGAGGCATTCTCCTTAAAGAACAGCACAATCCAAAGTGGGAGCTAGGAGGAGTGCATCGACAAGCATCTATCGACGTCCGTCTTAAAGGACATTTTTGAGCCAGTCGAGCCCCTTGAGCTGCAACCGACTGCACAGCTGACTGTATGCCGCAGTTGCTAAAGCCGCCCAAGACGCCTCAGCCAGTGCTTCAAAACCAGTGACCAGTACTGAGACAACCATTCCTAATCCCGAGCCACCATTTAGGCCAGCCTGTAGCTGCCTGTTTAGCTTTGCTCACCGAACTGCCTGCTGCCTGATACCTGCAGCTGTCTCCCATCTTGAACTCTGTCACTGAAGCTGCAAAGTGCCCTGAAATCGACTCAACCCTGTCAAGCACAAATAAGTCCTACAGCACGAGGTACATTGTGGTTCTCTCCACCTGATCCCTCTCTGAAGGCTCCTAGTGACATTGTACAACCATTGCTCCCTTTGCATTGAAACCAAGCATCCTTGAACTATTGCAAATAATTGCTATAACGACTGCCCTCCTGTCAGTATCCAGAGTGCATCCCTTTTCCTTCTTTGAAACTGTCTGTCCTGTGCATTCCTTTACAGGGTGACCTGTATTTCGTAGTGTGCTAGAACTGTTTGTTGTGATAATAATGAAGTAGATATTTGTATAAAACCTTGAATGGACAGTCCCTTTTATCATTCAGTAATAATTGTATATTTGCTGTGTTGCCACTAATCAACGATCCAGAGATAAGCCTGCTGGTCCCTCCACGTTACCAAAATTGGACAAGAAGGTTTATAATTTGCTTGTGTTTCCAATCTGATCGGATCCCTTCTGGTGTACTAGAGGTGTGGGCAGATCTATGGTTTAGAAACCGATATTCATCCCTGGACCACAGGTGCCTTGTAAGTTGATTCGTCACATTGGTGGCAGGCAGTCAGATCTAGCTGGAGCCTTGCGCACTGCTTAGTCACCCAAAGATAAAACTACTGTTGCAGGCAACGTTTAGACACTGCTAGGTTTTTTTGTAAATAATCATGGTTATTTACATAGATACTGTGAAAGGCATGAGCAAGGATGTCCTGCACGTCCTATGTCAAGAGAGAGGGCTTCCCCACAGCACTAAGGGTAATAAACCTGAGTTGCTGACCAGCCTCCAAGCTTGGGAAGAAGCGAGGGCTGTTGGGGATAGGACCCGAGGGGACGGGTTAGACCCTCTGTATCCAAATGAAGAAGACCGGTCGAGGGGGGTAGTGGAAGATGACGAGGAAGACAGCATGAGCAGTGTTTCTCACCAACCATCCCGCCGGGGGGAAAGCGTGGTTTCTCAATGCTCTAGAGTGTCACGGAGGTCAGGGGCTAGTGCAGCATGCCACAGGTCCCAGGCCTCTGCACAGCCTCTAAGTGGCCCAGTAATTGTCCCGTCTGTTAATGATGTAGAGGCTGGAAAGCTCCTTATAGAGGAGAGGAGACAGTTGCAGTGGATCGGGACAGGGCTGACACAGAGCTGCACAGACTGGCACTCAAAAATAAGAAGGAGGCCAACAGATCCACCTAGCAAAAGCAGTGGTAGTGGCTCAAACCAGGGTGCCTGAGATAAACCCTGGCACCACATCCCCAAAGATTTAGTACAGGCTTACGAGGTGGGGAAGGATATATTTCTTTTTTAACAGTACTTTATTGATTTTATTACCAACATAAGAATGACGCTATTCCTGTCTATACAACATATTGTCAACAGTAGAAGAAGAAAATGAAGCAAAAAACAAGCATTCTACATAGTCTTACACTGCCAATATAGAGCTTCACTGAGGAAGCAGATATCAAATGCGTACATAAACCAAATCTGTTGTTGCGTTGGTGGCTCTATGCGCCAATAGGTTTAACTTCCTTTCCTCCCCGCCTCCCTCCTGACAAATCTGGGCAACATCCCAAGACGTTTGACTCCTCTTTGTTCACAACGGCACATTCCAACATTGTTCAACCTTATTAATAGGGCGTTTTGCTGTGACCCCCTCTCTGAAATCAGTTTAGTACCATGACGGTCGTGGCATTGCTGTCCATGCTGGGTGCCCTCTGATCAGCCGTTGCCCTCCCCTCAGTTGCTGCATCCCTGTGTGCAGTATAATATTCAAGGAAAGGCAGCCACATCACATCCACGAGGGAGTGTGATTCTAGCAAGGCAGCTGTTAGACTTTCCATTTGGTAAATTGTATATGCCTTCCTGAGCCACTCTCCTTTCATTGGTAGCGTACAGCTTTTCCATCTAACTGTCAAACACACTCTTGCTGCTAACAATAGATTCCTAGGCATGTACGAAAGGACAGTATTTGTTCCCTCTACAGTGGTATCAATACCAAACAAGATCAGTAGTGGAGTTAACTCCCCACAAATGCCATCCATGGTCTTCATCCAGCCCAGGATATTTTCCAAAACGTCTGTGCACTTGCACAGCTCCACCACTGGTGCCAATAGTCACTCATGTCCATACAACCCCTCCAACAAAACGGCGCCACCCCTGGGAACATTTTTGCCAACCTTTATGGGGTTAGATGCCATCTCATCACCAGCCTTCCATTATGCATCTTGTACTGCATGGAGATTGATGTCTTCCAGACCGCCCTATATATCACAGCCCATGTATCTGTTTGGTCTTGCAGCCCTAACTCTGTCTCCCACTTGATTTGAGTGCCTGGTCGCATCAGGTGACCTCTGGAAAGCAATGCACCATATAGTTGAGCCATCAGCCCTCTGGAGTCATGGTGTTCACTCAAAATGCACTCAAAACCGGTGAGCGGCCTCTTGACGGAATCACCCCAGCACGGGTCTCGCAGCACATTTCTTAACTGAAAATAGGGGGTGATATAGCAGAACCCTGCTGTGCTTCCTCTAATTCTGCTTTCGATATATAGGTACCCTGTTTCCACATCTGCCCCACTCTCAACAGGCCTCCCTCGTATTGGGGCTGAAAAACACTTACTTCTATTAATAAATCTCTAATCGGAGCGGCTCATATACAGCTGAGTGGGGATGGCCAAGTCGTCACCCTCTTCATGGTGTGCGTGGGTCGCCAAAGAGACCACAATACTGTCAAGACTGGATGCTTCCGGATTCTATGTGGCATGGTCTTATGAGAAACCCATAACCACTCGCCCAAGGTTACCAGTGCAAATATCGCGTTCTCAAGGCCAACTCACTGCTTCTCAGTACTTTCCCACGGGTGGTCTGCTAAGATGCAGAATTGCGATGCCCTGTAACATTCAAAGAAATCCGTGTATCCCACGCCTCCCCTGTCCCTTAGTGCTATCAAAGTCGTGTATGGTAACCAGGGCTTCAGACCAGCCCACAAAAATGTGAGCACGGCGCGACATGGAATGCCTCTGAAATAGCTACAGGGAGTGATGGAAAAAGAAATAAAAACCGGGGCGAGAATGTTCATTTTATTCGATGTAAATCTCACCATCCAGGGTAGTGCCAGTTTAGACCATCTCTCTAAATCAGATTTAATGAGATTCCACAGGGGCGTGTAGTTAGCATGAAACAAACTTGTTAAATCTTTCATGATCATCAGCCCCAAATACTTGATTTCTTTTGCCTGCAGTTGAAAAACCCACTCCGCTATTAAATGTCTCGGAAGGGCCAAGTTAGGCTGCAGTGCTAACGCAGCTGTTTCATTTAAATTCACCCGGAATCCCGACAGTGCCCCATATTCAGCCAAAGTGGTGAAGAGGGCGGGTACCTACTCCGATAGCTGGGTGATGTAAGCCAGAATGTCATCCGCAAACAGTGCCAATTTGTATTTGCACCCAGTTCTTACGAACCCCTTTATCTGGGAATTCGTCGGAATTGCCTGTGCTACTGGTTCCAAAACGAGGGCGAACAAAAGGGGAGACAGGGGTAGCCTTGTCGTGTTCCTCACATCAAGTTAAAGAACACGGATGCGACCCCATTAATCAGAACCATGGCAGGGGCATTTTTGTATAGCACCCGTGCACCCGATACCCATTGTTGACCCAAACCCACCCACTGCATTACAGCGCTTAAAAAAGGCCACTCAACACTGTTGAATGCCTTCTCTACATCAATGGACAATAAGGTAAGGCACTCTTCGCTCTTATCTATGGAAGCAATAAGGTGCAGGGTTTTACTAACATATTCCGTGCCTTGCCTTCGTTTCACATAGTCCATTTGGTCTGTGTGAACCAATTGCAGCAGTATTTGGGCCAAGCGAACAGCGAGGACACTCGCGTAAATCTTTGCATCAACATTTAAGAGGGATATAGGGCGGTATGATGCACTTTCCATGTTGTCTCTGCCCTATTTCGGTATCACTATAATTCTATATTCAGTAAATGAAGCAGGGGCCTGGCTGGTTTCTTAAAATGAATGGAAAAGTTTCACCAAAAAAGTTAGGGTATTGCTGTAGGCTTTGTAGTAGGCCAGCGTGAACCCATCTTGCCCTCGTGTGAGCCTGCCTTCAGTTTAGAGATGGCGATCTGAACTTCTTCAGCCGTGATTGTACTGTTCAGCATGATGTGACTGTCTTTTGATTTTGTGGAAAGGGAAATTGCGCTAGATATTGCGCTATTTGGTCCTCCGTGCCTCCCTCTTCTGCAGTGTATAGAGTGGTGTAAAATCTGGCGAAGTGCTTTGCAATTTCACGTGGATTTAACAGATCATTCCCCCTTCCATCCTCTATTTTGGGTATCTCAGCTCTCGGTTTGCGCAGGCGAACGGCCAACATGTTGTGGGCTTTATCGCCCTTCTCATAATATTTCTGCTTTAAATATCGTAGCTGGGTCAGTGTCTGGTTCTAAGTGATCCGACCGTGGCTGATTTTGCTGCGGCCGGAATGTTTGCATGAGAAAGGTGCAAACCACCAAAAGTCTGCACCTTTCTCATACAAACACACGTATAGTGAGTTGCAGCGGACACCCCTGCAGCCCTGTTTTTTTTTTTTTTGCGGGTTTTACCAAACAGTATAGTGAGCAGGGTGTTGCGGGGGACAACCCCGCAGCCACCCAATTGTTTTTTACTTACCTGCAATCCTACCACCAAAGGTTCAAACATTTGGTGTTCAAACCTTTGGTGGTAGCATTTTTAGAACTTTTGGTCCATGTGACCATTTATAGTCGGTCAAAAGGTACAATTCCCAGTGCCTTACCCTGCCAAATATCTCTCAACTCTTTCCAGAGTGTTCCTATCTGTGCTAAAATCTCCTCACTTCCCTCAAGGTGGGTTCGGAGGAACAACTCTTTCTGAGTAACGTGATTTTTTTGCTCCCTTTCCCTTTTTACCCTGACCTTATTACTGCAGGCCCACTCTGCAATTAGAATGCCTCGGATTGTGGCCTTTGCACCTTCCCTTACCATGTTTAGCAATAACTCCCCTGTGTCATTTGTAATGAAATAATTATTTATAGCATCTGCTAGGGATTCTTTAAACAACAGGTCTTCATAAAGGGTATCATTAAAGGTCCATCTGCGCTCTGTCTGTGGGGACGGACCCAGATCCAGCTCGAGAGTGCATAGGTCATGAAATGTCCAAGCGACTATTTCTTTGGCTGCAGACAGGATAGAGCCTTCATTTGCCGCTTTCACCAGTAAATAATCAATTCGGGAATAGGTGAGCTGTGGGGGGGGGAGTAAAAAGTAAATGCCCTTTCTTGCTGGTGTACCGTGCACCATGTATCAATCAGGTGATTAGCCCTTAATAAACTGGGAAATCCCTCTCTTGTTGCACCACTTGGGGGGAGTGCGCCCTCTCTCAACGAGTTCCAATTCATTCAAGGGTCTGATATGATTTTGAAATTTCCCCGACATACTAATGTGCCCTCTTTCCAACTTTCAAGGAAGCTAAGAAAAGATTTGGTGAAGTGTAGCTGATTTTGGTTGGGTGCATTGGCCGAACAAAGAGTAACCACCCGGGACCTCATCCTTCCCTTTAGCACAACAAATCTACCCTTCTCGTCTCTCAATGTTTACATTATTTGGAGACCTAGAGATTTCCAAATGTAATGCCCACTCCGCCCCTCTTATGTCAACCCAATGCCCATAGTGTTCCACGTATTTCTCTGCCCACAACCTTAAATTCCTTCCCATGCATACATTTTGTTTCCTGCACAAACATAACATCCAGTTTGAATACTCTAAATTCTCGTGCCATCATAGGGTGCTTTTGAGGTGAGTTTAAACTCTTAACATTGAGGGACTCAAAGTGTATTCCATCAAGTGATGCCATGGTAGTTTTCCAATTGTTGCTTTCTGACCCCTATTGGATGACGTGCCCACTTAATCCCCATGGCCCTTCACGCACCATCACTCTGGCACGCCCACTTGTTCGGCCAATTCCCTCTGGTTTCAATGGGGCCTAGAAGTATCTTGTTGCCCTTCAGATGTGTGTCCACCCCCCCCCCAAGAAAAATGCCATCATTGCCACTCTTCTTTAACTGAGACACTCTTTGATAAGAAGGGCCACTCAACAGGGACTCCTCTCCAGGCCTAAAAAGAAACCCATGAAACATTTTATGACTCAATGGCGGCAACGCCCCGCAACCTTGTACCATGTTACCACAATTCCATCTCGCGAGGCCAAATGAGTGCTTCGGACCTACAACTACTTGTCACAACTTTTAAATCTGTCATATCTGTTGTAACAAATCAAACAATTTGCTAGCAACTGGGAATTGTGCAAACACAAAAAACGTGCACTACATTTACTCTTGACTTTGCCGTAGGGACCAGGCTGTCAGGGAGTGCTGTACCGCTTATACTTCCTGGTGCCCAGTGCTCGGCCTCTCACCCTCATGTTCAAAGCTCAGTGAAAAGGGAAACCCCCATCGATAGCGTATGTCCTGCTCCCGCAACCAGGTCATCAGAGGGTGGCTGTGTCTCCTCTTGTTAAGTGTAGTAGCTGACACTAGATCCTTCGAAGTCAATAGGCTGCTTCACTCTCGCCTTTTGAAGAATGTCCTGTTTTTATCTGCAAAGGTGACATTTGGCAAGGACCAATCTCAGGCCATTCGCAGGGCCACCTGCTCTGTGAACTCGGTCAAATACGAAGTTGGGAGACTCAGCGGAATCAAACAGCGATATCACCAGGGCCTTAACTCGATTTTCCAGAGAAGTCGGGGTTTCACCCAGCTTCTCACTTAGGCCCATTATTCGTATGTTTGACCTTTGTTCCCTATTCGCTAGGTTGTCCAGCTTCAACTCTACGTCCCTTCTAGGTCAAGGAATCGGGCTTCACTGTTCATTAACGCGCGGTCACCTGACAGTTGGTTGTTTTCCAAAGCTTCGATTCGGTCCTCTACTTTGACCATTCTGGTCTGCAGGTCAGTGACTTTCTCTACCAGGCTGGTTTTGTTTGATCGAATTTCTCCCAGGAGGAGCCGAATGTCTGCCTTGGTTGAGCTGTCGTGATCATCGCCCAGTATATGTTCCATGGTAGCAGAGTCAAAGCGGAATCTGCGCAGCTTGAGGCCAGTGTGTGAGACCAAAACGAGAGCGAGTGCAGGCAGTTATCACCCCTTGTGTGATCAATGGCTTTGGTTCCTTTCACGGTTTCTGTGCTCCACTTCAGTTGTGAACCCTGCTCCTAAAACCTGACAAGGGTGCCTGTGATCTGCACACTCCTCACTCCCTCCTAAGAGACCTTCGCATTCTCGGGGAGTTTCACTATTCACCTTGCCTCCTGCGGCTTGTGGTGTGCTACAGTGAAGTATGTTTCTACTGCTTCCTCACTATTGGTGTGCAGGGCTGCTCTCCTTTGATTATGTTGTTTTGTAGGCTGTGGGTGGTGTGGCTGCATTGGGACGTGCACTCTCACTGCGTCCCCCAGCTGGATTCAACTGTGCCTGTGCCTGACTTTCTTTTGAAAGGAACCAGCTCTCACGCTGGTCATGGGAAAAAGAAAAACATTTGCAGGGTTGCGCGCAATGTCATGCCGGGCGTAATCTAGCATGTGGCTGTGTAATTAAGAGCTCTTCATGTCAGCTCAATACTCAGGTGTCCACGCCCCCAGCTTGTGCTTTTTTTTGTGTGAAAAAGTTGCTTATGTTAGCGCATTGCGCACGACTTGCGGGTGAGAAGGGATTGTAAATCTGGAAGCTGGGTGCCGGGCAGGGGCCTGAAAGCGCCACGCTTACCGGTTTTCGGAATCCGTCCCACACTCTCTCACTCGTAGCCTGTCAACAAGCCGGCACTCCGCATAAACCGGCATTCATATTCTGCTCCGCATTTCTCTAATGCCAATTGATCGGGGGCTCAACATCCCTCGCCTTGATAGGGGATTGCCTTTCGCCTGACAGACCACAACGGGCGGCTGTCTCCACAACGTTCAGATCGCGCCAGCCATGTTGTCTATGCCCCCTTCTTCGGGATCCCTGTAGCTTCTCAACTCGGGTCTCGTTAGCAGTGAAAACGGGCACGATTCCTCCCACTGTGGGACCGCAATATGCTCCAAAGGTTCAGGAGTCAGTTCATGTGTCTGGGCTGTCATGCAAATCCACAGTAACGAGACGCTCAGTCATTTCTCAGAGCCTGGCCTTAAGCAGCCATCACGTCGGCGCCCCCTGGTAGTCTTCATGAAGGATATTTTTGACTGGTTTGAAGTGCTCTAGCTTGCTTTTCAGCTACAAGAGGTGAAGGAGGTACTTTGGGGTGCAGCCCTGATGAGTCGCTTATCGACACCATGCACTGATGCAATTCTTCAGTTAACCCCTGAGGAAAGGCCTGTTTATGAGAGCATGAAGGCGGCCTTCCTCTGGATAGTTCTGTAAGACACTTTAACAGTATCTCAAGAATGTCAGAGAACTTGTAGAGAAAACTGGGCAGGCATTTGAAGCATTCCTACACTTCTCGTTCAAATATCTGAGCGGGTGAGTGGCTGGTAAAAAAGTTGACACATTCAAAGGGATGTACAATTTAATTGCGTGTGTGCATGTATTGTAGAATTGTGAGGTTGACCTACACAAGCATCCTGTGGACAGGATTATCACAGACCCTAGGGGGCTTGCAAAGGCTGCTGACAGGTTTCTGAGTACTTGAGACCAGAAAAAGGCTCAGGCGAGCACACCCAAACGGGAAGAGAAATCTTCTGACAAACAGTTAACAAGGATTGGTAGGACAAAGGTCCAATTCAATCCTCTTCAAAGTCATTTCCCCAAATGAATAAAGGGAAATCCCAAAACGTAAGTTCAGCCGTACACCTCAAAAAGAGGAGAGCAGGCACCCCTAACACAGAGATACATGTGTTCTCACCACACAAAGATTGTTTTGTGTGTAAGGAGCTGGGCCATAGGAAAGGGGATCCTGCTTGCAAGGGCATACACAAGCAAGCCATAGGGAATGTTGCGCTCATGGAGGAGCCCATCATTAGTGTTGGACTCCTGGAGGAGGACTTCCCACTAGGCCAAGGAGTGGCCAAATGTGGATTGGTTACAATGAATGGGAACGGTACCGGGTTTCCAGAAGAGATCCCAGTTCCCAATAATACTAATATGTATGTAGAAAATGTGTATATCAATGGACACAAAACTTCTGCAGTCCGAGACAGTGCAGCTAGCCACACTGCTGTCACCTTGTGGTGGGTACAGCCAAGCCAGTATATTGATGGGCCTGATTGTAGCACCAGTGAGTTTGACGGAAAGAGTAAGTGACCCTTGGCAATAGTGGAGTTCACTGGCGAGGTGAAATGACCCAGCACATTTTAGCGGTGAAAGACTCCATCCCTGTCCCATTTCCGTTGGGTAATGATCTTCCTGATCCCAAGATGGTTGTAGCATCTACCTGACTTCAGAGTTGCCTGGTGCAATGCAGGAGGCAGATCTGAAGGGTCTTTCCAAGCTGGATGAGTTTGCATCAGCTGGGGACCCCGATCAGGCTGACTTCTTTAAATCACAGAAAGAGCGTACCACTCTGGTGGGTCTACGGGAGCAGCCAAATGAGCAGGCTAAGGGGGAGGACGCTGGACTGTTCAAAGTGTACTGGGAGCATGGACTCCTGTACAGTGAGCCAAAATATTCTGAGAGTGAGGGCAGTAGAAGGTTGGTGATTCCCCAATGCAACAGAAAGTTCCTTTTGGATTTGGCTCACCAAATTTGTTTAGCAGGTCAGTTGGGAGTGACTAAGACATCCGACTGGTTGTCTGCGCACTTTTAATCAATGCAGTTTGGTGTAAAAGTTAAGGTATTTGTCAGTTCCTGCCCGACTTATCAAGCTTCTGGCAAGTCAGGTGGTGCTACAAAGGCCCCCTTAATTCCACTACCTGTGGTTGGGCAGCCTTTTGAGAGAATACTCATGCAAACTGTGGGTCATTTGGACCCTCAAATCAGCTCAGGTAACAGATACATCTTGGTGGAGGTGGACCATGACAAAAGATACCTTGAGGTTTTCTCTCTGAGGAGCATGAAAGCCCCCATGGTTGTGAAGGCTCTGATTTGGGATATTCTCCTGGGTTAGATTTCCCAAAGAAGTAATTTCTGACAGGAGATCAAACCTCATATCCGCGTATATGAAGGCTATGTGGGAAGAGTATGTAGTCAGCTACTGGTTCTGTACATCCTTCCATCCACAAACAAATGGGCTTGTTGAGTGGTTCACAAAGACCATGAAAGGCATGATAGGTGGCTTGGAAGAGCACCTGAGGAGAAAATGGGAAATTCTCCTGGCATGCCTTCTGTTCTCCTACAGGCAGGTGCCACAGAACGGAGTGGGGTTTAGCACCTTTGAACTTCTGTTTGGACATCCTGTATGAAGTCCTCTCAGTCTTGTGAAAGAGGGATGGGAGGGCAATCCCTCATCCCCTACACAAGATGTAGTCGACTATGTACTTGGCCTTCTGTCCAGAATGGCAAAGCACATGGAACAGTTGACGAAAAACCTAAAGCCAGTCAGGAGCTGATGAAGCACTGGCTTGACCAGAAGGCCACAGTGACAGTCCATTCTCCAGGCCAGTGGATGTGGATTATGAAGCCTGGAAAGCCCAGTGCTCCTCCAGACAAGCAGAAAAAAGGGAGATACTGAATCCAGAAGACCCTCCAGCAGCTTCACTATCGGTACCCAACCAGCACATAGCATGCCGTGCTAGGCTCTTCAGCAAGCTTCCTAGTTGGGAAGTAACAGAGAGCCTCTGAACCAAACCAGGGACAAGGCAGATGCCTGTGACACTCTCCTCAGCTTTGGGATGTCCGCCTTAAAGGACAGCACAAACCCAGTGAAGAAGCTAGGAGGATTGCAACAACAAGCATCTACTGACGTCCATCTTAAAGGACATTTTTGAGCCAGTCAAGCCCCTTGAGCTGCAACCGACTGCACCACTGACTGTTGTTCCACCGCAGTCGCTAGCGGCGTCTTATACTCCTCGACCAGTGCTTCAGACCCACCGACCAGCACTGCGAAAACTATTCCTGACCCTGAGCCGCCATATATGTCAGCCTGCAGCCATCTGTCCAGTCTCAATCGCCGAAATGCCTGTTGCCTGATACCTACAGCTGTCTCCTGTCTTGAACTGTGTCGCAGAAGCTGCAAATCGCCCTGAAACCAGTGGTCGAAGTGAGTAGGAGCGGTCGGGAGCGGTGCTCCTCTACTTTTTTAAATTACCTTTTACAGCTCCTATACTTTTATTTTAAAAAGAAACCGTTCCGGAATGGTTTCATTTTAAAATAAAAGTGTAGAAGAAGTTGAAACTTGCACTTTCAGTGTACTGCATTGAACGTTCCCTTAAACAGCAGGTGAAAGTGTTTTGGTGTGTGTATTGTGTGTGGGAGGGGACGTGGTGATGGGGTTTGTGGAGAATGGTTGCAGGCCAGCAGGGAACATAGTTCCACTACTTTTTTTCGTACACTTCGACCACTGCCTGAAAATGACTCGACCCTGTCGAGCACCAAGAAACTATACAAGCGCAAGGTACATTGTGGTTCTGTCTCACTGGTCCTTCTCCGAAGTCCCCTAGTGTCATTTTACAACCCATTGCTCCCTTTGTTTGGAAACCAAGCATCCCTGAACTACTGTGATTAATTACTATATTGACTACCCTCCTGTTAGTATCCAGAGTGCATTGCTTTTCCTTCTTTAAAACTGTCTGTCTTCTGCATTACTTTGCAGGGTGGGTTGTATTTTGTAGTGTGCTAGAACTGTCTGTTGTAATAATAATAAAGTAGATTATTTTATAAAACCTTGACTGGATGGTCCTTTTATCATTGGGTAACAATTGTATTTCCGCTGTGTTGCAACTAACCAACGATCCACGACCTTTTGAAGATAAGCTTGCTGTTCCGTTCAAGTTACCAAAATTGGCCAAGGAGGTTTATAATTTGCTTGTCTTTCCAATCTGTTCAGATCCCTTCTGGTTACTAGAGGTGTGAGGCTGACTGATGGTTTAGAAACCAATATTTATCCCTGGACCGCTGGTGCCCCGGAGGTTGATTCGTCACAGGTGTAGGCACTGTTCTGCCCAACAGTTGCTATGCCCTCTCTCCCTCCTGACACTTGACCACGGATGCCTGAGTCTGCCGTACTCCATCTGCAAGAGCATCCACAGGTGAGGAGACCTAAGTATCTCCATCCTCCTGAGACATCTGCTTGGGGATCAACTCTGTCTCCTACAGTTCCTGCACTTTCTTCTCCTACCGCACCATCAGGGGCACACTCTCATTGCCTGTCTCTGGGCAACCCAACACCTCTGCTGCACCCTCTCGCTGTTATACCAGCATCTCCTCTCAAACTCTAAATTTGGCTAAGGCATTTTCGAGCAAAGACTCTAATGGATTTGAATCTATAATGCTCTGATTATTTACCAGTGATCGTCATTACGCCTAGTCCTACTCTTCCTCATCACAGTACTTACTCTATGAAAGCCATTAGCCTTTTGACAGAACCCTTTTCCCAGAAATAGGAGGCAATGTCCATCATCCAGCCAGTCATGCAGGGTCACATTACATTGGGCTTTTATATTGCACTTCATGCCGGTGTCCAGTCTCTGAGTGCAGGACCTAGTTATCGAACTGGCTGCTCTGCGTTATCTTGATTCCAAGATAAACATGTTGCCACTGAGCTATCCTCCCAGCCTACTCAACACCTATGACAAGAATCCCTGCACCGGCATTGCATTCTGCCCCCTCCCCCCTACTGCCTCATCCTGTGCTAGTGACAAACACATCTTTGTTGTCAGCCTTGAATCCTCCAACTCCTCCCATTTGGCCATGGCAAAATATTCATCAGCCTTATCTCCTCTCCTGAGCTGTCGCACAATGACTTTCCCGCACGTTCCTAGGCAACACCACCTTCTGGTTTTGGGTGTCTAGCACACACAAGTTCCACATCCATAAGAGACACACCATTCTCCCCAGAGACGTCTACCCGGCAACCTCCTAGTCCCATGAGATGTAATATCCTTCTTCCTCCCTCAAGTCTCCCTCCCCCAAATCCCTCCTGTACTTCACATTTTTTAATTCCCATTTTCTTATGAAGGTCTATCACACTAAATAATTGCAAAGGGAGGTGTCAAACTAGGTCAAACACAAAGTGGGTTCCCAAACACACAAATGAAAGCGAGTAAAACTGGAAGGGTGGTCTCTTTCGTGGGCATAAACATTTGTTTTTTAGGCTTCACAAACAAGAAGGAATACCAAAAAGAACAGTTTTTGATTTGTTTATGTTTGGGGGATAAATGAATGGTGAATACCACAAATGAAACAAGTCAAAGAAGGGCTAGTAGGATCAAACACACAGCCAAATCGGATTAGGACTACACAATGAAAATGACTTTTTTTGTTGGTTATTTAAACTATTTGGGTTCATATTAAGGGAAGCATTGCCAGGTGAAAGCATAGGGAAAACATTTTGTCAAGCTATGTTATGTTATCCGTTTCATAACCCCAAGGGTACAGCGCAACTAACGCCAAAAGGCAACTTGGCGCTACAAGACTTCAGCACAGCTACATTAGCATCACAACAGCTCTCAGAAAAGCAAGGTTTTTAATAGACGACGAAACTGCAAATGCGCCACAGTGGACCGCAGTGCAATAGGCAGAGCGTTCCACAGTTTGGCAGCTGTCACCAAAAAGGAGCGCCCACCACTTCTAATGTATTAAAATCTGGGCACAGAAATAAGAAATCTATCTTCGGAACAGAGAGAGCGACAGGGTACATAGGGAAGGAACTTATGCTGCAGATATTCAGGCCCTACAGCATGAAAAACACTATCAGCATGGATTAAATATACACCCTTTTGGCCACAGGAAGCCAATGAAGAGCTCAGAGAACCAGAATGCAGGCATTGAAGCAGAAACAGGGATTGTGCCAGATACAATGAGTTACAATAATCGATCTGACTAAGGACCAAAGATGTAACAACTGGAGCACGATTGTGCTGGGGAATGAACTTCAGCACCTTTTTAAATGGCCGGCCTGGTACACTGCCCCAATCTGAGTAGCCATAGACAGGGACACCAAAAATGTGACTCCTAGGTTACTAAGAGCTGCAACAGGGAGAGGAAAAGGTCCAATCAACAATGGCCAAAAAGGAGGGAGTACAGAAAGAAGATGGAGACAGAGAGCCAACCACCATGACCTCAGATTTACCTCCATTCAATTTGAGCCATTTGCTACCCATCCATCTTCCCACGGCCTCCAAACAATCCTTCAAATGAGTAGCATGAGAGGGGCGAAGCAGATCAAGACTAACTATAATCTGTGTATCATCTGCCTATGAATAACATCTACAGCCGTGGACGCGGATAAGAGCAACAAGCTGTTGGATGTAAATATTGACCAGCGTTGGAGAAAGGGCAGAGCCCTGAGGAAAACAAGAAGCCAGAGAAACAGAGGGAGAGCACAAGGGACAAAGAGACACAGGCTGGGAGCAATAAAAAAGAAATTAACCAAACCAAGATAGAACTGTACCCAAGATCCCAGCTGCCGAGAGTCGACTGAGGAGGATGGAGTAGTCCATGGTGTCAAAAGCAGCCGACAGATCTAAAATAATCAGCGCTGCAACTCCACCCTGATCAGAGGTAAGTGTCAAATCATCCAACACTGACACCAATGCCGTCTCTGCCTCTCGTCCTGGCTGGAACCCTGACTGGATGAAATTGGAAAGACCAATTTTTTACCAAAACCTCCCTAACAGGGGTCTAGCCAGTGACTCCAGCAGCTTCATGAAAAAAGGAAGGAGTGATATAGGGTGAACATGTGCTGGTGTTAGGGGATCAAGGAAAGGCTTCTTAAGTAACAGAATCACCAGGGCATGTTTCAAGTCAGAAGGAATCCCACCTGTAGAGCAGGACAGTTTGATGGCCGACACAACATTAGTCACACTGGATGGAAGAATCTCTTAGCAAGGGGCAGAGGAGTCTGCAAATGTTTTGCCTAGATTTCGTGACATGATCTCAGATATCTGCAATCTTGCAATCTTGTGGATAAAGAAATCTGCCAAGGAATTGCAAAAATTCTGGGAAGGAGGGACGGCAGTAGAAAGGGGAATATTAGAGGTTGGTTAATAGAATTCTCAATTTGCAGAGTAAAAAAGTTACATTTGGCCTCACTAATGGCCAGATGATATTTAAACGAGGCCCGATCACACAGGGTATAAGAGGCGCAACACTTACGTTCAGCTTGCCTGCACCTAAGACGTAATAGTTAAAGATCCTCATTAAACCAAGATTCAGAAGGCCATCCGCAAATTCTAATGCTTTTTAAGAGGCCAGTACATCTGCTGTGGTTGAAAATATCTGAGAAAGAGATGACAGATCTAGACACGGACTGGACCTGCATAATTCCTTGATATGCGAGGACTCGAAGAGCAGTCAACTGACCGCCAGCTGCTCTTCAAACACTTTGATTGTGTGAGACAGAAATACAATCAGCGAACCAATGTGTGAACGGTACAATAAAATGGTCAGACCAAGTGACCCTATAAGTGTTAGACACTATAATGTCACTAGTCTGGGTGAAAATCAAGTCAGGGCAGTTTCCTAAAATGTGGGTTGGCTCAGAAACAAACTGGTGAAGTGATAAGTCAGCCATAGCTGAGATAAAAATAGCTGCTGCGGTCTCAGACACATCATTGCACCTATAATTAAAATCGCCTACCACAATCAAGTTAGTGTACTGTAACTGAATATTTGCCACCAATCTAACAAATGATTTCATAAATACAGAATCAAAGCGAGGTGGACCATAGACAATGAGAAAATGCACAGTCTTGGCGGCAGAGAGAGACATACGCACCAAAAGAGCTTCCATCTTACAGTTGAATGACAAGGGAATGGTAACAGATGCAAATCTAGACTTAATAATAAAAGAAATACTGCCCTCTGGATGGTTAGAAGCTCGATCTGCTCGAAGCATCTCATAACCATCCGGCAGCATGGTAAGTACTTCAGGCCCAGAAGAGTCAGACAACCATAATTCTGTAACCATTAGACAATCTGGCCTAAGGTCTTGTAACAAATCAAAGCAGTCGGCTGCATGTGCTATCAGCGACTGAGCATCACAAAGCAAACATTGAAGCTGAGTAGCAATGGGGAAGATATGGGATCTGGTAGAATGGGCCGTGTCAGAGGGTCAGCCTTGTAGCCATTAGGCCAGCACGTGGTCACAGGTGCAAGCCCAATCAACCATTTCCGTGAGCCAAGCAATGTGGTGAATGAAAGTAAGGGTTAGCACAAAGACAACAATGGGGGCTTAATAAACACGCAAACAGACAATAGTGGGTAAATAGAGAAGAAAAACACTCATATGTAATGCAGTGTTAAGACAGATGGACAAACTGCTCCACATTCTAACTATGCTAAAGCAAAAATTGTGGTCTTGTGATGTAAACTTCTGTTCTTACAGCCTAAGCAATACCCCAAAGGGAAAGTGAAAGGGATTTGGGGGGTGATCACGGGTTCGGAAGAGTGGCAAAAATGCAACAGTAACGCTATTACCGCTGCATTACTGCTCCCCAATCCAGAGTTTGGGCGGAAAGTGGGAGATTTGCCGGCAGCTTTTTGCTGGAGGAAAATGTTGCCACTTTTCGCCCATTTGCGGCGCTATTACGGCAGTTCTAATAGAGCCCAGAATGAACCACTTACTGCCTTACACACAACTCAGGATCCAGCGCTAATAGCGCTGGACAAAGTTGAGGTATAACAATTTCCATTGGCGGTATGCAGGTGGATTTACCACCGGGATACCGCAAGGTCGTAATAGAGCCCTTGGTCCTTTAATAAGGCTTCCGGCCGTCCCAGAGCTCCTCAAATATCACCAGGTGATTCAGTGGCTGATTGGCTCTCATACCAGAACTCTATCTGCTCAAACCTCGGGTATGGGTTCGGGCATCTTCATTGGTTGCCAGTGAGTCCTGTGTGACATTGCTGGAACATCAAATATCGAGGGGCATATTTGGGTTGAGAACCAAGCAATGCTGAGAAGAGGTTTCAACACAGTCATTGTGTCTGCATAATATTATCTGCAAGTCTACTACCCAAGGGCTTGCTGAGTCTTTTCCTGATCGAGTGTTTCAACAACTATTTGACTTTGCAGAACCGAGGTAACATGAAAGAGTAATGCTCTTTATAGAAAACGCACTGCAATTGTAGTAATCATGCTTTTCTATGTGCTTGGTAATTCAACATGCATTTCAATTAAAGTATCTATCCGAAGGGACGTGTAAAAGCACGAATCATTCATAGCTTTGAAAGATCTGCTGGTTCAATTACACTTGTGCTTTTATCAGTGCTCTTTGGAAAACCAAAGCACTTCTGCTGCATCAAGGCTCAGGTTGGGGCATCATCACGAACTTCCCAGAGTTACCTCCTGGCACAGCTTTACATTCAGGAGTCTGAGATGACTCAACCCATACAGAAACCAGGCTGAAGTGGACCAGGTCTAGTTGGGCAACTCCCTGACTGAGGGTCTGTAGGGAAATCCCAACTTGTTGGGATTTAAGAAGGCTTGGGAACTCAAAAACCTGAAGTGGGTGGGCGCCTCAGTGGCATAGACATTTGGCATTTAATGGGGGAACCGATTCCCACAGGAAATCTTAGCGTGATCCAAGCAAAGTCCTTTGAGCAATTAGACTTCCTCTGAGTCTTTGACGTGTCATCATGTGTGATGGAATTTCCATCCCTTTTGGTGAAGTTCTGCCCCATCCCTAGTTGTGGCTTAGTACAGTGGGATTTGAGCCTTGCATATTTATTTATTTATTTATTTATTTACTTATTTATTTAGCCATTTGTATGTTAATATGGCTTTGTGTGTAACCTGCAGATCCAAGTTGGGGAAAATAGGTTTTTATCTCCTGAGGCCGATACAATGAGTACAGTGGACTGGTTATTTAAGCATCATGATTAATGCCATTTTGATGTCATTGGACATGACCAATAATAAAGAAGGATAGCAGCGTTCCCAATGTTGTCAACATCTCTTGCCAGTCTGCAGCCCCACATTCTCATCTTGCTTTTTTGGCAGCCTGCACCATCATCTTTTAACTTTCCATTTCAGAGTAAGCTGGCATTGCCATGCGCCAGACATAGGCACCTGGCACTGATCAAAATGCCTTTTCTGTACCTTGTACCTCACTGACCAAGTTTTCCATACCAATCCTGATATGACCGAACCACTAGTAGGATCTTTAGAATTCCAGCCAACGCCAGTCATGCTTATTTAAATGAATACGGACCAGCTGAATTGTCTTCTGGAGCATAATGAATCAATATTATATTTGCCTATCTCAGTGATGCTCATTCTATCTACAGCAGAATGAGGAAACTCAACCTTTGTTCCTGTGCTGTGCAGTTACATGTCACCAGCAGCTCTACATTACTCTATTGGACAATAATGCACTGATATCCATGAAAAACCTTCTATGTGGAGATATGTATACATAGATTAAAGAGGAATTGATGGGACGAGTACCCACACCTGAGCTGACTACTCAAGACATAGAGCAAAATTAATGTACCCACCCAAGGGAAGACTGCAGTAAATGTGGTTTGAGCCACAGAGTGCCACCCAGGCATCCTACTCAATGTGTCTAGGGATGTTTTGGTGGCCAGTAATGATCTTTGTGTATACCCTTGGTGCAGGAAACTCCTCACGTGGTTTGCTGAGTGGCAGCCTTCTTCAGGTAGGCCAAAGGAAAGCATGCAAGAGTTCCAGTGGATGGGGAACTTCAGAGTCTGTATTACTAATCAATTAGCAGAGCCTCAGGCCGGTCTCATTTAGTAGCACATAGGAAAAATATAGTTAAATATATTTAAAAAGTGAGTCTGTAAAGATACATTAAGGCTATCCTCTTATAACTTGATTATCACTTGTTTTATTTGGCTGAAAACGTTTTGTACCAAAAAGGAATACTCATTGTATTGATACAGACATGTTTGTCTGTAACCACTGTGCTTAATAGATGTGCAGTAAAAGGAAGCCAGAAAAATTGACCAAAGACAAAAATGAAAGCATTAGAAAATCTATAAATAGTCATTAAAACATAATAACTTAAATGCATTTATTGAAAACAAGTTTTTTTAAACAAAAAGTTATAAGTTACTTGAACTAATTACAAGAACACAACAAACAGCACAAGGTACTCGAAAGGTTATACTGTACTTAGCACACACAGAAATTAACTAACAATAAAAAGAACTCGTGCTTTAAAAAGTGTAGAAGATTATATCAGTCCTTTACAGAAAAGGTATGTGGGGTATATGTGTGAACCGCATTATTGATGCTACATCTTTAAGATAACCTGGCGGGGTTTCAGATGATCTGGAGGGAGGAGCCGGGAGGATGCCAGCATTTCCATTATTACATTATGTTTTTCAATTTTTAATAAAAAATAAATTATGATCGCTTTTATATAAACCCACCTTTATCTACTATTTATTTAATTTGTTAATTGAGGTTTTGGTCCTGAAAATGGTCCATTTTTATTTTTATGTAGTTAGCCGTAGTGTTTTTATTTTTTTACTTGTTTACCATTCTTTGAATTTTAAATGTAAATGTATTATTTTTATCTCCTCATGTTGGCTTCTTTAGTTTTACATTTCCTCATTGCTTCAGTGTGTGAGCCATGTTGGAGGAGTGTGAAGAGCATCCCTAATTCACAAAGGGATGTGCTTCAGGAGATGCTACCCTCCATGGGACGTCCCGCTAACCCCAGATTGCGCAGTCGTATACCAGGAACGGAGGAAAGCCAAGTGTAGACAGAATGTTTTTCCAGACCCTTGCCTGAATAGCATTGATCGTATTGGAAAGGGTCATTGACAGCATGAGTGTTTCAATTTTTTTTAAAAATGTTCACATCTAAGACAGAGGGCAAACATCGTAAAATATACATTGAATGAGACATGCCCTTTAAGGATGTCCCTGTCGGATCAACTCCAGACTTCCACACACATGGCTGCAGGTTCCCAATGAAAATCTAGTAATGGGGTTATGGAATGCTTACATATGTCAGAAGGGCCAGCTGCAAGAGACATGTCCTCTCTCAGCATGCAGGTCCCATCCGGAAATCTGAACACCTCCACGCATGGTCATAGCATGCATTTGTATTTGTATTTTATTTATTTATATAGCGCACCTGGCCCAAGGGCATCCGGGCGCATCACTTAGGTTACAACATAGTATATGCATAGCAGAGCAGGGTAATAGGCAGTACAAGAAACAAGAGAACATTTACAAATGATATACAGATTCAAATTATAAGGCCAGTTAATTACATATGTACAAAACAGAGTTAAACCGTAGGCAAGAGCATAGGGGATGGCTAGCGGGCAGTCTGATTTAGGGGCACGTCTTGAGCAGACAGCCAGGCTTTGGCCATACTCTTGAACGCCAGGAAGGAAGGATCCGCTCTAAGTGAGTTGGGTAGTGAGTTCCAAAGTTTCGTCACCATGACTGGGAAACTGATCCCCCCAGATATCTGAAGGTTGATGCGGGGTATGGAGAGGCAATTAGTCTGGACACTTTTGAGGGGTCTGCTGGTAGTGTGGACAGTGAACCTACTGGCCAGATAACTTGGCCAGTAGGCCAACATGGGGATGTTTAGTGCAGCTCACATGGCATTAAACATGAGCCATGAGCACTGAGCTACTCGAATCGTACAAGCAGCAGGTTTCTGGAACTAGTAACATGGCAGATGTTTTCACAAGTGGACCCCCCACAGCTTCCTACCTGCCCACAGAGAAGAACTGCCTTTCCCATTTTAATTTATTTTGAGGGCCAGGCGTTCATTTTAGGCATTTTTCAGTAATTGGGAGAGTTGAGTTAAGAAGACTTAGACCAAATTCCTGCCATTCAACCTGTTAAGTGCAGGATAAAGAGTGATCTCTGGTCAATGGAAATGTTTGCGGCCAATAGGCACTCATGCTAGAGAAAGGCTGAAGACTAAACAAGCAATACAGAGAGCAGAGTAACGAAACAACAGGTGCCGCTTAATCTAAATAGAACGCATATGAAGCATTTAATTGAGCTGAGCTTAAATCTTTAAAACTCACATTGATCTGTTTTAGTTGTGTGACCAGATTCAGAGAGAGCCTTTCTCTAGGTCCACTAGCCAGCAGAGCGTAGGTGCCTATTGACTCACTCTTTCGTATTAGTGTTGTCGTTGAGATCAGATAGCTGGACCTCAATCACAACAATAAAATGTTGCGCGTTTTGATAATGTGATTTCTTCTTGGGATGACTCACAACCGGGCTACCCTGTCTTTTTGACATTAAAAGGCAACAGTAACTCGTAGCTTTCTAATATTTCCTTGTAAGCTCCAGTGGCAGCCAAACAAAGATCAGGAGTCGTGCATCAGTCGTGGGTGCCTCGGGCTCCGGCTCCAAGCCACTCCAAGTTGCGCCAAACTGCGCACCCTTTCGCGCCATGGGCTTTGCCACTGTGGGGCCTCCCCCTGGCTGATGAAGGTTAGCGGGCGTGCTCTCTTCTCCCTGCCAAGCTGCCGGGCCACCAATGGAAACGGGGGCTCCTTCTGCGCAAAACTGAGCACCCTTTTGCGCAGCAGGCTTTGCTGCAGCGGGGTCTCCCGCTGGCTGATGAAGGTTAGAAGGCGTGGTCTCTTCTCCTTGCCAACCTCCCACCAGTGGTCGAAGTGTACAAAAACAAATAGTGGAACTATGTTCCCTGCTGTCCTGTCCCTGCTCCCCACAAACCCCATCGCCACACCCCCTGCCCCACGCCATACAAACCCCTAAACAAATACACCTTCTGTTTAGGGGAATGTTCAGTGCAGTGCATTGAAATGCAAGTTTCAACTTCTTCCTACACTTTTAAGTTAAAACGAAACCATTCTGGAGCGGTTTATTTTTAAAATAAAATTATAGAAACAGTAAAACTTAATAGAAAAAAGTAGAGGGGCGCCGCTCCCAACCGCTCCCACCCACTTCAACCACTGGCTCCCGGGCCGCCAAAGGAAACAAAGGGCTCCTTCACTGTCAATGATACTCAAGCAAGGAAACTCAAAAGGATATAATATATCATGTATACTCAAAATGTGAAGGCCTCTGTCAGCCATTAATGCCTTTTATAGATACGCCTTCCATGAAATGCCACTATTGTAATATATGACATACCTCAAAGAAGTTATTTCACCAACCTCTCAACGTACAAAAGAATGCCTATGCATGCTTGATGTCCAATTCACTCTGCACCAGACCTACAGAGGTCCAGATCTGCCATGTAATCTTACAAGTACTCGATTCAACTGTCCTTGTGAAAGCTCCGAAGGATGAAATGTTGAGTTATTCCTACCCAGATCCAAACAAGTGACCTGCAGATTATTCACAGATCCTCACTGCTGGTGCATTCACTTACTGAGCTAACAGCAGAATTGAATGTGCCTTCTTATCTGTATAAAATTCAAAGACACAGAGAACTCTCTTTCCTTTGCTAATACCTTTATACAGTCCCACCACCCAACTCTGCCTTTATCTCACATTCCTCACTTTCTGCTGCATTGGAAGGTATTCTTTCAATGTTTGTAATCTTTACTATTAATCTCGGCTTTGCAGCTCAAACCATCTAAACATCTCTAGAAGTCCCCTAACAATGTATGGCACAGCAAGAAGATTCGTGCAGATTGATGCTGGCAGCAAATGTGCAAAGAGACACAAAATGGTCTTTAAAGAGGTCGCCCTGGCAGAGGTAAATGAGATACATTTGCAATGTAACCAGTCTAGACATCAAACCTCCTTCCTGAATTTTGGGTGATAACCTTGGTGCTGTATTTCAAGGATGGGAGAAGGCATGAGATGGATGTGAATGTTTTATTTTAATTATTTTATTGTTCATTTATAACGTGCTTTGTTCAAATATTTATTGTTCATTATAAATACCAGCCAGTGGTCTCTAAGCGCAGGATCAGGATTCGAACCTGTGTTGTGTTGCATCGTCTTGCTGAGTTAATGAACACTATTTCTGGTTGGAAGCCTTTTTAGTTTGAACAGTTTTGCACCATTCGTGGTACAGTGGCAGGCAGGTTTCTCAGGCCTGGTTTTAGTTGGCCTTTGTGATCAGCATACAAGTGGCACAGGAGGGCGCGGTTGCCAGTGGTCTTCACGAGGGTTGGAAGAAGATATTGCA
The DNA here is from genome assembly GCF_040938575.1 of Ambystoma mexicanum. NCBI lineage: Eukaryota > Metazoa > Chordata > Amphibia > Caudata > Ambystomatidae > Ambystoma > Ambystoma mexicanum. Next base: position 1,058,627,664 of record NC_090929.1, on the reverse strand, counting down.
GACAGCATCCTGCCACTGAGAGACTATGAGCATAAGCAGAAGGTGGGCTGGAACGATCCTGGCCAGAGCCACTGCCAATGGTTGTATCAAAGAGAGGCGTCAATGGCACCTGCTACCTGCTGAGGAAGCCATTTTCTTTTATGTCTACAGTCTCAAAGTTGATCTGATACTGTCCATCTTTGGGGACCCCTATGTAAACCAGCTGTGCTTACACATATGACATCTCTTTTTGTTTGTCAAACCCCTCCCACAAAGACCGTATTGCAGTACTACCGCCCTTGTCTGTGCTGTGGTTCTCTTTCGTGTGCGTGTTGTGTTGACTGAAGGAATCGGTGGCGCTCAGAGACTCAATGATTCACGGCTTTCTGCTCATAACTCGTTCTGAACTCATCAAGGACAAGCACTTAGCAGCATCCGCGGGCGGGCTGCACAATTCTATGTGTCATTAAAAGGCAGACCGCAAACTCACGGCTTCCTTGAGACCATTCAAGCAGGATACTAATTAGCCCAGCAGTGGCACTGGTAGGGCGTTGCCCTGATCCACATCTTCTCCGAAGAGTCTGGAAAACGCAGGCAGCTGAAACATCACTGCGTCCCACGAAGCGTGTGTGCACTTACAAAAAGAACACTGTCCGAGTGCACGACGAGAAGCAACCAAGCCTGGAATGGGAAAGTGTGCATTCCTTTTATGAATGAATGAATGAATGAAGGAATGAAGGAATGAATGAATGAATGACTTCAGTTTTATCATCAACCTTTGTGTGGTCATCAGCCTCAGACTAAGTAACACTAACACTGTGGTAGGTCAGGTGGGTCACCTGTACAGGGTAAACTGATGAGCTACATTTTCATGCATACAAATGAAATGCAATAGTAATAAAAATGGTGATAAATCATAACAGTACCTCCATAATGAAGTTGCGGCCTACAATGCTTATTTGCAAGGGCCAACTAATGATGGCTATGTCTATGGCCAGACGATTCCCAAATATAGGACCTACACCTGTTGAGCTTTATTCCATTTATCTATTTCCGCCAATATCTGCGGATATAATGTGGGAGAAACACTCATCCTCAGCATGTCACTGACTAGACACTGGGCCTCATTACAGGTTTGGCGCTAGCCTTGCCGGTAAAACAGGCAGGCTGCCACCAAACCTGCAAATTTTCCAGAGCACCGGCTAATCGGCAATTACCAGGTCATTATGGCCCTGCCGGACCCGGTAATTGCCCATTTGCAGGTGCCGGAAAAAAGATGCTCCCCATTCCCAATGTGGAGGTCAGATGCACCGACATTGTTTGTAACGGTGCCGGTGCATCCGACATGCTGTGCTCGTGGGTGCCTTTCTACCCGCCATGTCCGACCTCGCGGGCAGAAAGGCACCGCGAGCACAACTCGTAGTTTGCCGGTCCGGGAACTACGATAGTGGAATGCTTACCGGTGCTTTAGTTCCCGGACCGGCAAACTTATAATGAGGCCCACTGACTCCTTTATAGCAAGAAGTACAAATCTGGGGTGAAGGAATATCTATGAAAAGCAAAAGCAAGTGCAAATTCAATGTTTTATACATGACCACCAAAAGAGTGCAAACACCGGGGATAGACCAGGGGCAACGCGCTGTTGTTGAAAGCAAGACCCCGCAGAGCAACAGAGGTTCAAATCCCGGATCCCCGCTTAGAAACCGAACGCAGGTATTAAACGTGTTATAAAAAAAACAACTAAATATATAACCGTGCATCTGTGTGGCCCCAAAACTGCAAATAATCTCACAATACTCAGGGCACTCCAACTGGGCCAAGACAGTAAGTGTCTGAGTGGTGGACAGTTACTGCACTATTGTCAAGCCGCTGTGTGTTCTTTAGATGTTTCCAACAGGTCACATAGATCATAACCAGCAATACAATCCGTTCAGTGAAATTACTTTATTGCATCTTGCAGCTCTTATCTCCTATGATGTTTTTCAACATCCTTCTATAGGTCTGTAGTTCCATATTCTGATCATGGAATTTCCATAGTGCTTCATTTTGTGGGCGATCCATATGAAAACGTGTTGTTACTATTAGGCCTGCTCAACCAGGATTATCTACCCTTCAGTTACTGTCTCTGGAGCACACAGCATAATACCAGTAAGTATATCTAGGAAGTTGGGCATCTCATTCAAAGCTTCTCTGTGATTCATTTCGTAAATGAACATCATGAGAAAGAGCAGACATCTACAAGTGGAGATGCTCAATATAGAGGCTTCCTATGTACCGCTTTGGCCCCCGCGCTGTGGAACGCCTTAGCTCCACACTTAAGAAATGAGCCCTCCTACCCAGCATTCAAGCAACTGTTGAAAACTTGGTTATTCAATAGGTATGACTAACACTTTAAGCATGAACTGTCTCCTACGTTGCCCGAACTACTTCTTACTAACTTAATGATCTGTAAAGTGTTCTTTACTGCCCTGTACAAGCGCTGTGATACCTGTGGGTCTGGGTGTTACACAAATGTTTAAATAAATAAACGTGGGTGCGTTCTGTGCCTCAGAATTGTCATCTCTGGCAATGCCAATAGTGTGCACACAGGGCTTCCCAAAAAGGATCACAAACCACTAGGACAGCTCCCAAAGCAAACAGGCAGACATGCCCTTTGGTTGAAAATATTTGACCTCATCACATCCATGCAGCAATCCCTTTTCATGGGTCACAGCACATTGTGGTTGAATGGCACAAAGTACCTGACAAGTCATCCCAGGACTGTGATCCGCACTGTTGACTTAAAGCTGCAAAGTGGAAACTATTGCCTATAACCTTTCAACAAAAGGTACTATGGTGAAAAGTCTCTTAGCTGAACAACCTCTGGCAAGATTTGATGGCAAAAGGCCCACTTGAAGTTCTTGAAGGAGTTGAACTCATCCTCTTCTGCAAACCCTTAAACAAGGCCAGAAAACAGCTCTCAAACTAGCTGTGAAATGATTTGTGTCCATATGGTTCCAGTGGCACAGAGTCTTCATGAGTCCAGAATGTCACTTGAACAAATAATCTACTCTACTCCAGTGCAGATAGATTCTCACTCTCCTCCAGCTATCACATCCTTCTTTTTGGGAAGTGGACTGCAACCTTTTATTAAGCCATGACATTGTCCTTGTGTCTTGTCCCACTAATTCGTCTACTGCAATCATTCCCTTGCATACCTTGTCACTCTAACCGGGCTGTTGAGTGGTGTGTGGTACCTTGTAAAACACCAACAAATAAATAGATTCATCCTTACGATGCACCTCCAAAGGCTAAACTGAAGTCCCTCATTGTGATGGTTTGCCATCTGCAATGGTGTGAAAGCCTTAGCTTTTCTGTTGTTTATTAATAAAGAATGATGCAGGTAATTTTGTTTCTGAAAGGGGTGTCTGCTAATCAACCCTTCCTTTCATAAAGCTCTGTGCCAAAAGCATAGTACATATATGTGTCCTGGCTGCACCTGTCTACTGACAACTGCGGCACCTGCTCGTCAGTGGTGCAGGGCAGATTCAAAGGTCACATGTACATTCCACACAGCTGCTGTGACCCAAAGTCACTGCAGCCAGTGGTACCATTTTAACATATGCACTTCCAGGACGAAATGTAATAAATGTTGCCTTATCATTCAGGGGAAGGGGCAGGTTCATATCTAAGAATAAGCCATACCTGGTTATGATATGGTGAATTATAAGAGTCAGCTCTATTAGCCTAGACCAGATATGTGAGGGCAATGCATATTCATGGCAGCCTAGCTGTCTACACTGCTCCCACTGAGACAAGAGCCAGGATGCTATTTTCCTTTGATTCATCAGAAGGACGGTTAACACCTCCCCTCAGGTCAAAGGAGATCTCCCGGGAACCTTGCTTGAAAGGGGCAGTCACATAACAAAGACCTGCCTCACACAAAGACCTCACAAACAAGGGCCTTTGACATATGCAGGTTTGGGAAGGGGCAGAGTTGGAATGGCCAGCGAGGGCAAAGGGGTTCTAAGGAGGATTCCACTGTCTTGCTGTTCTGTAGGGCTCTCTTTCCTACATATCCCTTTAATTTCCTACCGAACAAGGCACTCTAGGTATGATGCACAAAGGCAAGAGCCTCTTGTTACAGCAACATAGATTGAACCCCTTACAGCATGCTTTCTTTTGTCCAATCCCCATTGACAATGTGCCTTTATGAGAGAGGCGACTGACTCCTTCCTTGATTCTTTTCTTTCCACCAAGAAGAATACATCTTTGGACCCCTGTTGAGAGTGCTGTCCATTCCAAAGTCCTCTGCAAAAGTGGTGAAGTGTAGGGAAATGTATTCTGAACTTCAACTAGGGTGCCACATTTCCACAAGGATAAAGGATTGGTCCCCGTGGTGAACAAGCGTGAGAGACTCAGGTATGAGACTCAGGCTGAATCCAGTAGATGTCGATATTGAGAATGCACAGAACACAAGCTAGAAAATGAAGGTTTTGAATTGGGGATTGCTTAACAGGGTGTTATCACTTTGCACCACAACACCACATTTGTGGCATGAGATGCAACAAAATTAAAACATGAGATTAACATATATTAATTTACCTTATCCATCTAACATAAAACATATGGCCCTACTAATAATCACTGGAAGTCAGTTCATGGCTTTTATATAAAGGGTTAGCTTGGAAATGCAATGAATAAAACATGCGGAATGAAATCCTTTCTGCTAAAGACTAGTTATTGTTTAAAAGACTTTCAGAGCAGGAAACGGGGCAAATGTAACTTTTCCATCCGATTTGGTTCCACTCTAAGCGGGCAGATTGGTCATGTGCTTCAGAACTATCTAGAGGGCTGGCTGGATGACAATGGGAGGTGACATCTCAGAGAAAGGCAGTAAAATTCTATATTTTCTGTAAGTAAGACCTATATGGTGGGCAGCCTTAGTTCAGAGATTTTTAAAAGTCTGGCAGGAGGGAGGACTCACTCTCTCACTCTCTGTGGCTCCTGGGCTGGGGTTCTTTTCCCTTGCTCTCTGACTTCAAGTTCTTGGATTGGAGCTGTCTCTAAAGAGTTTTGCTGACCTTGGGAGAAGTGCACAGGCAGGCGCTGACAGTGGATCTCATGTGCTTTTCCCAAGCTAAGAAGGGAGTGTCTGGCAGCTAGACGGGAGCACTGGCAGTTCGGGAAACACACACACACACACACACACACACACACACACACGTAAGGAATATTTTGGTAAGCTAAGTAATTGAGGGCCATGCTAATGTGTGAATGCTTAGTATTGGATACTGCGGGGGAGAATATCATTATAAACCTGTCAGATGTGAATAACTATTTTTTAGGTGCTGTACAGTGAAATAGTAAATGTGCATGACTGTGTTTATATTTTGTTATTCATGTGACAAAATTCAAATGTAATAGAAGTTTAGTTTCTGACAAGATTTGTTAGAAGCTCAAGCGCAGTTTCCACAGGGCCCTGGCTATTTACCAAAATACACTGTTTTGAAACTCATTGCAGGCACGGCTGATGTTATCGCAAAGAGTAACATGTTGAAATCTAGCATAGCAAGGCCCTGTCACTGCAGAGAAAAAAAAACGCAAGCGAATTGCGAAATGTTTATTTTCGATTCCTGAACAACTGATGTAAAGGCAATGTGAACATTTTGCATTGTATATTAAGTCTGTGTATCTTGTATATGTCTAACTTCTGATAAAGAATAACAATTCGAAAGTTGAATCATCTCAGAATTTTTATGACATGTTTTTATCTGTGATGGTAACACAGGGCAGTCGGGATAACCAATAGTGAGCTTGCATTAGCACCTCTGGTAATTCACTTTGCCACGTGTGATGAGACAGCAACCAAACTGGCTATTATACACTGAGTTTCAGAAGGGCTATGTGTGTGTGAATGTTCATATTTCATCTACATGGTAAATACATTCTGAGATGCAAGCCAAAAGGGCATCATTTGGTATAGTAAATAAAAATACTGCAAGAGCAAAAAGAGTGTGCTAAGTCCAGAATGTACTTACCGTTAGTGATCCCGGTATAAGGACAATTATCGGGTGGTACTCTAAAGTTAGGCTCACCACTATACCACAAAATACAAAAATAAACACTAACCAAAAGGTACCACCAACCAAAAAGACCACCAACCAAAAATACCACAAAAATACCTCTACTCTAACAGAAGACAGGTGCTATCCAAGACAGAGGGAATTGTGCTCCCCAATCATCCCTGATTACATTGGGGGTTAACTGCAGCAGACCAATGCATTCCTCTCTTTCTGATGCAATGGAACCAGCCACTCACTGGAGGTGAAGGAACTCCTGCAGGTTCCAGCCCAACTCGCTGGACTGGGAGAGCAGAGTACAAATGATTCAACTTGTCATGGAGACCCTGAATTGGGACTCCCATCAAACAGAAGCTCAACAGCAGCTGGAATACTGTTCACACATCTACAAACTGCCTTTGAACAGTGTTCAAACCACAGCTGCATTCATTGATGCCTCATTTAAAACGCCAGCTCACCAGTGCGAAAGCCTTTGATTCACCACTTATTTGAGCATCTCATTGAAGCACCAGGACATTGCCTCATCCTGATTTGAAACTCGACTTAAACCACTCGAAGCCTGTGTCACACATCGAATCGACCCAGCGGTTGCATCATCTCAAATTGACTCGATTGCCAGCCAAAAATGGTGCACCCTTCGAAACACATTGGATCACCTGGATCAATGCCCTTTCTGCCTCTCAACCTCAGTTCTAGTACAAAGACAGCACACAGAAGCACAGATTGATGCTGTCAAACCACCCAACATCAAGACCAAGGTACTGTTGAGAGGCCCAGTCCTCCTGGTCCACTTTCTGGGACCGTATAGACTTATAAGCCCCTTTATGCACTTCTTCCTATAGAGAAATATCCTTTGAAGAGATATTGCCACAATTGCTTGCCTTTTCAACTCTGTTCAATTCCTTTGAATGCTATAATCTGCCAGTTCTGCATTGTCTGTGTTCTTTCCACAGGGGTGGGCTTTCGTTGGTGTTTTGCTAGTTATTTGCATTCTTTTGATTGTTTGGTTAAAGCAGGTATATTTTTATCGAACCTTGATTGGACATTCTTTTAGTCTTGTACTATTGCTGTTTGGATTGCTACTGTTATCACCTCACATTCCTCCTGAGAGTATAGCCTGCCCTCGGCCCACATTAACACAAAAGGCAAAGGAGGTATGCCCATCAGTCTGTGTCTGTTTTACCTTTATGATTGGGATCATTGCTGGTTTAGTAGTAGTGTGGGGCTAAGCAGGTAGTTTAGCCACTCCTCATTCCTGTACTTCTGCAGAGCGTTGGCATTTTGTCACACTTACCAAGAAAACATTGAACTCTTCATAACAATTGATGGATTTCATCTCTAGAAAAAATTTCTGTTGGCTGCCCTGATTCAACCCCCTTAATCCTGAAGTACAGATATATCCCCAAATGTCTTCATGTTTTAAATACTATATAAAAGGCATTCATGAAAGGTAAAAGAGTAGTTCTCCATCCGCTCATAGAAGCAATTCTTGGCCAGTGACAGTCATCATTTTGGGCTTCTAGTAAAAACGTTTTGGTTGCACCAGAAGTGCTCAGTTCCATATGTTGTTGTACCAGGTTGCATTGAAAAGTCTGTAGGAACAAATTAATAGTCATTTAAAACTATGGCCTATATTATACTGAAGTATTGAAAGGGATTTAAGATAACTCTAGTAAATGGTTAGATTCTTATAATTTTGCTGCGGTTTGACAAATGTGCATGGAACGTGGCAAAAAAAATAAACATTCCTTCTCATTTTCTTTGGGATAGTTCAGTGATGTTCCGTCCTTGGGGGCCAAAGGAGTGCAAAAGTTGCATCTTCTGTTATTTCTCAAACAGAAAATATTTGCTCTCATCTACAGACATACACAAATATGTCCAGTGTTTACATTGTTTTGCTTATGTTTATTTTGGCAGTTAATTTCACTGATTCATTTTTTAATGATAAACTGCAATTGGATTGGTTAAACAAAATCAATATGATTTACTGGGTTAGGGTCTGAGGTCATTCAATGAGGCCATTTTGATTGACTGATGTTCCCCTGAACATTCATTCCTAAAACAAGACTATGTTGGATCCGCAGATCCGGTACAGGACCTCCGGATCCAGTACATTAAAATTTGTTTCGAAAAGGCAGGAAAAGTGTATAACGCAGGCCTCTGGGTCATAATTTCACCACGGGTTGTGTAGAGGTTAAGGATATAACCCAGAGAGGTGGAATATGACCTTTTGTTTACAATAGAAAGTGAGTTTTGACTACCAGATTAGCAAATCCAGCCGTGTGGATCGACAGATCATTACGCAGGCCCCTGCTCTTGCGACCTTCGTTAAAGGCTCAATGAGTTCAGATACATGTCGTGGTTTGTTCTGGTCCTCTGAACATTTCAGTGAAAGTTGAAGTCACATTAAGGTGATGGCTTAACTCAAACAAAATCTTGAAATTCTGCAGGTGTTAGAAGCTACGCCTCCTTAACTCTGAGCCCTTGAGCGCATAGACAACATCACGTATAATATCACTTATTAACCATCAGTGATGTCCCTGGAAACTAGAGTACACCTATGAAATCACAGATGATAGCCCACTGTACATCAAGGTAAACTATCCATCTGAGCAAAACATTCGAGAGGGCCGTGATAAGATTGCGGGCCTGCATGTCCATCAAGCATACATGGACTAGGCAGCAAGGTTTTGTCTATGGTGTCTGACAGTAAACCCCCTGCAGCCCGGGATTCCAGGGACACCTGTGAGAAAAGGCTCGAATGAGGCAGAGGGTGTGAATAAAATGTGCACGTCCCCAGTAAATATCTGACATTGGATCACCCTTCCAGGAAACCAGAAACTGAAGATACCCATGAAAAAGACAGAAGTCAAGAATGGCTTTGACTTCATATTCAGTTATCCACAGGAGGAGGAGGCTTTGGCCTACAAGGAACAAATGGGTTCGCAACCATTGGTTTGAGCTGTGAAACATGGAAAACAAGACACACCCCAACAGTAGGTGGCAAACACAAATGAACAGGTTAGCTCCTACTTCTACAACAAAGGCCCCTAACTATCTTGGCCCAGGTGTAGTGAGAAGAGATCTTGAAGGTAAACAAACATGAGGAAAGCCACACCTTCTCACCAACATCATGCATGGGGAAGACTGATGGTGTTTGTTGGTGGCCAGTGATGCAGCCTGCTAGGCTCTATGCAGAATCTCCAGTATCTGTTTGTGGATGCAGCACAAAGATTGCAGAGAGGTAGGAGCAGCAGGAATGGCAAACTCTCAAACAGTAAAAAAAAGGTGGTGATTTGGGATGTAAACCATGCACACAGAAAAACGGGGAACAGCGGTGGAAGAATGGTATACTTTATTGGAGGTGAACTCCACAGTGGAAAGTAGGGCATTCCAATTAGAATTGGTAGCATTAGTACTTACAATATTGATCAAGGGTCTGATTTAACGTATCATTAGGGTCGCTAGTTTGGGGATAAAAGCCAGATGACAAGGTCTGCACAATACCTAACTGCCTAAACTGAGCAGAGCAAAATCTTGATTTATGTTGGGAGCTCCAATCACAGATGATCTTATGAGGCAGGCAATGGAGCTGAACACTAGCCGAAAGCAAAGGTTTGGCCATAGCAGGTGCAGAAGTGATTGAGGAACATGCTGAACATGTGCCATCATAGAAAGAAGTCCATAGTTACCAATGTTATGATTTGGTGGATGTTCCTATGAGTCAGGGAAACCCAAAAGGCCACTGATGCAGTACTTTAACTTGGGTACAAAGATGACAAGCAGATATATATTTCTTGACATCTTGAATTAAGGTGGGCCACCAAGAGTGCAGAGAAAGAAATTCACAAGTAGTGATCTCCTCTCTTTATCCTGCCACCAATGAGTCATGGCACCTTTCTAAGACTCTCTCTTGCAGAGCTGGAGATGGAAGATAGAAGCAAGTTGAATCATAATAGTAGGTATCTGCACCTTGCTCAACTTCTCTCTATCAGACTGAGACTCAGAATGAAGACAACTGGAATCTTGAAACACTCCCTTAATTTCATCAAGAAAACCAGATAGCATGATTAACTGCCCTGATGTAAACATGCATTGGAAGCAAGAGGCCTGAGAGTCTGAGTCTTCCATATAATGTTGTGAAAGTACATTGTTAAGGTATTTTGGGAGTCTTGCTTGTAAGTGATCTTGAATGCATACTGAGCAAAACATATGCCAAACAGGTTTGTTGGCTGTTTCTATCTTCAGTTTTCTGGAGGACCTCCCAATTCGTATGATCGATAGAATTCACGGCACGGGAAGCCAACAACAAGTCTTGCCATTCCTGGCAGGATTTCTTCTTTAGTTAAAAGCTCTTTCCAAAACAAAACTCATGTAATTCAGTGAAAACAATTTTAGTTAAGAGACACAGTTGAGAAGAAACAATGTTTTCCCGGATTCATATACAATTTGACTGGTGTTGGAAATGACAACAACCTTAACATGCGGTGCCCCTCACACGTTGTCCAGTGCATGAGCACTGATGGACTCAGCAATTACCACATACATTACATCATACATGACATTAAAACTTTAAGGTTGTTGACACTTCCAACATCGACTGAATTTCATGGGTTTTGTTACAATTAATTTGTTCACCTTAGCTGTCTCTTAGCTACAGTTTTTCACAGAATATATTGAAATACATTTATATTCAGTGACGATTAATTGTTTAAAGTACCAAGAAGGATTATGGTTTGTTTACAGAATTATGGTGGCATGAGGAACCAAAACGGGCACATTTTTAGGTTTTGTTTTCCTGAGCTGCAACCCTATTGCCCCTTCATTGTGTAGGATTTTGTTAGGCCAACGTAACCATAGCATCTCATTATTTCAGGCTCAAATGAGAGCCGTATAATTTATTTGAAAGATATTCTTAAATTCTCATCATGTCCTCAAATAACTGTCCCTATTTGTATTAGGATTTGTTGAATCCATTTTGGATCCACTGGAGGCTTGTGAGCTTTGACACCTTTCTTCAGCATCTTCCCATAATGGGGTCCCTGACTATTGTACTTTCTACAGGACCTGTTAGAATTGTTGCATGCCTATTTCCATTGAAATAGAGTCTGACTTACACTATGACATACTATGATAAGCCAAAGAGTGAATTAATTCAGTATGTACATAGCATCACTGAAACAGATATGGTTGAACAGCTTGATCCTAATTCGTCGTCCATGGTTGGATTGGGGCATAACATTGTCTCTGGCACCAATGAAAAAGTGGTCCACAGTCGCAAAATGGCAATTCATTCCTTTGTGACAGACTGCTTGCTTAGTACCCAAGGGGGAGGTTTTTGGTAAAATGTGTTGCAAATTGGGCCTTGTAAAGAATATTTGTTTAGTAACACTGGTCAAAACTATCAGCTCTACAGTGAAGAAACATATCAAACTGGCCAACTTTGCCCAACCAACTGGCCCACTTGGGCAAACAAACAGCTCACATTAGTACGCATTGCCCCAGAGGGCCGGGTAAGTCTGTCCCACATTTATGAATACAGTCCTGAATATTGAAGAAACGGCACAACCGCAATAAAGTGCTTTATTACCTTAGCACAGATAAAAAATCACAATTCTAGGCAGTTTGCAAATGTAGATAGTGATAGGTAGCGAATGGAGGTTGAAACGTATCTATCTTCGGGCTTAGAAGCCAATTCGAGAAATGGCATGTGGTCATGTTAAAAGTTGTTTTAAATGTTTGAATACGTATGGAAGTGTGATTCGAACTAAAACAAGCAGAAGTAATGCCAACAGTTTAGGCTTTTGTGTATGCATGGGAAAGGCACTTGCCAGGGTCTGCCATAGTGGTATTAACTGCCCATTGATGGTAGGAGGTGCAAAATGGTGCAAGTGTCTGTACATCTAAAAACAGTGCCTGGCAAATGCCTAATAACTATAGAAAAGCCAGAACTGTTGGCTTTAGGACTTCAGTAAAGGACAAGCATATGGCTTATAAATCGAGTGGCCGAAGGCAGACCTGGTTAAGACATTTGTATTACACCAGTAGCTTGTTTACAGCTCCAATTACGTCATTTACCCTCAGAAGACTGATTTGAATAAAACACTGGCAGGCACTTCGAGTCCAAAGTTTGATGGTAAGGCTTGAATAAGGTGAGCTCAAAGAGTTCCCATGAAGAGGTGTTTAGGGTGGGTAGGGTGAAGGAACTGGGGTGGGAATGGCTATAGGGATTAGCATGGCCATGGGCAGTCAATGGGTTGGCAAATAACCAAACAACACGTACAAGCTGTGTGTCCCTCCTCATATGCCATTTCTGCCTATCTGTAATCAAATGCATTTGTTTCTTCTCATAGGTGGTGTGAAAAGCACCACCTGATAGCCAAAACTAAAAATGAAGCAGATTTTTCATCTTAAGGACATTTATAGAGGAAAGACCGTCTATTTTGCTTATTAGTTCATCTGAAATGACAGTGTCTGTCGGAAGGGAGCGATGTGTTGAGTAAGATACATCATGTGTAGCTTTGAATATTTTCTAACAAAACAAAATAATAGAAGTTGGAAGGATACATGATCTCATTCAATAATTAAACGAGTTTTAAATGCAGAGGATTCTCAGGAGACAACAATTGGCTGGTGCCTGATTGTGCGTGTTTGTGTGTGTTGTCTGTATGATGTCATTATTCCCAAATTACAAAATCATGTTCTATGTCCTGATAGGAACACAATCCTCCACTTTCCTTGGCACCGGGTGTTTCCAACATGTTGAAGGGGGACTTTTGCCCTCCTAGCTGTTGCGCAAAGTGAGTCTCAAGAGGCCCAGAGAGATGGTGTCCTCGTGGTCAAGAAAGCCCTGCCAGAGGTTGCCAGTCAGTAGAGATTTGTTGCCACACAGAATCCTTTTCCTCCTCTGGTTGCCTTTTTGACACTCTGAAGCAGTCCTTTAGGGAACTGAGTATCTGCAATGGGGCAGATATGAATGCTCTATGCAAAATATCTCTCCCCCATAAGGAGAGTAAGAAAGAGGATAAGCTGATCATCTAATTAAATCAACCCCTGCCCCATGCAACTTAACAATTACCCACATCGTGGCTGAAAACCCCCTTGGGCAATACATAGACTAAGGTAATACAACTCATATACATGATGGCACACCTAGATTTGAGAACACAGCAGGGGTGACTAAGACAAGTGCATCTGGAAACAAGCAAGATGGGGGTAAAGTATGACGTGAATATACAAATCAAAACACGCAACTAACCTATGGACACACAGGAGAAGGGCAACACATTGTAAGAGTTCACACTGGAGGATTTCTGGTAGCCATTAATCCAGTTGTTGGATGGTGATGCAGAGATGCAGAGGTACAGGGCCTCGTATACTAAGCATTTGTCCGGGGGATTTTCCCATTGAAAAACACTTTTGTAAATCTCCTGCCTATCTTTGTTGACTATTTGAAAGGTGGCACAGCACTGTGCAAGCCTGAAGGAGGAATTACAGAGAGGTTTTTTCTGTTACTGATAATCAGGGCCAGTGAGGGCTCACCTTTTGCCCAGTTGGTCATGCTGGTATGGTTTCTGAGAACAAGACAGCCCAGCTCAGCAACAGGAGGCATTGACAGTAAGAGAGGACTTTTAGCTCTCACTTTACACGTATCGTTGAGCTGCAATGCAAAGCTCTTTAACTTCTTAGAGGAAATAAAGCGTTCGGATCGGAGCATGTCTTAGCGGGACTCGCATCGCTCCAGAAAGCCCGTTCACTGTGCCCCATTGGAAACCTGCCTTTCCCACCATGAGTGGAATAATTTGTTGCAGTGCCATTACAGGGCAATGAGGAAACCCAAGTCTGCTGGCCTTAATGCCCAGCTTTCTCACGGCCTGTCCGGCATTTGTTGCCAATTTGGGGCCTATTCACAAAAGCACACACTTGCGGGCGTAAACTACAACATGCATCATTTATAATCCTGTCAGGTTACAATTGATGACTGAATTAGGGATTCAAGCCATTTCCAACCTGCACGTACATAGCTCACGCATGCCGTAGCTGTAATGCATAAGTCTATGGTATTCATGCACATTTATTCTTGACGTCTATTTTTCCAACTCGATCCATGCATAAATAATTCACTGCATAAGTACGGTGTTGCAAAACGTGTTCAATTAAAAATATATTTTCCTGAAATATTCTTTTATTCATCCAACCTATACAAAGTATCACCTGCCTAACACACAATAAGGCGATGGCTGCGTCTTTGACACGGAAACGGCGGATTCCATGGTGAACAAGGAAAGCTTGTGACATGGTGTGGCGTGTGGCATCCATCGGGTGTGCATGCAGGGCCGGCCTTAAGTCCAGCAGCACCCTGGGCGAACTGGCGCCTCCCCCGCCTTCGCCCACCGCGCCCCCCTGACTAACAGAGGGCGGGGCGGAAGGGGGCGGGGCCAGGATGGACAACTTTTTTTTTTTTAACCTCCTCGATCCAGTGAGGAGGTTAAATAGGTGCCGTTTGGACCCCATTGTCCTTGAATGAGCCCGCCATCGCGGGTTCATTCAATGACAATGTGGCGCCTGCCACACCTTCTGCCACCACGCCAGCTTGGGGGAGCGCTTGAAAGACTCCCCGGAGCTGGCGTGTTGGGGGGCTAATGGCGCCTTTTCTTGTGAAAAGTGTCCACGGCAGAGGGGCGCATTTAAATGCACCCACCGCCGTGGGCACCTTTTACAGTAAAAGACCGCCTGCTGCGCCTTGTCCCACAACGCCAACTCGAGGGAGCTCTTGAAAGACTCCCCCGAGCTGGCGTGGCAGGGACAAAAGGCGCTCTGGGGGGAGTGCCACCCCGGACGGTCGCCCGGCTCGCCCCCCCCCCTAAGGCCGGCTCTGTGTGCATGCAATCAGACGTTGGGGCAGAAGGGAAAGATGATGGAGTAGGTGCTAGAGAAGGACTCGGTGCAGTGTTGGGTGTGGGAGGGTCTGCTTGCCTCCACCGAGGTCTCAGGATTCCGGAATCTTGATATTTCACTTTTGATTACTATAAAGATATAAAGGTCCTACCTTTGGCAACAGAGGCCACCTGTGGATGAGTGGAAGCTACTAAAGCTGGAACTGTAAAGGTAAGTTATGGGAGAGGGTCGGGGGAAGGTGCTGTTGCAGAGGCACCTGAGCATGTGTAGTAACCGGTATGCACTGCCTGTTGCACCCATCACTCTCGCCTACAACTCAAACATCTCACCATTCCCATAATGCCTTAACAATTCATGGTCTCAACACTTGTAGAACAACAGAAACAGTGACCCTTGCACATGTGGTTTGTGTAAAGCCACATGAGGCAAACATGAAGTTGCTGAAGAAGTATTCAATTGAGGGGAGTTCCCAGAAGAGGCCGTGTAGCAACCACAGGCAGTGTTGGAAGGGAATGCTTTGGTAGCTACCCATTCAGGTTGCGAGAAACACAAGCAGGGGACTTTTTTACCATCCACACGCCACTCAGATTAATTTTCCATTTTAGGTTAAGCTGGACTGAGGAACTAACGTTGGGAACTCTGCTCAAAAGCAAAACAACAGTGAATGGGCTAGGGAGGCTCTGAGAAGATGCTTTATGATAGAGGACAGGTGCTACTTCCAAAAGGAAAGGTTGGGGAAAAGGTGGCACCACCCAGGATAGGGAGATTTATTTTCAAAGATGGCTATAAAAGGGACTTGGTCCTGCAGTTCTAGGAGCAGCATCATTCACGGCCTCGGATATCCTGCAGGTGAACAGGTTTTTAGCCACTGCCAGAGGTAAACACTGTTTACCCCAACGTGTTTTTTGTAGGTTTTGAGTTTAAAGGTTTAATTTTATTTAGTACCAGAATAAACAATTACAATCTGAGTATACTGAAAATACGGTATGTGGAAGTGAAGCCCTAGTCAGGAATGCGCACAACTGGATTTTCATGAAAGGAAGTGAAGTAAAATTGTGGTTGAGCTGCTGTCGTGTAGGTAGTGAGATGATCTGCCACTATCACCTTGAAGTATATCAAATTATTGTGAATTACTATCTACACAGGCTGCGCTTGGTAACCAACGTAAAGCCACTGATGTGCAAAATTTAAACAAGAATGATGGGGAATTAATCACAGAGATATTCTACTGGTTTATTAGTAACAAAGAGCAAAGTTGTTCATTCACAGGTAAAGTGTAACACATCAATTGTGTTGAATGAGTCTGAACTTGGATGAATTACACAGAGCAATTTATATGCAATCAATAAAACACCCACAATTTATATGCAATTGCGCAGCATATTTGTTGAGTACTTCAAAAACCAAAACTTGAATGAATCACATTGTTTGAGATAGGCTTATTCGCCAAAACACACACAATTTATATGCAATTGCGCAGCGTATTTCACATTAAAGAAAAGCCAAGAATTTGCCAAAACATGCCAACACGTGTTTCAACCAAAGAGGTCGTCCTCAGGGCATACAAATGTAGTTTACCATTTGCATTAATCTATAATTATTGAACCTTGGCTTGAAATCGAAACAACCAACGTCAGAGGTAGTGGGTCAAAAAACAAGAAAAAACAGGAGAGAAAGGAGAAATAGAAAGAAATAAAAACATACCGTTAGAGATAATATATGCAATTGATTGTTCTATTTCCTAAAATAGGGATAAATGAATCTATCCATACCTTAAATATGATTGAGGTTTCCTAATACTTGATTCAACTTTCAGTAGTTGAGAGATTTAGTGATTTCTACATGCTTGACTGGACAGGGTCTGTAAGTTATAAAGACTTGGTATAATATGACACATATTTTAGTTCAAAAGTCTGCATTGCTAGTAAGTTTAACATCTAATTTGTGAAAAGTATGGAAACTATAATTACCAGTCTTGCAATCAAGAGGTAGTTGTCGTTCGACTGATATGCCGCTGTTGCAGTATAATTGAAATGTAACGCACGTTTTTAGCGTGCCTTGCCTTTAAATTCGGCCGTAATCTGTAACATGGATATGACAACGTATTTAAACACTTGTTATAAGGAACGTGCTGCATAAGCTTTTCGTTTGGTATCGTTAGGGCGTAGAACTGGCTTACCGGCATACGCTCCAAAAGTTGATGTGCTCAATGGCCGGTTGTTTCTCAATACTGAAGGCATCGGCACAATCCGGGGGTTACTATAGTAACCTTCCCGGGTTAGGTCAGGTGATGTAGTCATCTGACCCTGTTGCTTGGATACTCCTTACAAGCCGGAAATGCATAAAACAGACGTTTGAGGAAAGCTTCCTATGCGGAAGCTCATTCATTTACGGCAATATTTTTGCAGCGACTTAATTACATATAGATATTTTGATGTTAATACTGTGTACAGCTTTGACATCAACAGAAAGAAAACTGAAATAATCCGTACTAATTCTAATCCTATGTTAGGTGCGGATATTGGATAGTTGGTGCTAAATATCAACCTCAATTAAGAAATCAAAATAAATGTGGTGCGCTCGAATCAGCGTGCAGACATGCAAATAACTGCCGGTTGGGCTGTTGGGACAAATATAAACAGTGACTTCTCACAGAGTGGGGTCACTAGGCTGAATATAAATGCCTCGGGCATAGTCGGTAAGCTGTATCGGTTTGCATGGGTTTGATTGTCTGTTTTTTAGCATTAAATTCGTACAAATTATAGAAACACATTCAATTCATGGTCTTGGTTCAAACCAAGTGACAGGCAACGTAATTTACAAATCATTCTTGCTTCCTGTTGTCGTAGGGTCAATTCTCTGTTACCACCTCTCGGATGTTGTTGGATGTGTTTGAGTCCAATGAATTTGATGTCTTTAATATTATCCAGTTGATGATGCTTCTGCCAATGGGAAGCTAAAGGAAGTCTAATATCCTGGCTACTAAGATTGTTGAGGTGTTCTCGAATCCTGAAACGGACTTCTCTGATCGTGCTGCCAATATACATTTTCTGACATACACATAAGATACCATAGATAACAAATTTTGTACGACAATTAATAAAGTCAAATATTTTGGTTTGAAGTCCATTATGGCAACTAAAGATTTTTGTAGGTGCTAAAGCATGATGGCAAAAATTGCATGTCCCGCACTTGTAAAAGCCTGCTGGCTTTGTGCTTGTAGTAAGCCAATTTGCCTGTCCAATTGGGTCAGGTTTAAGGAAAGAGGGACTGAGGATCTTCCTCAAAGTCTTTGCCTTGGTAAAGATAATACTGGGTCGATCAGTAATATACGATATCAAATCAGAATCTAGGTGTAAAATATGCCAATGTTTTTTCAGTATATACTGTATGAATTTGTGGTCACTTGAATATTTTGTGATGAAGTTGACATGCTTAGGATATTGTTCGCTGGACACTTTTGTCTTATTTATCAGCAATTGTGGTCTCGGTATTTTCTTGACCGCATCAGTAGTTTTCCTGATTAGTTGAATTGGATACCCTCTTTCCCGAAATCTGTGTCCAATTGACTTACATTCTATTTGAAACATTTCATCCTGGCTGCAATTTCTTTTCGCTCTTAACATTTCACCTCTGGGAATATTTTGGATAACACTTTGTCTATGGCTACTAGTTGCATGCAGTATAGAGTTTACTGCAGTTTCTTTCCTAAAGGTGCAGGTTTCGATGTTGTTTGACACAATGTTAATCTTAAGATCTAAAAAAGTAATTTCTGCTGCATCCATATGTCCTGTAAACTTAATATCAAAGGTGTTATCATTAAGGTAAAGCATAAATGCTGCAAAATCTTCTTTACTGCCTTCCCAAATCGCCAGGACATCATCAATATACCTTTTCCACCTGATAATGTTGTGCTTGAACGGATTGTTCTGAAAAATATATTTTTCCTCAAAGTAGGCCATGAATAGGTTGGCCAAAGAGGGCGCATATTTCGCCCCCATCGCAATCCCTTTAATTTGCGAGTAATAGTCACCATTGAAAAGGAACTGATTGTGTGTAAGTGTAAATTCCAAAAAACTTTTAATCATCTGTACATGTGTATAGTGTGAAGCAGAGTAGGTTCTGAAGCTAAAATCAATCGTATCCAGGGCTAGTTGGTGTTGAATTGAAGTATAGAGGGCTTCCACATCTAGAGTCACTAAATAGTATGTGGGTTTCCAGATAGTCCCTTGTAATATTTGCAACGTATGTGTTGTGTCTTTAATATATGCTGGGATTTCCGGTACCAAATGTTTAATACTACTGTCTATATAGTCAGCGAGTGCTTCGGTAGCTCCTCCCTGGCCACTCATGATTGGTCGAACTGTTGGGAGAGTGAGAAACGGCTTGTGGACCTTGGGTAAAAAATAAATTGTTGGCATAAGTGGTTTGGAAATCGATAAAAACGCTTTTTCATCATCTGAAAGTAGTCCTTGGTGATACCAAAACTGAAGTAAAGTTTGTAATTCTTGTGAAGTTAGTAATGTGGGGTTAGTAATAAGTTTCTCATAACATCCAGGCGTGGTTAAATGTTCCATTGACATTTTAATGTAATCTGATTTATTCAGAATGACAATGTTGCCTCCTTTGTCAGCCTCTTTAATAATGATTGAGCTGTCTTCACATAAATCTTGTAGTGCCTGTCTTTCCAACTTGGTAAGATTCTGTTTCCTGCTGCAACAATTTTGTTGAAATCCATCTAGGTGTTTATGAATTTCCTTGGTGATTGCCTTGTAAAAGATATCAATGACATTGTCTCCAGCAATAGGTGGCATGAATTTCGATCTATTCTTATGTTCCTTAATATCCATATTTCGTTGATGAATGCCGAGTTCTACTTGAATATCACTGACAGTTTTAGATCCCTCTTCCATGAGGTTGGAAAGTAAGTGTATATTTTCTATTTCTTGAATACTTTTAGAACTGGTGGCTGGGAGTTGCTCTAAAGGTCTATACATTTCGACTTTATTATGAAAGAATTTTTTAAGTTTGAGTTTTCTTGAAAATTTGTAAAGGTCAATTTGAAGTTCAGTCATATCAGATGTAGCATACGGTGCAAATGAAAGCCCATGATTAAGTACAGATTGTTGTAGTGATGAGAGGTGTTTATCAGACAAATTGATGACTAGACTTTTAGTATAGATTTCGGTTTGGTTTTCTTGAAACTGGATCTGGTGAGTCTTTTGTTTGTATCTTTCTCGTCCTCTCCTCCTTGCTCCTCTTCCTCTTCCTCCTCTGAGGTTGTTGGAGTAGGTAGATTTTTGCGTCCTAAAGGGACATTTTTAAAGAATCGGACTTGTTTATTTTGAGAGTTATAGGTAGATTGGTTACCTTTCTTATATCTTTTAATTTCTGCCAGAAAGCCTCGTCTGAAATGACGAGACCCTTCTGCATTAATCTGTTCTCCCTCAATGTTAGGGTTAGTAGTGGTTTCAATTTCTGAGTCTGTGTCAGATGTGACGGGTGACGCTGTAGGCGTGACTATTTGTGATTGGTCCCCATCATATTTAGGTTGATAGGTGTATACTCTATCATTTAGATAGTCCTTTTCATCTCTATAAAATTTCCTGAATTTACGTAACTTGATTTCATCTTGATATTCGACTAAAATCTCATTCATTTTGGCATAGTTTTTAACCTTTGAACTTTCTGGGTTACTCATTTCTGTGATTTCAATTTTTAGTTTGTCAATTTCTTTAAGTACTCGAGTATGCTCGCGTTCAGCATGTATGACCAAAATTTTCATCATATTCTCCGAGCTGGCTGTGATATTACTTTCCCAGTCAGCTGCCAGATCCTGATCATCTTTATGTACGAAGTCGGGGAAAATTAAAATTCTTAATCCTCTCGGTATAATGTCTTGCTGTATATAGTTTTTGAGTGATACTTGTTCCCAATACTTGTTGATTTCTTTCTTGCATAATCTTTCTAATTTAATAAATTTCAGAGGAGGAAGAGGAAGAGGAGCAAGGAGGAGAGGACGAGAAAGATACAAACAAAAGACTCACCAGATCCAGTTTCAAGAAAACCAAACCGAAATCTATACTAAAAGTCTAGTCATCAATTTGTCTGATAAACACCTCTCATCACTACAACAATCTGTACTTAATCATGGGCTTTCATTTGCACCGTATGCTACATCTGATATGACTGAACTTCAAATTGACCTTTACAAATTTTCAAGAAAACTCAAACTTAAAAAATTCTTTCATAATAAAGTCGAAATGTATAGACCTTTAGAGCAACTCCCAGCCACCAGTTCTAAAAGTATTCAAGAAATAGAAAATATACACTTACTTTCCAACCTCATGGAAGAGGGATCTAAAACTGTCAGTGATATTCAAGTAGAACTCGGCATTCATCAACGAAATATGGATATTAAGGAACATAAGAATAGATCGAAATTCATGCCACCTATTGCTGGAGACAATGTCATTGATATCTTTTACAAGGCAATCACCAAGGAAATTCATAAACACCTAGATGGATTTCAACAAAATTGTTGCAGCAGGAAACAGAATCTTACCAAGTTGGAAAGACAGGCACTACAAGATTTATGTGAAGACAGCTCAATCATTATTAAAGAGGCTGACAAAGGAGGCAACATTGTCATTCTGAATAAATCAGATTACATTAAAATGTCAATGGAACATTTAACCACGCCTGGATGTTATGAGAAACTTATTACTAACCCCACATTACTAACTTCACAAGAATTACAAACTTTACTTCAGTTTTGGTATCACCAAGGACTACTTTCAGATGATGAAAAAGCGTTTTTATCGATTTCCAAACCACTTATGCCAACAATTTATTTTTTACCCAAGGTCCACAAGCCGTTTCTCACTCTCCCAACAGTTCGACCAATCATGAGTGGCCAGGGAGGAGCTACCGAAGCACTCGCTGACTATATAGACAGTAGTATTAAACATTTGGTACCGGAAATCCCAGCATATATTAAAGACACAACACATACGTTGCAAATATTACAAGGGACTATCTGGAAACCCACATACTATTTAGTGACTCTAGATGTGGAAGCCCTCTATACTTCAATTCAACACCAACTAGCCCTGGATACGATTGATTTTAGCTTCAGAACCTACTCTGCTTCACACTATACACATGTACAGATGATTAAAAGTTTTTTGGAATTTACACTTACACACAATCAGTTCCTTTTCAATGGTGACTATTACTCGCAAATTAAAGGGATTGCGATGGGGGCGAAATATGCGCCCTCTTTGGCCAACCTATTCATGGCCTACTTTGAGGAAAAATATATTTTTCAGAACAATCCGTTCAAGCACAACATTATCAGGTGGAAAAGGTATATTGATGATGTCCTGGCGATTTGGGAAGGCAGTAAAGAAGATTTTGCAGCATTTATGCTTTACCTTAATGATAACACCTTTGATATTAAGTTTACAGGACATATGGATGCAGCAGAAATTACTTTTTTAGATCTTAAGATTAACATTGTGTCAAACAACATCGAAACCTGCACCTTTAGGAAAGAAACTGCAGTAAACTCTATACTGCATGCAACTAGTAGCCATAGACAAAGTGTTATCCAAAATATTCCCAGAGGTGAAATGTTAAGAGCGAAAAGAAATTGCAGCCAGGATGAAATGTTTCAAATAGAATGTAAGTCAATTGGACACAGATTTCGGGAAAGAGGGTATCCAATTCAACTAATCAGGAAAACTACTGATGCGGTCAAGAAAATACCGAGACCACAATTGCTGATAAATAAGACAAAAGTGTCCAGCGAACAATATCCTAAGCATGTCAACTTCATCACAAAATATTCAAGTGACCACAAATTCATACAGTATATACTGAAAAAACATTGGCATATTTTACACCTAGATTCTGATTTGATATCGTATATTACTGATCGACCCAGTATTATCTTTACCAAGGCAAAGACTTTGAGGAAGATCCTCAGTCCCTCTTTCCTTAAACCTGACCCAATTGGACAGGCAAATTGGCTTACTACAAGCACAAAGCCAGCAGGCTTTTACAAGTGCGGGACATGCAATTTTTGCCATCATGCTTTAGCACCTACAAAAATCTTTAGTTGCCATAATGGACTTCAAACCAAAATATTTGACTTTATTAATTGTCGTACAAAATTTGTTATCTATGGTATCTTATGTGTATGTCAGAAAATGTATATTGGCAGCACGATCAGAGAAGTCCGTTTCAGGATTCGAGAACACCTCAACAATCTTAGTAGCCAGGATATTAGACTTCCTTTAGCTTCCCATTGGCAGAAGCATCATCAACTGGATAATATTAAAGACATCAAATTCATTGGACTCAAACACATCCAACAACATCCGAGAGGTGGTAACAGAGAATTGACCCTACGACAACAGGAAGCAAGAATGATTTGTAAATTACGTTGCCTGTCACTTGGTTTGAACCAAGACCATGAATTGAATGTGTTTCTATAATTTGTACGAATTTAATGCTAAAAAACAGACAATCAAACCCATGCAAACCGATACAGCTTACCGACTATGCCCGAGGCATTTATATTCAGCCTAGTGACCCCACTCTGTGAGAAGTCACTGTTTATATTTGTCCCAACAGCCCAACCGGCAGTTATTTGCATGTCTGCACGCTGATTCGAGCGCACCACATTTATTTTGATTTCTTAATTGAGGTTGATATTTAGCACCAACTATCCAATATCCGCACCTAACATAGGATTAGAATTAGTACGGATTATTTCAGTTTTCTTTCTGTTGATGTCAAAGCTGTACACAGTATTAACATCAAAATATCTATATGTAATTAAGTCGCTGCAAAAATATTGCCGTAAATGAATGAGCTTCCGCATAGGAAGCTTTCCTCAAACGTCTGTTTTATGCATTTCCGGCTTGTAAGGAGTATCCAAGCAACAGGGTCAGATGACTACATCACCTGACCTAACCCGGGAAGGTTACTATAGTAACCCCCGGATTGTGCCGATGCCTTCAGTATTGAGAAACAACCGGCCATTGAGCACATCAACTTTTGGAGCGTATGCCGGTAAGCCAGTTCTACGCCCTAACGATACCAAACGAAAAGCTTATGCAGCACGTTCCTTATAACAAGTGTTTAAATACGTTGTCATATCCATGTTACAGATTACGGCCGAATTTAAAGGCAAGGCACGCTAAAAACGTGCGTTACATTTCAATTATACTGCAACAGCGGCATATCAGTCGAACGACAACTACCTCTTGATTGCAAGACTGGTAATTATAGTTTCCATACTTTTCACAAATTAGATGTTAAACTTACTAGCAATGCAGACTTTTGAACTAAAATATGTGTCATATTATACCAAGTCTTTATAACTTACAGACCCTGTCCAGTCAAGCATGTAGAAATCACTAAATCTCTCAACTACTGAAAGTTGAATCAAGTATTAGGAAACCTCAATCATATTTAAGGTATGGATAGATTCATTTATCCCTATTTTAGGAAATAGAACAATCAATTGCATATATTATCTCTAACGGTATGTTTTTATTTCTTTCTATTTCTCCTTTCTCTCCTGTTTTTTCTTGTTTTTTGACCCACTACCTCTGACGTTGGTTGTTTCGATTTCAAGCCAAGGTTCAATAATTATAGATTAATGCAAATGGTAAACTACATTTGTATGCCCTGAGGACGACCTCTTTGGTTGAAACACGTGTTGGCATGTTTTGGCAAATTCTTGGCTTTTCTTTAATGTGAAATACGCTGCGCAATTGCATATAAATTGTGTGTGTTTTGGCGAATAAGCCTATCTCAAACAATGTGATTCATTCAAGTTTTGGTTTTTGAAGTACTCAACAAATATGCTGCGCAATTGCATATAAATTGTGGGTGTTTTATTGATTGCATATAAATTGCTCTGTGTAATTCATCCAAGTTCAGACTCATTCAACACAATTGATGTGTTACACTTTACCTGTGAATGAACAACTTTGCTCTTTGTTACTAATAAACCAGTACAATCTGAGTATATATGAGCTATCAATTATATGACATTACATTTTGGATCATTAAAATACATTCTTGAATGCAATAACTAAGAACAAATAAGCATGTAATTAAATAACTTTGAAGACATTTTGTAGCGTAATAACTAAGAACATACCTATCATGAATTAATGTACATATGTGTAAATTACTCAGATTGATTGAGAGAAGAGGATAATAGGGGGATGAAAAACAGCAGGGGGGGGAGAAGGAGTTTTATCTTAGATAGGTGATATGATAAAGCGAAAGAGCCATATAACTGTAGATATAAGTAGCAGTACAGGCAAGCTTAAACAATTGTATTGTTTAAATAATCAACAAAAAAGATGCCATCTTCTATCATATCTGGAGGAGAGAGAGGGTGAGTTATCAAAACACTACTCCAGTTTGTGGACATCACGTATATCATCCCAACAATCTTTTATGGAGATTTTAGTGAAATCTTTCAAGTTTGATGTAGATAAACATATTGCCAGAAGTATAAACAGGTCAAGGATAACAAAGGATTACCTAATCTTGCCCTCTTTGAGACCTCGGCTACCAAGTAGGATATTAGTTACATTTAAGGGAAAAGAGATTTTGAAGATCTGTCGAAGAAAATTCCAAACTTGGTTCCAAAACGTATTTAGCAAGGGACAGTCAAACAACATGTCTAAAGGACCCAGAGGTTGAATGACAAGACCAGCATAAACCAATATCTTCCAATTTAGATACAAATAATGTCTTGGGGTGATAGATTCTCTGTGCGTTAAAAAGTAAAGGGTCTGCGTTAGGTTCACCTATGTGGATATAATTTTAGTCTTGGACAAAATCATGGACCACAATTCATCCCCAAAGTGAATTCCACAGTGTTCTCCCCATTGCAAATCATGTGACCATAACTTATTTGGAGTTCTTTCTGACCTTATAACCTTGTAGAGGTTGGATGATTTGATTGCATCAGGTTATTCTTTGATACATATTCTAGGAGGGTCTACAAATAATTGCTGAGAATTTTGTCTACTGCTAGCATCTAAACATGCATTAATTAAATTAAAATATTGACTCAAAGGAAATGTTGGCAATACAAATGTGTTTTTAAATTCTTCAGCAGAGAGAATATTGCCATCTACAATTATTTGATCAATTAATTTAATTCCTTTGCTAATCCAGACTTCGTGGAAAATAGGTCTATCATTTATGATTATAGACTTATAACACCAAATAAAGGGAGAGCGGGCCTTAGCCGGCTTGTTGATTTGATGAAAGAGAAAGTCCTTCAAGTAAGAACTCGTGAGAAAGATCGTTTTAGAGAAGCCCAATTCCGATCCATTGAAAACATATGTTGTATCTTTGATATAAAACGGTGAAACAAGAAATTTTTCATCAATTAACCAAGTAGGTGGGTTTATGACTTCATTGTCGAGGAACCAATTTCTGGCTTGTTCGAGAACAAAGGCTCTATAATAGCTTTTCAAATTAGGGAAATTGACACCACCATTGACAAATGGATATCTTAGTTTGCTAGCAGCAATTATTTTCTTTTTCTTAAATCCCCATAAGGAATGTATAAGTATTGTATCAATAGATTTAAGAAAAGGAGGTTGGCAAAGGAATGTGCTGCATTTGTAAGTAGTATAAAATCACAAGTGTGAAAATTATGTTGATGGACTCTAAATTTCCGTACCAAGACAGGTATAATGAGCACCATGTGGTTACAAATTCATTTAGCTTTGATTTCTAGTTTTTGTAAGTTAATTTTGTTTTTTTTAAAAATTTTGTTTTATTAACATTTTCATAGTATAACAAACGAGCTCAAAACATTTTCAATAAGATGTACAAAAGACTGGCCCAACAGCCCCCCCTCCCCTCACCCACCCCAAACGGACCCTCCCCCCGGTAAACTTAGACCCAGATGGATCTCCTTATTTGGGGAGACGCGTTGAAAGCTCTATATGTCCGGAGCGCGAGAAAGAGCTTGAACATTGACTACGTTTATGGCTGAGTATCGTCCGCCATTCCCCGGGCCGTGGGTGCCTGTTCCCTCCATGTGTCCTCCCTGTGGATCAGTGTACGTCCCATCCCCAGGTCTGCTGTACCCCGAACCATTTTGCTTGGAATGTGCCCAAATTATTGTTCATCATTGCCGTTAGTTTGTCCATCAGAAACATATTCTTAACCTTTTTCAACCAGACCTCCTTCGATGGGGTCTCCGGGCTCTTCCACTTCTGGGCCAGGGCCACCCTCCACACCCTCAACATGGTTTCCCACATCCTTGGGTATCTGGATATGTCTGTGTCCTCTGGGGGGAGGCCCAGCAGCATTGTCAGGGGATTCTGGGGGAGTAGTTCCTCAGAGACTTCAGCGATCCAGCCCCTTACCTCCTCCCAGTATGCCTGGACTTTCGGGCAGTGCCACCACATGTGGCTTCTCGTACCGACCTGGCCACATCCCCTTGGGTATGCGGGGGACACTCCCGTAAACATTTTCGCCAACTTCACAGGATCTCTGTGCCACCCCTGCAAGATCTTGAAATTGTGTTCCATGTCCGCCGTGAATAAGTTTCCATGGAACGCTATTTTAAATATCCTGGCCCAGGCATCCTCAGAGATCTCCTCCCCTGCCAATTAATTCCAGAAAGTGCGGAAGCTCCTCCTCTCCCCCAGGTTGACAGTGTTCAGAATTCTATATATCCCTGATACCGCCCCCTTCCTGGAGGTCGCTGTGTCTACTAGTTTTTCAAAGGGGGTCAGTTGTCTTTTCAAGTTCTGGCCCCAGGATTGGTCGCATAGGATTCCCTTCAAGCGGAGATATTCAAATGCGGAGAGGGACCCCTGCCCCAGGGCATCTCTCAATTCCTCATAAGGCCGAAATTCCCCTTCCCTGAACATTTGCCCCGCCCATTCCATCCCCGAATCGGACCAGGACTGAGCATTGCGGAACCCCCTGCTTCCCAATTTGAGGGGGTGACCCCAGAGCGATGACATCGGTGACGGCCACGACGTCAGTTGTGCCGTCTGGGGGCTTTCCCTCCAAATCGACCAGAGGACTCCCAAAGTTGGGTGTGATTTGAGTCTGTTCGGGATGAACTTGCTAGTGGACCATAGGAGTTCCCGAACCTTAAGTGGGTGAGCGTCCATGTCCTCCAAGTACGACCAGTATGTGCCCATCCCCTCTTTCATATGTTCAAGGAGTACACGCAACTGGGCGGCGCGGAAGTACAGTTGGAAGTCCAGTAACCCAAACCATCCCTCCTCCCTCAGTAGGGTCAGGATAGCCCTTGCGGTCCTCGGAGTCCTACCCTGCCATACAAACTCACGCGCCGCATTCTGAAGGACCCTGAAGGTTTGGTCGGGGACACTGGTTGGGAGGGCGGTGAAGAGGTACAGTAAGCGCGGAAGAATGTTCATCTTTACTGCCATCATGCGGCCGTACCAGGACAGAATCATTGACCCCCATCTCCTTAGATCTGCAGTGACCCTCGCCATTACGGGGTCGTAGTTGGCTGGGGCGAGGTTGGATAGGTACCGGGTGAGGAGGACTCCCAGGTATCGATGGAGGCCTTCCCTACGGTTATCTCTCCCAAGTTGGCCAGGGGGTCCAGGCCCGGGTCCCGTATTATCATGGGGAGCAGGACTGATTTAGAAGCATTAATCTTGAGACCCGAGAGGCGCCCAAATGCAGCTATCAGGGACAGGAGGGGGGGAGCGAGGACCCCGGATCCACCAGGTAAGCCAGAATATCGTCCGGGAACATGGAGAGTTTAAATTCTACTTCGCCTCTCCTAATCCCCTTGATGTCTGGATGCGCTCTGACCGCTATGGCCAGGGGTCCCATGGAGAGGACATAGATCAGGGTGGAGAGCGGACATCCTTGCCGTGTTCCCCGCGAGAGGGGGAATGGCTCTGACAGCCTGCCATTCACTTGGACCCTGGCCTAGGGGCCCTTTATAGCGCCGCCACCCAATCCCTGATGTGTGACCCAAAGCCCATTTTCTGGAGGGTGAGTTCCATGAATCTCCACTCCACCCTGTCGAACGCCTTTTCTTAATCAAGCGACAGGACGCTCGCATCTAGGTCCGACACCTGGGCGTAGTGGATCAAGTCTATGGTTTTTTGGTTTTGTCAGAGCCCTGTCTCCCCCTAATGAAACCCACCTGGTCTCCGTGGACCAGATTTGGTAGGATCCCTTCCATTCGCCCCCGATCACCTTATCCAGAATCTTTACATCGATATTCAGCAAAGAAATCGGGCGGTAGGAGGAGCACTCGGAGAGGTCCCTACCGTCCTTGGGGAGTACCACTATAATTGCCTCCATCATGGAGTCCGGGAGGGATCCCCCCTCCAGCACCGCATTAAATACCTTAACCAGGTAGGGGGAAAGGGTTGAGCGAAACCTCTTATAAAAGTAGACGAGTAGCCGACCTCGCCAGGGAAAGTACCCACTTTCATCCCCCTGATCACGCGCTCGACCTCCTCCTCGGTCACCGGACCCTCCAACCCCTCCGCCATCTCCCTGGTCAGGGCCGGGATCTGTATAGAGTTCAGGAACCCCTCAATCTCCGCCTCCCCCCCATTATATTTAGACGAGTATAGCTTCTCGTAGTATTGGCGGAAGGCCTCGCTGATGTGAGGTGTGTCGTGACCCACCTCTCCCGCCTCGTTCTTTACAGCTTTCACTAGTCTGCTTCTCTGAACCTCCCTCAATTTCCAAGCTAGAATCCTGTCCGCTCTGTCTCCTTTTTCATAGTACTTTTGTTTGACCAATTGAAGGCTTCTCTCTCTCTGGTGGAGGAGGAGATCCTTCAACTGGAGTCTATAATCCTCCAGGGCGGCCACCTGATCTCGATCTAAGGGGGCCGTGGAGAGCCCCCCCGGTTGGAGTTGGGCGATTTTCTCCCGCAGTAGCCTTTCCTGGGCCTCCCTCACCCTCTTTTTCTGGGCTCCCATTTTGATCAGGACTCCCCATAGGGTTGCCTTAAAAGCGTCCCATAGGGTATGTAGACCTACCTCTCCATTATCAATGAGTTTGAAAAAATCTGTGATGGCCTTGAGAACTTCCTGCGCTAGAACCTCGTCCTTTAACAGGGAGTCGTTGCACTTCCGCCTCCCTCTACGTTCGCTTAGCCTTGCTATGGTGACTCGGACCAAATCATGGTCGGACCAGGGGACGGGGTCAACCCTATGACCGGAGGTGAATGGGTGCAGGAACTCGTCCACCAAGATGTAGTCTATCCTGGAAAAGGACGCATGAGTGCCAGAAAAATATGTGAAAGAGGGGGAGTTCGTTCTGGGGCTCGGGATCGTATCCATCAGTCCCAGGTCTAGATTAACCCTTTGGAAGGTACGTGCCATGGTCTCATCCGACGCCCTGGAGGGCAGTGGCCCTGCGCGTTTCCTGTCCCGGGCTGGGTCCAGGACCATGTTGAAGTCCCCTCCCACCACTACCGTGCCATGAACAAAGTGTTTGAGTTTGTCCCCCACCTCCTCCCAGAATTGGGTTTGGCCTTTGGAGTGTAGACAACGGCCAGGGTGAGCACCCCCCTGTAGGGAACCCCGCACTAGCAGGTAGCGACCCCCTGGGTCCTTCAGCGTGGCCTCACTCTCAAAGCCGGCATTCCTTGCTACTAAGATGGCGACCCCTCTCTTTTTGCATTTGTGGGAAGCACGGAAGACCCCCCCAATTCCTCCTCCCCGCATTTTGGGCTCATTCCCCCATGGCCAGTGGGTCTCTTGCACGAAGAGAAAGTCGAGGTTGGCCCTTCTGAGTTCCCTGCAGACCAGTGATCTCTTTGTGGGGGTGTTTAAGCCCAGTACAATTAGGGAGCCCACACCCAGGGCGGGCAGACTGTTAGCCATAATCTAAGATGACCTCTCTCTCGGTCAATGTTTTCACCATGCTGTTCCTTGCGTGCTCCCTAGGTTCAGCTTTGTGTTCCCCGACTCCCCCCTCTCCTTCCCTCCAGGAGGGCCTAGAACAAATCCCCAACTGCCCCCCTTCCCCAAACCATAACTGAACTACCCCAACTTCGTGTCCCCCCAACCTCCTCCCCGGCGTCCGGCCAAGTAGTTCTGCCATCCCTGGCTTTTGGCCGAACCACCAGCCTGCCCGCTTCGGCCGGGCATTCTGTGGAAAGCTTATCTTTGTGAGCCCCCCCTCCCTCCTTGCCGTGTCATCTCCCTCATGCCTCCCCCATACTTGCTGTTCGTAGGGACGCTGTTATTGGTGAGTCAACTGTCTGCTCTTTACACATAGCAAGACTCGGCGGGTTTCCCCAGACCTCAGTCTTCGGAGTCGTTCCGCTCTCCCTCCTTAAATGGCGACGGAGTATTCATTTTCCTATATTTCCTCGCGCCCGTTTTTTCTTCTCCTGTCTTTCGATGGGCCTGGGCCCCTCGGAATATCCCTCTCCGGCCCCGACGGCCCCTCCGGGGATTCGGGTCCACAACATAGTCCTGGATGGCTCCTCGTATGTCGTCTTCCGTGATCAGAGTTGACCGCTGACCCATATACTCGAAAGTCAGAGAGAAGGAGTAGCCCCAACGGTAGCGGACCCCCCTTTCCTTAAGCAGGAGCGTAAGAGGGCGACACATCCTGCGTTTGGCCAGAGTGTAGGCGTTGAGATCTTGGTAGATTGAGATCTGGGCATTGTTATAAGTGATCTCCTGGGCCTTCCTGGCTTCCTCCAACACCTTTGTTTTTTCGGAGTAGTAGTAGAACTGGACCAGAATAGATTGGGGGCCCCACGCTGTACCCCCGGCCCAATGCACTCTATCGAATGTGGGTTCCGTAGTCATTTCTTCCGCAAAGAGAAGGGCGATGATGTCTCTCACCACGCGAGTAATGTCTCTCTCTGTTTCCCCTTCCTGTTCGGGTACCCCAAAAATTCTGAGGTTGTTCCTCCTTTCCCTGTTTTCAAAGTCGTCCATCTGCCTGGACCTTTCCTCATCTCTTTTCTCCAGGGCCGCCAGCCTCAGCCCTACATCTATCTCTAGAGACGCCGATGATGTTTGGTTGGTCTCCACCTGCAACAGTCTGTCCTCGACCTTGTCCACTCTTTGATCTATTTTTTCAAATTTCTGGGCAATTTCAGAACGCATGTCCCTGATCTCCTGTAGTATGGAGGCGAAACCTCTTTCCATGGCTGTCGCGGAAGGTCCCAGAGCCTCCAACTGGGCCGTTCCTTTAGTGGGGCTTGGGCTCCTCTTGCTGGTCGCCATCTCCTGAAAGCGAAAATTCTGTAAGGTTTGCCGCCAGTCCATCGGGCACCCCCCTCTGGGTCCGCCAGTGGTTTCCTTCCTGGGGCACTCAGGTGGGGGCCGTGAAGAGGGGAGGCGGGCCCCAGGACGAGGCGCGCTCCTCCCTAGCTGTCGTATGCCATTGCAGGGGGTTGTCACCGGGCGGATACACGCCCCACCGTCTCCAGGCGGGGGCCACACACCAGACCAAAGGGACTGCCGCCTGCTTAGGTTGTCGCTGGTCCGACCAGGTTGTTCTTTGTGGGCACCGAAGTCGTCCCCGGGCGGGCACACGCCCCACCAAAACCTGGCAGAGGCCTCGCTCCCGGGGTCCGTGCAGGACTGCTGATGTTTTCCTCGTGGGGGGGGGGCATGGGCTCAATCCGGGGTGCGCACCACGGGTGCTTGGCCTGACCTGATCTCTCCGCCCAGAGCCATCCTCCTCTGCGGTGAGCGGGCGAGGGCTGCCTCACCCGCCCAGTCTGGTCCTCACCTGGCCTGGGCTCCCCCCACCGCGTCAGGCCCCCGGAGACTCTCGCGGTTCCCTGCGGGCGTCGCTCCCTCGCTCGCCGGGTGCCCGGGGGTGTCCCTGCACCACTCCATCATGCTGGGTCCGCCTGGAGGGTATCGGGGGGCTCAATCCTCTAAAACTGCCCAGCTCCAGCGGGAGCAGTAGGATCAGGCAGCCATTGCCTGCGCGCCCCCTGGTGGCCTTGTAAGTTCATTTTAATCATTTGAGGAAGTGAAGAGGCAATTGAAATGCCTAGATAATCAATAGAGATAGGATTCCAGCTAAGGCCGAAATTGACCAAATACTCTTCAACACAGTAGGAATTAAGTGAAAGCATTTCTGACTTATCCTTATTCAACTTGTACCCGAGAACTGAGAGAAAAAATTCATTGAATCTAGTAATTGAGGAAGTGATGTGATCAGATTGTCAAGGAAGATCAATATGTCATCTGCATAAGCAGGTAATTTAAATTCAGATCCCTCACATCTAATAGCAGCAATGTGTTTATTGGTTTGTATTCATTCTAATAGAGGTCCCAGAGCCAGTAAAAATAATATAGGTGAAAGGGGACATCCTTGACTAGTACCCTTATGGAGGGGAAATCTAGGAGAGATTATTAATAAAAATTGAGATTTTTTAATCCCATTCAACGCGGTCAAAAGGTTTTTTCGGCATCTAGTGCAATTGCAATATAGGGTTTTTTGGGGTGATTCTTATGTATGTAATCCAAAAGGTTCATAAACAGTCTGGAATTTGCTGAAATAATTCTGCCTCCACCAAATCCTACTTGATCAGGATTAATTAATTTATACATAAAGGATTCTATTGGCCAAAATCTGTGCAAAGATCTTACAATCAGGGAATTGGTGTTTAGTACTTGGGTAATTCAATGTCTTTATTGTGTTTGAGAAATAGGATCAGAAGGGTTTCCGTAAAGGAGCCAAGTGACCTATCTGCCTTAGAGAAAAATGTATAAAGTGATTCTAGCTTAGGTGAAACAGTAGAAGAGAAGTGTGCAAAAAAGTCCATAGAAAACCCATCAGGCCTGGGGGCTTTGCCTTTTTAAGATCTGTTTTGGCCATAGTGATTTCATTGATATGAATAGTGCTGTCTAGGCTCC
This sequence comes from Ambystoma mexicanum, assembly GCF_040938575.1. Lineage (NCBI taxonomy): Eukaryota > Metazoa > Chordata > Amphibia > Caudata > Ambystomatidae > Ambystoma > Ambystoma mexicanum. The sequence goes on along the minus strand of NC_090929.1, from coordinate 1,058,593,814 downwards.
TTAAATCCATATGAACAGGTGGTTGTGTTTCAAGTGATCAAACAATTCATTATAATTAATATTAGAATTAGTATGATTTGAAGCATATACATTTTCAAAGAACTTAGTGAAAACCCCCAGGATATCTGCATCAGAGTTTACTATTTTGCCAGAGTCATTTTTAATAGCAGATATCTTGGATCTTTCCTTTTTGATCTTAAGATACAAAGCCAAAGCTTTACCAGCTTTATTGGATGATTGATATATTTTGGATTTAAATTTCAGCACCACACCACAAGCTTGTTCTGTGTATTTTTTGTTAATAGAGAAATTAACAGTTAGGATTTGTTTAATCAAAGCATCACTTTCTGTAGCTTTGTATCTTTTCTCTAGAGTTCGAAATACATCTTATAAGGCATCTCAATCTTTTCTGGCATCTTTCTTCCTTTTGACTACAAATGAGATGATATGTCTCCTTAGGGCAGCCGTATAGGCATCCCAATTATTGACCCGAGAGATGTCATCATCTTTGTTAATATGAAAGAAAAAGTGGTGAAATTCGAGAAAAGATTTTTGAAAGTTGCTATCCTGAAGCAGTGAGTTTTTAAATCTCCATCTGCTTATGTGATTTTTAACGCATCCCAATCCTATATTAGTAACTACAAGTAGAATGGTCTGATATTAGTGAGCATTCAATAGTGGAGTCAATTATTGGACATGCTAAGGATTTGGTGATGCAAATGTAATCAACGTGTGATAGTGAGTTATGTGGGAAGGAGTGAAAGGTGAAGTCCAGATCAGTAGAATGTGAGAGCCTCCATGTGTCAACAACTCCAAGCTCCGAAAACATTTTGTAAATTCGGTTTGTGACTTGCTACGTTTGAGTTACATGGGAATCGTCTATCAAGAAAGGGGTCAATAACGTTATTAAAATCTCCACAAAGTATTAAATTGGGAAGGTCTGATTGTAGATTTAATTGTTTAATTTCCCTCCAAAACTTGGGATTAGGGTTAGTGGGCCCATAAACATTGAGAATTGAGAACATTTGAGAGTTAATTGATAATTTAGCTAAAACCCATCTACCATTAGTATCTGTGCCCTTATGTAGGACCTGATGGTACCCTTTTTGATTAGGATTGCCACTCCATTATGTTTACCATCTGTCTGATTAGCTAATACCTTGCTTACCCAAAATCTCTTATTAATAGAATCCTTCACAGAAAAGGCGCAAGCCCCACGCGCCCAGAAGGAGAGAAATGATTGTGCGGCACGCATATTCATGGATTTTCAGAGGCATCAGTAGCTGTGGCGCAAGAAAAATCAAGCTGCGCCAGTAACGCCCCAACACGCCCCGCGCAGTAAAAAGCATGTGAAATGCCTAACATGGCACAGGCCCCCGTGCCATCCCTGTACCAGCATACAGCCCCTCTAGCAAAATCTTGTGAAAACTCTGTGCGTACCCCGGCCGCACCCCAGCAAAATCATATTAAAACTCTGTGTGTACCCTGGCTGCAGCCCAGACAAATTGTGTGAAAACTCAGCACGTACCCTGGCCACACCCCAGCCAAATAGTGTGTCTGCACCTAGCAATCCTCTGGAAGCAGACCCCTCCTGATTGGACACCGCCACCCCAGCCCCCCTCACTCATGACACCACCCTGCAAGCAGCCCCCTCCAGACCGACACCCCCAGCCCCCCTCACCCCTGCCTGCAGGCAACCCCCTCCACATGGGACACCCCTAGCCCCCATCACCAGTGACACCACCCTGCAAACAGCCCCCTCCACATGGGACACCCCCAGCCGCCCTCACCCGTGATGCCACCCTGCAGGCAGTCCCCTTCCGACTGACACCCCCAACCCCCTCACCCCAGCCTGCAGGCAGCGCCCTCCACATGGGACACCCCAGGCCACATCACCCATGACATCACCCTGCAGGCAGCCCCTCCACATGGGACACCCCCGGACCCTTCACCCGTGACACCACCCTGCAGGCAGCCACCTCCAGACTGATATCCCCAGCCCCCCTCACCTGTGATGCCACCCTGCAGGCAGCCCCCTCCAGACTGACACCCCCACCCCCCTCACCTCAGCCTGCAGGCAGCCCCCTCCACATGGGACACCCTCAGCCCCCATTACCCGTGACGCCACCCTGCAGGCAGCCCATCCACATGGGAAACCCTCAGACCCTCAACCATGACAACACCCTGCAGGCAGCCCCCTCCAGACCGATATCCCCAACCCCCCTCATCCGTGATGCCACCCTGCAGGCAGCTCCCTCCACATGGGACACCCCCAGCTCCCTCACCTGTGATGTCACCCTGCAGGCAGCCCCCTCCAGACTGACAACCCTACCCCCCTGACCACAGCCTGCAGGCAGCCCCTTTCACATGGACACCCCCAGCCCCCATCACCCGTGACACCACCCTGCAGGCATTCCCCTCTAGACCGATATCCCCAGCCTCCTTCACCGTGATGCCACCCTGCAGGCAGCTCCCTCCACAAAAGACACCCCTAGACCCCCTCACCCATGCTGCCGCCCTGCAGGCGGCCCCCTCCACATGGGACACCCCCAGCCCCGCTCACCCATGGCGCCACCCTGCCGGCAGCCCCCTCCACATGGGACACCCCCAATCCCCACTCACCCATGATGCCATCCTGCAGGCAGCACCCTCCACATAGGACACCCTCATCACCTGTGATGCCCCCCTGCAGGCAGCACCCTCCAGACTGCACACCCCAGACACTCTCACCTGTGATGCCACACTGCAGGCAGCCCCCTCCAGACCAGAAACCCCCAGCCCCAGTCACACCGTGATGCCACCCTGTAGGCAGCCCCCTCCACATGGGATACCCTAAGTCCCCCTCACCCGTGATGCCACCCTGGAGGCAGCTACCTCCACATGGGACACCTCCAACCCCCTCACCCATGACCCCACCCTGCAGGCAGCACCCTCTACTTGGGACACCCTAAGCCTCCCTCACCCATGACACCACCCTGCAGGAAGCCCCCTCCAAACTGGACACCCCAGTGCCCCTCACCCATAATGCCACCCTGCAGGCAGCCCCCTGCAGACCGACACCCCCAGCCATCCTCACCCCAGACTGCAGGCAGCCCACTTCACATGGGACACCCCCATTTCCCATGACGCTACCCTGCAGGCAGCCCCTCCAGACCGGACATCATCTGCATGCTGGCGCTGACATAGTGACACATGATCACTCCATCAAAGTTGTGTCATGCACCTTGACTGCCGTGTTGTGACACCACCCTAAACATCCACGGCCAAATGTATCTTGCAAACACAAACAAATGCATACACCTGGGCAACATCCTTGAGTGTGGAAGCTACTGAAACACAATTGCTGTCTGCAACCCTATCCCAACAAACACACGAGCCAAGTTAATGGTAAAGTGAGGCCCTGTTGGCCATGTTAGAATGTCATGTCAACAATCCCCATGGACAAATAGTCACACAGTGTCAGTAAAAAAGCTGCCTCAATGTGTGCCACATGAACAGACACTGCCCAGGTGTGTCACCACCTGAGCCTCAATGAGCTGCCATTACCAGAACAGATATCCCATATACACATCAATGTTCCTCCCATGTGTGCAGGACATGACATAAAATCACATCAAATGCCATGGCATTCAAAATCCACCTATACACAAGTGTCTGAAGGTGCAACTAGTCCAGGGAGGGGGAACAGACTGAAGACAGAGACAACGATCTTGGTAGGCCAGGTGACATTGAGATGGGGCCAGTGCATGGGAAGTGGGGAAGGAGAAAAGGGCAGGGAGAAGGGTAGTGGGCAGTGCAGTACATGGGAAGGACAACATAACAAATACAACAACTAAGAAAATCATCAACTGTGGCCAGCTGCTGGCAAGTGCAAGGCTAAGTGCCCACATCAGGTGTGAAGTGCAGCTAGGGGGCTGTTGGTACACATGAAAACAGTCCAAGAGTGGGGGGTGTCAGGGAGGAGGTGCGGGTGTGCAAGTGGTGGGTAAGGGGCCCTTAGTTCGAGGTCATAGGGTAGCCAAGTGACCAGTGCTGATTCAGACAGGGGTTCTGCAGGGTAGAGGATGCATAAAGCACAAGCAAAGAGGAATGACTTCAGTTCAGATTGGGTGCATGGAAATCAGCCAGTGTGCCACACACCCACACTGATGCATTGGTCAGCTGATGTGTAAAAACAAAGTAATGGCAATTTTGCATGCCAATGCAAGATGCAGATCAACACCAGAGCCAATGATAACTGTACAAAGACATGCTGGTGAAGGGCAAAGCAGGACATTTGTGTTACACAGCATCAAGCATATCATGTGCAAATATTGTGAACATGTACCACTCTCACAGTCACCCCACCCACCCCCCTCACAAACACATTGAGGGCCAATGCACAGTGATGCAAAACATGTGAAAACAAATGGCACTTGAGCGTGCACACCCAAACTCCCCCTTCACACTCATCCACTGGTCAACTAAATGTGTATATTCAGCATGCAAATGGATAGCAAACATGACACATGCATGCAAGTAAACACACACGACCAACAATGGTCAATACCAAGGACACTAAACAGACTAACAAAGCACACTGCTAAAAAAAGGTGAGAAACAATGACTGTGAGTAATGAAAATAAATTATATTTTACAGCTGTGTGAACATACACACTGGAAATGAAATTGGAAAATATGTACATGAATACAAAAATAATTCTGTAAAAATGTATGTGTCCATAGAATATATTTATAATAGTAGCAAAATGAAAAAGAAAAAAAAAACATTACTGCATGGTGTCCAAAAAAGTAGAATATCACAGAAAACTATGTACAAAAAAACATGGAGTAATGTACAAACTGTACTCCAAATTATAATATGAACAAAAGAAAACAACACACATTAACAACTATGTACAAAAAATGGAGTAAAGTACAAAAGCTCCAAAGAATAACTAAAAACAACGGAAACCTATATCTAAAGAGCGATTTACAAAGGCAGCGGGCTAGTGCTTCTCCTCACCATGCTCCCTCAATGTTTTGGGCAGGGCATCATCGTACACTGCATCCACTTCCCTTAGGCGGGCCTCCGCTCTCTCCTCGAGGGATTGCAGGGATTCCAACATGGTCCTCTTCATCCCCTCCGAATCCCTGCAAGTCTTCTTGAGGACCTCAACCCACCTCTCTGCCCGATGCAGTGAAATCTCCATCCTGGCTATGGTGAGTCTATCCTCCTGTGCCTGCTGCCTCTCTGCCTCATTTGCTGCCCGTACCGCTGCAATACAGAAGACATCCTTCTACGAAGGTCCACATTAGCATCCTGCCTGATGCCCGATATCTGCCTCCCTGAGATGGGATGCCCTGAGTATTGTAGCCTCCTACTTCGAGCCTGCCGCTGCCAAATTGCCTTGTGCCTGCTTCTTAAGGACAGCTTCAGGGCTGATGACATCACCCGGGGCCGTCATGCACATGCCCTGCTCCTGGGTGCCTGCTCTCCCTCCATTGCCAGAGCTCCTGTTGTAGGCTGGATCTGCGTGGTGACCACCTCAGTTGATCCAATGTCGACACCCAACTCAGACAGGGATGTCATCTCCACTAGACCGGCCGCTGGGGGTGGGACAGGTACACAGGGGGCACTGGTGGTATCTGGGCCAGAAGGCACCACGGAGGATGACTGGTGCACAGAGGAGGAAGGCGAAGAGGGGGGTCACATAAGTGGCCAGACCACGCACCCAATTCGAGACCAGGAACGTAGCTAGCCTGTTCAGGAGACGCCAAACCTCATTGTGATGATGTGCAAGCCCATGATTGTAAACCTGCACATCATCACGAATGACGGCTGTACGTCTCATGATACCAGCTAGCAGTGGTTCCACCCTGCTTTGGATGGCGAGATCCACAGGCATTGGTGTTTCTGTTTGTGTGGAAACATCCAACACCTGCGGATGGGTCCGGCCTGGGGCATGCCGGCAGGTGCATACTGGCGCAGTCGCAGGCACAGGGGCAGGATTAGGCACAGGCACCTCCATGGAGACCTGCACTGCCTCCTGCCCCTGAGTCTGGACTGCACCTGTCACACCCACCTCATCCCCCCCACCCGGCCCCATGGACTGGGCTGATGCAGCCTCCTCCCCCTCCAACCTGGATGACTCCCCAGCGTCTGCCACAGTGGATTGCCCCTGTGTGAGCTCACCTGTCCCTCCCGCTGCCGAGGAGTCCACGTCCACCTTGACCCTCTTTTACCTACCCTCAGCAGCTCCGGCCGATGTTTCTGATGCGGCAACAGTCGCCACGCTCCGCGATGACAAAATTAAGAAGGGGCGTGAATGGGCCTTGCATCTCTGCCTGGTGGAGGCATCCCTGCTGCCTTGCTCCACAGCACCTTCTCTGCCCTCTTCTTCCGACAGCACTGTGGATAAGGAGACATAGAACACAAACATCAGGGTACCGTACCTATGTGTGTTTGACTCAAAACATATGCACATAAAGTACACTGCCAAAGGTCACAACCGTCATCACACTCCACTACACACAGGTACATGCAATGTACATACATGCACATACTTGCACATACATGCACATACAGGTCTTTCCTTCAAAACAGACAATCAAATCCTTGGACATGGCACTGTCACCACCTGCAAATTGTGCATGCTGCACACACATGCATCGTGGGCCATACACATGTCATTCACACACATAACCTGACAGTCCTGAAGCAGTGCACTGAGCTATCACATCAGAGTCCCCTCAATGTCAATCTGGCAGCAAGAGTAGTGCACACATTCAAATGCACCAGTTACAGCCATTCTGGAGTGTTGGCCAGTCACACAGTCACATCTCAGACACATACACATGTACACCATGCCTGTTCATGATGTTGACGACAACACCCATATGTCACACCTCTCACACTGGCATGTATCAGACACATGTAAGCAACCATGATCACGTCGTAATATGCTGCATCACAACACATGTTGCAAAAGTAACACTGTTAGAATCAAGCATGCTTCATAGAACACATATGCAGCACTGTCAGAGACATGCACACAGACATCTGTACAAGAGGCACACTTGCCATAAAGCCAAGTTGCACACTCTCACCACACATCAAAATGCACATGCACTGTGGAGGCCAGCAACACATGGACACTTACCAGACGACTACAGACGGTGCTGCAAATCGATGACCTGGCGTGCAGCACTGGGTAAAACTTCTCCATGACCCACATGTCCATGGTGTTCAACCGGCCCCAGCGCCCCCCTTGGTTGAGACCAGCCTTGAGGAAGTGCCGGGCCTTATTGCGGGTCCTGGATTTCAGGTCCTCCCAGTGCTTGTGCATGTGGTGGAAGTCCTGGGGTGCCACCCCCTCTGCGTAGATGGCACCCACGATCTGGTCCCAGATCATCTTCCGTCCTTCCTTGCCGACTTGCTTTGGTCTGTGGAAGAGGGCATCATAATACCCCAGGACATGTTCCACCAGGATGTCAACTTCTCTGGCAGTGAAGGTGATAGCCCTCTGCCTTGCTGCTGTGGGGTTGCCACATGCCCCCGAAGATGTTGGTTCAGACATGGCAACCCCAGAGGCAGTTGTAGGTGGGCAAGATGGTCCTGGGGCTAGGCTATGGAGCAGTGCAGTGTTCTGGCATGTTGAGAGTCTTCTGGATCAGTAGAGGTGGTCACTGGTCCGACGACAGGAGCACTCGCAATAGCTGTACAACAGGCACTTAAATTGCAGGGCACGTGGGTAGCAGGCACACACAGTGGGCAGGCAGCAGCAGATGGCTCATAGGAGGCAGCTCAGGGCAGTAGGAGGCAGGTAAATTGGCTGGTAGGCAGGAGCGTGGGTCTTCCGTGTTATTCGCGTGGGCAGCCGGAAACAGAGTGACGGGTACTCTGCATGTGAGGAAACAGCACGTTAGCGTGAAATTAGAGGAAAGGGCCTAAGCACGTAAGTTACGTGACACGCGGTGAACGTTGGGCGTTCACATTCAGAATCAGGATAAAGGGGTGCGTAGGAGAACATCACATGCTTGTGTGAGTTATAGCGGACGGACGTGTGGACTTCGTAGATATTCGGGGTGCCAATGCGATCTGTTCACTACTGCAACAGTGCAAGCTTCTTGTTTTGGTGGGGGTTTGGCCTACGCGCACACGCGCGTATACTTTTCCCTATTTTCTCAGGCTAACGCTGAGTCACGTATGCATGATTCATACTCTGGGTGTCCCTGTGTATCGCATACCCCCATTCTCAACATCAGAGTAGCTTACCTGGGCTTCAAGTATACATTTTTCGTGTTGCTGGGTGCCACGGAGTAGTGTGTAATGCATTATTTTTTCATGTCAGCTATCTAGGGGTCGTGCACACGCATTTTTGATATTTTCAGTGCCTGTGTGTTACGCGTACCATTCATTTTTTCAACAGGGGTGATATTGAGCCTTTCTGGACCACACTAGTACGTTTTCCATCACAGATGTTCCCTTACTGTAATTTCCCAGGACAATTGCCATCTTCACCTCAATTTGTACATCTCCATCAGTACAATGAGTGGGAAGGGCACAAGAGGGAAGGGTGGCCGAGGTGTCAGAGGTGTCCGAGGTGACCGAGGTGTCCAGGGTCGGGGACATGCAGGGAGCGCTATGCCCCCCACCCAACAGGGTCAGGGAGCTGCAGGTGATCCTGATGGCCCCGGCACCCAGTGTCCGGGAGCTGCAGGGGCAGTTGTAGTCCCCACCACTCAGACTCAGGGACCACCAGCCATGCCTGTCGTGGTCACAGCCCAGGTCCACATAGATGCAGTATCAGATGGCATCCGTGCACCAAAGGGAAAAGGACGGGCAGTGAAAGCACCTGGCACCAGCACCCAAGGTCTGGGAGCTGCAGGGTCATCTGCTGTCCACACAGCAAGGGTTAGGAAGCTGCAGCGACAGCTGCAGTCCCCACCACCCGGGCTCAGGGTCCCCTAGCCAGGACTGTAGTGGTCATGGACCAGGTCCACCGAGACGCATGGGCAGATGTTGCGTCCAAGGGGAAGGGACGTGCAGTGAAAGGACCTAGCATCAGTGCCCAGGTACTGCTGCCTGCAAAGCAACCTACTGTCCCAGCATCAGTGGGTGACCCGAGTACTCCCAGCCACAGAGGGTCTGCACGACCTTCAAAGAAGGCGAAGCATGCTGTAGCGGAACATGCTCAAACCCAAGGCACGGCACAGGAGACCACCACATCGAAGAAGAGGAGCTTCAATGAGGAAGAAATTCAGATCCTCATGGACTACGTGCGGGAAAACTACTGTGACATGCCCATGCAGTCAGGGAGCACACATACGCCTGCTCACGGTATGGCCAACTGGCAGCGAGTCACGGATAGAATCAACACATTGGGGAATGAGAGGCGCAAGGTTGTGAAGCGCTGGAATGACCTCTGGCGCCGAAACAAAAAGAAGCTGGGTGCCATCTTCGCCTCGATTCTGGTGACTGGAGGTGGGCCACCACTAGAGGATGAGGAACTCACTCCACATGAAGAGGTCAATAATGAGTTGATTGATGTGGAGCACATCCAAGGCATTGGAGCGGTGCCGAATTACGAGGCAATGCCCGGTGAGTAATGTAGCCTGTGCATCCAGGATATGTGTATGTCGTTTGAATGAAGTGTTATGATTGTCTGCCACTTATGCCTGCATTTACATGACTGCCATGGGTGAACCATGTCATGATGTACTGACACGTGCATGCTGTCCTGCAGACTGCATACAAATGATGTGCTGCACACTGTTACAAGCCTCATCACCACACCTGCCCCCACCTTTGCTGTCATTCTCTGGCCAGCCTCTCTTGGCCCTCTTCGTGCTCCAACCTGTGATGCCGGATAGCTTGTGATAATCCTCCACTACACACTCTCCTTCTCTCCTCACATCTCCGATGTCTCTGAGAGGTCACACTAACAGCTGCACCTCCTCAGAGGTATTCTTCCTTTCCTCTCCTTCCACCAGCAGCTCACTGTCTCCAGAGGACTGGTAATTCCTATGCCGGGCTACTGCAACTGCCTCTTCCATGGATTGAGTGCTTCTAATCTCTTCCCTCTGCAACTCATCCAGAACAGGACTTTGAGAATTATCCTTTTGTCTTGGGGCCAGGTATTGTATCGCCCCAGGACTGTGAACATGGCACTGCCTCCCAGTGGCTACGACTGTTCCATTTCAAAACCCTGTGCATTGTCCACAAGGCCTTATGAGTCCTGGGGCTGCACTTCATTAAACTCTATTTTCGAAGTAATCTTCCTTATCATGGTCTTAAATCATCCCTCTCCTACTCCCTCAGGGTCAGTTGCTTCTCCTACCAAAGAATTGGTGGTTGATGTCTTACTTCGGCTGGGGCCTCCCTCTGGTATAGCCTCCTTGCCTCAATGGGACTGTGGGTGAACCTTCTGCGGGTGTGGAGGCTCATCTGATACTTCCTCATGTGTTGTGCTTTCTCTCCTCCTCTCCCTTGCTGAAGTCCTGGAGGACTTTGAGAATGCACTGGTCACCTGGCCACACTCTGATCTCCGACATGGGCCTCTGAGCCACCAGTTGAACCCATGCACTGTGTCCATGGCATCCCCCGCACTTTGGGGCTTTTACTGTATCCCTACAACCCACTACCAGCACTTGACACCTGATGTATGCACTTACCCTTCCAATGCCACCAGCCCGCCGCATTTCAATTACTGGTTATGTTGGTATATTTTTATTTGATGCTGTTCCCATGTACTGCACAGCCCCCTCCCACTTCCACCCCCGGTGTACCCTTCACCCTGCCTCTTCACTTGCATGATCTCAATGTCACCTGCCCTCATGAGATTGGTCGGTCTGGCTTCAATCTATTCCACCACCCTTGAATTTTCGTACCTTGTGACACTTGTGTTTGCACTTTGGGAATGACATGTCATGTCACATCCATTGAACATGGCTCTGGGACAGTAGTCAGCAAGTACCGTCTCATGCTATTTGACAGTTCAGGCATGGCTATACTACATGGCATCTGTGTATTAGCATCAGTAATGTTAGTGACTCAACTATGCCAGTCAGGAGCTTGTGTGTGAAGCAGGTGCTATGCACCATGCACTCCATGTGGTGTTAAGCCCTTCCACACACATCCAGGGCTGGTTTCATGCTACCCATGCCTTCCATTAAAACTGCCAATGTACGGGACTTTGTTTATGTGTTGCAGGACAACATTGTGATACCTATGTGTGTAGGCTATGCTATTTACATGGCTCTTCATGTTTTTTTATGTCCATGTAAAGGTGATGAGGCACCGGATGAAGAGGAGGAGGTTGAGGAGGAAATGGATACTGAGCTGCCATGGAGCAGCAGTGGAGGATGTGGTGGGGAAGCCCAAGATAATCCACTGGTGCAACAGTCCATCCCGGGTCTGACTCAGTATGAGTCCACCTCTGATGACAGCTGTAGCTCTGGTGCTGAACCAGATGTGGATTCCTCGATTCTGTTGCAGGTGAGTGCATCAAGTGTTGATGCTGTTTTAGCCCCAGCATCTGCAGGGGGGCACGTCCCCTCACAGGGCCAGTCAGTGTTGACACATCCGTCTGTGGTGGTTATGGCTGCAGGGTCACGCTCCGCAGTATTGTGTCCTGGTCCTGGGACAGCTGAGCAACGGAGGGATGCAGTCCTGCAGCCACACATGGCTGCAGCACATCAAGGGCCATGCTCCCTTGGGTCAGGTCGGCTTGGGGCCCGCACACGCGGTGGCCATGTAGCGGCTGGCGATACAGTGTGGGAGCAGTCCATGTATACTGTTGCACAACAACATGGTGCTTCCTATGAAATGTTGGGTCAGGGCATGGATAGGGTGGTCAATTCCATGATCCCCCCAGCAACACAGGTAGAGCACCAGCTGCAGGCATTGCAGTCCACATGCCGCTCACACAGGCTGCACATGGAGGCCAGCAACAGGAGCCGACGGGCGGAACTGAGGTCTCTGCAGGCATCCCTGATTTCAGAGGGTCGGGCCCATGGGGAAATCCTGAGGCAAGAGTTTCTGGCCCTCAGAGCTACACTGGAAGTGCTAGAGGCAGCCCGCAGTGCACAGTTTGAACAGCAGATGCGACTGTTGACTCGTACCATCTCAGAGGAACTCCGTGCATCCCGCAGGTGTTGCATGCGGTCCTCTGAGGCATCATGTTGCAGATGCATTCATCTCAGTCCCACATGGCCGCTACCATGGAGGAACAGGCCAGGGCTATGCGTGGTGAACCTCCCTTACCACTACCACCTTCACATGCTTCACAGGAAGGTGGCGACAGCAGCGACAGTCCTCCCACTCCATGATAGCCATGTGGCCAATGAACCCATGGAGTTTTTTTTTTTCAACATCCACACATGTAGGTGTTGACGTGCCCCCTGCACCTCCACTGTCCTGGGTCCCCCCTGACCCTCAGTGCATCATGGGCATTTCTGATAATTTTTTTCTTGTTTTTCCCCTTCTGGACCTTGGTGACTTTACTGCCTATTTTACCCTGTTTATTCTAGTTGCCATTCTTGTGTCCGCATATGTTGGTCCTTTGTTCATAGTTAAACTGCTGGTGTTCATAGCAGGCCATCTGTGCTCCTTCCCTTCCCTTGTCTTACCTGTGGTCTATTGCAAATTTATGTGACAGTGTGTTGCATTCTGTTCCATCGAAGGGCATCCAATACCGGCTTGTCTCGTGTTAATACAGTCCTTGTTTGTGCCTCAGGGTCCAGACACAGAAGATACTCCTGCTTCCCCTTTCCATGGACTTGCAAGGAGTGCTGCATGTAAAAGTAAGTTACACAGAGGCATTGGGCTTCCATTATTATTCTATGTGTGGCCAGTCTGAAGTCCAACCTGTCTATACACACCAAGTGGGTTTCATCATTGGTTGTCCACTGCATGGCCACCACCCCTTTTGTTGTTGGACACTGAGATCCATCCTTTGTTCCTGTTCCATCTTTATGAATTGCCTTGCTTACCTCCAGTACTCTTTGCCATCCTGCTGTATGCACTTACCCGCTCCATTTAATTAGCAGAGCTCCACACAAACTACAAGGGTGCCCTGTGTAAATTATGACACATTAAGGCACTTGTGCAATTATGATGAGTCACTGTCAGACAGATTCACTATTGGGTCCAGAGTTTCTGGTATGTTGTACTGGGCAATTGATGTTCCTGTCTGCATTATCATTTTGATATGTGAGCGTGTGTTATTTCTGTACTTGTTCCATTCATCGTTGAGCGCTTTGTGACAGTAGTGTTATGTGTTGGCCATTTATTTATGTCTTTTGACGTTGCATGCCATGGCATGGTGTGCAAAACACTTCACATGACATGTGGGAGGGTTTATGTGACATACCGGCATTTAGATGTGTACTTTGACGTGTTGTTAGTGGCATACTCCATCTTCCATGTGTTCCTTTTGTGCACACCAGATTGAATTAGTTTAAGTTCTAAGGGATGCACACAATATAGCACTTCCAAGGACACATTCTCAGGTGGTAAGGTTGGAATGGATGATTGTCCCTTTATCGTAATTGAATGGCACCTGGAATGTGCCTGGGCTGTGTGCACTCTGCAGGGGTTGGATTTTAGGTGTAAAATGTAGCCACAAGCTGGGTACCGGCAGCCTCGCCACGTGCCCTTTCCCCGACCATGCGCAGCCGCCGTGCACATGGTTTGGGATGTGGGGGCACCACCATGTCCACTGGTACACTACACAGTGTTGCAACATTGTACAGGACACATGCTGCCACAATGATCCTGCACACTACTGGTGATGCATATAGTAGCTCAACAACAGAGTGGTCAAGGGAGCGGAAGCGTGACTTGAGCACTCGGAATGTGCACTCCACTATGGCCCGATTTGCAGTATGGGCTGCGTTGTATCTTACCTGGGTGGTGTGGCGGGGTTCTGTATTGGCGTCATCATGTAGGTGCGCAGAGGGTAGGCACTGTCCCCTGTAGAAGTGACAAGGTTGGTCAGTGGTGTGCTTTTGTCTGTGTATGACATGCATGCATTTGCAGGGCCATTTCTACTCACCAATGAGCCATGTGTTGCCACGCCTCCCAGCGTCCAGGGCCCGGTATAGGGGTGACATTCTGAATATGAAACTATCATGGGTGGACCCTGGATTGTTTGCATATACAGAAGTAATGGTTCCCTTGGTATCACATACAACCTGCACGTTGATGGAATGCCAGTGCTTGCGATGGCGATAGATGTGCTCTGTGGCCCTAGGTTGACATAGGGCCACATGGGTGCAATCGATGGCACCAAGCACTTCAGGGAAGTGTGCCACCCCGTAGAAGTCCTGGACCACGGCCTGCCTTTATGCGGGTGTTCCGGGCATATATATGTGCCTGCAAACTGAGGGGCGTACAGTCATGATTGCCAACACCTGGTGTAGGCAGCGTGACTGCATGGGCTGAGAAATGCCCCCAAATATGGCAGTTGTCTGCTGAAATGACCAGTGACCAAAAATGCAGTACATTGAACACCTTTTCCAAGGGGCTCAATGCTTGGGAGCACAGGGTGGGTGATGTAAGGTCATCTTCCCACTCCGTGACCAGGTCTAATATGATATGAGGTGGAAACCTATACCTGGCATAGACCTGGTCATCAGGCATCCCAGAATGGCTGGTCCTGGGTAGAAGAATGCAGGCCCTGGCCATCCTCTTCTTCCTGCAGTGTCCCACAATCACTGCTGTGAAAAATGGTACATTAATCGTAGCAGTATACGCACATTGGTTGTTCGCGGGCCTTTTTATGCATTGGTTTTCATGTGCAGTGACGCTTACACCTGCTTTCGCATGGCAGACATGTTTCCGGATTTCCACGTCTCTATCCACGTGCCGGAGAGCCCTGTTCGATTCCATGAATATGTGTTGTTAGCACGCCTATGGGCATTGCAGGGATTTTACTGCGGTACTTCCCACGTTACGCCCACATTTTCTCTTATTGTTCCCCATTCCACGTGTTCCGCCCCCTTTTTAGGTGACTGTGCAAGACGGTATGCCCCTTCGCTAGGCGTCTTGCGCAAGGCGTTTATAGTGTTGCAGTGATGTGTTGGACCCGTGCGGATTCCTCGCAAATCTTTGGTAAGCACCGCACATTGGGCCTCATTCCGAGTACCGCGCTAACCAATGGCGCTATTAACGCCTTGGTTGACGCCGTACCCGGACCGGCAGCGCCTTGTTGGATGGCGGAATTACCGCCCCATTCCAAGGTTGGCGGGGCGGTAATTCCCCATTCACCAAGGCTCTTCCCCATTCCCAAATGAGCCCCCATAGGGCTCAATGGGAATGGGGAAGATGCAAATAACAGTGACCGTTCATTACGGTCACCGTTATTGGCTTGGAGGCCCCTTTGCGCCCTCGACTTTAACACCTGCTCAAAGCAGGCGTTAAGGGCGAGGGCGCAAAGGGAACTCGGAGTATGGCGGTAAGGGATTACCGCCACCGGTCTCGTTACCGGTGGCCGCTATCCCTTACCGCCATACTCGGAATGAGGCCCATTGTGTTCCATGAATCGACAAATGGGCGCTTGCACGCATTTTCACACGCAAGTCACCCTTTTTCGGCGCTTATTAATTCCATGAATCGGACCCATTGCCTTTTAATTAGGTTGTTAAGACCTTGAACACTCCATGTCATACATCTCCGGGTCATAATCTAGAAAAGGCTAATAATAGTAATATTAGACAAGGTAAACATGAAAAACGAGTCCATAGTCAAAGTGCCTTCCGCTTATCCAGAGATTTACAGATTCTAGAACAAAGGTAGGGTTGCAAACATTTTTATAATGTGATAAAAATGGGTATAAAAAAGAAAAAAAGAAAAAAGGAAAGGACCAACATTGCAACATCTGACAGTAGGGTGTAATCGAGTGGAAACATGTAGCGTGATGGTGAGCGATATATTCCCACCCAGTAAATATGAGAGAATGAGATAGAGCAAAAATAAAAGGCTCAAAAATCAGAGTCTCAATGCCAAATGCCATAAGGGGGTGTAGGCGCATACCACAGAGGGCTAAACAGCGAACAAAACCATAGAAAGAGTCCGCTCCAGAAGGGCCTTAAATTGACAGTTCCAGAGGGATAATTATCAAAGGAATTCCTCTCAAAGTAAGCAATGAGGCAGAAACCGGCCATGTGGAAGGGGAATTATGTGTCACTGGCGTTTCCTGTATCCATCGCTTCCTTCTTTTTCAGTCTTATGTAGTACTTTAAATTGGCTGGGTTCTCGAATGAAGATGTCTTACCATTAACGTGACCTTGAAAATGTATGGGTGGATCAAACCATGTCTAGCATTTAGTTGCTTGAGTGCAAGGCGATATGAGAGTAGATCTTTTCTCTGCTGGACTGTGATCTTGGACACATCTTGTGAAATAAATATCTTGTGACCATTCCAGATTAGATGATCTATCCTTTTAGCATGCTACAGAATCAATTGGAGTTGAGTGTATTCAAGGAGCAAGACAATTATTGTTCTTGGTGCGTTTTTCCTTATATGATTCTGTCCTTTTAGATACAATCCTATGTGTCCTTTGAATATTAAGGGCAATGGGCGGCTGCAAGTTCAAAATGTTTGTGAGGTTTTTTTTAAGGAAGAGAGTTACATTCTCCCTTTCCACTCCTTCTGGAAAGCTAAAGACAGGCAGGTTATTCAGACGATTTCTATTCTCCAAGTCTTCATTTTGTTTCTGACGGGTAAGAATGGATTGTACGATATGAGTAACTCGAGTAGTACCATCTTCAGCCACGCTCACTCTTTTTTCTACTTCTTCAATTCTGTTCTCAAAGTTCACCCATTCTTCATCTAATTGTTGGAGTTTAGTGGTATTGGTCTCCATAAAGGGTTTGAGTGCTCTAATTTCGAGTAAAATAGTTTCAATATTTGATTCCAAGATTGTTTGAGCAGGAGGAGGGGAGTCACTTTTTGGCCTTTTTAAAGTAGCCGCTGATGTTTCTTTATTAGCACAGCCTTTTGCTTGATTTTTTTGTGAGGGCAACTTGAAATGTAGTTCAGGGCAGCAAGGGGGTGTTTAAACTGCACCAGACATGTCAAAGTTTGTTTGACTCTAGTTATATTTCAGTGCTCAGGTCACCACAGCATATCCTTCCAGGTTGTTGGGGTGAAGTAATTTACAGAGGGCCACCATTAATTCAACTTCAATAGAAGATGTGCAAGGCACAGAAAAGCGCACTGTGCAACGTTCATCCCAGAAGACCAGTTAGCCACCTCCTTTATATGAAAACCCTGGGAGAGTTTTCTTATAGAATATTCATGTATTCATTGGATATTCATTAATCCAAATAATCAGTTGTGCAATAACAAATCATGGATATAATTGATAGCGGGTAAATGTCACTTATTGACAGGGTAATTCATAGAATTCAGCGCACAAGTGGCGCACGAGGCTGGCGCACAGTGTGCGCGTGCGACTTTCTGCACCGGCCGCCTGCGCTAAAATCCATTTCCACGGACAGCGTATTCATGGATTTTAGCTTCCAAAACCAGCCGTGGTGCAGAGTGGTGCAGCGACCCTGCAGCAGCGGCAGTTAAGCCCCCAACCCCTCCCCGTGCGCCATGCACAATGCACAAATCCCGTACATGGCGCACAGGCCCCCAACCACGAAAACGCCTGTAAAACTCCCTGCACACCCCTCCGAATACACATACCACGCTGCACAGGGAGTCTCACACGCAATTTGAGCGGGGTACGTGTATAACTGGGGTTCGCGGGAAGTTTCACACGCGATTGGAGTGGGGTACGTGTATTTCATGGGAGCGCTGGAAGTTTCACACATGATTGGAGCGGGGTACGTTTATAACTGGTGTTCGAGGTAAGTTACGCAATCAATTGGAGCGGGGTATGTGTATTTCGGGGGTGCACAGGAAGTTTCACATGCAATAGGCCCTGTGCGAGTGGGGTATGTGCATTACTAGGGTGCGCGGGAACTTACACACGTGATAGGCCCTGTGCCAGTGGGGTACGTGTATTTCGGGGGTTCACGGGA
This sequence comes from Ambystoma mexicanum, assembly GCF_040938575.1. Classification (NCBI taxonomy): domain Eukaryota; kingdom Metazoa; phylum Chordata; class Amphibia; order Caudata; family Ambystomatidae; genus Ambystoma; species Ambystoma mexicanum. The sequence continues at coordinate 1,058,575,795 of NC_090929.1, read as the reverse complement.
AGTTTCACACGAGATTGGAGCGGGCTACGTGTATTTCGTGGGTGCGCTGGAAGTTTTACACGCGATTGGAGCGGGGTACATGTATAACTGGGGTTCGCGGGAAGTTTCATATGCGATTGGAGTGGGGTACGTGTATTTCGTGGGTGCGCTGGAAGTTTCACACGCGATTGGAGCGGGGTATGTGTATAACTGGGGTTTGCGGAAAGTTTCACATGCGATTGGAGCGGGGTACATGTATTTCGGGGGTGCGCAGGAAGTATCACACGCGATAGGCCCTGTGTGAGTGGGGTACGTGCATTACTGGGGTGCACAGGAAGATTCACACGCGATTGGCCCAGTGCGAGCGGGGTACGTGTATAACTGGGGTGCGTGGGAAGTTTCACACGCGATTGGAGCAGGGTACGTGTATTACTGGGGTTCGCGGGAAGTTTCACACGCATGTCCCCCAGCACCCCCACCACCCAGCAGTCAGGGGCACCTGCCAGCAGGCCCCCACTCATGTCCCCGAGCACCCCCACCCCCCAGCAGTCAGGGGCACCTGCCAGCAGGCCCCCACTCATGTCCCACTCATGTCCCCCAGCACCCCCAGCCCCCAGCAGTCAGGGGCACCTGCCAGCAGGCCCCCACTCATGTCCCACTCATGTCCACCAGCACCCTTACCCCCCAGCAGTCAGGGACACCTGCCAGCAGGCCCCCACTCATGTCCCACTCATGTCCACCAGCACCCCCACCCCCCAGAAGTCAGGGGCACCTGCCAGCAGGCCCCCACTCATGTCCCCCAGCACCCCCACCCCCCAGCAGTCAGGGGCACCTGCCAGCAGGCCCCCACTCATGTCCACCAGCACCCCCACCCCCCAGCAGTCAGGGGCACCTGCCAGCAGGCCCCCACTCATGTCCCACTCATGTCCCCCAGCACCCCCACCCCCCAGCAGTCAGGGGCACCTGCCAGCAGGCCCCCACTCATGTCCCCCAGAACCCCCACCACCCAGCAGTCAGGGGCACCTGCCAGCAGGCCCCCACTCATGTCCCCCAGCACCCCCACCCCCCAGCAGTCAGGGGCACCTGCCAGCAGGCCCCCACTCATGTCCCCCAGCACCCCCACCCCCCAGCAGTCAGGGGCACCTGCCAGCAGGCCCCCACTCATGTCCACCAGCACCCCCACCCCCCAGCAGTCAGGGGCATCTGCCAGCAGGCCCCTATTCATGTCCCACTCATGTCCACCAGCACCCCCACCCCCAGCAGTCAGGGGCACCTGCCAGCAGGCCCCCACTCATGTCCACCAGCACCCCCAACCCCCAGCAGTCAGGGGCACCTGCCAGCAGGCCCATACACATGCCCCCCCTACATGAAATACAGATGCACAATCATGTCCCACTTCTACACCAAAATACCACAGCACGCCACCCCATTCTTGAGACGCAATGATTTCCCAATCCACCTCACACTGACATGCCTATCTCAGGACACAAACTAATAGTCAACTATGTACATCAACACATGTCCATCACACACACCCACTGGTTGGCATTGATTGTGCAAACCCACATTTTCACATGCATCAACCCAATGAGCGAATCCCACACATGGAACTAAAGTATGAAAATGTATTATGTACAAAAAAAAATCAAGGACATGAAAGCATAAAAAAACAGCAAACATGAAATGAAAAGCATGTGCAAAAGATGAGTAAATGAAAAGTATAACCAATCCAAACAAATCCGAAAGAAAAGTAGTCCAAACTCTCCCTCCAACAACGCAAATCTAAAGGAAACGTAAAAAGAAAAATCCATTGATCCATGGTGAAATCAAATGAAAAAGGTCAAAATAATCCATTGTCCAACTATGTACAATCCATTGTCAAGGGTCCATGAGCCCAACGAAAGAAATGAAACCTACCTAATAAACTACCTAATAAAAAAACTATATACAAATGTGTGTGGCATAGTCCATTCACCACAAATCAAAGAAAAAGGAAAAGGAAACCTAACTCTTAAAAACTATTTATGGCAGCGGGCTAGTCCGACGGCTCACTTTTTGGATGTCCCGGGCCAGGGCATCATCAAACTCCCGCTCAATGTCCTGGAGGCGGTCCTCTTCAATGGCCCTGAGGGTTCGCAGGGACGATGACATGTTCACCTCCAACTGCCGGTGAATTTCCTCGAGGCACTCAGTGCCCTCCGCATGGAGTTCTCCGCCCTGACCATTGTGAGCTGTGCCTCTTCCGCCCGCTGCCGCTCCGCATCTATGGCGTGGCCCAACCGCTGCCACATGGAAGACACTTGAAATCCTGGGTCCTCCTGCCCTCTGGCCGATGCCTGCCCCTCCGATGTTGAAGGCCCCGAGCCATCATTCCTCCCACCATGTTGCTGCTGCTGCTGTGTCTGTGCCTGCGCCCTGGCTCTTGCTGCCTGCACGTCCTACTCCGGCTGGGGTGCAGTTGTCGTGGTGGCCACCCCTGCTGGACGTTCGACTCCCGACTGTGGCAGGGATGTGTCCTCCACCAGCCTGGCCGCTGGGTCAGAGGCAGCTCCACAGGGTACCCAGGTGATACATGGGTTGGAAGATGGCATGGAGGACGACTGGCGCGCAGGTGGTTCAGGTGAGGAGGTGGTCGCAAGAAGGTCCAGCACATGGAGGAATCCAGCACCGGTGACCCGTCCCAGCAGGTCAACGTGGTCAAAGAGGCATCCGAGATGATGTGCAGTCTCTTCACGAAAAGGCCGCAGGTCACCTCGCATGCCCCGTTGACGCAACGCTATCCCGGCCAAGACAGGCTCAACACGGTCCCTGATAGCCACGTCCACAGGGAGAGGAAGGCCAGTTGTTGTGTGCTCAACCCCTCCCTGAAAACGGGTCTGGACGTAGGCATCCCTGCTGGTGCCAGATGATGCAGTGACAGGATCAGGGACAGGATTGCACACAGGCACCTCTGTGGAGGCCTGTACTGCCTCCTGTCTGTGCCCCATGCACTGCACCACTAGCACCAGTGGAATCCCCACCTCCAGACCCCGTGTGTGTCCCTTCTGCGGCCTCCTCCTCCACCAAACCCCCCACCAACCTGGATGACTCCGTGCCATCTTCCTCCATTGGACCCTGTGGGGTCGCAGCTGCCCCTTCTGCTGCCGAGGAGTCCACCTCTGACCTCCGCCTCTTGGACCTACCCTCAGCAGCTGCGGCCTGGGATGCGGCACCAGACTCCTCACTGCCCGATGAGATGACAATCTGGGAGGGGAGCCAGGCCTTGCGTCTCTGGCTGGTGGTGTGATCCCTGCCGCTGTGCTCCACAGCACCCTCTCCGCCCTCTTCATCAGTTGACCCTGCATACAGGGAGAGATAAAACACAGACATCAGGGCACTGTACAATGGACTGATACAAACATGACAGTTGCACATGAGTGGCAGTGTCAAACTTCAGACATGGCATCACACTCCACCACACACATGTCATTTCAACTCACACACATGAGCATTTCCACAGCAATATTGCACCAGGCAGCACAATCCATACACATACAGCAGCATGAACAGCCGAAGGTGAGCCTGACATCACATGAAACACATGGAGTGCACTAGACATGCACACACACTACTACACTTACATGCATGTCTACATCTCCTCCAACTGTCGCAGTGATGTGATCGCCATGCATGTCACATCTGGCGTTCAGCCTTCTACATATCAGTGTCACGTGCATCCATGTTGCATCACAGTTGCACACTTGTCAAATACACACACATGCACATGTACACAGTGCAGATACATGCAGCAGGAACCACCATCCATGTGTGACACCACAACCATGCCAACGTACATACACAGAAAATCAAATATGTGTGCTCCCACACCTGCATTAGCACAGCATGCGTACCAACACATACACCATCAATGTGTCTCACACCTAAGAGGACTCACATGTGGCAGCCTCACGCCCCTGTTCATACACATCCCTACATGGCCCTACGAAAACACATGTGCAACCTGCACACTACTGGCACACCACCACACGCACAGCGTCCAATCAGTATGCATGTACACTTACCACTCGACTCCAGACGGGTCTGCCTCTCAAGGACCTGGACGTGGAGCGCTGGGCATATGTGTTCCAGGACCCTCCTTTGGTGGTCAGACAGGTGGCCCCGGCGCCCCTTGGCATCCGCTGCCTTCAAGAGGTGCCGGGCCTTGTTGAGGGTCCTGGACCTGAAGTCCTCCCAGCGCTTCTTGACATGTTGTAAGTCGCGGACTGCCACCCCCTCCACGTTGATGGCAGTCACGATGTCCATCCAGATCCTGGTCCGTCCTTCATTGTTGGCGTGCAAAACTTCCAAAGAGGGCATCATACTGCCCCAGGCCTTGCTCCACCAGGACACTAACTTCCCTGGCACTGAAGCTGGTGGCCCTCTGCCTCTCTGGCTGGGGGTTGTCAGTGGTGACAGATGGTGCTGTGCCCGACATGGCAACCCCAGAGGCAGGAGTGGGTGGGCAACTGGGTCCTGGGGCTGGGCTGTGGAGCGATGGTATCCCAGTCGGGAGTCTTCGGTTCCAGCAGGGGTGGTCACACCCCTGGCTGACGTGCAGGCAGCAAATAGCAGGGCACATGGGCAGCAGGCAGTCAGGCAGCAGCAGATGGCAGGTGGGAGCGTGCTTGGGGGTCTGTGCAGCAGTAATTCGGCCTTCTGGGCAGGAACGTGGTCTTCCGTGTGTTGTTGCGTGGCCAGCTTGATACGGAGTGATTTGGCACGTGAAAATCTTGCACGTCAGCGTGTAATTCGAGGAAAGGCCCTTCGCGAGTTAGCGCGTCAGCACACGTATGCGGTTTCATTGGACCAAAGGCCCTTAGCACGTAAGCGCTTCTGTGACGTGACTCGCGCGGGCGTTTCCCTCGTGACGTGGGCATAGTGGTTCAGTGCGCGTGAAAAAACTGCACGTCCGCGTGTGAATGCGTGTAATCCGAAAAAAGGGCCTACGCGTTTAAGTGACGACACGCGCGGTCATTTCCATCAACACGGGTGCATGTTCATTGTACACGTCCAAAAACTGCACGTCCGAGTGTCAGCTCGTGTAATTGGAGGAAAGGGCCTTAACGCGTACACGCTTGAGTGACGCTGTACGTGTGGGCCGCTTTAAAAGGTACGTGTAGGACACCATTCCCTTGTACGTGCTTTTCGTGGAGAGTGAGTGGGTGAATTCTGTACTTCTTGTCGGTTCGCACGCGATTACTTCACATCGTTTCAAGTTCGTACTCTCTGTTAGCTCTGACAGCGTTCTTTATTTTTTTTAGGGCCTGCTTCCTCAAACAGCATTCACTTCTTCTTTTGTCCTGTCTTCTCAGACAGCGTACAATTCTTCTTTTGGCGGGGGTGTTGCCTTTTTTTCACGTTATTTTTCCAGGCAGACGGTGAGTCGCGCACACATTTACCAACTGTGCGTGCCCCGTGTTTTGCATACCTCTTCAGAGGTCATTGTAGGTTGCGTGTAACACGCGTACACTTGTTTTTGTGTTTCTGGGTGCCACAGCATAGTGCGGGTTCATTTTTCCACGCACGTGGTCTACGAGGGGTTGCGTGCATGTTACTTTTTTTGGGGTGCATGTGCGTTGCGTGACCCGTCATCTTCCCCCAGGGGTCACAAACAGCCTTGCTAGAGAACTAGGGTATGAATTCCATCTAGTACCCTACCCCTTTCACCCCCAATTGCCCAGGACAATTGTTTAGTGCAACTCCCATACGCACAACAACATCAGTGCCATGGTTGGGAGGCAACCAAGCGGTAAGGGAGGCAAATCTGGCCGACCTCCAAAAGGTGGGCGTGGTGGGCGCGGCAGGGGACATGACCAGGATTTGCAGGGTGCCTCTATACCCCCATGTGTGGAGGACCAATCAGGGACACCCATGCTCCCCGCCCCCATGGTTGAGGGAAACGTGGCTGACACCATCCCAGCTCAGCCCTTGTGGGACCAGCCCATTGTGGCACCTGACCCGGCACAGGATGACTCCCAGGCTGACTTCCAGGTCAGCAAGTCTAAGCCACGTGTGCCGGTGCAAGTTGGTTTCACCAGGCCACGTGGATCTGGGGCAGCAATGTCATCTGCTGCCCCAAGTAGGCAGGGTGGGGAGGCTGCAGGGGCAGCTGCAGCTCTATCCACCCCAGCTCTGAGTCTTCCAGCTGGGACAGTGTCGGTCCTGGTCCATCAAACTGACGTTACCCTTGCCAACATCACACTTCAGCCAATGCCTACACTAAGACCTATGGTCATTGTGCCTTCGCACACTCCCAGTACCCAGTCCACCTGCGCTTCTACCCCTACTGACCAGAACGGTGCAAGCCACTCAGGCTCTGCTCCACCTTTGAAAAAGAGGAAGAAGGGTGCTCTGGCACTACAGGCTGAGACCCCAGACATGGCTACACAGTCTGGCATTTCAAGGAAGCCTAGCTTTAATGACCCCAAACTTGATGCACTTGTGACCTATGTGTCGGCACATAGTCGCGAAATGGTGGTGACTGCAGGGTGCAAGACCACACCTGGTCAACGTAGGGCACACTGGCAGACCATCGCGGACCGCATAAGTGCCCTTGGATTTGTGAGGCGCACAGCTGATGATTGCTACAAGTGGTGGAATGACCTGAAACACAGAGCAAAGAACAAGCTGGCCTCAAATCATGCCGCTACTCTGGTGACTGGCGGTGGGTCTCCACCAGAGGACAACAAACTCACTGAACATGAGTCTGTTGCTGGGACCTTCGTCACAGAGGAACATATCCAAGGTGTGGGAGAGCTACCTGATTATGAGGCATTGTCCGGTGAGTGCCCATGCATGTTTGTGTAATCCATGTGTATGTTGTTTGGGTGACGGGTTCTGATTGAGTCCAGGTGAGGGTGTGTACTCCTGAGTGTAATGGGTCACCCATGTGCTTCCTCCAATCCATTCATGTGCCTTTGATTTGGGTATGACAGTATCCCTTCTGCACACAGTAGCCAATTAGCCCCACATTACTGCTGTTGCACTTGAACTATCATCTTGCAACAACATTATTATGATTTTTTCTGTGTTCATTCAGGCTGATTGTTTAGATTATCCCATTTTTCATATGCTTTTTTCATCCCTAATGCCACATATGTGACATGCTTCTGTCACTGTTTACACCCCACATTGTGCCACTTTAGTTACCTGGTTATGTGAATGTATAAACCATTCAGGACGAGGGAGTATTGGCCTGTTGAAATTTATTTTTAGGGCCTGTTTGCATGTGGAACATGATAGTTGTTTCCTGTCATGTTGAAGTGACCAACCATTGATGTGCACATCTGCCTACAATCACTGTCTGATTGTACACTGGATGTGTTGCAGTGTGCGGCACATGCATATTTTGCAACACTGTTCTGCATTAGTCTTCTCATCATGTCCATGTGACATGGATGTGTGACAGTACTCATTCACTGACATATCGCTGTAGTTGTCTAATTTACCATGGCAATGCTACATGACATCTGTGTGCTGGCATGTGTCATGTATGTGTATTGGACATGCCACTCACAGGCTGATGTGTGATGCCAGTGCTACACAACATGCTGCAAATGTGTTGCTTTTCCATCTTGGTGTCCTCATTGTCTGCCTTTTGACTCCTCTTCAGAATCATTGACAGTGCATGCATGCCAGGGTCATGGTCATGTGGGACATGTGTTAACCATGTACAGGTTCTCTGTCCTGTCAGGCCTATGCGTGTGCTATGGTGCTCAGGTCTGTTTCCATTTCTTGTGTTTCATGTTTTTGCAGGTGACGACGCACTTGATGCTGGTGAGGTTTAGGAGATGGTGCAGACCCAGGAGGATTCTCAGACACGACCAGGCACCAGTGGGGGACGTGGTGTGGTGGTGGGTGAAAACACTTTGGTACTGCAGACCATACTGTCAAGGGGTGCCTCTGGGTGCAGCTCCCCAGACCTCTATTCAGGTGCTGAGTCGGATGATGAGACTTATGTGCTGTCGCAGGTCAGTGCTTCTGGCAGGGATTCTGTTCTGTCCAACCCACCTGGACCAGGGGTAATACCCTCTATGGGGATGTCAGTGTTGGTAGGTCCGCCTTTGGCGGTTACGGATGCAGGATCACACTCCACAGCATCTGATCCTGTTCCTGGGCCAGCAGATCAGAGGGGGAATGCAGTCCTGCAGCCTCAGGCAGTGCTAGCACAGCAAGGTGCAGATCGCCTTGCCTCGAACAGGTGTGGTGCCCGCCGACGCGGTGGCCGTTCGCCACCAGGCAATACTGTATGGGAAAACTCCATGTACGGTATGGCAACCCAACAGGCAGGATCATTAGAAATGATGGCTCAAGCAATGGAGAGGGTGGGCACTTCCATTATCCCCCCTGAAAGGCAGATGGAGCAACAACAGCAGGCAACAGACTCCATTTGCCAATCACACAGGGAAGACATGTTGGCGTCCAACAGGGACCGACGGGTGGCACTGGAGACTCTGCGCGAATCCATATCAATAGAGTCACAGGGCCACAGGGAAGCCCTGAGGGTGGAACTCCATAACCACAGGCAGAGTCTGCTTGAACTTGAGGCTTCCCGAAATGTTAGGGCAGAACAGCAGCTGGAGCAGCTCACACGTTCGCTCTCAGCTGAGCTGCAGGCAACACGTGAGGAGATCCGGGCATCCCGCGAGGCCATGCGTGCAGAAGTGCAGGCAACCCTGCGACGTGCTGCATGGGGATCTCTGCACTTTAATCCTCCAGAATCAGACCTTCCAGGCCTGCATGCTTGCTGCCATGGAGGACCATACCAGGGCTTTGCGTGGACTGCCTCCCATAGTGCCACCACCTCCTGATGCAGCAGCAGAGGGTGAAGAGACCGACAGCAGTTCTCCCACAATGGCATAGCCATGCAAGCCATGAGCCCGTGGAGGTATTTTTTTTTCTCGCAACATCCACGCAGGGGGTTGTTGGTGTGCACCCTGTCCTCGAACCTCCTGCGTGGCCTCCCCCCCACCCCCCACATGGCCATTGTTGATTTTTTTTTTTACAGTGTGTTGCCTTGTGGGGCTCCCGTGGGCATCCACTGTATTCTGGCTGGGCACATGCAGACTTGTCCTGAGTATGGGTTAGATGCTTGGGTTTGTGACACACACACCCCTCCTGCTTTCCGTTTCCATGGGCTTGCAAAGGGTGTGACCAAGTGACAGTGACTTTCACAGTGACATTGGGCAGTCTGTAGTCAATACTGTGTGTACATCCCTAGTGGGTATTGTTGTTGTATTGTACACTGCATGGTGTATTGATATGTGCTTGTGCATCCATGTCTTCCTCCTAATTTGCAGGTTCCTTCCTCATGTCATCACAAGGCCGTCTCCTTTATAGATGGAGTTCATGTTGTATGGTGTACACTGACACATTTGCGTGGCAGCAACACTCTACAGTTGGAAGGGGTCGATGTGCTGGCTTATTCAGGTTGTAAGACTACCACTACTTTGACTTAGTACTGTCCTGTTTTTGCAATGTTTCCTGGTGTGTTGCTGTATTGTGTTGGTGGTAAGTATGTGTTCATGTGTGCTGTTTGTTATTGATTACTGGGAGCATATTGTCTGTGGGCAGTTTCCATTTGGGACAGTGCACTTTGTGACACTTGTGTCAGGTCTTGTGCATTGCTTTGTTTGCTTTCACATTGCATGACATACCATGGTGTGTTGGGTGGCGGAGCTGGGGAGGGGGTGGGTGACATGGCGCTATTTTCATGTTGTATTTTGCAAGGGGGTAGTCATTCATGCAGCATAAATGTGTTTTTTCTTGTGACACAGCATTTGTTGTCTTTCGGCAGGTAGGGATGGACGCAATGTAACAATTCCAGGTGACTAATCTCAGGCTGGTATGGTTGTGACAGTTGACTGTCCCTTATGTCATCATCATTAATTGTCAGCTGGTATGTGCCAGGGCTGTGTGCACGCCACAGGGGTGTGATTTTTAGGTGAAGTAATTAGCCATCAGCTGCGTACGGGCTGCCTCACCACGTGCCCTTTCCCCTCTCATGCGCAGCAGCTGTGCTTGTGGTTGGGGATGTGGGGGCACCACCATGTCCATGGGCAGGCCCCGGGGTGTTGCAACGTTGTGCAGGACACATGCTGCCACCATGATCCTGCACACTACTGGAGGCGTGTTTAGCAGCTGCCCACCAGAGCGGTCAAGGGAGCGAAAGCGTGACTTGAGCACTCCGAATGTGCGTTCCACTATGCCCCGGGTTGCAATATGGGCTGTGTTGTATCTTACCTCGGGTGGTGTGGTGGGGTTCCGATTTGGCGTCATCATGTGGGTGCTCAGTGGGTAGGCACTGTCCCCTGGGGAGGTGATGATGGCTATCATTAGTGGGGTTGTGACATTACTCAGCATCTGACATGCATGCATGTGCAGGGGCATTTATACTCACCAAGCAGCCATGTATCACCATGCCGCCCAGCTTCTAGGTCCCGGTTTAGGGTTGACATTCTGTAAATGAAACTATCATGGGTGGACCCTGGCTAGTTGGCATATACTGAGGTGATGATTCCCTTGGCATCACTTACTACCTGCACGCTGATTGAATGCCAGTGCTTGCGGTTTCTATAGATGTGCTCATTTGCCCTGGGAGGACATAGAGCCACATGGGTGCAGTCAATGGCACCTAGCACTTTGGGGAAGTGTGCCTCCCCATAAAAATCCTGGACGACAGCCTGCCTTTCTGCAGGTGTTCTGGGCAGGTATATGTGCCTACGGACTGATGGGCGTGCAGTCATGATGGCCAACACGTGGTGCAGGCAGCGTGACTGTGTGGCCTGTGAGACCCCCCACCCACTATGGCAGTTGTCCGCTGGAATGAACCAGTGGCCAAGAAGTGCAGTACATTGAGCACCTTTTCCAAGTGGCCCAGTGCTTTGGAGCACAGGGTGGGTGATGTGAGGTCATCCTCCCACTCACTCACCAGGTCGAGTATTATGTGAGGTGGAAACCTGTACCTCCCATACACCTGGTCATCAACAATCCCAAAAAGGCTGGTTCTGGGTGTAAATATTCTGGGCCTGACTATCCTCCTCCTCCTCCTGCGGTATCCCACGACCACTACTGCGAGGAACGGTATATTCATCTTGGCGTCTGGGCTTGTTTGTTGTTTGCGTGCACTTTTATGCTGCACGGGTCCACGTACGCCTGCTTCCTGCTGGCGTACGTGTTTCCGGATTAGTGCATCTTTTTTGGCGCAAACATTTGCCCCGTTCGATTCCATGAATACGTGTTGTAGACGCGCGTGTGGGCGTTCTGCGCATTTGGCTCCTGTACTTCCCCCGTGACACCCACATTTTCATGCGTTGTTCCCCATTCTGCCTGTTACGCCCCCTGTTCCGCCTACTTTAGTTGTGTGCTCTGCGCTATGTGCGCTTTCGCTGTGCGGGTAGCGCACACTGTTTGGAGACGTGTGCGCCAGCGTGCGCCACGCAGGATTTTAGTGCACATCCAGGGATTGACACACGCACGGACTTCCATAAATCGCTGTGCGCAGGTTTCACTGCGATTTTCGCACTTGCGCTGCGATTCGCACGCTTTCGCACGCTTGCGCAGGAATTTTCAACGCACATTAATTCCATGAATCGGCCTCCTTAATGTTTTAAAACATCTGGTGCCATTTTTGAGGAGATATTTCCACATAGGAAGTTGATAATATCTCTGTTCATAAGTTTAAATGTAGCTCAAATGCTTAATTGTTGTAAAGAAAAGCTGTTATTCATGTAACAGCCTATGGGCCTCATTACAACTCAGGCGTTAAGGGTTAACGCCGTCGTTAACCCTTAACGCCTGATTCCGATTTTAACGGCTGCTTCTAGCAGCCGTTAAAATCCATGGCGCTAAACCGCCTTGGTGCTGATTACGCCACCGTAATTTACGGTGGCGTAATTAGCGCCTTCCCCACTCCCATTATGCCCTATGGGGCAAAAATGGGAATGGGGAAGGGTAAAATGGGAAATGGGTATTTACCGCCCCACTCACCTTGGAATGGGGCGGTAAATCCGCCATCCACCATGGTGTAAACGTAGTTTACACCATGGTGGTAAAGTTGGTGTACTTACCGCCTGGGTCGTAATGACCCCCTATGTTGTGGAGAAATTCTATTTCCCAGTCAAAGAGCAGGAATGTGCATCATATCGCCATCCGATTTTGGTGACAGGAAATGTGGCATTCCTAACTGCTGGTGCTGGGCACCGGTACTTCAGGCCTCGTCGCCTTGACCCTCAAAATTGTAAGCTGGAGCTGGAAAAACATTCCCCCACATTCCGGAGGACCAAGACTTCAGGGGATATGAGGAGGAAAGGTATTTATTAAAGTCGGAGTCCCTCCAAACTTGATATATTAACACGGTAGAAGGAGCTCCGATTTAAGCTGCCATTCAGTGCCACCTTTGGCCACGCCCCCAGATTGGGTGCATTCTGCTTGTCCCAATTCTTCTTCAGAGTTATCACACATGGTCGCTGCAATTTTCAGGCCTGTGAGCTTTTGATAGCGAGAAGCATAAACCTTCCCATATAGACTGGGAAATTAATTCCGTTTGGACTTTGTGGAGGATTCCGTTCACAATTATTCCTTTGCTTGGTGCACCACTTATGATGACTTCATCCCAGTGGTTAAGTCTTCCCTGATGCAATGATTGTGCTCCTCACTCCAAGCAAGAGAGACATGCACTACATGTAGTGGGGGTTCCAGTGGAAGTGGTCCCTGTTAGCTTCAAACAGTCATAAGCAGGGTTTACCATAACTACAAAGACACATTCAGCTCAGAGATCCTGGCTCTCCTATTGCTGCTATGGAAGCTTTTGTTGCTCAGATTCGGAATAGTTCAAGGTGGGGCACATGAGCCAAAATCCCTACCTAACTCGCTAGGTTCCAAGGAATTGCTTCTTGACCACTGGGATTGGGGAGTTTTGTTCTACAGTGGAGTTCGGAGTCCCGCTGCAGATGGAAACATTTCAGGATGCTTTAGGGGCAATGGAGCTCACCACTGAGCTGGGGTGCAGTTTGTTGTGCAAGCAGAGGCAGAACCACTACAGACTGACCTGCATCAATAGCTACCACACCCATTGATTCCAGCCACAAGTAACACAGTGGCAGCTCCAACAGTGGACTGTCTTCCCTTGTGGGGAGAACATTTAATTTGATCCTGAGGCAGCCCCTTGCAGTGGTACTGGTGGTTGTACCTCAGTTGCAGGATCTTTAAGCAGCAGAGTGTTTTATACAGAAGGTATTGCATTGTGTAAACATCAGGAGGGTGATGGTGATTTAGCTGTTCCAAAATTCAGAAATCCCACAATTGTTATGCAGTTGCTGGCAGAAGAAGCAACAATGGCAAAGGGTTGGGGCATTTGGTTGGAACCACTGACCTACTTCTATTGTGCCCCAATTTCCTCAGTGCACCCTTGTATACATAGTGTTGACAGTTTCTCTCTCCTTATCCACTGACCCAATCAGGAACTAAGAGAGACGGTGCTGGAAGGTCTTTTGCATGGATTCGAAGAGGAAAGTCCATGGGGTATGCTTCCATCAGCATTAATGGTGAGCAGAATAGATAAAGCAGGGTGAACGTTGGGCATATTTTTGAGAGAGCTTGGCCTAAGGGATCTTACCAGTCATGTGAGATCTGATGTTCCAGACCTTGCAAAATAGATAACAGAAACGCAGTCTTGCACAATATATCATTACATTGTACGGTTGTTTGTTCATTCATCAACAGTGTTTTTTGGGTGGGATTTTTGCTGAATTTATTTCTCGAAAAAACGAATCGAAAAACATTTCTTTCATTTTGGGGAGTGCAGAGGAGGCTAGAAAAAGATTTTCTGGAGTTACTTGCTGAAAGACTGGGTGATGGGGCAGCCTCAATGTAGAGGCAAGTGTATGTGAATAGTAGCCACTTGACCAATAATGGAAGAAGTTTGAAATGTGAAACTTTGGGTGATTGCTTTCTCTCTATTGAACCAACATGCTTTTCAGCCACAGAGGTTTTGGCCTTGAGGGGGTATAGTCAAGGGGAGTGGCAGTCCTCTTAGTAGAGAGTGCAGCAACGTCTCCAGACTGGCCAATTAACTGGTTCCTTGGGGCATGTGGGAGAGGAAAGAAGTAACTCCTTTGGACCCTTAAAGCTGCTATCCCTAACAAGGCGTTATTATCAGAAGCAAGCGGTAATAGATAGAGACAATCCATCAATGTATGCTGGAGACAGAGTACAAAGCCATGATCTACAATGACAAAAAGGTATACCTCAGTCTAGCATCAACAAAGCTAAGGAATCCATTATCACCCCAATCTAAAATCAATGCTTTTACGGGACTGTTTGATGCCATTTCTAAGTTCTGCATATTACATAAGAGATCAAGGACATTTGTTCTGAAATTAATTATAAACGCCCAGCCTTACTTTTCTAACACTCAGAATCCTTGTTTCATCTCACCAGTGAAGCCATTGCTATCCACTGCAAAACCATCTTTGGAGGATGCTCACCTCCTTTTAAGTTGCTATTCAAACTCCTGGGCCAGAAGAGAAAATTGTCTTGATCATTTTGTGGTTCCTTCCCAGATGCAGTGCAACTGCCCCTCCAACTTCCTATCACCATTAATGAACGCTCCTCTAGAAAATGTGGAGTCGCAGGATCCTAAAACTGCTACAGTCACCCCAGTCAGAACCAGCGGATCATTATCCCATCTAAATTCTCCTATTGCCAGACGCAACCTTTCAACAAGTCATGAATCCTCAACTAGAGACCTCAGTGGACCAGCATGATATTGTGTGCATAGTGCTGACTGGCTTTTGTTCCCAGTTAGAGACACAGTATGTGGTGGTGGGAATCCTGAATGATCATTGGATGCAGGTTGATTAAAGTGGAACTGGAGCCTTCATTTTGCTAGCTCTGTTGGTGGCCTTTGAGACCACAGATTATGCTATCCTACAGGCACACATTCCCCACATAAGGCCCACCACCTAGCCCTGCAAAGTATCAAATAATTTCCGACCAATGGAATGCACACTGTGCCAATGTCAATGTTCATGTCTTCCTCCATAGCAGAAACACGTAGACTACCCTGACGTCTCCCAGGCCAATTCTGCCCTGTAGAAAATATCAGGTTCCACATTTGCATATAATTACCTCCTCTTGCGTTCCCTTTTATAATTGACAGCGGTGATAGCCATTTTTTTATGCTAACTCACAATGCTGGAGTGTCTCATTGTGCCCCCGCTGCCTCTACTCGGTAGATTCGTGGATTTCCAGTACCATGCTTCATTTGCATGCTTCCAAGACTTACATTAAGGTTGGTGGTGTACAGGCTCCAACTTGTCTTTATCGGATCAGGCATGCAAGATCTGCCTCATAATCCACTTCAGTCTCAATAGTGCAGAATCAGGGAGTCTATAGTGATAGCGATGATTTCGCGCCTAGAAACACTTGAGTACAGGCACGTTATAAATGACTTATCATATCATATCATGCACCTGCCCCTCAAATTGGCCAATTTACCAGAGATGCTTCTTCTTTGGGCCATCGCACTTCCAAGCTCCAGTGCAACCCCACTCCCATGAAAACATGCAACTTATTCAGTCATGCAAAAAAATAAAACTCGTACAGCTGCGTTGATGTTGATTGATTGGTCAAGAGAAGTAAAACCAACAGAGACATCTACAGAGCCACTGGAAGGCGTGAAAACAAGACGGTGGATGTAACCTAACACTTATACACAAGATATGTCATACTGACAAGGTATGTTCCATCTCTCGTGGTCTGCACAAAATGTACAGCTACTAAATATGTATCTCATGTATTGAAAGAGACAACATTAATAATTTCCTCTGTCAGTTATTTTGAAATTATGTCATCATTGGTGTCTTAGTTTAGGTGGCTGCAACCTTCAGCTTTCCAGATATTTTGAACTTCATCATCCAATTACCATCAGTCACACTCAGCACTGAAAATTATGTGGGATCTGGCATGGAGACAAGAACAGACACCAAAGGATCCAGTTTACTGCAGAAATAGGAGAACCAGACATCCATTACCTTGATGTAAAAGTAAAAGTCAGTCATCTCCAGATAACCACCTCTTTATTCACAAACCCAATTTATAGGAACAATCTTTACGCAATCTACCATATGGACAGATGATAAGGCTGAAACGCATAATTAGTGACTCAGTGGAGTGCGAGATCGAAGTGGAGAAACTTAGAAAGAGATTACAGGACAGAGGATACCCAGAAACTGATCTACAGACAGCAACAGAGAAAGTAAGAATATGGTCAATAGAAGATCTTCTACGAATAAAGCCTAAACAACCAGCACCAACAGTGGTGTACGTGTCACGCTTCTCCACACAAAGTGTCCAGATCAAGAAACAGATAACTAAACACTGGAGCATTTTAACCAGCGACAACTGCACTAAGGATCTGTTTGCAGCAACACCTACATTTGCCTATCAACGTAGCCGCAATTTAAGAGACTTATTGGTGAACACGAGACTAGGAACCGAAAGGAATATCATGACAAACAGCAGACAAGGCACATTTCCTTGTCTGAACTGTGGCAACTGCCACAACATCATCAAAGGCAACACAGTTTTGCATCCTCATACAGGAGAAAAGAATACATTGAAAAGCTTTGCTACCTGTAACACAGAAAACATCATATATTGCATCAAGTGCCCCTGCGGCTTGTGTTATGTAGGTGAATCAGGGAGGAAAGTAAGAGTTCAAAAGAACAAGCATAACTCCTGCATAAGGAATACAAATCCCAACTCAGCAGTAGCAAAACACTTCAATGCAAAGAACCACAACGCAACAGAGATTACATTTCAAGTTCTAGAAGTAATTGGAAATAAAGTACAATGTCTAGACATTAAGAAACTGAGGCAACAACAGGAAGCTTTCTGGATTGATCGACTAGACACTATGACGCCCAACGGCATGAACGAAGATTGGGATCTAAATTGCTTTCTCTATAACAGTATTCTTTAATAACAATGTTATCCAGGAATGCATAGCAGATCAAGAACTAGAATAACAACAGTTTCAGTGAGACCTCTAGATTATTACCATGTTTTTTTGTTATGTTCAGTAATGAATTTGAGTATAGCATTGTCTTTTCCTAATGTATCACATTTCGATAACCAACACACAGGTGACAAACATACAGGAGAGAGTGAGAGAAGACAACGTGGAACTACACATGGGTACGCCATACAGACAATCATTTATGCACGAAGCAGACACACGTATGATCACGCACACTTTGGTACATTATGACACAATGGCGCAAACTCAATCCATACGAAAAAGGTTAACGCTACAGACTTAACATATCGACAGACAATTGAGCAATGTATTTAAATAAGTTGGTTAAATGACAGCATAAGCAGCTGTCTAGTTTACTGTTCCACTATATCTATACATAGCGTACACAAGATGTTGCGCATGTGTGTTTTACAACATATCTCTGAAAGACAAGTAAGAATATAAGTGCAGATACCTTGGCGGTCACCTGGTTTACAAAATCAGTCATGTTGCCAGCATAATCACAAAGATGAGAGAATGGATCTAACCACCGACCAGAATATTATGATGTAACTCAGTCACAAACAGTAGACAGCTACGTACTACTGGTCAGCATACTTTGATGTACCACAGACATTAACAGAAGACAGCCACAACGCTCTGTAAAATGATATTATCAGTAAGTTGAATACTATAGGCATATCAAGAGTAAATAATAAGCACTGTTGCTGCAATATAAATATGTTTCTTATTGCGTCTCAATAATGGCGCATATTGTGTTTAATTTTATCTGATGCATATATGATTCACAATTTGGGGATACAGCTGTGCTGACAACCACACATAATTACTGGGAAAATAAAATTAAAATCGCACAAACGTTTCACTGTCTGTATCATTCCAAGATGGCCGCAGCATTTGTTGCTTGTAGGCCAGCTTGTTTTCTGGAGTTAGCGTTACGTGGTAACCAACAAACATTAGTAAGCATAGGCATGACAGCACCGGCTTTCATTGCTGTGAATGTTGTGTAACATGCGGAGAGGCTCCCTCAAACACTGTAAGCAAAGATATGGAGAAGTGTTTTACCATAGTTTCGGGGACTTGACTAGGCACGGTGATGACTCTGATCATCATGTTGTTTTGCAGACTTACACATGGGCACACGGCAACTTCTAGCGTGAACGCGCCCCGCAGGTCAGTGTCTTGTGGTACCTTCATTGTAAGCCTTCTAGACACCATAGTTGTTTAACAATACGATTTACCATATCACTAATGTCATATAGACAGAGCATGTTTTTGTACTCATCTGAACATAATGTTCAGCAATATATGTCACGAGTTGATAGATAACAATTATGGACACATCACAATCTCACACGGATTACGGGACTAACTTTAGATAAATATCACTAACTACACAGGAATCTCTATCAGTGGCATATATATATTGGGGTGGTGCTTTTTGAAACATACGATGGTATTGGGGTGGTGCTTTTTGAAAAATACGATGGTATTTTCAGTTTATTTGTGTATATTATCCTGATTTTTGTTGAAAAGCATGGGCATGTGGCCCCGATGACAGTCAGTCTGAAATGCATAGGCCTATCCTTACCATTTGCTAGGCGATGAGTACCTAGGTTTGATACTTTTAAAGGATAAAATATCAGGTAATCACAAAAAATGAAATTGAATGCCTTTTCTTCGACCTTGCATCATTGAAGTATTACAGAAAAGAAAGAAAGAAAAAAATAACCTTGTCTCACAACAAATTGACCCTTTCTGGGCATTAGGATGTGTGGCCCACACCGAAGGCTCATTAGCCTTGGTCTCGTTTTTCGTGGGATCATGGGAGTCATAGTCCAAAAAATTTAGCGAGCCAAAGGTTGCAGGCCCTGTTTAAATGATGGCATGAATGATGTCATAGGTGAGGCCAAATGGGATGTCATCAGTGATGTCAACAGTGTGAGTTTCTAGATGCTGATGTTATAACTGATGTTTTATGGGATGTCATCATTGTGGTCACGATTTGTGCAAAGGTGTGCTCCTCCTACTAAGGAATATAAGAGGGTTTCTCTGCGTCTAGCATTTGGTCTGCCACTAAAAGATGGTTGAGTCACTTACAGCCAATGAATATAATTGCCTCCTGTCTTCCAAGAAATATAAAACATTTTCTTTGCAACTAGTATTTGTCCAGAAGACTAAAAGATAAAACACACACTTACAGCCTCCCCATATATTCTCCTTCTTTTAATCCCTACCAGTACACATAATTGTTTTCTCTACAACCAAAATTCAGTCAGACCACTAAACGGTGGCCCTGTCACTTCCAACCTCTGAATATATTGGCAGTGCCTGATAGGAAATATAAGACACTAGTGGTACCACCCAGCGTTCCCAAGGCATGCACGTGGGGGTCTGCTATAGCCTTGTGTATGTTTTTTTTGTGTCATAACTTCCTATTATTGAAAAATCACAAAATCGGAAATCTCCCGAAATCGCCTATACTGATAACACAGGGCCGGACCCAGCTCCATGCCTCTGCCGGACAAATGGGTGGGCTTGGTCGAATTTCACTACCACCAGTACACACCAAACTGGTCAGTATATTTCAGCCCACCTACTGTTATGGGGCTGGAGCCAACCCCGAACATACTAGCACACTTTCACAAATATATATACAGATTTTCTCGTAATCTTGTAATTTATATGGCCACTAAAAGACAATTAGCTCACTTGCAGACACCAAAAATCACCTTCTTCTGAATGTCATCTTTTCTCGGGCATCCCTCATGTGTGCTTATGTTATGCACCGTGGTCATGGGAATCAATTAGATTGAGTAGAAGTGTCAAGAAGAAGGTCTGTCCTGTCTCCGCGTTCTATCCTTCACGTGCATCCTGTTTTCATAACCTACCTGTCCCTCAGCTAAATTCTATTTTAATGTTCTGCCTGTCCCTAGAGGAAAGCCTATTTTCATTGCCCCCCCTCCCACGACTGAAGCCTATTCCTTCAACTGCTCTAGCGATCCCCTGCCTGCGCCTCTCATGACTGATCCCAAAATCGGAACACACACGCCCTACTTACACTACTTCAGTCTGAAGTGCTAGGAACACTTTGCCAGAAATGCTGATGATGCTCAGAACAAGGTATGGAAATGTCCAATATTTGCCCAGTTCAAAGTGACTTTGCACTGCTGTCACAAACCCTGATTTATGATTCATTTGTGCAGTTCAAAATGACTTTGCCCCGACTTTTCACAGAAAAAATACACTTTGAACAGTTCCATGAATCAGGGTTTGTGTCGGCAGTGCACGGTCACTTTTCAGCAGTGCAAAGTCACTTTGAACTGGGCAAATATTCAATGAATTGGGCACACAGTGTTTGTATCTTGAAGTTGGGTCTCCCAATGTTTGTAGACGTCACCTTTTTATAGGCGTGGTAAGATTAACAGTTTTTTTAAAAAACCTTGTTTCACCGTATCCGCATGTATTTTAAAACATATACAGAAAACAGAGCTGTGGACAAAAAGGCAAAGACGGATCGGTTTGTTACACACAAATGTACCAATTGTTTTAAAAAAGCAATGGTTAAAAAAAAATCAGTTCTATTAATTTGCTAATCTCGGTCCACCGTAACCCACTGCCCAATTCCCTTTGCGCTGAAATAGCAAATGCGTGGAATTTCTCAACCAAATCGCTTCTGTCGAGAAGAGAAAAACATCTAGATAGCATCCCGCTGCGGCTTTATTTTCATGCTAAACTAGAGGTGGGGAGGAGTAGCAGCACCCTTGGGAGAAACTTCTAAAGTCCTGAGGTCTTCCGGCAATAGCCCAGAACTGTTGACCCCCCAATAGGGCGCCTTCTTGTCGGAATGAGTCATTTTACCCACAAAGCAGCGGCAGCACCCTCCGGATGAGCAGGCCCTGTATATATATATATACTGTAACATTTTATTATATGGAGGAAAATAAAGGTGCGTTTGCATTGGAGAAGGGATAGGAGATACTCTCCTCTCACAAAGATCTCAAATTTCCTGAAAGGATTGACCTTTTTTTGAAGGAGATGCATTTTCAAAAAGATGCATCAAGCCAAATTACCATATGCAAATTGAATTATGCCTGAGGGCTTTTGGCGCGTTACAAGTATATACATAACATAACAAACTAACCACTGTCTGGCACTGATGAAACAGCAAGACCACATCTAGTCAGGGGTTCTGGCCTGGGGCCATTCTGCATGTGCATAGATATGCTCTTTCCAGGAATACAGCAGGTTTAAGACCATCACTTACAGCAAGGAAGGAGTCAGTGTAGCTCTGATAAAGTATTCACCAGGACCTCGCCGGGATTCAAGGTACTCACCAAGAGAGAGGCCCACACGGCGAACCTCTTCAGAATGCTGCATGGCTGCTTGCGGTAGATCAGGATAATCTTCCCGGCCTGCAGCGGAGACACAGAAAACAGCAGCCATAAGGGAAGGGGACGGATAGTACATACACCTGCCATCTGCATCAGGAAACAAACATTCGGGAGAAAATGTGTTAGCCATCACAATTGATTCGTAGCCGGCTCTGTTTTTCCTAGCATTGTGGCTCCACTCCAAAAAGTTTTCTCTATTTGTGAACTAGTAGAAGTTGTAATTGTAGTTGGTTATTTACAACGTGCTTAATACCCAGAAGTTTCTAAGCGCAGACCCGGGGTTCGAATCTGTGTCATCTTGTTTCCAAGGTGAGCATGTTGCCCCTGAGCTATCCTCCCGAGACTGAGCGGTTCTGAGACGTTTTTATGTTACTTTCTTTCCTTGTGGTGGCTGCACACCCCAAAGTTTGGGTGAGGTCTGTGTGCATACTCTCTCCTCTCTGCTGCACCTCCCAGAGATGAGGCCGGGTGTGCAACGTCATCCCCAGGGGCCTACCTTAGTGATATTGGAGGAGGATGCTGAGTTTTTCCCAACAATCTTTGCTGTGTATCCAAATAAAATAACGGGGACGTTATTACATATTCTAAAATAGAACAATAGCTATATTTTACTACAGTTGCTGTTACACAATATATTCCATTTTAGTGCCCAGTATCAGCAAGATTGATTTCATATCTAATCCCAGGAATTCACGTCCACACCTAGCTATCAAATGTTAAACTGTAATTATTTCACTTCATTTATTAGGAGAGAACCATGGCTCACAATTGACGATTCTATAAGTGAGATTAGTGACACTTCATCCTGTGGTATGCAATGGTCAATATTGTTGCTATATACGGTGCAACACTGTAATCTATGGAAACGCACGAGTGTCTCTCTTGGGGCCCGATTCATGGAATTTTTTGCACGGTTCAAAGTGACTTTGCACTGCTGAAAAGTGACTTTGCACTGCCGACACAAACCCTGATTCATGGAACTGTGCAAAAAATGCCATGAATCGGGCCCTTAGTGTATTGCACACCCAAGTGCATCACTGATCGGTGACACCAAATTGATCGGCCAAGGTACAGACATCTCACCCTATGTTTAGTTTTACATCAAAGTGTAACGATTTCTGCATAATTGTCTTATTATTATTATTGTTATTATTATTAATATTATTATTAAATGCTAAGCGAGTGCTAGATCAATACATCTAAGTTGCAAAGCACCGAGCCAAATAGTACATCAAAACTACATGAGAAATCTTTATAAAAGTATGCTATGTAAAACAAATATATGTTTTATTCTGTAAGGCAAAAACTGCACATTGGAGTATGTGTAACTACACAAAGGAGGACAAGGCAATCAAACAATGTGTGAGGATTAAGGTGCATCTAAGTTGGTCTCCATCGTGCAAATGCAATGTAAAGACGAACTCTGTACATATTAAAATTAGCAAGTTCCAACGATGTATAATAAAACACTATTGGGAAGTTGACAAAACTAGCGGAAAACAAAAAGGCCCCAATGGCAAGTATTGATGGCTTGGGGTGGTGTGTTCAGGTATACGCAACAGCGTTTTACCATGCAAGACAATGATGGTGCCATAGCTCATTGAGTTGAGGGCCTACTGCAGAGATGTGTTTTCATTCTGCTGAGCTCAATATCAATTAACATTATGTCAAGTAATTATAGCATCTATTGATAAAATGCAGACACCATAAAACCATGAGCCCTGTTTGTATTGGGATCACATTCTGGCACTGTACACCTGCAATGAGCCTACTTACCACACACTGCCATCTACAAGATGCAATCCCCCATGCCCAGAGGCAGAGCCACGGGGGATGGCAGAGCCCCATCTACAGTGTCCCCCATCCCTGCCACGGCCACAGCTTTGTCAGAAACAGGTAGGATGTGAGATTTACAAACTAGCAATATGGAGCAAGGGCATAACAAGAGTGATTTAACCACATACTGGCAGCCTGCATGAAAAGTAGCCCCTGTCAAAGAACAATTGGGTGACCAGAGAAGCAACTCATTTGGCCTACTTTTATTATCTAACATCAGTTCTTCATTTATACCAAATTCAGAACAAAGGTAGAGCAAGAGCTCCTGGGCTGTCCAACGCCAGATGTCAAAAGTTCTGCTTATCCACATTTTTAATCTCAAGTCATTTTGCTCCGTTACACAATCATGAAGTGTATTTGTCTCATTATTAATTCAGGACAAGAAACATTTATTGCAGGATGAAGTGGACGCCTAGGCCACTATCAGTCACGTATCTAACACTTTACGTTGGGCGGCCTGGCATAGCTTCAGAGAGAGGACTCCAGTCCAACAATGTTTTCAGTATTTTAAAGCGGTCCCATGATATGTCTCATACCCCCACCCAGCACTGGATTTTCGGCCATTAGCTGTTAGCATTCTGGGACTTGTAGTTTGGCTTTTCCTACAAAGTCAAGCCAATGAATCATCAAATACAAAGGGCTATGGGCTAAAAGACAGGTCTAGGCCACTAGTCGGCAAACTCCCTACCATTAAATACGTGCTCGGTTTGGTTGTGGCAAAGCAGAGATATATGTTCCTCCTCACCATTACCTTACCATGTTACTTTCTTTGCATTATTTAAAAAAAATATAAGGCTAATCAATTTCCATACTAACAGTACATAGGATGAAAAGAAATGATACTTTCTAAATACAGTAGTCGTGCCTGGTTTCGCTCTTTTGGCAAACCTGTTAAAATCAAAGTTCTGTGGTTCAGATGATAGGGGTACGGTACGAGTATTAATCACAACAGTATTGTCACAAATGCTCCTACAAACCCTCAGATATTCAACAATTGTAAACTCGACCTCATATTGGAAGGATCCACGTTAAGTGCATAATTTATTATGCACTTACGTAAATAAGAAAAAAGAAAGAAAGCAAGCATCCTAGTCAGATGCCAACTACCAATAGAAAAGTAATGTAAAAAATGCAGTCAATGGACACATAAGAGCTTCGTCTACTGGAAATACCTCCATTTCTTCAAAGGCCTGTCTGCTCGAAGCACATTTACTTGTAAGTATTTTACCACAAAATGTAGATGAGGCCTTGGGCTTGGGTATTTAGAAAGGTGGGAGATGTGCGAGGGAACTGCCGGGGTCTCCGCCGGCATTGTTTGTGGTAAAATGTAGTAAAATAGAAGAAAGGACTTTCGAGCAAATTGAGTGAGGAAAGCACACAGATCCTATTCTCATAGATTCCATAGCGTATATGATATGATTTGAAACTATATGATATGATGTGGCATTGATAACGTGCCTGTACACAAGTGTTTCTAGGCGCAATAAGAGAAGTATGTGGCACCTGGTAACATGGCCCTCAGAAAGCCATGAGGGAGCAATTCATTTAAATGCACATCTCATGTCCTTCTTTGTATTTGTATGTGTATTTTATTGATTTATAAAGCGCCTTACGCCAAGCGTAACCTGTGTGAAAGGTTCTTTGATGTCTTGTTCTGTCCAAATTATTAAAGCGAAAACAGTTCCTTGGATATTCAGGATGATTGGTCTTTGCTCTGGCATAACTTGGAAAGGAAATTCTGAAAACTAGAAGCAGGAGGGACGGGTCTTTAACCCAAAATCGAGTATTAACAACTTTAATATTTTACTTGGAATTCAACGGGCTCCAATAGTTTCAAGAATAATGAGGAATTCAGACATATTTTTAAGGAGCAGTATATTTTTTATTTTTTTTTATTTACAGGATATCGTTTTATTTCAGGAGACGAAGTTAAATAACCATGTAGTGGTGGATGGTTACACTTCAGCCCAGCAGTTAGCGACCCGCTGTATGGGAGTTCGATCTTCTGGAGGTCTTCTAATATTGATTAGGAATGCTTGCCTAGATTCTTTGTTGGTCATATCATATGCTGTATATGGTATTTTGGCAGTACAATGTATGTTTAGATGTTTAGGGGTGGAAAGATTGTTAATCCAGTGCTTATTTTAAATATATTTATTTAAACCCTGTATGCTGTAATATTGATGATTTTCTGATGGTTTTATCAGATGTGTGTGGCAACATACTCACTGAAGGGGGCGGGAAGGCAGAATGTTTTGATCTCTGGTGATTTAAACTCTGATTGTTTAGCTGCTCAATCGGTTAAGATGGACACCTTACATTTTAGCCAACTGCAAAAATCTCTAAGTTACAAAAATGGTAAAAAGTGGTGAGAGTTTTTGAACAAATGGAGCTTGAAATTGGCAAATGCGTCATTAAGGGTGACATTCCTGGAAAGCCAACATGGAAACATTTTATAGTCTTAGATGTAGAAGCAGGTGACCATGATATGTTCAAAACTACGTTTAATTTAAAAGTAGGTAGGCTTTCAACTTTCAAAACCTGGTGGTCCATGGGTGTGGTCATTCCATAGCATGAGAATTGTTAATGCGGCTCGCTACAACAATAACATTGGGAAGCTTTACTGTAAGACTACGATTGATCAAAAAGCTGAGCGAACGCTGAGTAATTTTGCATACGTGCTCACCTTGAAGAATAAGTCTTCTGATGGTTCAATGAATGCCACAAATAAGCAGGGAATGTGCTTTGATTCAGAAATAAAAGTAGAAAAGAGAGCCCTATGATATCAATTAGGCCAACTGGGAACATCCGGATTAACTAGTGACATGGTGAAACCAAAAAGGAAACATCTTAAGTAGAATTATAAGACGTGGCTTAAAGTATACTGCTATGTTCAATTACAGAAGGAAGGTGGATATGTATGCCAAGAGCAGTAATCTCCAAATATCCTCGTAACTTCTGGAGTTTCATTAATGACTTGACAGTTAGCCAGGATGCATTAGCGTGCAACCCAGTAACTGAAGGGAATTGGGAATCACATGTTGTGCTGCTTTATAAGCCCTTGTTACTAGATATTAAGGTTTCTATTGTACCAGTACACTGGAATCCAACATTTGACAGTGAAACAATCAAATTATTTATTAAAAGAGCATCGAGTTTGAGGGCTCATGGCCCCACCGGTCTTAGTAATTATGTTTTAAAATCTGATAACTGGCTATAGGCCAACATTCTTTACATTTTGTTCACAAACATAATAGCTGCAAAAACGTTTCCAGTCACATGGAAACAATCGGTAATCATACCAATTTACAAGAGGGGGAATGAGGCAGATCCACAGAACTATCGCCCTATCTCCCTACTTGATGCAGACTGTAAAATGTTTGCATCTATTATATAATGGGCGTTAGAGTATTGGGCCATCGCCACAAATTGGCTAGAGAAAATGCAAAAGTGGCTTTGTAGGGGTATGAATGTCCCAATAAATAGTTTTATAGTAAATTGTTGTCAGGAGAGGCCATGGTCTAAGAATGCTACAGTTATTTACATGGCTTTAGTAGATATTACACACGCATTTGACATGGTAAGTAGAACACGTCTTTGATCAAAACTGTGCAATTGGAAAATCGCACATTCTCTGCTGGCAATCTTAATTTACGTAGAGGAAGACACTACTATGCGAGTACGATTTAACATACAGGGCGACTTGACTAAATAATATCCTGCTTTTAGAAGGCTTAGGTAGGGTTGTGTGCTGGCCAACTGCCTGTTCAATCTGTATGTTTCTGAATTGGGTCATTCTTTTTTACCCTTTCCATCTGATTCCCCAAGGATTGGGTCTCGGGCAGTACACTGGCTCGCTTATGTGGACGATGTGCTGCGGATTGATCAGTTCTATGTCCGTTTGCCAATGGGAGTTTTTTAGATGGATTTTTTTGGCGAAATAATTCCACCAAAAAAAAACTAATCAAAATAGTTGTGTTTTATGTTTGGGAGGTCCCCCCCAAGTCTCCAAGTCTCCCCCTTCAATATATTTGTATCCCTTCCCCCAACCCCCTGCCTGCCCCTTTTATCCTCTTACTACCTCTCTATCTCAATTAGTTTTTTCAATTGAATTTTTCAGTCAAAATTCCATCAAAAAACCCCTGTCGGCAAAACGATGCTATACTCATTGATCACACACACCCAATTGGGTTTGCAGAAACTACTGACAGGCATTGAAAGATATGTGGAAGAAAGTGAGCTTGTAACTAATGCAGGAAAATCAAATATTGTTACCTCACTAGGAATCAGGGAAAACACTATGGTTTTACCCTGATCTATCTCTATCTGCACTTTGTGTCCTGTTTCAAGCATTACGTATCTTGAGTTTATAATTGATGGATTTCCCCGCCTTGATCGCTTGACTAAAGGAATACAATCTAAGGCCATACACTTTGTGGCCCAGATGAGTAGAATTAATGGAAAATATGCAAGATTTTTGATAACTCGCTTATTGAGTACTCTCGTTTGAGGGTTATTCCGACTCTGCTATTTGGCATGGAAGTCAAGTGTTTAGCAAGAAAAGTAGCTTGGGATCAAATTGAGGCAATGATACAGGGAAAGGCTATGGCCCTCCCTGACTGCTTTCTGATTGCTCCCCTTAGGTTTGAACTGGGCTTAGTATCTATGTCTGCTTTGCTTAATTGAAAAATATTGTCCTTCTATAAGGGTGTTCTAAATCCCTTACCCAATTAATTGTTAGAAGACATTAATTTGGTAATGGCCATAAAAAATTCAGGTACAGATTTAAACTTTAAAAATGATGCTGAGGTCCTTTTAGATAACATTAGGGAGACAAAGGAACATTTGAAAAATAACCCTATGCTAGTTAATAACTTATTTTGGGATGACTTGACGTAGACTATTAATAAGATGTGATCTGGCAAGATAGAAACTATATCCTGTTCCTACTGGAATAATAAGGTTTTTCAAACCAGGAAACATTTAATTATTTGTTGTACTGCCTTACAAAAGAAGAGAGCATTGTCATGTCGAAGGTTTGTCCATAGTGATGCATGCCCGGATCCTGATGAATTGTGGAACAGATTGGTGACAGGTCATGATCTACCTCTTACTATTGCTGTTTTACAATATGTGGCTCAAGTTAAGGCAGCAATGTATGACTTTGGTCTGGTTTTACCTCTGATGATTATTCAGTGGTTGATTAGTAATTGTCAGGATGTACAATTACCATCTGCATGAAAGGAAATTTTAGATGTACTCAAGGATAAGAATATTTGATGAACTTGTGATATTTATGATGTTTTATTATTGAACTATGTACAAATGTATTTGTGATTGTGTAAGGCTAATTGAGTGTGCCAATTCACAATAAAAAAAACACATAATCAAAATGGGGGGTTTGGAAGTAAAGACACAATTGTGGGCACATTTGTTGATAAACAGGACAACCAACAGGGCTGAGAAAACACACCCTTGATGTACGCTGGCATCCTGCACAAATGTTTCGGTGATTCACCAATTTTGCCCCTGTCTAACTGAAGCCTTCTTATGAGACCGCAAAAAGATAATAGCATGGACGTGTTGGGAGTCATTACCTGGATCCCCTAAGACTACCCACTGGAATGGTCACGGAACACAATCAAAAGAAGATTTAAGATCAACGAGCAGCAGGTACAAAGCCCCTTTTAAAGAAACCACATATTTCTAAATAATGAAAACCAAAAATTCTGATTCAGGGTCACCCCTTCTAAAGCCAGGGGAGGTGTGTCTAAGAATGTTATCCCCATTAACCCAGTCTTCCAGTCTTGACAGAAACACCTATGAGTAATCCTTCCCAAGGCAATCCATAAAAAAAATGTGCCAATAATTCACTGGGTCACTTCTGGAATACCTTTTAAATATGGGCACAATTTCCACAGAATGCCAGGAATTAGGAATTTTAGAATCTGAGTTAATGGCATTAAAGAGCTTGATCAAAATAGATATCCAAACAACGAGTTCACTTCACAACAAATCTATTGGCAAACAATCAGGACCAGGCCCCTCCCAAGATCTTCGTCTTTCAAGGGCCAGACAAACCTCAATCTCCCTATATATCAATTTATTGGATGCTTGATCTTCCACACCAAGTAAGTATTCAACATGGGGAGGCATCTGGGCAGTAGCACTATCATACATTTTTTTGAATTTGCTCATACCAAGTGTTCCCATCAATTATCACTTCAGGATCAAATTGATTGGCATAGAAGTCAGAGCTCAACATTTTTCAAAACCCTGAATGGTTATCATTATTTAGTGACAAATGCAATATTTCTCATCAATTTGTGTCAGATCATTATAGTTGATCTGAACAAAGAGGGTGCTTCATTAGAGTGGTTACTTGTAAGCAAAGGAAGTAACTTTCTGTTGAGAGGTGATCATATTATATAAGCATCCAAGGCCACCCATCACAAGTTGCATTTATTGTTAAATTGTGAAATTATGAAAGTATTTGCCACTGGAGCATTGATTTTAAAACTGGATGGGAATTGTGTTACTACTGTCATAACCATCAGGACAAGGTCACTCTTAACCAAGGGAGACCAAACACAATTTTCCTCCAGATTAGGTTCAACAAAATAAAGTCTAGATAACTAACTGTGTGATTAGTTCTAAAGGTTGGAAGTGCAAGTGAATCACTAGGTAAGTGCCTGTTGCATGCTCTAAAGCCTAATCCGGTAACAAGTTCTTCCAAGGCAATCACATAAGTATTTTGACGGTGGGGTTTGGGGAGTTAGGTTCAGATATACTCTAGGCTTCATCCTCTTCCATAGAAATCCCTTCAAGTTCACTTAATAGTTCAAATTGTGAACTAAATTCACCCATGAATACTTTAATAAATTGACCATCCCGATTATACGGATCATCCACCTACAGAATAGAATGTTGTAACAAAGAGAGATAAATGGCACAAGAATTGGGGATCAAATAAACATTAAACAGTGCAAACTGAAAACCACACATTAATAGGACCATTACAATCTGAGTATCTGGAGAGAACCTACTGATCGCATGGATGTTATCATTATATGGGATGCTAATCCATATGGTCAGCCCACTACTAGAATGCCCTCTCTCCACTCTAAGAACAAGCAAAGAAAAACTTGCAAAGCCAGGTTTTAAACTCCTCTCCACTGCCTGGGTTTCCTGAAAGGCTATGATGTGCATTTGCCCAAATAAGTGCTATCAATTGTGATAATCCATTTTGGGTTTTAATCACCCTATATTCCAGGAAACAAATTCAAATAATGTATTTGTGATGGGTGATCTGGTAAAAGGGCAAGAGAAGGAGGAGAAGATGGCTATGGGCCTCAGTTGACTACATCCACGTCAGATTGTGATAGCGGCTGTACAACATCAGTGGTGGCAGGTGAATTTTTTAATTGGATGTAAGGTATGTATATGTTTACCACGAATATGCAGGACTGATGGAGCATAGCAAGAGAGCCCGATCCAGCGGGGAGAGCTTCAGAGGGGATCTCCCTTTGAATAGCACGTCCTGGTTTCCACAGCAAAGCTTCACGTCCCGCCGAGGAAGAAGCTGGAAGCGTACAAAGGACTGACGTTCGGAGGAACCAGCGCTCGACAAAATTCTAGTAAGTCAAGTGTTTCATTGTGTCCTTCCTGTATATTGATAGTGAATGCCCACGATCTTGCCTTCTGGATTATCCTTGGTTTTGGGGTACTTCTGGTTTTCTTGACCTGGACTGTCCCTTGTCTCCTTCATGACTTTTGGCTAGTTGTTACGTGCTCAGTGCCTGCCCACCTCCCTCTTACATTATCTTGGGGATTTCCCATGGATTCCTATGGCCCCTGTAACTTGCCTATAAACTACCATAGACTCCTGACCTGGGACTGGATCTTCTTCCTTTCTATTATACTAACCTTAATTTCGCCCTCGTGCTGCCCGGGAGTGCCATATGCTTGGTTTTTTTTCTGCATCCTTGTTCCGAATGGGCGGTAATCCCTTCATCTGAATTGCCAGCCTGCACCTGTGTCTGCAGCATACCTGATGCAGGTGCGTGGACTGTCATAGTGACTGATTTGTATGTGTGCTCCGCGAACAGTAGCACATTAACAGAATTCACTGGATGCAAGTCACCAACAGGGCACAGCAGCATTGTTTTACACATCTCTATGATGCCTTTGTCCACAATATATGGCAGCATAAAAAATATTTCCATGCGGCTGTGGCCATACATTTGCATGCAGGGTGAACAAATATATGCAAATATTACGTCATAAGAACTTACTCCTGTTCGCATTGTCAGTACAAAATGCCATTCCACATTAAAGTATATTCAGGGTTGCTGTACCAGTATAGCCATTTAACAATACTTCTCATGTTTGCTTTACCTTGATGCACAGTAAAAATGCCAGTCTACAGTAAGAAACTATACCATGTCTGACTACATTAATGTAGGTCAGTCTAGCTGCATAATAACACGTATCATGTTTGCTTTACACTTGATATGCAGTAAAAAATGCTATTCTACAGTATGACAATATATCCACACTGACTGAACCAATGTAGGCAGGTCTAGCCGTGTAATAACACTTATCAATTTTGCTTAACCCTTGTAGGTCATTAAAACATGCAATGCCAGTAGTAGGCCCTTCCCCTAAAATTAGAGGCCAGCTCCCCAGCACTTTACACAAACGGGCACACACACACTCAAACAAAAAACTTCCTCTCATTCCCAAGCATACATACAACCTACACTCTCTCATTCCCCTGCACATTCATACAGCACTCAGGCAACCCCATGTATGCACACATACAAAACAACCAACACACAAACATAAACACGTTCACACCCGGGCACATTCATACATGTGTACTCAGACAACCCCCCCCCCCTCCTTGCATGCACACATACATAAAAGCACATTAAATACACATAAATTACTACTTCAATCTGCTCATACCCTCAACACAACCCCACCACCACACACAATCTAATGGCCCACCTTTCTTTAAAGTTGGGCATGCTGACTGACAGGACATGACTACTCTCCTGTCAGTTAGCATGGTGCCTACGCTGTTATTGGAATCATGAGAGAGGGCTGGCCCAGACTTCCTACTCCCCACTGGCCTCCCTATTATTGGACTCTATTTCTTTGCGGAGCCAAAAGGGCTCCGCATTGCAAAATGAACACACATATGTAGAATGCGATGCAGCTCTGTTCGAAGGCAGGCAGCACAGTCCCATGTGCAAACAAAACACCTGAGTGGACTGTGCTGCCCAGCACGGTGCTTTGGGAGTGAGAGATGTACGTTTAGAGTAACATTCTAAACATACATTAGAATGTTAGAATGTTAATATAAATGTGTACATCTCTCCCCCAAAGCAAGGGGGCAGTGCTGCCCCCTCACACTAACAAAGGAGCCACCACGGTAAAAGGTTGGTTATGAAATTCATACTATTCCCGGATTGAAGAGGCAGACTGGAGGATTTAGACACACATAGCCTAGGCCCACTAGGCAGATATGGTAAGTATGTATCCGTCAACCAGAGGGAAGGTTTGATAACACACAAAGGGCCTGATTCACAAAAGCATTTTATAATGGTGCAATCCCATTGAAAAACGATCTGTAAACCAGGCCCAAAGTGTGCTACTTGTCATGCTACTGTTGTATATGTTTACAGTGCTTAATTGGTGCTGGTGTTCACTGGTGGCCAGCACAGGCACTCTTTTTTGGCACTGACACTCTTTTAATCCGACTACTGCAGCAGCAAAGTCACGCTCAGGCCGTGCCTCGTTCATGGCATTTTTTCATTTCTTTTTTTAGATCTGACTGTCATTGCTACCAGTGCTCTGCTGTGGAGCAGAGCCAGATCTTCTTAAACAAAAAAAAAATGGCAACAACAAGGCGGCCCGGTGGCCGCACAGCTCATTAAGGCCTCTGCAGCTGGCCTGCTCTCCGTAGCACTAGCAGACCAGCTGCAGAGAGGACTTTGTGTGCTGTGCGTCCCCCTTATTGCCATTATTTTTGGGGTGGGGTTCTTTTTTGGGGGAGCACTGGAGATCACCACTGGGTACTCCACCCTCTCAAATAAGTGGGTGAGGTGTGCAGGTGGGATTTGGGTATCCTCTGTTTTTTACTTTAACTGGAGTTTTAGCCTGCCATAAAGTGTTCCCCTGACTCTGCTGGCAGGGGAACTATCTGCAGTACTTGTTCTAAGGATTATTTAACTCTGACTTTCCTTTTTCATCCTCTCAGTGGAGTTTGAGGAAAGATGTCAAGACCCTTCCTCACATTCTCGTGACCCTATTCAATGCAGATGAATGGGCTTGCAAAGCCATGTCAGACGCGATAGATGCTTCCTAGATGGTTTGTGTAAGTGGAGCCCCTCCTAATATGATATGATAGGTTATTTATAACCCGCTTAATTCCCAGAGGTTTCTAAGCGCGGACCCGGGTGTCAAACCTGTGTTGCTGCTATACCCAGAGGTTTCTTAGTGCGGACCCCAGTATCGAACCTGTGTTGCTCCGTGTCGTCTTGCTTCCAAGGCGAGCATGTTGCTGCTGAGCTATCCTCCCGAAACTACACTCCACTTATACTGCAACTCACACAATCTGACACTATTTGGAATGAGTGTACTGTTGGCTGCTTTCTCATCTCCTTCAATGACCCCACAAGCTGACTGATATTGTTATCCTAACCTCTTTTTACTACTTGAGGTGTTTTCCACACTCACTAATGCAACTCACTTTATTTTGGGGGTGCTGGATAATCCCTAAGGGTACGGAACGAGTGTAGGGGAGCCCTGATCCCATGCATTGTTTTGTGTAGCAATGCTACCTCCCTTAAGCATAGAAGTGTGGGGGTGTGCGGGGCGGGGGGCGTGTTCCATCTCTTTTTGCCTTAAGTCACTTAAGCTGGTCAGTGTAGCCTAGAGAGGTTTGTAGCAGTAAGACCTGCTTTTTGCCTTAACCCTATTTCTACCACATGGCAACTTTTTGTCCAAAATGGTGATGAAAATGGCTACCTTGCTGTTTAAGTCCTTGATGGCTCACTGGCTTCCTTAGCTGTCAAACCTCATACAAGTTAGAAGATGCCTTACACAGGATTGCAGTTTCACAGGTTCTGTCCAGGGACTGGGGGTAGTGTAGACGACTTCTTGGAGCATATTGTAACTAGACAGAGGATTGCATGCACCCCAATAGAAATCCAAACAAAAATAATGTTATGAGTGGATCTGAGCTATTTCGGGTTGGTTAGCCACTCAGAGTGTGTATGGTGCATGTACACTGATAGGCGTGCTGGGGTCTCCACCAGGCTCAAACCATTCTTAGTATGGGCTATTGGGTGTCGCTTGGGACACCTATAAGCCGAAACTACTGCATTAGAGTACAGATAGGGAGAAGTGGCACATGAGGGGGGACACACAGCTTGTAGGTGTTGTTTGGTTAGTTGCCCATTCATTGGCTGCCCTTGGCCATGCTAATTCAGTGCTTAATGTGTGGGAGTGTTTGCCAGGGCCAGCCCTGGCACCTATATTTGAGCCACAGCACTTATTGTCTCTGAATCACTTTAATTATGAAGTGGTGATAGTCAGTGCATCCATCAACCACAATTAGCAGGTGCGAGCATTAGTGTAACCCCAAATATGTAAACACTGTGGGGAGCAGCCATGGGTGATGGCAGCAGTGGTGCCCACCCGCAGTGTCAGAGGAGTGCTAGAAAATATCTGGGCCCTGCACTTATTTTTTTTAACAAACTAAGCACTGTCTATGTATTACTCCACAATCAAGAAAAAGGTGCAGAGCCCAAATATTTATTTCGTACCAATAGTTGTTTTCTCATTCAGGTGGCTGGTGCCACCTCTATAAACCAAAACTAAAAATCAGGGTAGCAAACATCCTGACATTGGATTTGAGAGGAGAAAGCAAAAGAGAACAACAATGGTTTTAGAGGAGAAAGAAAGGAATTAAAGGTGGAATCGTAGAACTAAAGAGTACTGGAGGGTGCATGAAGGGCCTGATTTACAAAAGCATTTTAGGATGGCAAAGAGCCCATTGAAAAACGCTTTGTAAATCACTTCCCTAAGATGTCCGAACCATGGGTAGACTTAAAAAGAAATACAAAGAGAATGGTGTTGAAGCAAAGGTAGGTACACAGGCCAACAAAAGTAAAGAAAAGAGGGGTAGCTATGAGCCACAGTGGGGAGATGAAAAGGGAGACACACAAGCAATGTAATGTGTTATCTTATACAGCATCTCTAGTGCTGTTTGGAGGTCTGTCGATGCAAGGAATGTCTTTTATTGCAAATGAATAGTCAGACAGTACAATAACAGTGCTAGTTAACATTTACAGAGCCACCATAGACAGTGAGAGTGTTTACCGTGTGTTTGGCTCAAGTGACCTGAATGTTCGGCTGTTTTCTGTATGGTGGTTCGGGGAGAATAGAAGCATACCCATGTTATTTTTGTATGCGACAGGGACACTCTGATTAAAGTGATGCATGCAGAGTTAGGTGCAATAGTGTCGTCCTGTGCCGAGGCAGTGATTACACCTGTGGGCTACGATTCCTTTTTCCTGTACACATTAGGGGTTACAGCTTTGGAAGAAAACAACAAGGAAAACGGCAAAAAACATGAGGGAGATACAGCCAAGCGAGAGACAAGCCAGCTGGTGGTTGATATGTCTCTGTACAGGGGGACTAACGCACTTAAAAGCCGTAGGAAAGTAGATCGAAAAGAGAGAACTTAAGTCAGGATTGGGGTTTCTGGTTCCTGAGAGGCATCAAAAGCTGTTTTACACGTGTCAGAATTTCCCAAAAATGAAATTTGCGGCAAACTTTTCACTGCGTGATAATCGCGATAACGGGAACAATGTATGGATTTGGGATGCGATTTTAGATGTGATTTAAAGCTGTGGGTGTTAGCTACAAGCAGAAGTTGAACGTTTGTTTCTAGCACAACAACTAAGAAGTT
This sequence comes from Ambystoma mexicanum, assembly GCF_040938575.1. Taxonomy (NCBI): domain Eukaryota; kingdom Metazoa; phylum Chordata; class Amphibia; order Caudata; family Ambystomatidae; genus Ambystoma; species Ambystoma mexicanum. The sequence goes on along the minus strand of NC_090929.1, from coordinate 1,058,539,521 downwards.
ATGGACGTTTTGGTGTGGGTCCCTTCTTCGAGATTGGCGCAAGAATGGAAAACGGGAATGCACTTTTAAAATGACAAATGGGATTTCTAACACTAGAGGATGACTATGAACAAAACGAATACCCCACAAGAACACAGCCACTTGATCAGAATGACTGCCTGCCCGGGACTTGCCTTCTTCAGATGAGAAAAGATCAGCAAAAAGATAGTTTTAGCAATACTAGTACAGGAGGAAGATAGGAGGGATAGGATAGAGAGTTTAGACAATTCAAAAATACTCCTAACAATACGGGTTCTGAATACAAGATAGGATGGGTTTAAGATAGGGATTAACTAGACAAGGTACATATGCTAGTGACAAAGTTCTATCTATAGATACTCACTAGATATGTTTTTAAACGGAACCGTCAGGATTCTGGTCCGTCAAAATTCTGGTCAGGGAATTGGATCTGGTTCTAAGGTATACAGCTTGGCACATCGGATTTGATCTGAAATCAGCAAGGCCCTCTGGTCACAGCACGGCACAGGACTGGACTGGATCTGCCCTTCATGGTTCTGATGATAATTATTTCAGCAGGCAAGCAGTACAGTGCAGCCCGGCTGTATTTTGATGCTCCCCTTAGGTCTGTGGGGTTCTGGTTCTGGAATTTGAGGCCCAGCTGAAAATGGTTCAGCTATGCAATGGGTTTCTGCTTTGCCAAGTTTCTGGAGTCTGCAGCAAGGAAGATGGAGAGTTCTGCAACAGGGTGCTCCGCCGGCATCAGGATAGTGATTGAATCTGTCTGTCCTCTTGACTGTTGAGCTGTCTCTATTTATGCTATGATAAAGGGGTGTGTGTGCTGGTTTATCCTAAACTCGCCCCTTTGACAGGCGATTGGGTTAGAGTCTTCTCTCTGCCTTGATAGGAGGAGAAAAACAGGGATATGCCCCTAGCCCCTTGAACACAAAATCTACTTTTGGCACCATACATATTTACACATGTGCAACCTCTTTAAGAATCACATATCCAGATTACATATTTTACATAGCAGCTATCCCTCCAAACCACATAGCCGTGGGATCTTGGCTCTGCTTTTCACAGAATTTTGCCCTTTTCATCCGGAACACAATGTCCAATTTATGAGAAAATGTCTACAAGTGTGCGCGTTTACCGTGGGCATAAGTGTATAAAGTTTCATACTTATAGTAGAAATACATTCTGCGTAAAATCATATTTCTTGCCGTTTCTGTCCAGAACATGTCACAGAGTTCTGGTGCTTTTTCACCCGTGCATCCAGAAATTACATTAACAATGCTGTTATTTTTATATTTTTCACAATTTTACATAGTGAGTTATCAGTCTTTTAAAATGTGTCCTTTGTCCTTGTTAAGCAACAAATGGTTGTTTAGCTTCACCCCTTTGGTCTCTCCCTGGGAGCCCAGGAGCCATCCCCCTTTGTTTTCTCCTTGCAGAGGCCATTTACGACTGTCTTCGCACTTCGTATTTCCTGAGCAGCAGTTGTTCATTACTCAATATTGCCTCTGTAGACCAAGTTCTCTCCAAACCCTATAATTACCACTTAGGTGTGATTTCCTGCTGGAGAGGAACAGGCCTCTGTGAGGAAACCTGTTATTCCAGTTTGGTAGCTTTAGCCAGGCTTAAATCTAAATGTTAATTCTGTTGCATTTTTCCTTAGCTTAAAACAAACTTGTGATTTCAAAATAGCAGCTAGAATTCTCATTCTAGGTTTTAAACCATGGGATTAAACAATTACAACATAGGTTACTGTCAGTAACAGGCCTCTTAGATTGTAAACATTTGATTTCAGTTTATATACATGTTTAAAGTTTAATCAGGCAGGCTTCCTGACAGCTGTCATCCCTACAGTCCATTGCTGCACAGAGATTTTGGCCTCCACAGTCAGGCCACTTTTGCTGTGGAAATCCCTTTATACTTTCAGCTTTTCAGGACCTTCCAAGTTTCACGATGCTTTCTTAAACTAAGTGAATTGTAGCACCCAGCAAGCATTCTGGATGTTTGAGGGTGTTTTTTGCCGGCATTCTGCAGTTTCAGCAACAAAGAAAAAGGATTTAAAGCAAGATTTAGGGGTTTCCTTTAGCAGAGCCCTGCTTTTCCCTCTGTACTCCACTTTCACTTGTTGTGGAGCCCAGTGACATATTTCAGGAGTGAGATCTGTGTTCCACCACTGACAACATGTGTGGTAGATTGGGCAACAATCTTTTGGGGTTTTGCAAAGCGCGATTTCCAGAGGTTTTGGTACGCACAAGGGTTTTGCGGCCATTTTGATGTTTCTGGCACCATCATAACACAGCGATGAAGCATAGCAGAGCAAAAAAGTGGGTTAAAACATCCCACACAAACAAACAAAAATCAGTGAAAAATATCTTCTCCTCATGGAACAAAACAGTCGCAGCCCGGCAGGCATGTCTTCCTAGCAGCACTTTTAAGTGATCAGCAGCTGAGAATGTGCAGATTTCCCTGCATTTATGTTTTGAGGTCGCTAGCATCAGCGGGGCCAGCTTTTGGTGCTCGGGTGGGGGTCTAGCTCCTGAGGGGCATCAAGATGTTCCTGGATTGCTGAGAGGCCCAGTTCAGGGTCTCAAAGGATCAGTGAGTCCTTCCATTCTTTAAACGATTGTCAACAACCAAATGATTGGTGTTGTCTCCTGTACTCTACTTGGAGAACAATGCTCTTCCTTTAAATGCACTCATAATTTACAGCATTAATCATTTTTAAAAGATTTTTTTGACACCATAAATTTAAGTATGTAGTTTTCATTTTCAATAACTTTTCTGCACTTTCTAAACATTCATAAAACAATGATAATCCTCTAATCATGTTCTAACAAAATGGTAACACATCTTCACATAACATAAACATACTTTCATTTTTAAATTGTATTGATAATAAGTCTCTTCACTTAGTACAATTTCTGTATTTTTTTTAAAAATGTCTTCAAGCATAAGTAGACTTTCAAAAATATATTATCCTTCAACCATTCCCAGCCAGGAGTCCTGGGTGCCAGTGTCCCAGCAGGCAGGCAGGCTGGCCTTGTTCCAACAGCAGGTCACCCTGTGGCTGACGGCTTTGGGCAGACTGATACCCTGTTAAGGCCCCAGTGAAATCCTTATTTTTCTTCTGGTGCCCAAAGATAATTCAAATAATGGGGGTGGGAGGGTTCACGCTTATATGGTAAATTTACCAGAGCAGATTGGTCCATTTTAACCCTTCTGTAATGGGCCATTCCAGGCTGCAGCAACACGAGTCTTTGCCTGTTGATGATCATCCCTGAGTGATTTGTCTGCAGGAAGTGAGGAGAGGGCACTGGAAGTGTGTGTGGTTTGAGAAATCCGAGATGATGCAAGTCCCCGCTTGCTGGGCCATCCTACTTCCCCCTCTCCCGTTTCTGCTTTAAGAGATGCAAGTCAATATTTTCCTGGTATGACCCTCCTATTGTACTGGCAGAGTTCCCTTTGAAGCTGCCACGCACACCAGGCCCCCTGGAGGCACATTCTATTCCCCTGAGAAGGTGTCAAGTCTTAACAGTCAAAAACTAAGTAAGTCTCTGTGCTGAGCTTAATATCCTGATGTGAAAGGACCCCAGCACTAGACAGGATGGTACACAAACCTCAGACTGTTGGCAGAGGCCACTGGTAAGTCATTTGGATGAACAGACATCAAATGAGCTTTGACAATCTACAGTGTATATCTCCATAAGCCACTACATCAAACCAGCTATAGCTTCATGTTTATTTTTAATTTAACTGCCACCAAGCCTGGAGGGGTTACAGTTATATATAAGTGACAAATACATTGTTACTTTCAAAGGGATCCCTGTTTTTATTTTACAAAAACAATGCACACTTTAGAACAACTTTGGTGCTAGCCATGCCAGTATGAAATCCTTAGTAGTAGTAATAGAAGTGCTAGTAGTATTAGAAGTTGTAGTAGCAGTAGTGAATTCATGATTCCCTCCAATGTGTAGACTGCTTCCTCTTTAGTAGCAGCTTTGGCAACCAAAGTTGTGTTTGCACTTTTTAGTGAACAAATCGGCTGCAGCACTTTTGAAAGTGCCACGACGGTGCTGCTAAAGATACATTTAGTTTCATCAGACTGTCAAGAATGAACATGCTACTCTTTTGCTGCCATGTTACCAAATTACATGGCAGTTGCTGTTATGTCAGTATACAGGGTCCAACACAGGGAACACGTGTGTAGCATACTTTTTTGCATGGAACATTTATGAAAGTGAGGCTTTATTAGAAGGGCTCACTTACTGAGAGGGAACAACAAGCATCAGTTTGTATTACAAAAATCAATAAAGTTCAGGCTATCATACCCTCGCAGATGGCATTCCATCAAACAAGTTAAGTGGACTACCTAGAATAAAAGGTAATCATAAGCATGACATCGCTGACCAGCATAACACGCGGTATAAGAGCATTTTAAAGACCATCAAAATTCCAGGTCAGCAAAGACCCATAGAAAGTAAGAGAAAAGAGTAGTGGGGACGACTGAGTTCAGCCACATGGATTGGTCCTGAAAGAGAAGTGAGGGACACCTGGCATGGTGAGAGGAGAATACCAAATATACACAGCTGAGGGCTCCACAGTGGTGTTAGGGAGAGGGCCCAGTATGCTCCAGGTCTCCCTTTTTGAATTGATGTCAGGAGCAGGAAAGATGGAGAAAGTGCACTTATGATGGACTAGTTCTGCCAAGACTCACCAGGTGTTCTAAGTAATCCAATACCAGCAACCCACCCATAGAATATGGGACTTCAGGTACATTGCATTGGGTATCAACCTATCCCTTCCCTAGTTCACATGCCGAGCTCCCCTAAGTGCCACAACGTGCACCACAATAGGATGTGACTGGCAGTCTGAGTCCAAGGAAAAACATGCAATGAAAGCATATAGTGTCTATCGTGTCTCACTGCAACCTTGCTAACCCAAGGTCTCCCTTCTGCAACATAAATGCCTGGATGCTTTTGATACAAAATACCTAGAAACTCACCAACACAAAAGGTTCAGGGTGCTTCTGGTCTGCACATATCAATACAACAGGAATGCAATCTTCTATTTTCCCTAAACCGCCAAGTAGCTAAACCATGCACTGTCTTTCTGATCCACCAGAGCACCGGGAAAACCATGAAACCGTGTGCGTGTAAAGACTAATCGCATAACTAACATAACATATGTTCCACAAGCCTAGGAGAGATGATGAGGCCACCTCCGTTCTATACCCTTGCTGGACTAGGAACTCTCTCCACTACTCATGCAGATCCCTTTTGACTATCTGGAAACACTCAACCCTATCAGTAGTACCTCAATAAAAGGACTCTTGGCAAGGGTGACGCAAACGTATGGTGGTGCCACTGTGACAAATCAACTTACGGGGAACCAGTGGTCAAGGTATGAATTTCGATTTCTAAACCAGCCCCACTCCTCTAGTACACCAGAAGGGATCCGAATAGATTGGAAACACAAGCAAATTATAAAAATCCTTGTCCAATTTTGGTAACAAGGATAGATCGGCAGGCTTATCTTTGAAAGGTTATTGATCGTTGGTTAATTGCAACACACCGAAAATACAATTATTACCCAATGATAAAAGGGACTGTCCAGTCAAGGTTGCATATAAACATCTACTTTATTATTATATTATTATCACAACAGACATTTCTAGCACACTACAAAAAACGACCCACCCTGTAAAGAAATGCAGAGGGCCGACAGTTTTAAATAAGGAAAAGGGATGCACTCTGGATACTGATAGGAGGGTAATCAGTATAGTAATTAATCACAATAGTTCAAGGATACTTGGTTTCAACACAAAGGGAGCAATGGGTCATACAATGTCACTAGAGGCCTTTGGAGAATGACCAAGGGGACAGAAAAACAATCTACCTTGTGCTTTAGGAGTTCTTTGTGCTTGACAGGGTTTCAGTCAGTTTCAATGTGCTTTGCAGATTCTGCAACATTGTTCAAGATGGGAGATAGCTATAGGTATCAGGCGGCAGGCAGTTCAGCGAGTGAAGCTGGACGGACAGATGCAGGCTGGTCTACACAGCGGCTCAGGGTCAGGAATGGTTGTCTCAGTGCTGGTCAGCAGTTCTGAAGCACTGGTCGAGGCATCTCAGATGGCATTAGCAACTGTGGAGTAACAACAGTCAGTGGTGCAGTCCATTGCCGCTTGAGGGACTCGACTGGCTCGAAAATGTCCTTTAAATTGGATGTCAGTAAATGCCTGTCAATGGACTCCTCCTAGCTTCTTCACTGGGCTGTGTCGTCCTTTAAGGTGAACGGCCCAACGCTCAGGAGAGCATTTCAAGCAGCTGCCTTGTCCTTGGTTTGGTTCAGAGACTCTCTGGCACTTCCCACATACAAAGCTTGCTGCAGAGCCTAGCAGTACACACTGTGTGCTGGCAGGGTACTGGTTCTGGAGCTGCTGTAGGGTCCTCTGGATTCGGTATCTCCCTCTGTTGTCTGGCAGATGTTAAGGAGAGGGATCTTGCTTCCATTTTGGAGGTCCTGGCCTTCCTTCACTGGTGGAAGGTAGACTGTAGCAGCGTCCAATGATGAGTTCTTCTTCTCTGCTTCTGTTGAATCCTTCAGATGATCTACCAAAAGAGGGGCTCAGAGTGCTTTTAAAGCCAAATGGGCCACAGTGATTGGTGTAGGCTAAACCTACCTTAAGGAACTAATCCTGGGTCCCCACCATCACTCTCCTTTATGTGTGAGGTCATAACCAGAGTGCTTTGCAACAGAAAAGAGAAAGGGGTGAAAACATGTAATTCTAAGTCCCACCCACCTTCCTATCTGTTGTGGATCCAAGGGTCTCTCTGTTTAATGGATCTCTGTGGTTCCTGATTAAAGTGGCAGGTCTCCCTTGAAGCTGTGGAAAGAGCAGACTTTTGGTCTCCGTCAAGCCACATACTTGTACCTTCTGAATGGGTTCTCCCTGCCGGGATGACTACTGTAAACATGCAGTCCTAGACATTACCTTTCTCTGTCAATCGATATTGAAGATGGGAGCTGGTGTCAGGTTGACACAGTGCATATGAAAAGGTGTTGGGGTTTCCTGTCTCCTTTGTTAGCCTCTGCAGCCAGGCTCCATGTGGGCCTGTTTGAATTAAACTCTGAGTAGTATGCAAATGCGGCCACCAGCTACATGGCTCGACAAAAGGACAGGGAGGATTCATGGAGCCTTTGTTAGTTAATTAGGCTGGTGATGGCAGGGGGAAGGTTTCGCCCTACCCCTTCTGAGATGACTTTGTGTACTCCTGCTGTCATATCCCAATTAATTATGACAGGGGGACTACGCCTGTAGAATGTGTCCACCTAGAGTACACACGTCTATGTGTACTCTAGGTCTACCCCCACATATTTTCTGAAGGTTGACCTACCATCATTCAATTTCATTTAAAAGTTTAAAAAACAGGCGAGAGCACACCCACCGTGCGGATGGTCGAATTCCACACAGCCACCTTTTTGAAGTAGCCAGGGTGGCTGGTGTAGCCAGGCCACTGTGAATGTGCTAGCATCTACTGTATAATTGTTGCATGAGCACTCAAAAGGGAATGTGCTATTCTTACTCCTTCAGTACTGCCCTCTCCAGGTGTAAGTAGACCATTAGAACCCATATGGGAAAGGGCTGCCTTGCTCTTGGAAAGCACTGCTCAGGACATTCAGCCACTCTGGCTGGCACATGCAGCGCCATGCACATTGGTCGTAGAACCCCTTGTTGCCAGTTGTTGGCATTTTAATTCCTGTGATAGGGAAGGCTATCTTGGGGACCTCACAAATAATAACACAGACACTGGCTGCCAGCAATGGCCCCCTGCCTTTAAGCAGCTGCCATTGCTTTATTTCTTCACTGTGATGATGAAGGCATACGGCATCACGGCAGTCATTTTCACGAGCAGTCAGTACACCAACAGCGTGTGCCAGTTATAACAGGCTCCACATGCTACGCATGTTCTTGTGATTTCCGAATCATTCACTCAGTCACAAGGAACTTCTCTGAAAGCGTCCAGGCCGGCGTCGAGCTGGGTGGGACACTACGCGATATCGGCTTCTCAATGGCAATGCTAGTAGAAGTTCTGATGAACAGAGCCGGCCTTAGGGGGGAGAGGCGAGCTGGGCGACCGCCCGGGGCGCCACGCACCTCAAGGCGCCATAAGCCCCCACCACGCCAGCTCGGGGGAGTCTTTCAAGGGCTCCCCCGAGCTGGCGTTGTGGGAGAAGGCGCGGCAGGCAGCATTTTGCTGTTGTAAGTGCCCGCCACCGCGGGTGCCTTTAACAGCAAAAGGCACCATTGGCCCCCCATCACGCCAGCTCGGGGGAGTCTTTCAAAGGCTCCTCCGAGCTGGCGTGGTGGCAGAAGGTGTGGCAGGTGCCTCATTGTCATTGAATGAACCCGCTGCGGCGGGCTCATTCAATGACAACGGGGTGCTAACGCGCCCTATTCACACCATTGCCTCCTCGCCGAAGTGAGGAGGTTTAAGGAAAAAAAAAAGGGAAAAAAAACGGCCCCCTCCTGGCCCCGCGCCTTCCTCCCCGGCCCCTGCTAACCAGGGGTGCGCAAAGGGCGAGGGGGGCGCCAATTCGCCCAGGGCGCTACTGCCCTGAAGGCCGGCCCTGCTGATGAAGTTTTGATTTTGTAAAATCTTTGGACAACAAAGAATTTAAAAAAGCTATGGTTTAGCCAAGCTGGGGTCAGCCACGTTAAAGCAGTATACAACAATAAGGAACGTGCTTGTGCTGCAACAGGAAGGAAATGCACAGAATGGGCGGGGCTTGAGTCTTGCTGTCAATCTCGGTTGACCTTTATATAGCAACGTTGTACGTTACGTATCCTCAACTCACATCCCTGCTTCAGCCCCGTTGATATCCAAGACTCATTCTGTTAGCAGTGCCTGTGTATGCTTTCTGAATTCTGCCATTGTATTTTTTGTATGTACTTTAACTGTGTCTCAAATCACCCTGAAGTGGCAGCAAAGCCCTTTTATTGCACATAATGAAAGTGTTTTTTTAAGGTTGGGGTTCGTTAAGGTGCTAATGGCTTAAACAGACGTCTCAGGGCCCACGGACATCTGATTGTTTTGGCCCTACAGCTACCCCCTGTGGTATTACTAATCCAAGTCACAGCTGTGACACCTCACTCATCTCTGTAAGTGACCATGCATTAGCCCAGGGCAGGCTGGGGTAAAGGTCAGGCCTCAAACAGGAGCTGGACAGCGGCTTCCTCTTTGCGCCAGAGTTGGGTGACAAGTGCTGAGCAAGACTCTGTATTCCAGCATTTAAAATTGTGTCTTTCTTGCGTTTCCGGGTTAGCTGATGCTGAAAAAAGATCCACAATTAATGTGTGCCCGAAATAGTTGCCCTGACTAACCATTCCGTTATGGACACAGGCGTTTGTTGATTAATAACTTACGTGTTTGCAAGATGTTCTGATGCAAAAAGAAACACGTGATCAAGGGAAAATGCTGCTGTTTCACTCAGCAGGATAAGAGAAGTAACATACTGTTCGAAATTGAGGGGAGCTGGGAGCTATTTATTAGCTCCTGTGTCTAGCCTAGAAGAGCCTGGTTAGCTTGAAACCAACAGGTACAAGGAGCTATGTTTGAATCCTGTGGCCAAGTGGTGCCTTACAAAAATGCATATGACACCTTTACTTTGAGCATTTTATAATGTTAATAAATAAGAAAGAGAACACATCTTATACACATCTAAACATCATGGGAAAAAGTGACTTATGGGGAAGTTAGGTACTCGCTCCTGGTTCCCCAGCATTAGTGACAACCAGGAGTTGGTTTTAGCTCCTGCTCATTAAATCTAAATTTTGAACCCTGTAACATTATATGCATTCAGTTTTTATCATCCCTACTCAAAGGTTTTGAGGATCTCAGGTTTGCATACAGTCTTCTTTGCACATTTTTGTGGGGGGTCGGAGTAAACAAGATTGCTTCTCGTCTGATGTGTTGAGTTGAAGAAGTTCGAGAAAAGGGGAGGCTTTGTTTTTTTCCTGATTTTGAGTTCTTAAATGCGGCCAGTATGTTAAAGATGCTAAGTGTGTGGCTATCCACTACGGATCCTTGGGCCTGGAAGTTCCAGCGTGTCCAGTGAATCCTGCAGCTACAAATGGTCTGCTGATGTGAATGATCGGCCCTGGTAAGAAGGGGTGCCCTGGGGCGGCGAAGGAACTCGTGAGATTCTGAAGGTACCTTCCTGCTGGTCTCACAAGGAGAGGCCAAGGATGTGTATGTTGAATCGACATGCCGGTCTGATAGTACAGCGACTAGAGCACTCACTTTGGCATCTGTGTAGAGCCTGCTGATGCAGGTTCGAAGCCCGGCAGTGCCAAGCTCAGCCTTTTATCCTTCCGAGGTTGATAATTGAGCACCGACACACCGTGGGCAATAATAAGCAGTGCTCAGATGCCTGAGGGTTTGTAGCACTATATAAATGTTAAATTATTATTATTGCACTGTGGAGTCACGTGCTGTTTTTTGACAATAGAAAAGGAGGCTGAAGTGGAAGTCTCCGATGGAGGACAGGAATTGAACAGTGGTCCAGGTTGTGAAGGACATGTCCCTGCTGTGGTTTGGCGGCATGGAGTGAAAATGTATGCTCTTAAACTGGGCAGGCGGGGGGCGCAGAATGAGATATTGAGGGGGTGTGTTGCAATTGCTTTGGGGAAGTTAACCTCTGTTTTGAAGGGAAAGACTGACTTGCTGGGTTTTCTGGAAGGTGGTGGCTTGTCGGTTTCCTCAATCTGCACGTAGGGTGGGTGACTTGTCCAAGGTGCGCCCGGCCAGATCTGACGAGTGGGGAGTGGACATCCTGTAGGCAGGTTGAACGGACATACTAAAGGTGGTCTTTGCATCAAGGGAGAATGACAGGTTCCACTGTGTAGCATGGAGGGCTGCTGAGGTCTAACTAGCTGCCCAATGAAAGTGCTCGGTAGGGGTGTTTGCCGGGAGATCAGTGTTGCTTTTGCGACTCTCGACAGGCTATTCTTACACACATTTAACAACCGCCAATGGGCAAGCCATTTTTGCGGTGTGATTATTTGAGAATCAACCTTGTCATAAGCGATCAAGTGGGGGAATTGCACAGATTCATAATCCTGGCTGTGGATGGACAAATACCCCACATACACTGCAGGGAGAAGGGATTCCTTCAGAGGGCAAGAAAATAAAACAGGCTGTGGAAGAACAGAATACAACTGATGAGTGATGACTGGGTCACAAACATGGGTCTGCCGGCCTCTTTTGAGAGAATTGAGGCCAGCAGAGGCGGGAGTGTGTTGGCACATTTGACAGAATCATGGTTGGCTTTTTCGAAGTGTCACATCTGCTTCTGCATTCTGGTTGTGAGAGTTTTCATTTTTGCTCTTTTTTAAAAAGAAATCATTTCCCTTCTCACCCTGTCTCTGCCCCCTTCTCACTCCGCCTCGTCTTCTGTACTGCCCTCTGTCTTTCCATTTGCCTCTTTCTCTGTACTGGTTTGGCCCACCATCTTTCGGGCATTTAAGGCCATAACGCACTTGATTCCTTTCAAAGTCCCTAAGAGTTATAGTTGTAAGTGTAACTTTGTTTTAAATTTAAGGGGCACATAATGTAAGTTCTGGTGATAGTCAATTTGTTAAACTTTTCTGTAAATTCAATAAAGTATAAGTTAAAAAATGTGAGAAGCGAGAGCAGAATTCCTTTGGCGTTTTTCAGAAAAATTCCACCGGAAAGTAGAGCTTTTGAGCTATGTTTTCTTTTCAGCATGATTTATCAGTCAGCAAGGACCTCCCAATGCTGACTCCAGGCAGGGTTTTAAATTCTGCCTCGAGACAGGGCCTTGCCTAAACCCCAGACCCCTTCGAGGTGTCCTTCCCTCCTCTCCAGACCAGGGGTAATAGATTCACACCTATTCTCTCCAAATGATCCGTCAATACTTGAAGGCACCGAAACCCCAAAAAGAGGCAAGAGGCCACATTAACCCCTTACTGTCACTAATTAATTCAGAGCGCTACCAGAAGACAACCCTTTGTTTTGTCGAAACCAGCCTTCCACCTGAGAAATGCATTTTAGAATGCACGATGTTATGGGTCAGCACATTTAAGTAAGTATGTTTTCGTTTTGAGGCAGGTAAGGGGGCGGGGCGGTTGAATAGTGAGACAGGGACCACCAATGTTCTGTATTGGTGGATGCGTTTTTACCTGTATTATACGCACAGATCACTGTAGGGAGTCAGAGCAATCTATTCAATTATCTTACTGACACGGTAAATTGTGAGCTGCTGGCTACAAGCATATCTGTGCTACAGGCACTTTAACACCCTGGGCTATCTCACAGGGACTGGAAACTGCATTGACATATTACGATTAGATTTCTTGTTTTTTTTTAAGGTTTTTTATTTTGGTAGCTTTGAGACAGATGATTTATTATATTTAATATACCCATTTAATAGATTTATCACCCTTTCATGCAGGTATCATACATATCGTAAATGTGACTGCGTCTGTTTGGCCACCCATTTGTTTACATAGGCCACGCCTCTCACAAAGGTTCATACTAGTCTTAGGCTGTGCCAGACACTTCTTAGGCCCTGCCCCCAAATATTTGCTTTGCGACTCGTTAGCCCCTCCTCCTGGGCGATTTATTATCCCACTTCAAACACTTATTGTCTGAGGTGGACTGGCATAGAAAGAATTCTGAACATTTGAGAAGAGTGCAGAGCCATGAAAAGCAGGTAAGGATGGGGCTCGTGCACACTCATGTCCATCTCACCTATAGGGCTGCGCCTGGGAAATAAACAGCTAAAGGCCAGGCTTGCTGCTAGTGCTGGAGAAGAGTCAGTTTAATGCTATGCACAGCAGTAGGTCTAGGTTACAGTTTCTGGTTGCATGGCAGACTCACAAATAAGGTCTAGAGCCAGGGTCTCCAACCAGTAGATCGCAAGCTACTGGTATCTCGCCTGTGGCTTCCCAGTAGCTCCAAGCATCAGACACCTAAAGGAGCACTTGTTTGTTTATTTTGGTCACTTAAGTCCCTGGGCCTCTTTCCCTGTCCTCTCCCTCTCCTCTTCCTGCAAAGCAAACAGTCAAATGCTGTGTACACGGTGAGAGGAGGGGCTGCATCTGGGCTTTGAAGGGCTCAGAGCAGTGTCACAACAAGGGGCTTAACTATCAATAAAAAAGGTAAATGGGAAATGTGTGTGTGGCCATTGTCACCAAGAGGGGCACATTAAGGCTGATTAGAAGGGGAAGTGCGCATACATCTGCATGCTATATGATGCAAAGCTGGGGCTGTAATCATTTCAGCCTCACTGTGTTTATTCAGATTTATTTTGGTTAGCATTACTTTGAATGCTGGTAATTGTAGGCGTTCAACCAGAATGGGACAATTAAGCTAAAGTTGTTATACATGTTTACTCAAAGTTTGTGAGTGTGTGTATAAAAAAGAAAATCTGTGAGTCCCAGATTGCAAGAAAACAGGTACATCCAGTGGTACATATTGCTGTTCATGGTAAAACTGATTTTTTTTTTTATTTGAAGATACTGAGTTCTCTTTTTTAAAGGAAGTAGTACCCCAATTAGATTAAAGGTTACAATGGAATTTGTCGTGCTATAGAGGTGCCTACCTCTATGCATGTCCCAATACAACAATTCAAGCGCTAATGGCAATTTTACATTTAAGGAAATGTGGAAAACTACTAGCTGAACTGCATTCCGTTGCTTGTCCACTTACATTTATAAAACTAAACAGGAATGTAAAACGGCATGTCCTTTCAATACCAGGCCTTAAAAAACATGATTTGAGAGTTCTGCATCAGCCAATGCTTTACGAAACAAGAATATGAACTAAGTCATTCTGTAAGAAAAGTGAGCAGTGATTTGTATGTATACATTTTGATATGTAAAGTATTAGTATAACTTAAATCTAGTTATTAAGAAAGAGAGCAATGCACAAAAATGGGTGGTGAATACAGGGGGAGAACATTGAGGAGGGCACTGGGATGGAAGAAGATTTAATAGGGTTGATCCCCCTTGGCTATGTACGCAAACCAGGAGATCTACAGATATTTGTGGGGAGAGTGTATGCATATGTTTAAATTCCGGCAAAGATTTTCAGCCTTTCAATACTGGGTTAAAATGGTGCAATTTATAAGCACTTTTTTGCTACAAATTAGCCAAAAACACCATACAATTTATAAGTAATTATCAAACACCTGGAACATTCAAATAGATGCCTGGTCACCAACTCTATGCAGGATATGCCGGCACTGCCACTGTAAAGCACATGTTGATGCCATTGCAAAAAATGTGTCCATTTTCATTTTAAAAGATGTTTGTGCATGTTTCAAGTCATCGCTATAAAACTAACTGAGTGTTATTTTAGCCCTGTGATTTACACATTTTTGTATAAAACTTGATCACAAAGTTTCTACATGTTCATTTTTTCAATCTTGACAATTATTTTGACATAAACACGTATACGGGTTAATCAACAAAGGATGCTTTGGCTTACATTCTTTGACTGAATTCTGTGACCTGGCATGTGAGCAATTTGCATGAATTGGGGATATACTAAACTGGCAGTGTATTTTATTTTTTGACAAAGGAGAACATGGTATTTGCAAATTTTTGTAAAACTGTATAACACATTGATTAAATTACTCCTCCAATTATTTTTGCACATGCGCCCCCAAAAGAAACACATAAACCACCCTTGTTGAAATCCTTGATGCAGATGTAGACACACCATCCAACAAAAGACAAAAGATTTACAATTTCCATTCAGAGTGGCAAAATTATTTTTCTTTTTACAGCGTAAATCTACAGCATCTTTAATCTACAGTGCTCATGTTACAGTGGGGAATAAAGTGTAACATTGAGAGGCATTTACACAATTTGATGAAAAACAAATGTACTTTTACAGATGGTGCAATTGTGAAGAGTGCAGTGTTTCCCGTGGCTCAGTCTGCTATAAGAGATTTAAAAAACTGTCCTGAATTTATGTCTGCCTTGTCAGGTGTGCAGTTAGGTGCAAACACTAATACAAGGTGGCTATCAGCACTGTGATTGTCTATATCTGCGTATCTTCCTTTTCAGACATGAACTTCCTGAAATCAAAACTTTGATTCTGTCTGACAGCATCCGAGTGATGTTGCTGTTTCAAGCTACACACCAGATTACTGAGCACTGAACAATGTCTCGATTTGGTTTCCTACATTCTGATATGCTTGACAATTCTTAAGAGGCAGCTACTAGTACATAATAATGAAATAATGTTTTTAAAGTGATTAATATCATGTTATATGCATATATTATTCCTTTTTTATCTAAAGAGTAAATAACACACCCATACAAATTGTCATACTCATGGACATCTCCAACATCCCGTACACAGCCAAACTGTTCGAAACGTACATATACAAAACAACCTAAGAATTCATAGAAGAGCACTGCCTACTAGACCAGGCACAAGTTCGTTTCAGACCAACGAGAGGAACGGAATCAGCTTTCCTCTCAATATGTGATGACATAAAAGCAAACGCAGACTCAGACAACAATACTGCCTTGATACTCCTAGACCTCGCTGCGGCATTCGACACAGTTAACCACAACATCCTCATCACGAGATTCGAAGGACTGGGAATAACAGACACCGCCGTACTGTGGATCAGATCCTTCCTAACAAACAGAACAGACACCATATGGAAGAAACCTTTCAAATCCAACCCAAGAGACTCCACATTCGTAGTACCACAAGGATCATCCTAGTTCCCGTTATTATTCAACATCTACATATCTCTACTAATCAAAATCATCAAAAGCACAGCCCCACTTGCAACAACTACGCCGATGACAAACAATTAGTCTTCAAAATACAGGATGCACAAGAAGAAAACACTACACTAGAGAATTGCCTTCGTGATGTATTCAACTGGATGAACTCGAACTACCCCAAAATCAACTTAGGCAAAACATAAATAAAGATCATCACAAAAAACGGAGAAGACAACCACTACATCCTTTGGCCAAGGGAACTCGGTACAGCCCCAGCCCCATCGTCGACTGTTAAAAACCTGGGGGTCCTGATGGACAACAAACTTACCCTAGAGCCACAAGTAAACGCTCAACTCAAGAAATGCTTCTTTCTCCTGCGAGCGGCAAAAAGGATCCTTCCGTTCCTGTCATTTGCCAACAAAACACTTGCCATCATAGCTCTCGTCATGTCCAGAGTAGATTACCCCAATAGCCGATACCTGGGTATGCCTGAACGACTTCTAAAAAAACTACAACGCATACAAAATGCAGCAGCCAGATTGCTTCTCAAACTACCCCGGAGAGAACACATCACACCTGTGCTAAAAACACTACATTGGCTACCAATGAAACAACAGATCAAATTCAAGTCAATGTGCATCACGCACAGAGCAATCCACAACCAAGGCGCAGAGTTCCTGAGAGACAAATTACACCTACATTACTACATTACTACATTAATTACACCTACATTGGCGGCAACCTTGTGGAACAACCTCCCTGCTCAGATCAGATCAATTGACTCACACTCGGCCTTCCGCAAGGCCCTAAAAACCAACCTCTTCATCTAAGACCCCGTCATTCTATGTATGCACTTCTGCTGTATCACCGTGTATAGGAGAATATCTGTCTTGCCACCTGCTACCTAGAGTAGACTGTTAGTAACCAACTGTAACGTCCCAAGTGTATCCTATGTAACCATGCAAATGCACCTAAGCGAATGTATTTATATATACCATGTGGGGCCGCTTACTGTATCCCTCAAGCAAGCCTTCTTAAAGTATCCTTATAGCGCCTCATTGCCTGTGGGCTGTAGTGCGCTTTACAAATGCTAAATAAATAAATAAATAAACAAGAATGCTCATATCAAGCAACAAAATCTGCCTGGAACCAAAACCCTACAACAAAAGAAAACTCAGAGGATCTTCTTTCTCTCACCAGGCTCTGAAAACTTGGAATGACTTACCAAAGAACATGCGTAACACAAGAAACCACCTACTATTCAGGAAACTGCTCAAATCCTGGCTCTTCACTGCATAACTAGAAGACTGCCCACAGGCACACACATAGCCAAAACAATGATGAATGAAGACACTGATCCCGCATCCCACCAATCAATCTACTACAAACAGAATCTAAGGAAGAGATTTTAAGACATACCAAACTACAAACTGATAGACAGCTATGATAGGATGATACTAAAGACTCAATACATAGGCAGACTAAGACTGAAGGACAAGGACAATTCATCAATAGCACCCTGACCTCGAATTACACCAATCTCCAACAGAACTAAGTCAAAATAGACAGCAAGGGAACAGGGGGCAGCCAATCCACAGCACCAAAACCAGAGGAAGGTTATAGACATACCAAAGCCCATTATACTAAGTTCATTACAATACAGCCGGGAACGCGCCGCGTCACCACCCACAACAGTTAGATGGTCAAGGAAAGAAAGCAGCAACTAAACCTACCCATAGGAATGCTAGTTAAGCAGAACTTGCTCTGCTAGAACCAGGACATAAAACCCACTAACCCAACTTTAAATCTCTGCATACCTAACTCACCTGAAAATCAACACAACCATCTCTCGCCAAGCATACTGCATGTACTTCACCTCACCGCAACAACAACAAACAACACATAAACAGCACCAACAGCACAGAAGGTCTTGCCCCGGTCCGATACTCACACCAAAGCTCAGCGCACAGTGGAAACCGAACAGAAGCCGCCAACAGCACACGACTACTCTCTGACTCTCCTACTCCCTCTCCACCCGAGTAACCTAAGCCGCCCGCCTTCTCGTTTTTCAGATCCGCCTGAGTGCGTGGGGACCAACTCCATTGGTGGCGGTGAACATCACCAACCCAGTAGCTCCCGTCTATTGGCCATTAAATGCAAGTAGCTCTTGCTAACGTAAAGGTTGGAGACCCCTGGTCTAGAGGAATCAGTTGGACATCAGGACTGCTACCAGAGTCACAGATGATATAAATTAAAAAGAGTCAGTGGCATAGGAAGTTCACTGGTATATCTGTGCTAGAGTCACTCACCCAACAGTTTAGTAGGGATTGGAAAAATGGCAGGTAAATGTCAGGATCACTGGTAGGACTTGGGCCATAGCCAGTTCCTAGATGCTAATGTTATTGTAGACTCTAGAGGCTGTCAAAATCGCATACTTGCTGGTAGGGTTAGTGAAGCACTGGGTGCATGCACCCCCTAGGAATACTCTCCACCTAAATCATTCAGTATGACAGAATGCCATCTACGTGTGTAGACGGACCCGAGATTTGCATAGATTTTTGCAACACAAAATGATGCTGGTAACTCTGTCTCAAAATGGGAGATCTGCAATTCAAGCCCCACTTTCTTAAATGTACTTTGCACACATGTTTGTTTGACTGGGACCTGTCTACTGACACAAAAGCAACTTCCATGTAGTTTGGCAGCGTAGCAGCTACAGAGTAACATGTACATTCCAGACAAGTAGTCTCCTGGAATTTACAGTAAATCTTACCTTCAGCTGCCGTTAACTCTGAGCACCCATGACCCAAATAATACATGATTTTACTCCCCATGTTCTGGTGGCAGATTGATAAATATAAACTGATATCTGGCTCCATATATTAGTTTTTGGTAAGATACACTCACAAATGTCCAATAACCCATTTGATGCATTTTTTTATTGAACTGCCTTTCCCATAACCCCTGCAACTGCCAGATTCGTGTCCGAGGCTGGGATCCCTTAACAATCTGCCACGATGGGGTGAGGTCTGAAATACTGCTTCAAATAAATATCTGCAAGAGCAATGGGGATTGTGGATGGAGTATGGATGGATCCATGAGGATAGCTCATGGGCAACACGCTCACCTTGGAAGCAAGACGACATTAAGCAACACAGTTTCGACCCCCGCTTCCACGCTGTGAAACCTCTGGGTATTAAGTGTGTTATAAATAACCAATTATATAAATAAATAAATACAATTAAATACATTATCTTTGATGTAGGGCAGATAGCCAAGGGGGAATTTGGATTGCTGAGGAGAGGAGTCTTCCCCAGGGAATCTTGTAATTTCCTAGGCCACCCACACTTCCTCTGCCTCAACCCAACGTCCTGCAGAAAAAGCACCCTCGGACTGACAACACCAGGTAAATACTCTTGTCAGAGCAGCCAGAATTGGACCCTTACAGAAGGCTTGACACATGTTAATATGACTATGGGCCTCATATTGAGGTGGAGGCAAAGGGATTACCGGCACCGGTAAGGACGCTGGTGCCAGTAATCCCTTTGCACCCTTTTCCGAGGTCCCTTAGCGGGTCCCTATCTTAACATGGGACCCATTAAGGGATACCGGGGTCAATACCAGGGTCAATAATGGTACCGCAATTTGCGGTACCGTTATTGCCGCCTTCCCCCTTCCCATTGAGCCCTATGGGGGCTCAAATGGGAATGGGGAATGGCTTTTACAATGGGGACTTACCGGTCCTGCCAAGGTCGGACTGGACCAGTAAGTCCCCATTGAACGAGGGCAGACACGGTCCCCTTATTGGTGCTAGTAGCGCCATGACTAGCACCAACCTCGTAATGAGGCCCTATATGTTGGAGTAAGAACCCCCCCTTAATTGAACCATCTGTGGAATACAGAAGGGGAAGAATTTATATTGCAAATGTATTGGGGCACAGTCTGTCCATAGCACTCAGCCAATGAGGTGAAGATAACGATTTGGAGTGACTGAGACCCTCCCCTCAACCAGTTCAGAAGAGCATTCAAAATGAACTGCTGTGGATTCAGGTCTGCCTGCTGCTTGGATACTCGTATCTCCCAATCTACCTTATCCTCTGAGACGATGGTGAGGGTCTCACAGCAACCCAAGAACAAAGGAATCTATTTGGGCTTTTTTCCCCTTGGACCACTTACAAGCCAACTCAGCCGCTTTCAAGTCATTTTCCAGCCGCTACAAGACACCCAGCTTTTATCAGCCAGCTCAACATCAACTCAAACCCTCTGAGAGCAATCTATTTGAACCGCCTCAAAGTCGACTTGACCCATTGGGAGCACCAACTCGGGCTGTCCAACAATGAGTTGACACACTGGGATGACCAACTCAAACTGTTGCAAGACCAGCTCTACCCATGAGGGAGCACTGACTTGAACTGTCTCAATGCCAACTCGACCCATTGGGAAGTTCAACTTGACCTAAAAGCCAGGTTATACACTGGTGAGCCTCTAGAACAAGATTGAAAGGTAGGGGTAGTCACTCTGTTCCCCTGTCCTGGTTGTAAGGCACTAAGGGCCTTCAATTCCCCCCACTCTACCTTATTTTAAGACATATTCAGAACTTGTCCACTTTTGCAGCGACTATGGCCTGTCTATCCCTGTCTTCAGACACATAGTGCCCCTTTTATTCAAATGTCTGCATATTTCATGTCCTTCTTTACATGGGTGGGGTACTAGTGTTGTTGTGTGTTTGTATTTTTTAGATTAATTAAAAACTCTTTTGATAGAGTGACATTTCTCTTATTTTGGAGCCACAGTAATATTAGTGTTTAGATGTTTTTGTGCTGGCTCGCATCCCTCTTGAAGAGTAAAGCGTGCCCTTGGCACTTACTACCCTAAAGAGGCAAAGGAGATGTGCCATTCATGTTGTGCCTGTTTCCCTTTCATGATTGTGATCGCTCCTGATTTAGAAGTAGTTTGGTGATGAGTACGAGTTTGAAAGCCACTACTCATCCCTGGACTCCTGCATAGCTGTAGTCATTTCATCACATTCAGTTTGCAAGGCCAGTTCAATATTTGCAAATCCACGGTCGGGTAACAATGCGTGGGAGGGGCCGCCTAATTTGTGAATGTAGTGGCATCAGCAGGAGTGACATCATAGAAACATGCAACACAGGAAGTGACATTAGTCTTTGAGACTTGAGGGTAGCATGAGAAGTTACACTACAAGAAGTTACCCTGAGTGTGCCAAGACACAATTGATGTACAACATCTGAATCATCATTATCATTACTATATATGGAGCAACATAGCAGAATATTACATCTTGAGTGAGTTATTTTTCTAATAGAATACACAGAGAAAGAAGTCACTTTTTTATTCGATGTGATTTAGTGAAAATCAAACTTAATACATCATAACCACGGCAATACAAAAAGTTCAAGAAACAACAAAAGAATTAAATAATTTAAAATGAATACATGAACCAATAAGTATAAAAGATGCCAATACAAATTCATTGTGTTTGTCTTTAAAAAGTATGATATGATACATGATATGATAAGTCATTTTTAGGGAAAGGTGAGGCTGTCCTTAGCGGGATCGCCACTTTAAAGACCCCCATTGCGCTCAGGTGATTTTAATATAGCATGTAATTGTATGCTTCTTGAATTATAATATACATTTTTTTAAACAAACACTGCTACATCTTATTGATTTCTCGTGAGGACGCTGTTGCATGGACCAGTCGTCTTTCTTTTTCTGACTGTGCGGCCTCTGCCTCAGTCTGAGCCCTCCACAGCATAATATGTGCCGTATCAACTGCCAGCGCAGCGGACGGGTGCAGCGGGCATGCTGTCAGGGCGCCAAAAGCACGCTTAAGGCAAGCCTGTCTGTGCCCGTTCGTGCTAAGGCCGGGCATGGCCGGCATGCTGGTAGCCTGGACCGCCGAATACTACTCTCGTTGGCACCTGCTGCCACCATTTGGCCACCAGGCTTCAACAATGCCCCGTCTGTAGCCATGACACCAACCTCTGAAACCCTTCTCTGTGGCCTCCTTAATACTCGCTGGCTGGCTGGGCATGCTCTTAACTGCCACGATTTTATGGCTACTTCTCAATTGGATTTTTTATTTCTAACAGAGACCTGGCAGAGTTATTCCTCTGGACCCTCAATTGTCCAGGCTCTCCCTCCCAACTATAATTTTGCACATGCCGACCGCCCCTCGATTCATCCGGGAGGTTGGCTAGGCATTATGTATAAATCCTCCTACACAGTGGTTTGCTCCGTCCCAGTGCACTCACTTAAGATGGAATGCATGCTTGTCTGCATTTCCATATCTGCGGCTTGCACAATTATTGTTATTGTAGTCTATCGACTGCCAGGGCATGATGCTACTTTCTGTTTGGATTTTCCTGATTTTGTGTCCACGCTTCAAATGAATCATCCCAATCTTTGGGTGGATGCTGATTTGAATCTTCCCGCAAATACCACTAATATCAGCCAGCTAGAAAATGTTCTTTCCCTGATGACAGATCTTGGCCTTCCTCAATTAATTCATGAATCAACCCATCAGTTGGGTAACATATTATACTTTATTTGTGCTCCTGAATCGCTGATCTCTGTTTCCTCTCTCTCTCCAGTGTTGTGGTCTGTAAAGTCTGGAGGGGGGTGTCTGTACTTCTGCTCTCTATATGGTAGAGGAGAGGCACAGAGGACCCCAGCCAAGATTCTCTATTATTGGTAACATAGTCGAGCAATCAAGGCCTAGCTTCTCAGGAGGTGATGCAGGCTGGTTCCTAAGTACAGTGTAGTCCCCAAGCACCCACTAAGTTATGTCCACACACTGTATTGGTTAACACACAGTCTTTATATAATTAATATTCAAGGTTATGTACACTATCACAAATACTCACTTTGTGCTCAGAAAATCAACAATGGTAAATATATGCACTTCTACAGTGGTACCACAACTATTATCAGATCTCATTAAAGTGCATCAACTATACTGTCAAAATGTCACACAGATCAATAAAGAGGAAACCAGCAGTAGAGAGAGGAAGGAAAGCAAGATGGTTGAACAATTGGCAGAATGCTGGCCCTGCACTACAAGACACAGTTCTGTGTGGAGATCCCCCCACTTGGGCAACCTGTAGAATAAAGATACAAGCCCAGTCCATATATTGTTCACAATAGACTTCCCAATAGTTCTGCAATCCCAAAGTACCTGGAGTTGTAGCGTTCCTCGGCGGGGAATCGACGGCCCTTCTTGAGTGCCCTCCCTTTAAGGCAGGAGTCACGGTCGTCGAACGTCCGACGGAGAACAGGGTGAGCTACGACGGTGAAGTGGCAGCTTCGTTCCTAGCGGTGCTCGTTGACAGGGAAGCATAAACGTCCTGCAAGGAAAAGGCATGCAGGGCACCTCAGTGTTGATAGTTCTGGACCGCAAAGAGTTTGAAGAACTGTGGCCCAGTAAGGCCGTCGAGTCGTCGGCATCTCTGTGGTCTTTGGGTGGCGGGAAATCACCGGCGGATGCTCCTCGGCGGGTCGACGGTCAGGCCTTCTCCAACAGGATACAGCGGCGACGATGCGGACGAGAGCGTCCTTGTATCAAATGAAGTTCTTAGGCAAACGGGAGCACAGCGGCTCCGGTCGGCGATGGCAGTCATCGACAGTGATGGACAACAGTCCGGGCGCTTCTCCTTGGGATTCCGCAGCAGTCCCTGTCTCGGGTCGGTAGCCTGTTGAAGATCTGTCTACCAGGGAGCTTTGGCAAAGATCAGCTGGTGCACGATGGTCCCTCGTAGCTCGGGAAGAGGGTGCCTTACCAGGTCCTCTCTGGATCAGTCTTTGGAGGCACAGCAGCTTTCAGATTGTGAAGGAGAGCAACAGCAATTCTTCTCGTCCAGCAGGGCTTCAAGGTCAAGCATCAGTTACCCCAGTTACTCGTCGTAGTGGACTTCAGCTTCTGAACACGATTCCTAGCAGTGAGAGGTCCCCAGATACTGTTGACCTCCCATTCATTCTGCTGGGTCATACTCAAGCATCCAATCACGGCGAAGGGCATTCATGCAGGCAGGCAGCCAATCAGGCACACGGTGCATTCAGGCCATTCACTTCTCTCCAGACACCCACAACAAGTTATGTGTATTGGGACAAGTACCAAGCCATTCAACACTCCACACTGCATTCATACCGGTTTAGTGCAGGGCTGTCTCAGTCATTGTGTCAAACACCAGATACTAGACACCCACAATATAGAATGCGTATTCGTCACACACTCCATTCACCCAGGTCCCACCCACAGGTGTACCCACAACATATGCTCTTTGGGAAGGCTCCAGCCAGTCTGGTCAGCACTTCCCCACACTACCATATATGGAACTTCCACCCAACAGCCAGCCAGGGGGAAGGGACAGAGTCAGGGCTTCCTGGGACTTCGGGAAGATCAAGGTAACAGGCAATGGAAGGCAAGAGGCCACGGGGGCCATTTTGTCTCCATCAGGAATCTACCGATTCCAATGACAAGGCCTGGGCATCCCAAAATGGAGGATGCTCAGGGCACCAGTCAATTCAGCATGGAGCTGCCACCAGCCCGTGCCCTGCTCTGTGGGTCACACACAGGTGCCCAAAAACATACACTCGGGGCACAGGATTGCACCCCTACCCGTGGGTGCAATAAGGGTATCCCATGGGTCTGTTCACCAAAACCAAAGGAACGAGCTGCACCACCAGGAGTCCCACATGAACTCCTGCATGGAAAACACGGCAGAACACACGATAAATAGCAGTAAAGAACAAGGATACGGAGGCCCTGTCCCTCCAATGCATTTCCAGCATCATATGGTCCGATCATTTTCTTATCTCGTTCTCTATTTCTCTGTCGGCCCCTGTCCTTCGCCCTTCCAAATTAGCTACTACGAAAAGTAACTGGTGTAATGTGAAACCCTCTGTGCTATCAGTTTCTTCCGAGTCACACTGTGCTCAACATAGTCCCTGCACTTTAGCTACTTTGGATGGCTCCTTCCTTGCAGTGGCCGATCTGCTGGCAACTTCTAGATTGTGTGCAAGGAAAGAAACCATGTGTCTGAACCTTGATTCTCGGCTGAACTCAGAGCTCTAGAACTATGCTGTAGAGAGGCTGAAAGGAAATGGCGTGCGAGGTACACGACCATTAATAGATCTGCTTTTTGCCTGGCTCTGACGAAGTATCAAACAGCAATTTTGGCTGCAAAAATTATTTTTTTTAGTAAACAGGTTGATTTTGCAGTTAATAGGCCCAAAGCATTATTTGAATCAGTCCAGTCTCTCTCCACACCTATAAAGGCTGGTGCCTCTGTTGAACCCTCACAAGCTCTCTGTGACTCTCTTTCGCTATTCTTTCACTCCAAAATCGATTCAATTCATAAGGATATCAGGGATGACTCTACTGGGATCACTACTACGCAGACTCTCTCTGATTTGCCTACCCCCAACGCCTTCTGGCTTGCTTTTTCTGTCTTCTCTGATCAGGACAGTCTTGAAGCCATCAACGGTCTTAGATCGGCGTTGCCAGCTGATGCCATCCTGATGCCTCTGCTCCAAGACATTGCTGGAGACTTTATCCCCTTTATTACAACTACAGTTAATCTGTCACTTCAAGAGGGGTCTATTCCCAGCGCTCTAAAGCATGCGGGTGTGCTGCCTCTTTTGAAAAAGCCTTTTCTTGATCCCGAAGTGTTGGCAAACTTTTGGCCCATCTCTCTCTTCCCGTTTTTGATGAAGGTGATGGAAGCTCTTGTGTCTTCCCTTCTCTCATCCTTTCTGGAAACTTTCAGGTTCTTTGATACTTTTCAGTCTGGCTTTCAGTCGGGAAGGGGAACCGAGTCCGTGCTCAACTCTGTGCTGGACGATCTAACCCGCCTCGTCGACCAGGGCAGGGTTGGAGCCCTTCTTATTTTGGACCTGTCTGCGGCATTCGACACTATGGACCATTCCACTCTGATTTCTCGGTTGTCGAAACCTGGCCTGGGGGGCCAAGCGTTGAGCTGGTTTGCTGCCTTCCTTGCTGATCGGTCTCAATCAGTCTTTCTTCCTCCTTTTACCTCAGAATCTATGCCACTATTCTGCGGAGTACCACAGGGATCCACTCTCTCACCGATCCTGTTCAACATTTATATCCGTTTTCTTCTTCTTCTCATCTTGTCGGATGGCTTTCGCTTTTACTCACATGCGGACCACACGCAGATCCTGGTTCGCTTGGAACACTCTCGTCCCTCAATTGCATCTCAGTTTAGGAGATGTCTTGAGGATCTGGGCGCCTGGATGACTGTTAACTGGCTAAAACTCAATGGCAGCAAGACCGAGGTCCTTGTGGTCAGCACGGCTAGTCCACACTCCTTCTGGAATCCCGAGTTCTGGCCTGCTTCCCTTGGCTTGTTTCCCCTTCCCTCCCCTTGGGTGAAAAATCTAGGGGTGAAGCTTTCATCCTCCCTTTCGATGGTAGAGCAGGTGAGTGCGGTTTGCAAATCTGGCCATTACAAACTACATACCATACGGAAGGTTCTCCCCTTCATTCCCTACCAGTTCCATGCCCTGCGGTGGCGGCACTTGTTCTTAGCACTGCCGATTACTGCAATTCGCTGTATTATGGCCAACCACGTTACTTGATAAATCGTATCCAGCTGCTCCAGAATGCGGCTGCCAGAGCAGTCCTTTATCCTTCAGCTTAAGCACATATGGTACTGCTTCAGAGAAATCTGCACTGGCTCCAGATTGAGAAGCGGATCCTGTTTAAATCTATGTGTTTGGTGCACCAGGCCTTCTACAAGTTGTGGACAGAATATCTTCAGGAAAAATGTGTCCATTATGCCCCCACATACCCCCTCTGGTCCCAGTGTACCCTTCTGCTATTGGTTCCCCGTGTCCGACTGTTACGGACAGGTGGCCGTGCCTTTTCCGTGGCAGCTGTAAGGGCCTGGAATGAGTTGCCTTGGGCTCTCCGAGCTACTACTGACCATCTGGCTTTCTGGCGGTGTCTGAAGACCTTCCTCTTTTAGGTATTCCTTCTGCTTATTCACTTCCTCACTTCCACTGCTTAGCACCAAGATGCCCTTGGGCGTATGTGCGCTGTACAAATACATATAACATAACACGTCTGTACACAAGTGTTTCTAGGCGCGATGGAGATCTAGCTGCGTATTAGATCATAAACAAATGTCTTAGTTTACACTTGGTTGAGATAGACTTCCATACAATAGAAAGTGCGTTGGTCACAGAAAAAGAATGGCCAGACAGTATTCCGAGAAATAATTTGAAGTGCTATGATTTAAGTTCTGCACATATTTATAGAGAGATTTTAAATGAAGTCAGAAAATCCTGGATACACATGAGTGAGCAAGTGTCCATACCATATTGAATGGTTTCTGAGGTTTACAGTGATAATTTCGACAACAAAAATGTCGAAAGTCAAAATATCGAAAAAAAAATGTCGAAAAAAAAAATGTCGACTTTTTTTTTCAATGCATTTTTTTTTTTAAATGGGGGGGTTCCCCCCCAACCTCCCTTTTTTAATTTTTTTTTAATTTTTCCCTTTTTTTTAACTCCCGAACCCCTAAAATAAATATATAATTAAAAAAAACGAAAGTTGACATTTTTTTTTTCGACATTTTTTTGTCGACATTTTTGTCTGTCAACATTTTTTTTTCGAAATTATGACCACCCACCGGTTTCTGATTCCAAAGGACTGCCACAACCTCTGCGGGTTCTCTGCTGTGTAATAGTATTGTTCCGCGAGCCAGTAAGCATTAGTTCTGGTAGAAGATTAACCCGTACCAACACTGGAAATCTGCATGTTTTGTCATGTGGGAATACCATAGTATAAGGCATAGGTGAGTGATAGAATTGGCATAATTGCAATAGTGTTTCTTTCCCGTCAAATATGAGACATTAGTGTTCCGTTCCCAAAGTCGAGCTTTAGTTTGTAATTTATGCTTGAGAATAGTATAATCAAGAGACCAATCCGGGGTCCAATCTTTTTTTATTATGAAGACCAATACACTGTTCCATTAGGGATGTTAATAACTTGTCCTTTCTCAGGCATAACATGTCACCGAAGAGGCCCAATATGGTGTCAGTGTGGTACCTCTTCATCCTGATGTGTGTTAGGCTGCTTCTAATTTCCACCTCAGTTCTAAGCGGAGTGCCTGAATAGGCGCACCCTGAGATAGGCCTAAAACACATCTTCAGATGTGGCCCTCAATTATGATTGTAGTCTAACCAAAAACAGGTTTCCAGGCCATACATTATTGTTGGAACAATACTTGTCAAATTGACTTTCCCAATCCCTTCTAAAAAGGAGCCTGCTGAGTAACTCACATTTATGGACTCCCTAATTTGGAAGGTAAAGCACAGGGAGCTAAAAAAAAGATTCCCTGAGGATCACGCATCTGAGTGGTGAAGCACTGAATTGCTCTTTTAAGGCCTAAAACATTACCAGGTGTTATAGACATGACTTGAAAAGTATACAAATGAAACCAAACTGGCAAATATGAATTAATGTACACACTTGTTATGCAAAATGAGTATGATTTTAGCTTTAATTTTCACAATCCAGAATTCAAAACCACAGGTAGCAAATTAGAAATAATGGCAGGCTAAATACTCTCCTTTAGATTTTGCAACGGTGTATTCAAGACTTAATGACACCCAACAAAAGAAATAATCTGATAAGTAAGTGTACCTGGTGGTTGTCAGTGTTTGACATAGGCATGGTACCAGCATTTATGCTCCATGCTCGTTACATTGAAGCCCTCACAAAAAACATTTAGCATGTGTCATTCTAGCGTATATCATGTAAATACACCAGACATCTTAAAAAGGGTTCCCTATTTTCTGACCATGTCTGTAGAGAAGGAACAGATTTGAATAATTGGAGCAATATTGTGGTGTAAATGCAGGGCTAAAGTCGAGGGTACACACAGGTGGACGGAGTCCCCCACTTTTTTCAGAGGGTGGACTCAGCCCCTCACCCCCCCCCCCAAGCTAAAATGAGGAACATTGATGAATTGAGGCCGCCATCAGGGATCCAACTGCAGTCGTCAGGGTGCAGACAGGACACTTCACCACTGCACTATAACCTAATGAAAGTTGGCAAACCACTAAAGGTAAATGTCTCATTTCGGTAATGCATGTTCCAGGGAAAACATTTGTATTGGTTCTTAGAGTTTAAAACGTGCACGGCTTTTAACGTTTTAAAACACTATTAGAAGAAAATATACTCCCTTGGTTTTGTGTGTTTGTTTATTTTATGAAAGACAAAAGCCTTTTTCGGGTGGTTATGCGAAGCCAATTTAATGAAATGTGCATATTTCACCTTGATATGCTAATTTCTGGCGATGTCACATCCCATTGCGTTTGTTGATGAGTCCCCCCACTTTTATTTTTAGGACTTGACCCCTGTGTAAATGTGTCCATTGAATTTCAGAAAACCAAACATTCATACATTTCGGGGCTTTTCCCAGCCAATAGTCACTTCAATTTGTCATTGCCGTTCTCTGGACCTGATCTGTATCACTAGTGACATCCTTATCAACGTGACTTGGCCGAGATGAAGGACTGCGAGGCTCCATTATCACGACAACCAGTGCAGTCTCACAGACCCAGCATTTCCCGTGCCAGGCCTGTGCAAGCAGCACCCGGTGCTTTAGAGAAGTGACGCTGTAGTTAGACTGGGCGGCTTGCTCATTTCTGAGATGGTTTAAAGAGGAACGCGGAACATGTATTTTCATCTGCAAAGAGGTTTTGAGACAGATAAAATGACATGTGTTTTTAGCCACTCATAATTTTATGAATTGCTCTAATGTCAGCAATTGTTTTATTTAATTCCAGGGGGACACGGATTGTTTTTCCCCAACCCAAATGTTGTATGTAATGTGCTTCATACATGGTAAAGGGTAAAAATAATCCACTATTTTAAAAAAAGATTGCTAAGAAAAAAACGTTTGAATATTCTAAATATAGTTTCTGATAGCTTGCTCCCAACGAACTGGCAACGATTAGAGCTTCTCTACTTGGGACAACTATGACTTAAATAGCCTGTTGTGTAGGAGGAGGAGGGTCTACAATCGGCCTTTCATTCTCTGTGACTTACCAAATGTGAAGAACTCATTTGCATATCAGTTTGGTCCCGCCCACAAAAGTCCAGCACCAAAAGGCTAAGCAACTCTCTTCTGAAAAAGAATACAAACAGCAACCCCAGACACATGTTTCTGCCCTGTTGGATGTCCCCAGTGGGGTGAAGCTCTGTCTCTTTAGGCACAGAGAGCAAGGGACCCACGTCACGATTCCCCTTCACAACGAAGGGTGCGAACCCAAGTGTTTCAGAATCAGCCAAAAATGTGAGGTCAACTCGTGTTTAGTGCGCGATTAACTTTTTAATGACTGGACAGAATATGATAATGCTAAAGACGAAAAGAAACGGAATAACACAGATGAAAAGCAAGGGAATAAGACGGAGGTGTATACAGAACCGTGACAAGTCACTCTCAGGTCAGGTTGCAGGTATGGTGGGGGAAGAGGCAGGCTGCCAGTCTGTGTTAGTACTTTATCTGACCATATGCACTCTGATGTCAGGCTTCTGGGAGGAAGAGCCGGTTACATCGTGTTTGCTGGTACCCTTGAGTTTGGAGTACAGGCCATCACATTTCAGGCCCACAGGCAGACCTGCAGAAGAGGCAGTCGAATGCCAGGTGGATATTAGTGCTGCGATAGACCCCTGCATACGTAGGGCTTGTTGATATGGGAGAATCTGTGGCAGAGTTAGTGGCAAGACTGCCTCGGTGAAAGTGCTGGAGCAGAGTCAAGCATTTATTAGGCTGACCGGATGGGTTGGGGTACAGTCCGTCAATTGGGAGCCTAACTGGTAGGGTTATGGAAAAGCCATGCACATGACAAGCTGGTATGCCCCAAGAAAAGATATTTTCATCTCAAGTTTAGGGGTGTTTTTTACATGTAAGGCCTGATGGTGGGGCAGAGCCAGTCACATGTCAGATTTGCAGGTATTGTATTGAATTCTATTGAATATATATATTTAGCAAAAATCTGGCTCATTACCAAACAAAGTCTGCCCAATTAGGGGAGATGAAACCTGCAAGAGGAGAAGAGTGTAGCAGTTCAGGGTGAGTAGGAGTCAGTGGTATGAGGTCGAAAAGGGGGGCCGTTTTATAGGCTGACTGTTTTCAAAGACCCATCAATGAACTGGCGTTTGGAGGGGTGCAGCTCCAGTTATTTTTTCTGAACTTCTGGAGAGTGGGGGTGTGAGGAATTTGACCATCTGCACGGTGGGTGTGTGCTCACCTGGGCTTTTTTGAAATGTTATATGGAATTGAATGATGGTAGATCAACCTACAGAAAATGTGTGGGGCTAATCCGCACACATTTTCCTATGCTCACTGCATGGCATACACATAGACCTATGTATTCTTGGTTAAAATATCCTACAGGCGCAGTCCCCCATGTCATATTTAGTTGGGATCTGACAGGTAGAGTATGCAATGCATCTCAGAAGGGGCAGGGTCAAATCTTCCCCCTGCCATGCCCAGCCTAATTAACTAAGAAATTCTCCATGTATTCACCATGTCCTTTTGTTGAGCATTACCGATGGTGGCAGCAATTGACATAATTAACGTACTAATAGAGTGTACTTCAAACAGGCCCACATGGGGCCTGGCTGCAGAGGTTAACAAAGGACACAGGAAATCCCAACAACCTTTGATATTCACTGTGTCAACGTGAAGCCACTGCCCACCCCTCCCCCTTAGTATCAATGGACAGTGAAATGTCATGTCTAGGACTGCGTGTATTACAGTAGTTATCCCTGCAGGGGCACCGCAATGAGAAGGTACAATGATGTGGATTGACAACACCAGAAAGTCTGTTCTCACCACAGCTTCAAGGGAGACCTGCCGCTTTAATCAGGAACCACAGAGACCTCCATTGACCAGACAGACCCTTTTATCCACAAAAGACAGAAGATGGGTCGTACATAGTATTACATGTTTTCACCCCTTAACCTTTTTTTTTTTTTTATATTTATTTGTTTTTGGTTTTTAAAAGAAAACCTTTACAAAAGAATAGTGCATTTCCTTAGATAAAATTACAAACGGTTCTCGGAAACCAGGGAATAACTAGAATAACTAAGAGGCCAAAGAATGTCAACCAGGAAGCTCAGTAGGCTGTGTCATCTTTTGATACTTTGTTAGAATAGTAAGTTTCTCTGATACTTTTACTATCGCTGCAGTGAGCATGATTTCCTGGCCGGAGATCAGTCTGTTCCAGAATGCATCTTGAATTAGACTCTCTTCTCTGCTGACAAATCTCCTCAGTAAAGACACTCTTATGGCCCATGTGCCTTCGCACTCCAACAGTAGATGTTTCAAGGTTTGGAGGTTCGAAGTTTTACAGATTTCGCAGAATTGTATTGCCTTCTCTCCCTGGTTTCTTTGAGCCAATATTTCTCCTGTGTAGGCTAAGTTCAGACGCAGTCTGAGAAAGCTGTTTCTTGTCTCACGATCTGGGAATTTTTCCAGGTAACGTGGCATGGTTCCAAGTTTCCTGTCTGCTATCAGGAAGGAGTTCGGTGATTTTAGGTTTCTGACTCTTGTGATTGTGTCGATCCAGTCAGCCATTTTTAGATTTTTTTTTACTTTCAAGGGGTTTTGTAGAAGGATTTCTGTTGTTAAATCAAGCTTATGCAGAATCTGTCCAATCTTCTCTTCTAGGCTCGATAGCTGGTTTGATTTTGCTTTCTTTAGATGTTGGTTTATATCGAAAAAGAGAGTGGCCTTACTGGCTGTGATTATATTACGGTAGAGTGAGAGAAGTTTCCACTCTGCATAGCAGCTCAATGAGTTCAAGCCTAGTTCGAACCTCAGACTGACTGACGATGTGCACATTGGTAGCGAAATGGATGATTTCCAAATAAGGCCCTCAATTTTGTTCCAATCATAGTTCCACAGCAAAGGTTTTGCCTCCAATCCATAGAGGAGGACAGGAACTGCTTTGCCTACATAGAATTTCTTGAGTGGTGACAATGAAAATTTACAAAATTTTCCGTTTAAGTTTTTCATTTGCGCAATGATTTTCGAGGTCTTGTTGAGAATTGATGAGTTCACCTTATTTACAGTTGGATGGGCTAAGACTTCGTATCCCAGGTATATGAGCTCATCTACTCGGGGAATTTCCTCGTTGTCCAACACCCAGATCCTTGATGTTACCTTTTTTCTTGGATGTTTGAAAATCAGGACCTTAGATTTTAGTGGGTTGATTATTAGGCCATTTAACTTGGCATATTCATTGAGTTTGGATAAAAGATGTTGCAGTCCTAATGCTGATCCATCCAAAAGAACAAGATCATCCGCATAGGCCAGCCAGTGAAGTCTTCTGCTGTTAATCCTGGGACAGATGAGCGACGCAGAGGCCAGAAAGTCTCCAATGTCTGATAGAAAAAGGTTGAAAAGCAGTGGTGCACCCAAGCATCCTTGTCGTACCCCTTTAAGGACCTGGATTGCTTCTGAAAGGTTGCCGGCGTCATCCAGCCTCACTCTGATCGTAGTATTTTTATGTAGTTCGACGAGCATAGCCAGCAGGGGGGCTGGAATTCCCCGGTTGTTCAGTTTCTGCCAGAGGAGTGATCTGTCCACCAGGTCAAATGCCTTGGACAGATCTACCCATGCCCCATACAGCAGCGAGCCTTCTTTCACATTCGAGCTTTCGCTCAACAGGTTCAGTGTAAGGCCATTAAGGCTGGTAGAAAGACCCTTCCTGAAACCTGTTTGGTGCGGGGGGAGAATCTCATTTGAGTCCACCCAAAGAGAAAGTTCCCTCATTAATATTCTCATGAATATTTTACTGTCTATATCCAAGAGGGCTATGGGTCGATAGCATGTTGGACTTAGCCTATCACCCCCTTTGAAGAATGGAATCATCACTGCATTCTTCCACGATGGTGGAACAGTTTTTTCCCTCAAGATTCCTTGAAAGAGATGGAAAAGCAGTTTTGACCAGAGTTTTGGCTGATTTTTTAACACCTGATATGTGAGGCCGTTCGGACCTGCGGCTTTCGAGGTAGAGGATGATGTTATAAGTTCTTCAATATCCTCTTCGGTAAAATCCAGAGACCAGGTGATGTTGCTGATGCTAATGTCCCTTAAGCCTGTTGCTTCGAAGTTCTTGGCCAGATGGTCTACCCACTTGTGTTCCGACACTAAGTTGCAGAGAGAACTATTTTGGCCAGTTTCAAGTTGATTTAGAGCTGCCCAAAAGTTTCTGCAGTTATTTGTACTAAGAAGCGAAAGCATTTTCTCCCCATCCTCTTGAATTTTTAAATGTTTGTGATTCTTGGACCAGTTTCTATAAATTTGTTTGGTTTTTTTAAGTTTTTGAATACAGCCTAAAGGATCTTCTGCTCTGGTCTGTCTTATACTTCGCAGTGTTTGTCGCAGAGTTCTTTTTCTTCTGAAAGTTTCCTCGTCGAAGTGATGGAGGTGTGTCTGTTTCCCCACTATTTGTACTTCACTTGGTCGGCAAGTGGACCATATAAACTTTCCGAATTTTTCTGGATGACACTTTTCGGCCACTATTGAGGGATGAATTATTGCTAGCTGATCATTCAACTTTTCCCCCCCGTGTTTGTACTTGACTACT
This sequence comes from Ambystoma mexicanum, assembly GCF_040938575.1. Classification (NCBI taxonomy): domain Eukaryota; kingdom Metazoa; phylum Chordata; class Amphibia; order Caudata; family Ambystomatidae; genus Ambystoma; species Ambystoma mexicanum. Next base: position 1,058,505,077 of record NC_090929.1, on the reverse strand, counting down.
TTCAGTTTCCCTTTAGAGCCCTCCAAGTCCTGTCTGATGCGTGGGTTTGCAGAACACTGAATTTCAGGAAAGTAGAGTTCCATCCTCGCATGATCACTTCCCCCTTCCCAATCTAAGGTGAGATGATGTTGGTGCAGGGTAAGTGATGATGAGGCGAAGATGTAGTCTATAATTGATTGCGACCTTCCCTGCCGCCATGTTGGTCCGGGGTTGTCCGTACTGCTATCGTCTTCAGATATCATGTCGAGATCCCATGATTGAAAGAAGTCCCACCATTGTTTACCTTTCTGTGTGGTACTGTGTTTAGGTAAGCTGTTTTTCCTATTTCCTACACTAATGAGATCTGTGTTCAGGTCCCCTGCTACAACAATCTGTGCTCCTATGTGATTCATCTTGACCCTAGAGAAGAGTTCATTTAGAGTTTCTATGAAATCTCGGAGTTTGGAAATGGCTGGGTTCCAATAGATGTTTTCACCCCTTAACCTTATCTGTTGCAAAGCACTCTGGTTATGACCTCATGCATACAGGAGATTGTTGGTGGGGAACCAGGATTGGTTAATTAATGTAGGCTTAGCCTACACCAATCCCTGCGGTCCATTTGGCTTTAAAAGAGGGTTGACCCGCTCTTTTGGGAAGATCATCTGAAGACTTTGCAAGGAGTAACAAGAAGAACTCAGCATTGGACCCTGGCTGAAGGTACAGTCTGCCTTACATCTTCTGCCAGTGAAGGAACACCAGGATCTCCAAGAGGGAAGCAAGATAATTCCCCTAAACATCTCCCAGTGAACAGAGGGAGATACTGAATCCAGAGGACCGTCCAGCAGCTCCAGAACCGGTACCCAGCTAGCACACAGTGTACCCTGCTAGGATGTGCAGCGAGCTTCCTAGGTAGGAAGTGCCAGAGAGTCTCTGAACCAAACCCAGGATAAGGCAGCTGCTGCAACACTCTCCTTAGCTTTGAGCTGACCACCTTAAAGGATGACACAAACCCAGTGAAGAAGCTAGGAGGAGTGCATCAACAAGCATCCACCAACGTCTGCCTTAAAAGAGAGTTTTGAGCTAGTTGAGCCCTTCAAACTGCATCTGACTGCAACACTGACTGTTGTTACGCCACAGTCACTAAAGCCATACGAGGCACCTCGACCAGTGCCTCAGAACCACTGAACAGCACTGAGACAACGATTCCTGACCCCAAGCCACCATCTATGCCAGCCTGCAGGCGTCCATCCATCCTCGCTCGCTGAACTGCCTGCCACCTGCTGCATCTGTCTCTAATCTTGAACTCTGTTCCAGAAGCTGCAAAGAGCCCTGAAACCATACCCTAGTGACATTTTACAACCCATTGCTCCCTCAGTGTGGAAACCAAGTATCATTGAACTGTTGCGATTAATTACTTTACAGGCTACCCTTCTGTCAGTATCCACAGTGCATCCCTTTTCCTTCTTTGAAAACGTCTGTCCTCTGCACTCCTTTTCCTAGTAGGTTGTATTTTGTAGTGTGCTAGAACTGTCTGTTGTGATAATAATAAAGTAGTTATGTGTATACACCCTTGACTGGACAGTCCATTGTATCATTGGGTAATAATTGTATATTCTCTGTGTTGCAACTAAAACAATCCACTGCCTTTCAGAGATAAACCTGCCATTCCATCGACGTTACAAAAAATTGGACAAGGAGGTTTACAATTTCCTTGTTATTCCAATCTATTCAGATGCCTTCTGGCATATTAGAGGATGTGGAGGTGAGTAATAGTTTAGAAACCGATATTCACCCATGGACCAGTGGCAACCTAGAAGTTGATTAGTCGCATTGGTGGCAGATGGTCAGATCTAGTTGGAGCCTTGTGCACAGCTTAGTCACCCAATGATAAAATTATGGTTGCAATTAAAGTTTAGAATACTGCTAGGTATTTGTAATAATCATGGATCATGACATAGAGACTTTGGAAGGCATGCGCAATGATGTCCTGCACATCCAACTTCAAGAGAGGGGACTTCCCATATAGCACAAGGATTAATAAACCTGAGTTGCTGACCATCCTCCAAGCCTGGGTAGAAGCAAAGGTGGCTGGGGAAGAAACCCCAGGTTATGGGCTAATCCCCACGTATCTGAATGAAAAAGGCCTTCCAGAAGGGGTGGTGGAAGATGGCGAGGAAGATAGCATGAGTAGTGTTTCTCACCAACCATCCCTCAGGGGGGCAAGTGTGTTTTTTCAACACTCCAGACTGCCAGGGAGGTTAGGGGCTAGTGTGGCATCCCGCAGGTCCCAGGCCTTGGTGCAGCCTCTGAGTGTCCAGTAATTGTTCCGGTGGTAAACAATGTTGTGGCTAGAAATCTCCTGTTGGAGGAGAGGAGGCTAGCGCTTGAAGAATAAAAAGAGCAGAACAAGGTCACCATAGAGCTGCGCAAGCTGGCACTCGAAGAGAAGAAGGAGGCCAACAGATTGATCTCTAGCGAGGGCAGCAGTAGTGGCTCAAACCAAGGTGTCTGGGAAAGGCACAACCCCACATCCCCAAAGATTTAGTCTGCAGTGGGGAAGGATATTTTTGATTGGTTTGAAGCTTCTCGGGCTTGCTTTTCAGTTACAGGAGGTGTAGGAGGTACTGTGGGGTGCAGCTCTGATGATTCACTTACCGACCCAGGGGACTGATGCAATTCTTCAGTTAACTCCTGAAGAAAGACTGGTTTATGAGAGCACGCAGGCAGCCCATTCTTTGGAAGTTCTGTAAGACCCCGGAACAGTATCTCAAGAGCTTGCTAGAGCTCAGAAAGAAAGGTGGGACAACATTTGTAGCATTAACACACTTGTCACTGAAATATCTGAGCAGGTTTGTGTCTAGTAACAAAGTTTACATATTTAAAGGGATGTACAATTTCATTGTGTGTGAGCATGTCTTGACGAAATGTGAAGTTGACCTACACCAGCATCTTTTGGACAAAAGTATTACAGACCCAAGGGAGCTTGCAAAGGCTGCTGACAGGTTTGTAAGTACTCGAGTCCAGAAAAAGGCTCAGCCGAGAACACCCAAATCAGACGAGAAATCCTCAGACAAGAAAAGTAACAAGGATTGGAAGGACAAAGGTCCAACCCACTCCTCTTCTAAGTCAGTTACCCGAAAGCATGACAGGAAATCCACCAACTCTAGTTCAGCTGGGTACCGCTAACACTGGGACACCTGCGTTCTCACAACCCGAAGGTTGTTTCTCGTGTAAGGAGCTGGGTCACAGGAAAGGGGATCCTGCTTCTTACCCAAGCAAGCCATAATGAATGTTGGACTCATGAAAGAGGCTGTTATTAGTGTGTGCTTCCTAGAGGAGGATTTCCCACTAGGCCAAGGAGTGGCTAAAAATGGACTGGTTACACTGAGTGGAATGGTATCATATCTCCATAGGAGTGCCCAGTTCCCAACAATACTTAACTGTTCTTAGAACATGTGTATATCAAAGGACACAAAACTCCTGCGGTCAGAAAGACTGCAACTAGAATCACTGCTGTCTCCCGGCGGTGGGTACAGCCAGGCCAATATATTCATGGGCCTGATTGTAGCGTCAGTGGGTTTGATGGAAAGATTAAGTGCCCCTTGCGATAATAGAGTTCAATTGGTGAGGTGAAACAACCCAGCGCTGTGTAGCAGTGAAAGTCTCAATCCCTGTCCCATGTCTGTTCGGTAATGATCTTCCTCCACCTTGAGATACTCGCGGCTGCTACCACACAAAAGGTCAAAGAAGCTGTCAGATTTCAGGCTCCAAGCACCTTGCTTCCAGAGAGCTTGATGGATGGACCCACTTGGCCGGTAGCCCCTGGTACAGTTGCACAGATTGCTGAGTCTTCTACTCCTGTGGGAGAGGGGCCAATGAGGACCCCATTTTGGTAGCAGGGGACTCAGATACTTCACAGTTGCCTGGCACAGCACGGGAACTTGAGGTGGTGGATGAGGGGAGCTCAGATCTGAAGGGCCTGCCCAAGCTGGACGAGTTTACATCAGCAGGGGACCCAGATCAGACTGACTTCTTCAATGCACAGAAAGAGTGTACCACTCTGGTGGGCCTGGAAATCAGGTAGAGGAACAGGTTAAGGGTGAGGCCTCTGGACTGTTCATAGTGTCCTGGGAGGATGGGCTCCTGTACAGTGCGCCAAAAGACTCTGAGGGTGTGGGCACCAGAAGGTTGTTGATTCCCCAATACCACATAAAGTTCCTTTTTCGATTTGGTTCAACAGATTTCTTTAGCAGGTCACTTGGGAGTGTCTAAGACTGGCCCCAGTTTGGCGTAAAAGTCATGGAATTTGTACTGTCCTGCCCAAATTCTCAGGCTTCTGACAAGTCAGGCAGCACCACAAAGGCCCTCTTAATTCCACTACCCATGGTTGGGCAGCATTTCGAGAGAAAGCCGTAGACATTGTGGGTCCTTTGGATCCCCAAACCAGCTCAGGGAACAGATACATCTTGGTGGCAGTAGACCATGCTACTAGGTACCATGAGGCTTGCCCTCTGAGGAGCATCAAAGCACTTTTGGTTGCAAAGGCTCTGATTGGGATATTCTCCCATGTTGGTTTCTCCAAGGAATTAATTTCTGACAGGGAAACAAACTTCATATCAGCGTATATGAAGGCTATGTGGGAAGAGTGTGGAGTCTTCTACCGGTTCTCTACATCACAAATGAACAGGCTTGATGACCGATTCAACAAGACCCTAAAAGACATGATAGGTGGCTTGGAAGAGCACCTAAGGAGAAAATGGGATGTTCTCTTGCCATGCTTTCTGTTCACCTACAGGGAAGTGCCACAGAATGGAGTAGGGTTTAGGCCCTTTGACCATATGTTTGGACACCATGTATGAGGTCCCCTCAGTCTAGTTGAAGAGGGATGTGAGGTCAACCCCTCATTCCCCACATGAGATGTGGTGGACTATGTACTTGGCATTTTGTCAAGGAGTTCCCCCCTTCTCACCTGAGTTCGATCTTTGCTGGATTTCTTGATCGATGCCTTCTTGCGTACTGCTTGAGTCTTGAATAAGGCTGCACGAGTCTCTTCCGACTCCGGCGTGCGTTCAAGTACCGGGATGCAGGGATCCAGGAATCCAGGAAATAACAGGGTGCGCAACTAGCACACGAGTCCAGGAATTAAGAAAGGAAGGAAAGGGACTAGAATTGGGTTAGAGTGGAAGAAGCAAGGGAAACAATACCGCGAGCTACGGAGCACACGTCTGGTCGCTACTTCGCAATAGCATTGAGATGCGCGGGGCCGCGGGGCGTGGCTTATTTATGGAACGTACTACGTCCGCCGTGAAGGCTGGTGCGAGGCGTGTCACGTGATACGGCCATGTTGGGAGAAACAATGAATGCAAGCCCCGCCGTGACAAGGACCAGGAAGTCCAGAAGGGGCGCGTTCTGTCGCTCATGACACATTTGGTTTAGATTGGCAAAGTACATGGAACAGTCAACAAAGAATCTGTACAGAAGGTGGTCTTACCCCCCCTCAAACTGAATGTATAGGATGTAGACCCCCCTCAAACCGAATGCAGATAACGTATTGAGTTGATCAAGGACTCTAAATGTTGTGAAAATCAGAAATGTAGTGCCTTTTACGAAAGCGCTTAGAAGAGCGATCTATTGTGGGGGATATAAGGTTTGTTAAGTAGTACATGCTTATCATAAGTTACTAAAAATCTAGATTCAAATCGGAGCAGGTATCAAGTTCTGATCAGGAATAGGCTGATCCACCATTTTGTGATAAACCAGGCATGGTCAGGCAAATTCTAAGATGATGGATTTTTGCTAACTCATGATGACATCAATGGATAATTTTTTCATAGAAGTTCATACAGAGCCCACTGGTGTAGAATAAGCTAAGTAAAACCTGTTAAACTATTTCTTAGTGGCAGGTAGGCCAACGAATCACAGGCAGGAAAAGGGGTTGTACATTGATCATGCCATTACCTCACCTTCCTAAACTGTATAAAAGGGGCTGAGTGGCCAGGGAAATTGGGAGTTTGCAGAGATATCTTTGGTGTACTGTATGCTGTGTTTTGCCCTGCTGAGAAGAATAAACCTGATGTCTTTTTAAGTCCAGTCTCAGTGTCCTGCTGGGCTTCAAAGTGCCTTCCTGACCCAGAGGTGCCAATGCCCGATGAGAGGGGGATGGGACACTCTATTCAAATCTAAAGGCCACTCAGGACCTGATGAAGTACTGGCATGACCTGAAGGCCAAAGTGACAGTTTATTCTCCGGGCCAGTTGGTGTGGATTATGGAACCTGTCAAACCCAGTACCAGTCAGAACAAGTGGAGTGAGCCTTACTGGTTACCAGACATTTGGTCGAAAAAATTGGTCGACTGGACAAATGGTCGAACGAATTTGGTCGAAAACCAAATGGTCGATTTTTTTTATTATTATTTTCACCCCTTTTTTGTTTTTTTTGGGGGGTCCCCCCAATCCCCTTTTTTTTCTAAAAAACCCTTTTTTTAAAAAAAGGAAAGCCCGAAAAATAAATATATAAATAAAATAAAAAATTCGACCATTTGGTTTTCAACCAAATTGCGTCGACCAAATGTCTTTCGACCAGTTTTCAGTCGACCAAATGTCTGGACACGGCCTTACTGTGTGCTGGAAAAAGTCAGTGAGGTAAATTATCTCATTGACATGAAAGGACCAAAACAGATGTGCAGGGCCTTTCACTTCAACTGGCTAAAACCCCATTTATAGCTGGGAAGAGTTGGTCATTGCATTAGTGACAGATGGAGAGACTGAGGCGGAGACCGATCACCTCACAGACCTCCTGCACACCGTAGTCACAGATGGGTCAGTTGAAGGTGTCAACCTTGCAACGGACCTGTCAGAACAGCAACTGGCAGACCGTTGCTGTTTACTGCGACAATTTGCTGGTCTGTTTTCGCCAACTACAGGTCGCGCAGATTGGTGCTTTCATGATGTGGACACTGGAGACAGTAAGCCGGTGAAGTGCAGGATTCACCAGATTTCCGATGAGGTCAAGGACACCATCAAGGAGAACGTTTCCAAGATGTTGGCCCTTGGAGTGATAGAGCCATCCTACAGCTCCAGGGCTAGCCCAGTTGTACTGGTCCCTAAAAGGATCAGTGGTGGGAAAACTGAAGTCTGCTTTTGTGTGGACTACAGGGGGGTCAATTCTGTCACAAATAAAGTTGCTCGCCCAATTCCTCGGGCAGATGAGCTCATTGACAAGCTCAGCGCTGCCAAGTACATGTGCACATTTGACCTCATGGCAGGGTACTGGCAGGTTGGCTTGACAGACAGAGCAAGAGAGAGATTAGCCTTTTCAACCCCAGAAGGACATTATCAGCTCACTGTGATGCCCTTCGGATTGAAGAATGCTCCTGCCACTTTTCAGAGGATGGTTAACCAGCTTTTGTCTGGACTCAAAACTTCTGTTGAAATGCAGATGGCCTAAGCCGGTACTTTTGCCCAGATGATGAACCGACCCTCAGTAGGGTGGTGGTTCACATGTTGAGACTGTGGGGCATATGAAGAATTTGACTATCCACATGGAGGGTGTGGAGTTGCCTGGGCATTTTGAGAATTTTAATGAAATGTAATGATAGTAGACCAACCTCAAGAAAATGTGTGGGCACATTTTTCCATGCTCCCACCATGACAAAAGCATAGATCTTTGTATGCCTGGCTGTACAATGCTTTCAGGCATTGTCTACCCCTGTCATATTTAGTTGGAATGTGACAGCCGAGTAATGCACAATGTCATCCGAAGGAAGGGGGAGGACCAACCTTCCCTCTGTCATGGTCAGCCTGATTAACTGACCAAGTCTCCATTGATCCACACTGCCCTTTTGTTAGGCCCTGCAGCTGGTGGCAGCAATTATCACACCAACAGGGGGTATTTCAAACAGGCCAGAATGGGGCCTGGCTGCAGAGGATAACAAAGGAGGCAGGAAACCCAACAATGTTTCATATACAACTGTGTCAACCTGAAGCCAGCACTGGCCTCTCAGTATCAATGGCAGTGACTGTCATGTCTGGGTCTGTTGTTTACAGTAGCCCACCCCATTCATAAAGTACGAGAACGTGGTTTGAAAGAGCCAGAGAGTCTGGTCTGGCCACAGCTTCAAAGGGAGACATGCTGCTTTGACAGGGACCACACAGAGAGGACCATTAACCAGAGAGACTTTTTGAACACAACAGACAGGAAGAAGGGTGGCACTTAGTAGCACAGGGGAATGAGCCCAGAGCTCTTTCTGATTAGAGAAGTGTTCAGCCATTTTAGTTCTTGTGCACACCTTGTTCGTGTTTTCACCCCTTTACCTTTCCTGTTGCAGAGTACTCTGGTTATGACCTCACACATACAGGAGATTGTTGGTACTGGCTCCCGGATTTTTTCACCAAGGTAGGCTTAGCCTACACCATTCACTGTGGCCCACATGGCTTTAAATGAGGGCAGAGCCCCTCTTTTGGGAGATCATCTGAAGACTTCACCAGAAGTAACAAAAAATAACTCAACCTTGGACCCTGGCTGAAGGTACAGTCTGCCTTACATCTTGCACCAGTGATGGAAGGCCAGGATTGTCAGAGAGTGGGAGGTATATCACTTTCCACAACACGATCCTCCCTCTTGAACAACCTCCCTGCCCCCTTATGACTTGAGCCGGATCTTCTTAAGTTCCGTAAACTTCTCAAGACTTGCCTTTTCTCCTCTTCCTTCCCTCTCCCCCTCCCGTGCTAATGTCCACCCTGTCCATCGCACTTATCTGCCCTTCCCCTTTTTTCCCCTGGCACTTGCCCTTATTGGACCCCCTCAGCACTTGCTCAACCCCTTTGTGCCCCCCACTCCCGCACTTCTCCCCTCCCATCCCTGCCCGTACCCCTTCCTCCCCTGCACTTATCACCTTTGTCTTTGCACTTGCAAGGTAGGATTGTTACATTGCCAATATAACCGTCATTGTTGTTTTCTATTTCCTATGCCCCCCTCCCCCATTTTTTGTCTTGTGGTGCCTGGAAACACTTGTGTATAGATGTCAGGAAAGATTTCGCTAAGTGCATTTTCCCCTCCATAATATGGACTCTCCAAACAATTTGCTTTTGTTTGACTCGCTTAACCTGACTGTTTTCCAGTGGAGCAGAGCCTTTGCTCACTTGGTATGGGGAAACTGACACGTCAGTACTGGAAAACTATGTTTCCCTTAGTCTTTCACCATGTTGCCATTTCTTGGTAACTTTTTATCTGTGCGCCAAGTACCTTACAGTACTGCGCACAGGGATCTTTTTCATTTTTATGGCCATAGACACCCTCTAAGGTTGTGTTTTTGGTTATAGAAGTGTGCCTAGGACGAACTGCTGGCAGCAATTAACTTTACTGGTATTCTCACTTCTTTTTCTTAAACCATTCTGCGTTTATCGCGTTTGGTCCCTGAGGGTGGCCGGTGCCAGAAATGCCTGTGCCACAAAGTCTTTTGTTCTGTGCTTTGGTCATCTGGTCCATAGCCTTCACTCAGGTGGAGCTGACCCGGGACTTGCTTATTTGGGCATGCAGCTCCCGTTAAAACAACATCTTTTGTGGGCTCCTGCATGTCACGTGTGCTAGTGCACAGGAAAAGGACTGGGACTGTCTGGTACAAATCCACACTACTGGTGCCAGGATGTCTGGTGTGCCTGAATGATGGAGACCACCGTGGGCCATGATTGGCCTACGTGTGGCATGCATGCAAGAGAGCAGATCTTCTATTGGTTATCCCAAATTTTCCAGGTCGATCAATTGAAGTTCACTCCAAACTACAGAAGGAGCCAAGAATCCTGAAATGATGAAGCAGAACCGTGGAACAGCTGGAGACGCACTGGAAGGTTTGGCACTCTGAGCCCGCTGCAGTCCCATCGGACCCCTGCATTTGTCATCGATCCTGAAGGCGTGCAAGGGTGCATTTACCCTTTGGAGTAGTGGCAACCTCTACTCTCTGCACCTCCTGATTACCCGCCAAAGGAGCCTACTCGGAAGTGTTACTGGGCCGTCAAGTGAACTGACCGACTCTATCCTGGGGTATCGCATAGGAGCGCCGCCGTCCCGAGTTGACAGTCGAGAGTTGGGGAATCCTTAGCTTGTGGTTCTCAGGCCTCACCAACCAAATGTCATAGTTCTAGCTCCTCTGGGTCGCGGACAAAGAGAATGTGCCACTCTGCAAGCCTTTGCGATTCCGTTTTCAATACATTGTGGTGGCAGTCGCTGTAGGTGCTTTGCATATCTGCCCTCCTGTGCCCTGAACGCTGCTGCAGTAGAAATGGCTTCCTCTCTTCTTCATGAGCTGAGAAAAGGCTACAGTCCTGTCGCTTATGATCGTCCTGTCCCGCAGCTGCTGAAAGCTGGATCGCCGAGAAGCTGCAGAGCTCAAACCTACAAGCGACTGCAACAAAATTGGCAAAGTTTGTTCTGACCTGTGCTGAGGGGCGGTGAGTATTTGCTTCACTTACTGGTGGCCCGTGGCACAGCCCATACATTTTTACGCACATGAATCCCTTAAAAGATTCTCACTTTGGCTGAGCTAGCCTGCACTCCTTAGCTATTCCCGAACGTCGAAAGTCGCTCTGCCTGCATCGGTATACCTTCTTTGAATAAGGCAACATTATTCTTCATCACCTCAAGCACCTTCCTGAATGGCTACTACCCCCTGAAGCGGTACCGTTTTCACCCTTGATCACGATCGCATGTTGTAAACGCACTGCTGTACTTTTGAGCGCAAGGCTCCCCACTTCGTAGGGTTGGACTGCTTAAGTTAGGGTTTAGATTCTGAAGATCGCCTAATGCAATAACTGTGTTAACCCCCTTCTATTACAGGTGGTGTATGTGTTTTCCCCCATCTTGCATTAGGCTAAAAGCAATTGTATATATGTAACATAGTGATACGCTTGTGTGGTAATTGTTTCTAATTACTGTGGTTATTTGTCTTTGATTATAAGGCCTATAATAAATGGATATGTATTTTTGATATACACCTGTCTAAAAGTAATCTGTGGCTCATTACTGTGTGTGCTCATTATGGGCTTCTGATCACTCTCCTCCCTCCTGAGACTTAGTCTTGACCGGCACCAAGCTATCTTGAATGGTCTTGCTTGGCTAGATGGTTCCCCTGGTCCACTAAACTAGGTGGTCTCCTAAACTTCTGTCCGCTTGGTCAGAGTTTAGAAATCCATTTTAACAATAGGAGCCATACAAATGCCAAATAAATAAATACATAAATAAATAAATAAATACATTTCCAAAAAGGAAAGCAAGATGTCTCCCCTAATCATCTCCCAGGCAACAGAGGGAGATACAGAACTCAAAGGCCCCCCCAGGCACTCCAGAACCGGTTCCCAATCAGCACATAGCATGCAATGCTAGGCTCTTTGGCAAGCTCCCGAGATAGGAAGTGCCCCAAGGTTTCTGAACCTACAACCAAGGACAAGGCAGCGGCCTGAAACACACTCCTCAGCTTTGGGCCATCCGCCTTAAAGGACGACACACGCATATCAAAGAACTTGGGAGAAATGCCTTGACGAGCCTCTACCAAAGTCGGCCTTAAAGGACATTTTCAAGTCAGTCGAGTTCCTCGATCCCAAACCGACAGCAACGTTGATTGTTGTGAATCCGCCGTCGCACAAAGACATCTGAGACATCGCGCCTAGATTTCAAGAACCACCGATCAGCTCTGAGACAATGACTCCTGACCCTGCACCACTGAGTGGGCCAGCATGCAACCGTTTGTCAAGCTTCGTTCAGCGAACAGTCTTGCTGTCTGATACCCACAGCTGACTCTCCTCTCAAACTCTGTCACAGAACTTGTAAGGCACCCTGAAGCCGACTCAACCCTGTCGAGCACCAAGAACACCTTCAGCATAAGGTACATTGTGGTTCTGTCTCCCTGGTCCTTCCCAGAAGACCCCTAGAGACATGTTAAGACCCATTGTTCCCTTTCTGCTCAAGCCAAGAAACCATATCAAACTGTTGTTCTTATTAACCATACCGACTACCCTCCGATCAGTATCCAGAGTGCATCCCTTTTCCTTCTTTGAAACTGTCTGTCCTCTGCATTCCTGTATAGGGTGGGTTGTATTTTGTAGTGGTGTTAGTCTGGGTAAAAATTGTATGTTTTCTGTTTTGCAACTAACCAACGATCCAGGACCTTTCAGAGATAAGCGTGCCGGTCCGTCCATGTTACTAAAATTGTATAAGTAAGTTTATCTTTTTCGTGTTATTCCAGTCTGTTCCGATCCCTTCTGGTATATTAGAGGTGTGGGGCTGATAGATGGTTTAGAAACCGATATTCACCCCTGGATCACTGGTACTCCGGAAGTTGATTTGTCACACATGGTCATATTTGTTAAGCCCTTTGGTGAGTCGGGTCGAGGTGTGCACGATGCTCTTCAATGAGGTGAGCGAAGCTTTAGACACACTGGTTGCATTGGGAGAGGGCTCGCACTTGGACAATGGTTCTGAATTCCATTTCAGCCAGGAAGGGCTCAATGTTGTCATAAGAGGGAATGTTTTTATTTTTAAATGCCCAAAATGTGCTTTTTTGTCGAACGTCTATTTTGAAAGATTTCATTTGTTTGGCTTCCATTAAATGAGGTTTAGCATTTCGGATATCCCTTCACTATATTTTATTACGCACTCCCTTTCATTTTGTATGCCCCTCTCTTTATTTACTTCCCCGCCACCCACACTTTTCCCGCTTTGAGTCCCTGTCCCGGCAACCCTACATATCCCAATTATTAACAACTTTTTTCCTTAAAGTAATATCGACAATGGGGATTCATCACTTTTTTCTTATTAGCAACTGAGCATGGACTTTGCATGTTGTTATCATGATGTCTGTTGTCTGTTTATTTTTTTGTTTGGTGAAACTGCCTTGCAGGGGATGTCTCTGTGTGCCATGACTACATGTGCCTTGGCTTTAGGCGGGAGTTCCAGTCGGAAGCTATCATCCTTCACGGCCATACCGAGGTCTGAATTTGAGTTTGCCTCTCCTGATCTGGATCCAGGTAGTCTCTTTAAGAAAAGTCAGTGTGTATCGATAGGACACCTAACTGTGTGCATCGATTATAAGTAGAGGCAGATAGGATTCTATGTTCTTTCATCAGTGGCTATTTTTTAGACTTTTTTTAACGAAATCCAAACAAAAACATATTTTTATTTTATTTTACGGGGGTTCCCCTGGAAGCCCCCGTTCCCTATTGTTTTTTTTACCATTACCAACACTGCGACCCTTTATATGCCCCTCCTATATTTTTCGATGGATTTTTTCAGCAAAACATTTCCGTTAAAAACCCAATCGAAAAAATAGCCGTCGATGAAAGAATGATATATGCAAATTTAGAAGGTGTGGGTTACAATATCATGTATGATTCAAAGTATTCCAAAGTATACATTTTTTTCTACAGATGCAATGATAATTCTGAAGTATACAATATCGCTCACGTGTTAATGTTAATGTTAAATGTATTTATATAGCGCACCGTCACCAACGGAGTTGGTCTCCAGGCGCTCAGGAGTATCTGTAAACAAAAGGGTGACATGATGGGTTAGTGGGTGAAGACGGCGTAGGAAAGTGAGAGGTGGTGTACTGTTGACAGCTTCAGTTCGGTTTTCACTGTGCGCTGAGCTTGGGTTTGCAAATAGGATCAAAGCGGGTCCTCGCCTGCTGTTGTTGGTTGTTTGTTTTTGCAGTGTGGTGAAGTCTGTGCGGTTTGCTGTGAGAGAGGTGGTTGTGTGGGTTTTGTGTGAATTAAGTAAGCAGAAATTGGAGGTTTTGCAAAGTGGGTTGTATGTCTCATAATCCCTGTAGTTTAGTTTATGTATCGGTAGTCAAAATGGGTTGGTATATCTCTCTCTAGGTTTACTGAGTTTATAGTTTCTGAGGCGATACTGCGGCTGGTTGAATGGATTAATTGGCATATTACCCCAGTTTCGGTGAGCATAGTCTTTAGATAGATAGTCGTGTTTTATTATCATTACCCATCTTCTTTCTATCTATTTACGAGTCACAAATCAACCTATGTTGTATTGTGCTCGCAATTGGTAAATATACACTCTGGGCCAGATTTACAAAGCGTTTTCCAATGGGATTAGGGCATTGTTTAATGATTTTGTAAATCAGGCCCTCTGTGTTTTATGGAAGGTTTATTGTGTTGCCCTTATCTAAAATGGCGGCCTTACTCATTGTGGGTAGGTAACTGAGATCTAGGCGTGGATGAGGGCGGGCAATGTTTGAGATGGTGGATGCTGTTAAACGAAAGACACAGCAGACTCTTAAAAGAGGCTGCTGTGTATGGTAATGGATGACTTCTGCTAATGACTACACGTAGTAATTGAGGGCAGGGGATAGGGCAGCAGAGTGGGGAACCCCACACATTATTTGCCTCTATTCATATCTTTTGGGCCTACTTACATGAGCTGGTGTTCGTTGGTTAGGAGGGAAGACAATCATTGCAGGACTGTGTCATAGTCAGGGTTTGTGATTGGCTGCACCACTAATGTGCGGCACCTGATTCAGGATTGCCCCATTCGCTGATGTTTTCCTTTTGTGTGTGTTTCTGGGCATCACACCATGTGTTATGTGCCCCAAAATAAATGCAAACATACACATAGCTCTCAACCATTTGGGTCCCGAAGGCGGGTGAAAACACCCGATTTTAGTTTTGGCGGGTGAGACGCCCATTGAAATGAATGGGCGTGCTGGAGGCTTGGCGGGTGAGTCAGCTGTTTACAAGGCGGGTGACACCCGCCAAAAGCGTGAGAGTTGAGAGCTATGCATACACACACCCTCTCGTACAGCCACTTTACCTGATAAACGATCCACCCCAAGCCAAAAAAGCTTTCCTTGTTGAACACAATGACATTATCACAACATCCGGCATCACACACTCCCTAAACAGCAATGGAAACGCATTATGCTTTTGCGGGTCTGGGTTGACAGTGGTCTTTGGATGGTTGTAGTGAATACAGAGAGATATTTGCAGTTCAAGGGAATCGGAGGTTGGCAGACACGTGAGAGTTTGCTGCGAGCACCAGATCAGGGGTGATTCCTTTATTATGTGTGGGTTCAGCAGCATGGTGTTCTAGGTGTCGAGGACAATTTGGCGTGATTCCTCAGTTTTCCTTTTGGTTAGATTAGCAGGAAGGTTAAAATCTATGAGCAGGGTGCAAGTACTACACCATATTGTGAGTTCAAGAAACGTTAAAACAACAAAAAATACATTTTATCAAATTTAAAACAAAACACACTAGTTTCTACTATGCAGTGTATACGAGTGAATTCATAGGTGAAGGAAGTAAGACTCACTTGTTGTAATCTAAAGAGATTGAGAGAGAACAGGGCAGAGAGGGCAGCCCAAGGGCCTAACAGACCATAACGAGGCCCAACAGACATTACCCATAACAATGTTGCCTTTTACAAGGACGCCGGGAATGTATGCACAGAACCTATAACGCTATTCATTTAGGCAATGGACGCTTATGACTGGACATGGAAAGGCTGTTCTCTGGCCAAGGAACTGGAAGGCAGGTTGTCAAACCGAGCTTTGCTGTGCATGAAAGTGCTCGAGATTGGAGGTGTGGGGCGTATCTGATGTGGAGCATGTCTTCTGTGGAGTATGTTGCTGTCCTTCTGACTAAGGGACAAGTGGCTGGCAACCATTGTCCCAAATAGCTTTATACCCATGTTCTTTTTTACAGCTCAACACATAGTTGACAATTTGAAAACCTTCTCTTCGGTTCTGTAACATTTTTCCAGTAATTGCACCTTTTTTCAAATACGCAGGCTTCCCAACCGCAAAATGACATCCCCGTGAGGATGCGTGGATGCGATGATGTCATCACGCAGCAACGCGCGTGCATATGACGTCATTGCACACACGTTTCCCAGCAACGCTTAGCGTTACAAATACACTGCTCCTAAACAGAACGGTAGAATGGCTGGCAGCGGAGTAGCAGCTTAACTCAACTGCTCTGGACCTCTCCCTGAAGAAATTTATATGAGAAATTATAATGAGTTCCAAGAAGAAGATTGATGTAGCTGAAAACCCTGCCTCAAAGAAACCCAAGCAGGTCCCTGAAATGGAGGATACCCCAAGCCTCTCAGATGTCTACAAGACTATTCTTCAGGTGGCTCAAGATGTTTCTGATATTAAGCTGACTATGGCTGAGCTCAATTTGAAAACTGGACTGTTGGATGGCAGGGTCACGGATTTGGAAAAATCTTCACTGTCTATGAGCTCTGAGATTGCTGGCAGCTTCCAGGCTTACAATAACCTGAGGTCTGACTTAAAGAAAGAGAAAGAACAGCGCTTGGATTTGGAAATGAAAATCAGGGCTAGAAACATCAGATTGGTTGGTGTGGAGGACTCTGCTGGGAATGAAGATTTGCCTTCACTGGTTTTTCAAGTTTTCAAGGACAGTTTTCATTGTACCACTATCAAGTTGGAAGATATTGATAACATCTTTCGGATTGGTAGACACTTGAGTGATAAAGCAAGGCATATCTTGGTATCCTTTTTGAATCTCAGGTCTAAGGAATGCTTGATGAAGGCTGCCAGGCAGGTGGGGAATGCTACATTCAAAGGTAAAGCTGTCTTTATTTATCCTGACTTTCCTAAAGAAATTCTAATTCTGAGACGGTCTTTTAAGGGGGCTAAAGAATTAGCCAGACAGCTTACACTGAAGGCTTTTCTCAGCAGAAATAATATTTTGACCATTGCCTTTCCGGATGGGGAGAAAAGCACATCTGATTCTGCCCTTGCTCTTGAGTGGCTGGAGACTTATAAGAGGAGCCTTTCTGGGCCAGCCCTCGATATGGAGTGAAGTGGGACCTGCATTCACATCCCCCCCTTCCCCCTTTGGATTTTTGGATTTTTGGACACCTTTTTGTTTTCATGGTCACTTTCACAATGTTCCCTTTGTGTTTTGGACTTTAAAATGGCGCCGTGGGCATGTGGCAGTTAACGTTTAAAAAAGGCGTTTGGAACTCATCTTGCCTTTTGTTCGCTGTCCGAGTGCGTGGGGCTTGGATCCTGTCTCGCAGCCGTGGTCCGCGCTGCCACTTGTCGGAGTAAAGGACCTGTCATCTCTTCCGTGTCATGTGATGTGGCCACGTTCGCGCGTCCTAGTCAGCTGCTCGGCCGACGTATGTTCACTGGGCCTGCCGCTCAGCATGGGCGCCTGCCCGTGGTTCCAGACGGCAATTGGATTTGTATCCTGATTCGATCAGGTTGTGGTGGCGGAGCATTCATAGGATCATGCTTCCAGTTGTAGAGGTATGTGGGCTGTTTCTCGTGGTGTGGCCTCTGCCGCTTGGATGTGTTTAGTCGGCGCTATGGGCCTCCTTTCCGGCATGTGGATACTGAAGCTTGACTGCAGCAGACTTCCAATTGAGTTGCTATGAGGATCACTCTGTGTATGTTGGGCGTTTTCTATCGTGCAATCCAGGCAGCGAGGAGAGGTACACTAGCATAACGAGGAGGGAGGAGGGGCAGGTGAAGTGGGTCCTGCTGCTGGGGTCTCAGACCAGCGGTCGACGAGGGGTCCTGTGAAGAGCAGAGCCTTCGTTTTCGGCATCAAGTGAATGAGTCCCATTGTTCGGCCTTTCATATTTTCGAGGACCTACCTGCCGCGAACAGCCATGACGTTTCACCCTTCAGTTGGAGTACACATGAGGACAGATGGCGGGCTGCCACTGCAGCTGCTTTAGGTACAACGTGCTTCTATCTGGTGAATGAAGAGTAGAGGTGGTGGGGCAGGAGCATTCTTGGGAGAGATGAAAACTTCTGCAGATTCTATCCTCCCCAGCATATGTTGTTTTCCATTTACAGACGGAATCGGCACTTAAAGTTATTATTACAATCTCTTGCAGGACGTGTGTATTCGTCGTTCTATTGCCCAATGAAGGGGCAAAGCTAGCATGTATCCCTTATTCTAACTCCCCAACTTTGGTGGAAGTCCTAAAACATGCACAAAATATGCAGTACGGCTGAATACAGCCAGTTTTTCGACCCTACCAAACCGGAAAGACGGCTAATGCTAGTCACGGTGACCTTGTGAACTGGGTGACAGGCCTGGGGGGTGGGGCTGGCATGCATCGGCAAGTCTGACAAGTTGTCTCCATGTCAATTGGGACATCACCTTTTTCCAGGCCTATGCTTAAGCTTTTGAATAACTCCTGGAGTTTTTAGAGTAGTATGGGCCTGCTTCAAAGGGACAAATTTGAATTACTCTTCTTCCATGTCCCGCTCCTCGAGCCTGGACCGCAGGTGCGTCCTTTCAAGGGAAGCCTGGACCTGACAAAGCTGGATCATCTTGACGCCATGAGACTGAGGAGTGGAAGGGATGCATGGGCTGGTGTTTGGTGCACCCCATGGGCTTGTTTACTCCCATGGGCTTCACCGTTCCGTGGCAGCATGTACTGAGTCGCTCCCACATTGATTTGTGTCGCATGTTTAGTCCACGGTCCATGATTGGGAAGCATGCCTTTTTATCCCCTGCTTTTCCTTTCATCTCCTGTACTCGTACTGCAACTGATCTCCTAAATATCAGATCCACTTCTACCTTTTGTTGTGTTTTGGTCAAGAAGAAATGTTCAGCTGTCATTTTTATGGAATTGTTGTGCTGTAATGACAGACCTTCGCTTGGAGGAGTTTCTAGAGTGACATGTCCCTCTGGCCACCACATGGACAGGTGCAAGTAGTGGCGTTGTCAATCTCAGCATTATGGTGGGAACTAGAATGTTACTGAAGGTTGGTGGGTGTAAAAGGGATCAGAATGCGGGCAGTTTTCGTTTTCAGGAGCAAGGATGACTTGTTGTGCGTCCAATGTTCCTATGCTTAAATATCTTTCCATTACTTTGTGGGTTCAGTTTAATACCGGTTTCTGCTTTAAAGGTTCCTATTGTTTGTTGGGTTAAGGGGGGGGGTGGAGGGTTTGGGTGTGAGTGCAATCTTCGTAATGGGTTTTTGATACGGTTTTTAGAAAATTATTACTTGTGTTATACAATTGATGGACTCTGGGTTCCTTTGGGAGAGGTCCTGGGGAGGGTTTGGAATGTTGTTCAAATTGTTTTTTAGGCTGAATAGACTTCGCAGTCTTAACTGTTCTTTTAGTTTTATACTTTTTGTTTTTTCTCTATGTTTAAGTGTAGGGCCTTTTTCAGGTTTTTTATGTACTGTTTTTGCATATGATGTTTTAGTCATACAGGGTGTGAAGATGGCTTCGTGTGCTGGCGGGGCGGGCAATGATCTCTGTATGGTCTCTTGGAATGTGAATGGGATCAATAACTTGCTTAAGAAGAAGAAAGTCTTTCACATGTTGCAGGATATGCATGCTGATATCTGTTTTTTGCAAGAAACTCATATTTTGGCGGACGAAATCTCTAAGCTAGAAAAGGAATGGGTTGGTTCAGCTTTTAGTTCTTCATTTTCGTCAAGGTCCAGGGTAGTTGCCATTCTGTTTCGGAAGAAACTGCCCATTAAAGTTTTAAGAGAGTGTGCGGACAGGGATGGTAGGATGATTGCCTTGTTGGTGGAAATTCAGGGGGAACTATTGACGCTCTGCAATGTGTATGCTCCGACAGTGGACGATGGCTCTTTTTTTAGAATGGTGGCGCAGACCCTATTAGAATTGAATAATCCTAATATTCTACTCGGGGGTGACTTTAATACTGTGGTTGATCCTATACTTGATAGAAGTCAGGTCAGGCGAGTGCTACGTTGTGATCATCATCATCGGGCGCTTAGATCACTCTTGGAGGAACATAATTTGAAAGATTCTTGGCGCCTGAGGAACTTGGACAGACGTCAATATAGTTTCTATTCTAATGCACATAGTGTGTTTTCTAGGCTAGACATGTTTTTTGCGGGTGGTAATGTTTCGGAAAATATTGTCTCTAGTGATATTGGTAATATTTTGTTGAGTGATCATGCCCCTGTGGTGATACATATGAAACTTAAATTTCGGAGTGTACGGACTTTCTCTTGGAAACTGAATACCTCAATCTTATTGGATGATGATATATTGGAGCGGATTGTCTCGGAAGCTAACTATTTTGTTGTGGAGAATCGCTCAGAAGAGGTCAGTGTGGCGAACACATGGGAAACCTTTAAATGTTGTATGCGTGGTGTCTGTTTAGGGCTGTCTAGTGGTAAACGTAAGAGGGAGGAGAGAAAGAGACAGGATCTTGACCTGCGTATTGGGGAGATCTCTAGGGATCTGATGCTAGATGCGACTGATTCAGTGAAATTGGCCTCTTTGAAAAAACTTAAAAAAGAAATGGAAGAATTTTTGTCGCTGAGGGCAGAACGTGGCTTGTTCTATTCCAAGTGTGCATACTTTGAAAAGGGTGAACGTTGTGACAGATGGCTGGCATACCGGTTGAAGAAAAAGATTTCGGAGTCTGCAATTGCTTCTATGCTTGACCAGGAGGGTAGGATTACATTCGATCCCATCAAGATTAACTCAATCTTTCGAGACTTCTATGAGAATCTATATAGCAGTGAGGTGGGTGTTACTGGTAGGGGGGAGGACTTTTTTGGTAGTTTAAACTTGCCTAAGATTCAGGATGCTGAACGTGATCTTCTTGGTGATATGATAACGGTTGATGAGATCAAAAGTGCTATTTCAGAACTGAATGTGGGTAAATCGCCGGGCCCTGATGGCCTCCCTTGTGAGTTTTATCGGATTCTCCCGAACTCGGCCTTAGAGCTCTTGAGAGATATGTTTGTTTCCAGCAAATTGACTGGGACGTTGCCCAAAAGTACTAACCATGCGTCTATTTCGGTCTTTTTGAAAAAAGGCAAGGACTGTAATCATCCGGCTAATTATCGTCCAATCAGCCTTATTAATACCGACAATAAGATTCTCGCCAAGGTTCTTGCTATGCGCCTGGGGCAGTTTCTGCCTGTTTTAATTGGTGGGGAGCAGTCAGGATTTATGAAAAATCGGAGTACGTCAAGTAATATCAGGAAATTGCTGATTACCATGGAAATGGCGGACAGGATGGACTGTGAAGCCGCTGTCCTTTCCCTTGATGCGGAGAAGGCCTTCGACAGGGTTAGTTGGGATTTCTTGTTTTCAGTACTGAGGAGAATGAATCTGGGTGAGGATTTTGTTTCTTGGGTTGCTCTCTTATATGCCAATCCAACGGCTGCTGTTAAGACTAATGGGGTGGTGTCGGAACCTTTTTGTTTGCACCGAGGCACGCGTCAGGGTTGTCCTTTTTCTCCTTTATTATTCATTTTGGCGATTGAGCCTCTTGCAGTTTGCATCAAAAATGAACCGGCGTTACATGGTGTTAAATGTTGGGGTGTTGTACAGAAGGCTTGGCTTTATGCGGATGATCTCTTGTTGGTGTTGCAGAATTTGGGAGAATCCCTGCCCTGTCTGATGAGGATTTTGTCGGATTATCACGATTGTTCAGGATACAAGATTAACCGCTTGAAGTCCGAAGTGTTGCCCCTGTCCAACCGGTGTGATAAAACTCTGGTTACGGGACTAGGTTTCACCTGGTGTGATGTGAGGTTGCGCTATTTGGGGGTGTGGTTAACGTACCCGATCTCCCGTATGGTAGATGAAAACATGAGTACTGTTATTCGGGATTGTAAAACGGATTTGGAAAGATGGTCACTACTTAATCTTTCCCTGTGGGGTAAGGTAAATGCCCTGAAAATGAATTTGACACCTAGAATTAACTTTGTAACTAGCATGCTTCCGTTGAAAATTAATAACTGTTACTGGAGTGATCTGGATCGTCTAGTTCAGGAATTTTTATGGGACCGAAAACCTCCGAGACTTCGTCTGTGGAAGTTGCAGCTTCCAGTCCATTTGGGTGGTTTAGGTGTTCCGAATTTTAGGGCCTACCATTTGGCCTTTTCCGCTCATTCTTTTGTACCATTTTTGTCGGATGATTTGGACAGCTGGGCGGTGGCGGAGTCGAGTGCCTACGGGCCGTTGGGCCCGGAAACCTTGATGACAACTAATACAAAGATTCCTGGTGGCAGTCTGTTGACAACGTCATTCTTGCGCAAGTCATGGATTGAAGTCTGGTCATTGTTAGGTCGTGATGCATTCAAGTGCAGGAGTGCCTCTATCTGGTTGAATCCGAGGATTAGGGATAATTCTAGGACAATTTTCTGGCCTGAATGGTTTTTGATGAATATTAAGATGGTTTCTGATTTAGGGAATCAAGAACGATGGTTGACAGCTGCTGAGCTGAAAGAGCGATGGCATTTTGATGGTATTTCTGACTCGGCTTATAGACGCCTGAAGAAGGCAGTAGGTGAGGTGGACTGGTCAGACTCTTGGGATGTGAAGGCTTTCCTGACTGAATCAGATGTGAAGGGAGGTGGTTTGGCCAGTAGACTGTACAAGTTAATTGTTTCGCATTATCGGAGTAATGACAATTTACGGGGAATTTGGAGTGAAAGGATTGGGTCTGACATTGACTTAGATGCCTGGCGGAATATGTGTGGTAATGTCTCTATGTGTTCACTGAATCTGGGTGAACGGTCTCGGCAAATCAAGATCCTGAATCGTGTATACTGGTGTCCAGAAACACTTCATAAGAGAGGCATGTCAGACAGTGCTGGATGTTGGGGTTGCGTTCAGGCAGTGGGGTCATTGGAACACATGTTGTGGAGCTGTGTGCGGGTCAGAGATTTCTGGTGTGAGGTGTGTGATGTGTGTGTCAGGATTGTTGGAGGGGGGCCTGTCCTGGATTTTAGGACGGTGATTCTGGGTGATGATTCTGGGTTGGACGATGTCAGTTCTGCACACAAAAAGTGGATTTTTCGTGCATTTATTGTGGCCAAGAGGCTGATTCTTCGTGGGTGGAAAGGCCGGTCCCTCCTTCCTTCGAGGAGTGGATACAGGAGATGCATTGCCTGTCAAGGACAGAAAAGTTGATATACAAACTGAAAGGTAAATTGTTCTCATATGAGAAGATCTGGAATGTGTTTAATGATTTCTTTTAGTTGTGTTTCCTTTCATGCATTCTTTCTACAGTTTTGATTATTGATCGGTTATATATTTATGTATATTATATGTATTTTGTATATATTGTAAATAAATGAATAAAAAAAAAAAAAGAACGGTAGAAGCACTCGAACGAAAAGGACCTTCAAATCTTAAGCGGTAAGCAGAATTTTACCTTAGCATTTTGTTAAATTACCTGAACTTTGGCTCACTTGAACTCTCTATTTTTGGCAAAGTCATAATTATACTCCATCTTTATTCCATAACGCTGATTCAGGCCTCTCACCCCCATTACTGCACAAGCTTACCGCAAGCTATACCCAGCCTCATCTATCATCACATGTTCTCCACCTCCCATAGAAATATCTATTTAAGTCACTTGCAGAGAATTTCGCCATGGCACTTTATATGTGTACCTTTAGCCATTCATTTAAGACCATACTATTTAGTATATTAATATTTGAGAAACCTTACAATGCGAGCACCCACAAATACGTGCACTTTTACTATTTTCAGATTAGACCATTTGCTACAACCATCACATGCTTCATTGACTGAGCTGAACAAACATCATTTACAACATTGACCTCACAATTATGTAAGTACAAATTCTGAAGCACTTATTTAATTATTCAGAGTTCTTTCCACAAGATTAGTAAGCACAATACTCAATACTCTTTCAAACCTTACCTTCTTTCTCTTCTTCCTCTCAGCTAACCTTTGTCTCAACATACCCTATACTCCTCCTGAAGAACCGCCGCAACCCTGCGGCGGGGAAACACGTGTTGAGGAATTGTTTTTTCATTTAACCTTTTAGTTGAGACCACCACAGGACTGCTGTTTTAAGGAATCACTCTAACCCAAGAGTCAACTGTATTCGCAAAGACCTAGTGAATCTAACTTAGGTTATTACCCCAATAAGGATCCACTCCAGCCAAAGGATTCTTTGACCCAGTGACAACAACTGAGGTCACAACTTCCCAATAATATTGGAAACCCTGTTCTTGCAAAGGATCTAGTAACAACAACTCAGGCCACAGCCAATCAAAAATCAGGATCTAGCAACAACAACTCAGGCCACAGCCAATCTGCATCCTTTGATTCTCTGATCCTAATATCAAGACTTAGTGAAAATAACTAAGAACATTATAATTTCGCATTGATTGGATTCTACCACAGACTTAGTGAAAATAACTAAGGACATTATATTTTTGCATGGATTAGATCCAACTTTGACAAAAAACTCTTTTTCGATATGTGCTTTAATTTTCATGTTTTCAACTAACCAGCCTTTTGATTTACATGTGTTCATGCTTATAATCCTAAATTAAAAATCGATTATTTTTTAAACCTATTATTTGTGCCAATATCTTATTTTTGAGAAGCGCGACAGGAGGGCCTTTTCCCTTCAGTTTGTCCAAGCCCAGGTCAGCCTTTGGGGCATCCCTCAACTGCAGCATCTCTACCTCTACTATGATATACCCCCCAAATATCCCCCACCTGGAGCGCCAACACTGTTTCTAAGGCTGATCCTCTTTTATTCACTACTAAGGGACAAGTGGGCCTGCTCGTAGCAGGCTGAAGAAATTTGGCCTTTTGCACATTTGCCCACATGGTCTGTTTAGGTTAGGGTCGTCCAAGTGCAGGTCTTGAGGGCCAGAATCCTGACAGGTTTCATGATATCCTTCATGAATTCATGAACAAAATCTGCATACTTTTCATTCCATTCAAATGTATCTCATGAATATTAATGAGAGATATGCTGTAAATCCAACTTGTATTCAGCCCTCGAAGACTGGAATTGGAAAACCCTGGTTTAGATGAAAGGCATCTGTGCCTGACCCTGGAATGGCTGGTCTCGGACCAGCTTCAGGTAGACAGACAAACAAGGTGGCCTTCTGGGCATGGCAGTGGCTCTGGACGGGGATCTGTGCTGCTGCTGACAGTCACCTCGAGGCTCTAAGAAAGAGTGGTGGAGTCTGTTGCCGTCATCTTGAGCAGAGGATGAGTGAACCTCCCCTAGCAGTCTGCAGAGATGGGCACATGTGGCCACATTGCAGGTTTAGGCTAATAGAATATGTGCCTGACCCTGGAATTACCAGTCTTGGCCCGGGCTTAGGTAGGCAAACAGAGGGGGGTGCTTGGCTATAAAGTGGCTCCGTACACGGATCTGTGCTGCTGCTGACTGCTATCTGGAGTCTCCAGGAAGGAGTTGTGAATTATGCTGTTCCCCTGCCGATGGGAAGAGTTATGCAACTATTTCCATTGAGTTAAGGTTTGTGGGTTCTTGGAGAGCGTAAGGCCCCAAATGCTACTGTCTTTCTCCAATACCTCCTCCAGCTTTGGCAATGCAATCTGTTTGTTAAAGGTGTTAACCTATTGTCATAAGGATTTGAAGGTGGGTATGAGCTATCGCTCTCTGGTGAATAGTGCATAGTACATTTAGATTGTGTGTAGGAATAAGGTCGGTCATTTCTGCTACATGGATTATATTGTGGAACAATCTATGATGAGCATGTGGTGATGTGCATGGAAGGGGAGTGAGTGGTGATGAGTAGAATGTATATTAGGCCCGGGTGGAAAAAGGCTCATGCAGTTCCTATAGGCACACCCTATTGATACTTCTCTTAGAAGAGCTCAAGTCAATATGACTTCTAGTGGCTTAGGCAATCCCTGCCGTTGTGTTGACACAAATCTAAGCAAAGAAGCTGCTTTCTTTGGAAGCCCTTGTTTGGACAAATTTCAGTGTGCAGTGGGAGTCCAGCCAGAGGTCCAGATGGCACCACTTTGATTCTGAGGTCTGTGTGGCGGGTGTGGATGTGGTCCTTGCCTTTGCTGATAATGGAGAGGGTTGAGTTCATAATAAAACATATGGGGCCTCATTACAGGTCGGGCGGTCTGTAATTAACAGTGGCGGTAAACCCGCCGCCACTGTTAATTTCGGACCGCCCGATCCCGAGTCCTGCAGGCAGGAGGTGATCTTCCCACCAGGTCTGACCTGGCGGGTTGAACACCTCCCACCTGCAGGCGGATGTGGAAACATCAGCACTATCATGAGATGGTGCCGGTGTTTCCACTTCCCCATTCCCATTGAGTCCTATTGGACTCAATGGGAATGGGGATTTACCGAATTCCGCCTCCGGAATTGCTGGGACACAAGGGCTGTAATGTCCTGGTAATTCCGGGAGTCACGGAGGCGGAATGGTAATAGGAGTCCGGCGGTAACCAGGCGGTTTTACCACCGCGGTTACCGCCAGACTCATAATGAGGCCCAAGGTGTTGGCTCACAAAGCGTGTCAGGTAAGGAGGGATTCTGACAGAAATCCCTCATGGGCAGCTACAGGACGAACAGGACAAAGAACAGATATTCACTCTTGATCTCTTCCCCCTTTTCATTGGATGCACTTGCTGTCTTGATGGTAAGAGGCACACAGTCGGCTGTGTTTTAAAGCACTGGCGTCACTTGACTGTCTCCTCCAGTCAGAGAGGGGTTGGGCGGGGTCACATGATATAGTGCCTGATCTTGCTGGTGTGACTGCAGGTCTCCTGGTCCTCTTAATACTTCCTTAGGTAGTCAAGGCAGCACTAGAGCCTTCCATTTGGCTCATCACAGCAGAGGGGTATCAGGCAGGTCACGTAAAATGGTGCTGGGTTTCGCAACAGGGTCGTGTTGAAGAAAGACTATTTGCAAGGCAGGGCTTATTGATATTGCTGGAGCAGAGTCAGCTTTACATCAGGCTTGCTATTGATGGTGGAGTAAATTCAGTGGTATGCCAAGCCTGACGGTGGGGCCGAGATGCCCGCTTGCAAGCCAGATGCGCCTGAGCTGAGCAAGTCGGTCTGTGACAAGCAGATCTGTGGACATCTGCCACAGATCTATTTGTGAACCACCAACTTATGCAGATCCTGCTGGCCCACAGATTTTAACACATGCCCTAAAATTAACAAATATGTAAAAAAAACAGACTAGGGTGATTTTTTCAGAAGAACTGCAAACGTTTGTCGGAGATCAGATCTACTCCGCTTTGACTATTTCATATGAGGTATACCAACTTACCACAAAGCAAGGACATTGAAACGTTAGACCAGTGTAGACCTCCTATGACAAACTGCATCTGTGGCATGTAAAATCATGAATGTAACTTTTCCCCTAGTGAAACTGTGACACGCTCACTGTAACCTGGAGCGATGTAGGTATCTCCCATGAAACTAAGGCACATTCTTGTAATAGCGCCTCAATGCCTCTGGGCTGCTAGTGCGCTTTATAAATTAAAAAATAAATAAATAAAATATTAGGGTTCCGAATGTATCCCTTAATCGGAACCCCTGATGAGACTGCCCTCGTGCTGCCACTTTTACCATTTTTAGTCTAAGACAATATCTTTGGAAATTCAAAATGTAAAGTATAGAATTGATGCCAAATGTAGCTACGTATTTTCTAGGTGTGTACTACACAGAGTCAAAATTATAATATGAATACCCTGACCTGCAGCTTAAGTCTTCATTTTTTGTGTAGCCCTGAGCAGTCATTTTAATAGACCATGCTCGCCTCGCACCACATGATGTTTTGTGGGCTACGGGTCAGAATTTGCACAGGCTCGCCAATGCACGGTCAAGAGTTTCTCCGGAGTTCACCTACAAATGGCCAGTTGACAGCAGACTCCTTTTTTAGAACACAGAAAGCAGTGTGTTAAAGGGGGTGTTCTGGTTATTAGCTCAAAACATGATCAGTCCATTCTGAGCCTTCACCCCTTCCTCCCACCTCTCCTCTGCAATTATCTGCAATAATCCATCACTCTCCATCACTCTCAATTGCTCTGCCAGGAGCTAGACTTGACCTGTCCTTTGACCCCAATTGATCCCTGCACAAATCCCCTCACTGACTCTTCGACTCATGACAGTACCACCCGCATTTATCTTCCTTGCATCCAGAGTCCAACTGGAATAAACTGAACTTCTAGGATGCAATGACCTCAAGAAGTCACGTGATAGTTCCCATTTTCATTTCTTTGTTTTCTGACACTTCACATTTTGAATTTCCCAGTATCATTATTACACTATACGTAGCAATATGCAAAGGTAACTAAACAGAATTGCATGGCATTTCATCAGGCCAGGTTCTCAAAGTTCCAGTTGAGCCTAACTTTCACTTGCAAATTCAGAGAGAAATACATGCAAAGTTCAGAGGAAAGTGCAGAGGTGCCATGTTTGCGCCACATTGAGCACAATGCTATTGAAAGCCTTCCTTTAATTGGTAGTGGTTCCCTGATTCAATATTTAAAGACTGCTAAACTACAGGCCTCTGCCCAAATAAACAGGGTTGTCATTGGTGTGATTGATGCATTTCACTTGGAATGCCCCCCACGCAAATGGGCACCACCTAGCTAGATTTAATTTAACGGTTTGACATTATGCATGTGCTTACCCTATGCTACCAAACGTTTTGGTTTCACTAGCAATCGGTGCCCTGCTCCTGTCTGGACTAGACTATACTCCTATGAGGACTTCTACTTCCGGCAAAAGTGTAAGAATGTGATTGTAGTGTATTTCAGGTTTCGTGGATAGTACTTTACGAATCCCGAATTTTTTATATTGTACCTGGAACTGAACATGCTTATGCCACTTTCTGGAACTTTCAAAAACCTTGTCAGAATCCAAGCATGTTTATGGTAAAAATCGGTGGACACAGGTGTAATTGATTCATTTCATTTTCAAGGCGCCCCGCCTAGCACACCAATTTTCTTGTTTTTTCATTATTCATATGTCAACCTATGCTTCCAAGAGTTTTGGTTTTAACTTCGTCCACAGCTTCCATCAAAAGTGAATTCTTCCTACAATGCTGCATGCAAAGAAAATAAAATAATCCCTGCTGCCACACCTTCAGCTAGACCACCAGATCCATGTTTTCAACTAGTTCCCCCAGCCAGAAACGAACAACAGTATGTGAAGGTTGCTCAGACCAAAACGGACTATAGGCCTCACTGGGGCAGGTATTATTTGCAGCCCAAAGAAAGATGCATACCACGCAGAAGCTGAGCTTAAACAGAGTTTATATCCTCATCGACCTCAACAGGTAAACCCACATCCATATTGTTTTGGTCATATCCAGACAATTGGCAGAGAATGCAGAATTTGCTTATGAAGATAAAATCAATTTTTATTTTATTTTTTTATTTATTGGCATTTAATGGTTAAACAAATCAAACCTTTTAGCCAGTTCATCAGATCCATTAAACCTATATCTTCTTATTCGTCGGTCTTATCCAACCTTTCATCTCATCACACAATCAATTTGCCCATCCTTCTATGTCATCACAAACAGTATTACATGCAGCATTTTGAAACTATGACATCACAGTCAAACAGGGCCAGATTTACATTTCTTCTACTAGTTCACAAATCTATCCACGGTAGGTCACCTCTGTATCTATCCTCCTCTATCCAACTCTACAAGCTTTCTAGTCATCTCTGTTCTGCCTCATTGACTACCCTTGTGGCTCCTCTCCCTCCCAGTGCTTCCTCTCACTTCGGCTTTTTCTCTCTTCTTGCTCCACTTGCATAGAACTCTCTTCCCCTGACATCTGAGAAACAGCCCACACACATTTATTTGAAACCAAACTAAAAGCCTTCCTCCAAGTTACCCTCTTAACCTACTTTTCATGTGCCTACTAGCTAACATTTCCCCTTGCCACTAACCTGCCTCCGTTCCTCACTTCATTTGCCTCCACTCTAGCACTTCACCCATCATGTTCACATCCCTAGCACAGCTGGCTGTACCGCCGGCCTGCACTTAAAAATGTCCAATATTCGCTTTCTTTAATCTATGCATGCCCACTTATGTATTGTCCCCAGTGACTGTTCCATTTACTCCCCTCCACAACCTGGTCGAAATGTCCCTCAAATTAACCCCACTGTAAGACGCTCACCGCTTCCCATCAAATCTGATTTCTTATCTGCTGTACGTTCTTTTGTGATCAAAAGACCATTGTTCCTCCCGTATATGTAAACAAACAAATAAAGAAAGAAATCCATTGACATCAGCAAGAGATGCAACTATTCCTTAATGGGCGGTACATGTCCTGCATTTGGTGCTTCTGCTCAGGATACATGTAACAAAGACATAACTTTGATGCACATAACACAACCAAATCTGAAAGCACTGTTGCATTTTACGTTAAATTACTAAAGTGTTCAGATATTTTAAGCAGATTTCAATACATCATTTTGTGAGAATCTTTATTTGGGCTCAAGTGGATATTCTTCTCCCTTTAAGATGACTATGAGGGCCTATTCGACTCTTTTAATGGAATGCTAAGAAAAAAGCCTGTGTCCTATATTTTCTTTGAAGTAATGGAAGTTTAAATGCCCCAGGAAAATGTGTAAAAGCGATTTTAAGGAGTATTTCACTGCAGACTTAAAAAGGGAATGAAGACATAGAAATTCAAGAAGAAGTTTAAAAGGGCCAGAAATAAACTGCAGAAAATGTGTTATACTATGTCCAAAGCTACAAAGCTGTTAGGCACCATCCAAGAGTTTATATTCAGCCATAGAACTAACAAAGTTAATCAGCAGTTATCTGAACTATTAACAGGGGTGCACGTAGACCACAGCTTTGTGGGGCAGAGGTGGGTGGGCCTAACCAGTCAAATGTTGGGAAAATACCTATCTTCAGTGACTGTGGAGGCAGGGGCAAACATACATCTGTGGGGGCATCTAACTTCTTTACACATTCTAAAGTGGATCTTCTGTTAAAGCTTCAATGTTAAAAGCTGTTAACTCTACTCATTACATTTGAAACCAGACACCTAAGGACTGCTGTGAGAATTAGCTGTCTCCTGTCCCCTGCAACCCTTTGTGGCGAATCCAGGGACTTTGTCCCTTTGCCCAAATGAGGAGCCACCCCCTTTCGGACTAGGGAGGTGAGCCCACTAGATAATCCCCTACCTAGCGGTCAGGGCTAGCGGGATCCCAATGCGGTGACTCTAACTCTGGGGACAAGGAAGACCCAAGCAATGATTCCATCCCACCTCCCTTCATCTTAAAATCCCCAATTATTTCTACCTCTTGAAGAAGACCAGGAACAATGGAATCTTATGTAATTTACAATTTATGCCAACAGAGGAAAGGCAGAGTAGGAACAGAGAACTACACAGTTGGCGTGGTGGGAGAAGACCCAAGGCAGCCTGTGGAGCACTGCCGCATCCACAAGGATGGGAACCTCAACCAGATGGGACCGTGGAAGAACAAAGCAGAGGAAACAGGACGCAGTAGCGTCCTCATTCACCAACGCCGAAGCTCTGAGCAGCGGGAGACAATGCCGAACAGCAGAGCATGCAGACCAGAGCACAGGCAAGGATGCGGTCCTGCATGCGCCAGAGAGACCGCCTCAGTCTAGAACACGGACTCCATACAAAAGGTATGCAGCAGCAACCAACAAACTGGTTGGTGGTGATAGCGGAAACCAAGCCCACGCTTAGCTGAGGGTGTGAATACCACAAGGGTGGTGAGAAAAGACAAAAGCTATAAAGGGCTGAGGAGACCCATAGCCCACCCAGGGCTAATAACCAGGATACCACGATAGGTGGTGATAGAAGTAACCAGACAAATTGGTCTAAAGAAGGCAAAGCCCAAACAAGCTTGAAAAGCTGAATATCCCGTGATGGGGTGATAGAAGCAACCGCACAAGCATGACTGAGCAGGCCGATAGCCCACACAGGGCTAACAATCTGAAAACCCCTGGAGACAAAGAGAGAAAAGCAATGAACCTAACAGAGCTGAGCTGGCCTGCAGGGATATACATGAAAATGTCGATAGGGAAAAGTCTGTGGGAGGAAAAACGCAAGTTCCTTCTACTTACGCCGTAGGGTCGTTTTTTTTCTTTCCTAAACTTTATTGTTTCAAAAACGGGGGACTCCCCTGCAACCCCCGATATCATTATAGTGAACAAGAGTGCAGGAGATAAACCCAATCCCCTTGTTCACTATAATACTGCCATACGGTTCAATTGTTCAGACTTTTCGGCTGTACGGAATTTTTGTACAGCTGAAATTTGAACAATTCTACCATATGCTTTTTTCCCGATATTTTCTACGGATTACAGCCTGCGGCCCACACGGGACTAACAATCACAATACCACAGGAGGGTTCTATGTTCTTTCATCGGCAGGTTTTTTCAATACGTTTTTTTGCTGAAAATGTTTTCATGAAGAAACTCATTGAATTTCTTTTTTTAATATTTGGTGGTGCTCCCCCAAACCTCTTCCTCCCCTATTATCTAGTCCCTATGCCCAAACTCAAACCTCTCAAATCCCCTAACCCACCCAACCATATATTTTTTTATGAGCTTTTTCATTAAACATTTTTCAGCAAACAATGAATTGACTGCCGATTAAACAACATCATACCCACAGGAGTGGGAGAGGAGAGCAGTAATGACAGTGGTCTGGGCAGGCCCGTAGCAAACCGGGGGCTGAGAAAACAACTACCCCATGCCTGGGTGAAACAAAGCAGAAACCCATCAGACCGAAAGAGAGATGGAGACTACCTGAGGCTACGTTTGTGAAACAGCTAGAAGGAGCAAGTGACCTTTGTTGCTTTTGCAAATACTTGCCTATCAAGGAGAAGCGATACACCAGAGACTATATCGCCTACCTCACAACACCAACATTTGAACTGGCGAACCATTGAAAGACATTTTGACTTTTCTTTGTTGATCATTCTGTGAAACCAAGAACCAGAACCAGAAGAGACTATGGGGACTCTTTGGTGGGGGTCAGGAACCAGCAACCACAAAAGGGAGTAACCCAATACTAAGTTGAATCTTAGTTTATTTTTCTTTCATTCTTTCTTTGTCTAGTAATAGGTTAGACAGTAGGTGAGCATAGTTTTGGACAGAGGACCAATTTTATTTGTGAGATATCCTGACAAGCACCAGTTTGCTATTTTCTATCTAGCATGGGAAATCCATCACAGAGGTAGGGACTAGAGAGGGTTTTCTACATTTCATTAATAAATATTTGTATGAAACATGTCCTATTATCAGTCTCCTATGTCTGATTTACCACACCTTCCAATCACCCCCACTGCATGCACCTGCTAGCATCCCAACACCATTTCAATTGCTTAAAAATGGATGCATACGAACGCAGTTCCTAAGAATTAAATGCTTTACATTAGCAATGGCCATGCATATACTAACAGTGCAGGCCCGAACCTCTTTTATTGTCTCTGTCCTGCTGCCAACGACCCTATAGGTTAGTCGGGTCAAGTCAAAGTAGCTCAAAATTTCGGAGGGTGGAAGCCCCATTTGCACAATGGTTGTTGCATCACTGACTCTTTGCTACTAACAGAGTATGAGTCCTACGTCTAGCATATAGCTAATGCCTGCAAGAGTCATCTGTAACTCAACAGCTAACCATTTTTAGAACTCCACTCAAAGCATCTACTCCACAGTTAGTTTTGACTGAAAGTTGACAATGTCACATAGGCCAAAGTATTCCTGGCCATAGTTTTTTTGGATTGGTGTATGGATACATTGTAGGTCAGTTCTCTGTTTCCTTCCTGGTGTGCAGGCATCCAGGATTAGTGTAGTCATCCTACCTTGCTGATTTTGGCCACCTTGTGGCCATAACATAGTGTAAACCCTCACTAGCAAGGGTTAATATAAAAAGACATTTACACTTAACCTGCCACCTAATCTGCCATTCCACCCAATCCGTGATCCTGCCTTCATCCTGCAGTTCTCCACGGAAATTGAAAATCTGCCCCTCTGTCAGCTCTCCTTCCTATTTTCATGCAAGTGATCTTGTTTGCAGTCTGAAAAGCCTCGCACTCCCTGTGCCAATGTTTTTTCATAAAACATATAAAAGATTAGCCCCATGGGTGTTACTGGCAATAATGCCTTGAATGACAGGCTCCAAATGGCCGGAGGGAGGAAGGGAGGCTGTAGCATTTTGCGGGCCTATGATCTCAGGTGGCGGACTATTACAATGAGTGCTGCCAGTTCCTCAAGGCATAATAACGTAATTTTTTCCATATGCCCTTTTGTTGTTAATCAGACCCAACAAATTGTATGCACACTCCAGCACTACTGGTCTTTAAAAGGAATCAACCTGTTTGTCATGGTCTGGTTTTCATGCATGCCTGGAGGCAAAGGCGAGCTGGAGGGCAGTTTTAAAAGCTGGTCATGAGCAGGGCCTTTGACAACCCCGGACCCCGCACTTTCCACTGAGCCCAGGAGACTTAATAGCTATCACATGTTCCTTTGCCCCTTAGATGCTTCTTTCACCCCAATTCAAAATACATTTCGTTTCACCAACAGAGCTATTGAGTCTTTGGTTTCATCATAGGTATCCTCGGGGCAGGCGTTTGTCCTTTGCCACTGCAAGTGTTGACCTCAGATCTCTGCACTCTAAAAAAGCCCACCTCTTAAAAAGAAGTAAATGCAAGTTGTCATTAAACCATGTTTAAACGTGGGGAGAAAGGCTAGACATCTCTGTCGAGATTGTACTAACATGAGTCTCTCCTCAACCACAGAACAGATACAGTATTCCAAACATTTCCAGAACACTTAACACACTCCCACATTTCCCCTTACAAATCATTACCCAAAATACAAATGGGTTGTCCCTAAAAAAGAAAATGTAATCCCCACAATCCCAATGATTGCCTTTCACTGCAGAACCATCCCCATGAATGAACAATTTTTCTGACATTGCAAATGCAAGCCCAACCCTCTTCTTGGAGTTCTTCCTGAAGACGTACAATCCTAACATGGCATACAATAGATGTTTAGTGCAGCTTTCACTTGGTCACAGGCATTTAGTGCTAAATCTGGCACGTGTGGCTTATGTTTGGACACTTTTGTTTGAGGCTTTGGCGAGCTAATAAAGAAGATCCTTTGATTAGGCACTGACACATTTCTCCATGCACTCTGACACTCCAGATACTTATTCTTGCCATTTCTCTCCTCTTTTAATCTCGAGCCACCATCAATTCACATCATGTGGCCTCTTTTCCCATTTTCGCGCCTTGAACCACTTGTGTATAAGAGCGCTATAAGTAAACTATCATATTTGTATTTGTTTATTTATAAAGCGCAGCCAGGCCCAGGGGCATACGGGCGCGTATGTTTTAGATCAAGTTACAAAGGAGTACAGTTACATTTGCAAGTGTTAGGCAAAAGTTACAATGGTTGCCATTACAAATAGATACAGAACATTGGAGTTACAGGTACATACATACATGTTGCATTTTTCATGCAGTAGGCAGCAATGGGGGATGCAGATAGTAATATAGTATATAGTGTGCTAGTATATTATTTACAATATGTACAGTAGGCAGGCAGCAAGTCTAGGCTCTAGGAAGTTAAACTGTCATTGTGTCCAGGTCATGAAGCCAACTCTTTGTGTTGCATTTAAATAGGTTGAAGGAAGGTTATGACCTGAGGAGAGCAGGGAGTGTGTTCCATAATTTAGAGGCTTGTACAGGGAAACTAGCCCCACCTGAGTTATGGAGTTTGAATCTCGGTATGGACATAGTGTTTGCTTGAGCTGTCCTAAGAGGTCTTAATGATGTGTGAGGGGTAAGTTGGTTAGTGATGTAAATTGATGCAAGGTTAGCCCTGGCTTTGTGAGTAAGGGCAAGGGTTTTGAGGGATATTCTGTGCTCTATTGGGAGCCAATGCCGATTACGTCTAGTCTCAGAGATATGCGATTTCTTAGGGATGTTGAGGGCTGCCCTGATGGCATTATTTTGAATTACTTGTAGTTTGTGGATATTTTTGTGGCTAGTGCCTAAGTAGAGGGCATTGCAATAGTCTACTTTGGATAAAACTAACGTTCTGGCCAGTGTGATGCAGTTGGGTGTGGAGATAAACGGCATATGATATCATAATCTTTTCCTTGCTTACACATTTTCCTTTGCCATGGGCCTGCAGTCAATCTCTGCTTCCAGTCACCCTGTTACAAATGTAGCCACTTGCCCCAGATTGACAGTGCGAGGTGGCAGGCGCTTCTCCGGCCATTGCTTAACAATTTTCCAGGTCGAAATCCCATTCTATTTCAGATCAAAGTAGACGCCCCCATGTGGTTTCACCTGTCGCCCTGCCAATCTTGTGACCAGCAGTTCAAACAAAAATGTGTGCACGTTTATTTCCATGTATGTTTCCTAAAAACCTACCGCATGCGAAAACCTAATGTTATATTCACATAATTGTATGTTGCTACATGTATGCAAATCTAAAATGTATCACATAGACACAAAACTCAATTAAATATTCTAGATACACACAAAACTGCAACATTATAACAATATTGCATCAATTCTAAATGTTAATATGGTGTGCGTAATGTTAACTTGTCTCTTCTATTTGAATAAAATGGATCTACCCCAACACCAATGTACTGTTTGCTGCTGCTGCCACATTAATGATTGTTAAAAACCTAAATAACCTGCTTTCCCAGATAGGAAATTTGGCAGGGACCCTTTCCCATTTGTAACCGTAGACAGGGCCCTCCTAAGCACTTTTGGGAACACGGTACAGATACCTTTGGGGTCCCCCTCCACAGAAATAAATGTATAAGGGATCCGCAAAATATAGTTGCACCCCTTTGTCATGATCACAACACATAGCTTGATATGCTTCCTTGCTGCAATGAAAATAAGAATCGATGCTCCCTTTCAGTCCACTTACCCTCTTCATTCTTGCTGTAATCAGAATGATAACCAAGTATCATTTAAAAGCCAGCATGGGCAGACTACAACAAAGATTTGTGTGTTCTAGCAATATTAAAGGACACTTCTCATCAATAGCGGCCAGGAGGAAGGTATACCGGCAATACTATACTTGCAGGACACAGATTGTATGATGTATGAAAAGGGTGCACATAATTCAGAAGTGACAGACTCAAAACTCAAATTGGCTGCCTCACAGAATGCAAAAGTGCTCAAGCATGGATACAGGAGACCAATTGGAAGGAAGGAGAAAGCTGCACATACCATAGCATAGATAGTGGATGAAGACTAGAAGCTACCATGAAAGTGTCCTTATACAAACAGACTGAGATAAGAAGAGAGACATGGTTTTGAAGTAGTGTTGCCATTAGTGAGCAAAGAAACAACTGGCTTTGGTGTGCAATATATAAATGCTCACTATTATTCAAAGCGAAGCAACACTATAGACAGTGAAACCATGAGTAAGGCTTTTTTGAAGATCCTACCCTGAGAATCAAATCGCTCCGAAGGGCGACAATTTTGAAAGTTTTAGTGACTGGCATTTTTGAAAGTTTAGGCAATACATTATTAAATGAGATGCCCAGGCTCGCACATGGGTTATAGTCCTATTTTATGTAACTTACTTGGAAAGTACACAAATCACATCATCTAACATGACCATTTTTAAAAAATATTATAGAAGTGCATTATGCAAAATGGGAATGTTTCTAGCTTCATTGTCTCCATCATCAAGGTT
Organism: Ambystoma mexicanum; assembly: GCF_040938575.1. Classification (NCBI taxonomy): domain Eukaryota; kingdom Metazoa; phylum Chordata; class Amphibia; order Caudata; family Ambystomatidae; genus Ambystoma; species Ambystoma mexicanum. Next base: position 1,058,467,639 of record NC_090929.1, on the reverse strand, counting down.
AGAATATAGTAACGGCATACTAACTGATGTGATCTTAAGTGTGGGAGTTGGCGGAGCCAACAATGATTTAATATCGGAATTCAGGACGAACATACACACACTTAGTACTTTTAAAAGAACTGATCTGGGTTTCTCTTTTGTATTTTTAAGCTTTAAAAACACCCAAAAGACAAGCTTGTGAAATTGTTAATTATAAACGTGCAGAAAATCATTTGAATTGTACAAAAAAGAAAACAGTGTTTTGTGTCAAACGAGCAGACCTTAAAATATGCTTGCCAGAGGCCTGCAATATCTAGTCCACTTCTGTCTAGAACCCCTTCTACCCCAATGGCCTATATCAAACGAGCGATCAGGTAATGGGCTGAACAATGCCATCAGAACGTGAGAAGGCAAACCTTTTTGCAGAAGTCAGCACAGTAATGTCAGTGATATAAGATGATTTGTCCTGGATCACTGTATCATCTGTTACCAAAACTAGGATAAAAGCATGAATGCTTTGGCTCCACAGTCTTGGATATGGATACCTAATCACCTCTCAGACAATTTATGGTCATCATCGGAGGTTGGTGTCTAGGTCTTACAACTCCCCATCTGAACAAACCAGTTTCTAGACCTTTAGGTACATTGCTGATTATAGCACCTGTTGTGCTACAAAATAAAGTACATATAAATGCAGGTTTATCAACTTCTGATACAGGAAAGGATCTGTCGGCTTTGCTGTAATTTAGTATTGCAATCTTGCATATAAAAACAGATCTCTGCAATGAGTACTTAAAACAGTGAGCTATCTTCTGAACCATGATCAATACAATTCCCACAGAAAGGTGAGAATGCTATAGCAGTTTGTAATGGTGGGTACACTATTTATACCATAGTGAACACAAAGTATTGCAGAATGAATTGATCAAAGCAGACTGCACTTGTCAACAACAGACAGGCAATATAGGTTTAGAGCCTCAGCAGCATGCAATTAAATACCCTTACGCGTGCTATTTAAGTTTGGTAAACATTGGGAACTGCCTTCCATAGATCAAGCAGCCTTGTTGGGGCCATCCCAGGCGGGGACCCAGGGCAAGTGCCTTTTGCTCTCCCATAAAAACGGCTCTGCCCCTGGTCTGAGCGTCATAGCAGGGTGCTGGCTTCTACCTGCAAACTCCTCAATGTGGGAGGCCCTCCCAAGCCAGAGGTTGGCTCTGCCACTGCCGCCAGGCGCCTGCATTGAGACTTGGAGCAATGTGCTGCTTCCAGGCTTCACACACAGCCATTCCCGGCGGGGCCAAGCTGGGAAAGGGCAGTGGTCAGTCAAAAACAATTAACGCGTTTTTCCATTACATCGCGATAAAAGGTTTTCCCATTGCAGCGATAAAAATAGAGGATCTAAGTGCCTCGAGTGTGCTGTGTTAATGGCGCAGGTAAGAGAGGCACTCACAGAAATCGCGCGTGTAATTTTCAACCATCCCTACCCGTGGGATCACATTTGCGTGAAATCTTCACAACTTCCCACCACTCCTCATTTGTGTGTGTTTGTGTGTGATAGAATTGAAAAATAATACATTCTGACGCATTATGGGTGCAGTGTGTTTGTTGTCAGCTGGTATGGGCTTACAAAAACAATCTTTCCTGTATTTAATGTTTTGCTTGGAAGCAATTTCGGGTCTATGAAAAATCTTATAGGCCCCATGCATTCGAAGGCACGTTTTAAAGGTGATGTTTTCTAGAAAAAAATGTCAATCAAACTAAAATAATTTCAAATAATACTGAATTCATTAAATTGAAGTTAGTGGTGTGCTAATGAATATATGTCTATCTGTAGTTTCTGCAAGGTGACGCCATTGGACCGCAGTGCTGTCGGAGGAGTGGTGTGCATAAGGTGACCAGACCTCTCGTATTTGCCGGGACGTCTGGGTATTTTCCCCCCTCCGTCTCGGGGTCCCGAGACGTTTTTAAGTTTAAAAAACCTGTCCCGGGACTTGGGGATCGGGTGGATATCATCCAGCCTTTTGGCCCCATGTCGTGATTTTTCCATCGGTTTGGCCAAAAAACAGAATGGTATCCACCCGATCCACAAATCCCAGACGGGATTTTAAAACTTAAAATAGTCCCGGGACCCCGGGCGCTCCCCTCACTTGATTTTCACTCCCTCCCACGTACCTTCCTCCGGGTTCTAATAAGCGTTCTGTTGCTTCAACATGACATGGGACAGGCCACCCACATAGTAGTAGGAATAGTTTCACAGCTGAATCTGTAGTCCTACTTCTATGTCAGTGGCCTGTCCCGGTTTTTTATTTTCAAAATCTGGTCACCCTAGGTGTGCAGCCTGTGCAAAATCAGCTATTCCACTGGGAGAAAGCTCCCAATGGGACCTCCTTGGAACGTTTTCATGAGTATAGTAGGCCAGCAAGTGACTCACCATCAAACACGGACACACGAGGCCATGCAAAGGGCCAACCTCAGCAAACATATAATAACGCCCTAAAGGACACCAGCATTCCGCACAGGAGTGAAGACACAACAGCTAGTGATGAACCACACAGTGCACTCCGCCAACTATACAAAAGGGACATACCTTGCCAAAACAGATAATCCTATCAGAAGGGAAACTCAGCATACTACGCAGGCTTCCGCGAAAACAAAACAGCTGACCATGAACCGCAGGGCATGGAGATATCCAGCGTCATGTTATGTTATGTTAGACCATTTATATGGTGCTGAAGCCCGAGGGCGTCTAGGCACTGAACACTACAGAAGGAATAGGAAAACCTTCCAAAAATTCCAAAACATGACTCAAATAACCTAGTTTTCAGAAGCTTTTTAAAAACAGTGTGGCTATCTTTTTTTCGCATGGATTCTGGCAATTCATTCCATGCATGGGCTGCTAAAACCAGGAAAGAGCAACCTCATCCCTGGGCTCTTTTTACACGGTCAACTTTCAGAAGGAATGCTTTTGTGGCTCTATGGCTTCTCATAGGCTGGTATAATACCAACCTCTCTCTGAGATATATGTGCACAAAAGGTTCCACTCTCCCTCAAGTTTCCCAGCCAATCACTGGCAGCATACCACCACACCGAGTTGGCACACGTACCAGAAAAGGGACAACAGAACAAAGGCGCTAATGCACAAGCCTTAATGGTGCACTACCTCCCCAAGCTGCCGCCACAATGCCCAACGTGACACCAACTCCAACAACAAATAACTCCACACTGTATCTAAGTTCTTCCTCGGTGCACTCCCAAATTGGCCCCTGTCATGGTTTGTCGGAGGTGGTCTCTTTGGCTCAAGGTGCACAAGAAATAATTCACAGCAACCGGACAGATGGAAACTACCAGTCAATGGCCTCTTTCAGTCCACTTCACCAAACCGCAGGTCTGTCAATCAGACACTGATGGTAAATCACAGGCCCTCATTTTGCAGCACACAAACCAGCCAGGACTAAGAGGTGCTCATTTATCTCAAAAGGCCTCATAGCAAGCCAATAGAACCATGCCAAGCCAGCCTGTGCCCTCTGGCCACCTCCTTATCATTCTTCAACCTCAATAACGACAGTGGTGACGTGTTGATGAGGTCACGGAGCGATGAAAGGAGCGGCCACATTTAAGAAACAGCTAAGCTATCGTCCCCACAGTTGATTATTTGCTTTTCTTACAATTAAACTAACAGAACCATACACTTTGGGCTCCAGTTTACATTGCAGGAAGAGCATGTTTCTGGAAACTACCTATTCTGTGAATACTGAATTCCAGACCGCCAATCTTTGAAAAATCGACCCAACCGCACGTTCAATAAACTTGTTTCAGCCCATGCATTTGAGCAGACACCTATTTGATCTTTACATTCTAATTGCAAACCACACATTGCATTTAACGCAATGTGGCCACTGCATTTGGTGAGGTGTCCTGTCAGCTGGAACGCAACATCAAATCTGACCCTAGAACAGAGCAAAGTATTAGCTGTACCCAGTATACCATCCACCGATCTAGCACTTTCTCTCTCTCTCTGCCCACTCTTTCAACTACCTCACTGTATGCCCCTGGTTATCTCTCCTTGTTTGCAGCATCGTTTTTTATGGTTAAAAGTAGAATGAGAGCAGCACTGAAGAGGCCTCTCCCAAACCTGGTACCTGGAGACATACATTGTCATTGTGTGTGTCCTGCAGAAATGTTCTCATGCTGAGGGTGAATTATCCTTATGGGTAGAGGTGAGCTGCATGCAGATAGGCTTTTCAGGGGTGCTGTGGCTCTGGAGGACCATGAAAGGGACTGTTGGAATAGGCTTTGGGTTCTTCAACTGTTTTCCTTATTTTCTATTTTTTGTTAACTTGTCCGTGCTTATTGCTGTGGTCTTCACAAAAGAAATAGATTGTTTATTTCACCCAGATCGCAACTCTTGAAAAGGAAGGACATTTTGAGAAACAAAATGGGGTACATTGTTGTTAAACGAAGCTATAAAATGCAAACAATTGAATTGTACTAACATTATAAACTCACTTTATAAAACCGTACAATGTTAATTTCTAATGATCACTTTCAGTATAAACTGTAGTCATGACAACACTATCACACTTGTCTCAGTGTGCAAAGCACACTATCAAAACATAGAATAACTATACAAATTGCTTTCTAGTAGAAGGTTGTAATTTTGATATGGGGAGTGTGATATGTTACTATTGTACTCTTTCAAAATTCCTTTATGAGAAGGGGAGGAGACAAATGGCTCCAATTAAGATTTCTGGCTGTTTTGCATAACATCAAAGAGCATTTGGGGATTTTAAGAATGACCACAGGTTTTTATATTTGGCAAATATGCCTGTGATAAAAGAGCTGTATGCTTGTATTACTAAGAACACAATGCACACCAAGCTTGGTGCTCATTTCATTTTTCACAATAATCACCCTGAGATTAAAGTATTTGCAACCATGAACCACATTTATTCATTCAGGCAGCTTCAGAGTTTGGATGAAAGGATACAAGGCCTGCAACATCTCTTACTCCATTGCAGTCTGAGGGCTGTCCTGTTCTCATCCTGTTCTCATTCCAGAGGTTGTGTTTTTCTCTCCCCTAGAGGGCATGAGAGAGGAATGCACAGCCATCCTTACAGAATTAAATATATGTGGAGGAAGAGGAAAAGGTGGACTGCTCAGAGATGAAATAATACATTGAACAGATAATGTAATACACAGAGTACCATGGAAATGAACTTGTCCAAAAATGTGAAGGTACGTGCCTAACCCTATCACCACATGCGTAGCCTCCTACACATTTCTTGGACGAATGCTAGCAGCAGCAAGATAAATCTATTTTATTTCCATCTGTCGCTCTAATCTTGAAACCTTCGAAACCTTAACAGAGTAGAATAGAATGATATCTACATTATTTCAAGTGACAATGTGATTAATCCTGCCCAGCATTTTATTGGTTGCTCCGTTTAGTTCAAGTCACAGAGAATACTACATGAAGAAACACTTTGGGTATGGATTGCTGGATTTTCCACCTTCTGATGTAGACCAGGTCCATCTTGTGGTCACCAGACACTGATGTCATGTTATAGGAACTGCACTGCCCCACATTTAAACAAAGGCGCAATCCATATTTTTAGTTTGGGCTGTTAGGTGGCACTTTAGCGCTACTTATAAACCGCAACTACTGCATTAGAGTACTGATAGGGATAAATGGCTTATGAGGAGGGACACAAAGCTTGTAGCTATTGTTTGCTCACCAATTGACTGCCCATGGCCATGCTAATCCCTATGGCGATTCCCACCCAGTTGCTGCCCCCCCTGCCCAAAACACCAACTCATGGGAACTCTTTGAGCCTGTGTTAATCGAGCCATATCATCAAACTTTGCACTTAAGGTGCCTGACAGTGTTTTCTCAAAACAGTCTTCTGAGTGTTAATGACATAATTGGAGTTGTTAACGTGCTACTGGTGTAATAAAATGACTTAACCAGGCCTGCCTTCAGCCATTCCCCTGCATGTGCTTCACCGAAGCCGTGTTAAAAACAAGTGTTGGCAAAGCCAATTGTTCTGAGTTGTGTCTAGGTATTAGGCTTTTACCAGGCACTGCTGTTAAATGCCCAGTTACTCGCACCATTTTGCACCTGATACCATCAATAGCCACTACGGCAGTGGCTGGCAAGTGCCTTTTCATGTCTACACAAAAGTCCAAACCGTTGGCATTGCCAATGCTTGTTGGTTTTGTGTTGAATCTGAAAGGTGCGAAATTAAAAGCCAGACTGCCTCACTTCTGGCCAGCATTAGAAAATCGGACATAAAACAACACCTTGAGGAGGGAAAATGTTCTTAAATTGTGCCAATCAAAGTAAGCCCATTAAGAATGTCCTGAAAATGCAGGACATTTTGGTGTATCAGAAGAACATCTGAAATGGAAGAATTCCTGTCAGATGAACTAATGCATAGGTTTGATTGTCATGTAAGCGCACAACTAAACCCATACCCATCCTCTCTGGCACCCATGTTGGGCAATATCTCCTTTCCAAAAAACATCAAGTACGATTTTGGAACGGTGCCCACCTGCAGCCCAGAGCACCCAGATTCCCCCTGGACTATAACTACCAGGCACGCGATACCATTGACCTATTTGGGCTTTACCACTGTAACGCCTACCGACATTCTGGGTTATTGCTTGTGGTGTCTTACTCAACCACCAAGCTATCTTGAGGAGCATAACATCCCGAGGATAAACTGACACCCTGATTGGCCAGCACCTTTAAAGGGCTTGGGATGACTTTGTTTACATGTTGCACTGTCATCAGCAGCATCTTTTCTTAAGCATGAATGAATTACAGTGGAAGGCCCACACAAGGTTCCAATTACTTACTAAATGCATTCCTTCATCCAAGACAATTAAAATTACTCACAAGATAAAACTCCCTTTTAAAGATTAGCATATAGCCATGATATCTGTTAATTTGACACACAAAAAAGGCGACTATCCACTTTTTGTGGATATTAAAATGTTCTTAGCATCATATTTATAACAGCAAGTTGTAAATTGGTGCCAAACATGTATTATAGGAAGATGACCTTATCAAGCAATGAGTTTTTAAGTGCTGAAAATATAGTGGTTTAAAACAGAGTCCATTTCTCAGGCTCGCATTACTTTGAATTTTTAGACTTGTAGTCTTCCATTCGGGATTTAGAAAATAAATGTAAAATGTCACTCTTTTGTCATGACATGTTTCTATAAGGATTAATATACGTTGTCAGGCTGTTTTACTTTGTGATTTGTATACTTTACAAGTAAACACTGTAAGACAGTATTATTGTATTTCGATAAATGAATTGCTTAAACTGCAGAGTGAGATAAAACATAGGCTTCCCTGCTTAAACAAAGTGTGTGATGCTGGGCAAATCGTTTATTCTCACTATGATTTATCTGCAAAAATTGGCCCATAGAATGATTCAGCTCATGCCATTCAAAATGAACTTCCTCATAATGTGGAAGAGTTGACATTTTACAGACAACGTAGTCTCCCCACGTACTACAGTGCTGGTGACCCCAAGACTTTCACTTGGAATGGCAATAATGCAGCATCAGCCATGTCTCAGTTCCATATCATTTAATTAGATGGGGAATATATGTTCTTATCAGCCAGTCACGGGACCAAAGTTTCTATTACAGCAGACTGACTGCAGCAGAACCAACATTCAATTACTGCCTTGCTGCTGCAAATCACTGGAAGTGATTGGACCCGGCAGAGCTCTGCCCCACCGGAGAATGAAGAAAAGTATTTTGCTATGCCATGTTATGCTACATTGCTCAGTATTGTAAGAACAACCTTTGCCATTTTCTTTTTTTTAAATTTTGGTTTTTATTCGCATTTTTTAACAATACAAACAGGTTCGATGCAAAAACTGATTAACCCCTTACTCCGCCACCCACCTATCCCCCCATCCCCGTGTCCGGACCAGAGTTTTCATCTAGGGAGACTCTGAATGTTCTTTCCGTATCCTTTGCTTAGGAGATGATGCGATAAGTGACCATGTCTCCGACTGGCTTGGAGCCGCCTTTCCCCAGGATGTGGGTCCCCAGGTCAGTTACCACACGTCTCAGGTCTCGACCCGCTCCAATCGGCTGGGATCTTTGCCTCAGAATCAGTGAACATCCCATCCCCAGGACTGTTGCACTCCATACCCATTTGTAAGGAATGAGCCAGTGTCATTGTTCACCATGGCAGTCAGCTTGTCCATCAAAAACATGTTTTTCACCTTTTTTATCCAATCTTCCTTGGAAGGGGTTTCCGGGCTCTTCCATTTCTGTGCCAGAGCTACTCTTCCCGCCCTCAGCATTGTCTCCCACATCTGTGGGTATCGGTATAATTCTGTATCCTCCGGGGGGAGCCCCAACAGCATTGTTAACGGGTTTAGTGGGAGGAGATCCTCTGTTACTTCCGCATTGCAGCCCCTCACTGATTCCCAGAAAGCCTGGATTTTTGGGCAATGCCACCACATGTGGCTCCTGGAGCCTGCCTGTCCACACCCCCTCAGGCACCTTGGTGACACCCCTGGGAACATCTTCGACAATTTTACTGGGTCCCTATGCCACCCCTGCAGAATCTTAAAGTTATGTTCCATATTTGAGGTGAATAAGTTCCCATGGAATGATATTTTGAATGTTCTTGACCAGGCATCCTCTGAAATCTCTTCTCCTGCCAGGTCATTCCAGAACGCACTCCTCCTTCCCTGGAGGTCGTAAGTATTTAAAATTTTGGACATACTAGATACTGCTCCCTTCCTCGAAGTAGCGGCGTCTAGGAGCCTCTCGAAGGGGGTCAACTGTGTCCTCAGGTTTAAACCCCATGACTGGTCGCAGAGGATGTCCTTAAGGCGAAGGTATTCGAAGATGGAAATTGACCCTTGTCCGAGAGCGTCCCCTAGCTCCTCGTAGGTTAGGAATTCGCCCTCTCTGAACATCTGCCCTGCCCATTCCATTCCCATGTCTGACCAGGTCTGGGAGTGCTGGAACCCCTTACTACCCAGATTGAGAGGGTGGCCCCAGAGGGAGGTCATAGGGGACGGCCATGTGGTGAGGTATGCGGTCTGGGGGCCCTCTTTCCAGATGTCCCAGAGAACCCCCAAGGTCGGTTGAGTTTCAAGTGTCTCGGTATCGTCTTGCGCGGTGCCCATAAGAGGTCACGGACCTTTAGGGGGTGGGCGTCCATGTCCTCTAGATATGACCAATACGTCCCCAATCCTTCTTTCATGTGTTCCAGGAGGACTCGCAACTGGGCGGCGTGGAAATAGAGGTGAAAATCCAGCAACCCAAATCCTCCCTCTTCCCTTGGCAGAGTCAGGGTGACCCTCCCGGTCCTTGGGGTTTTCCCCTGCCATATAAAGTCTTGTACTGCATTTCGTAGACTTCTAAAAGTCTGTTCTGGGACACTGGTTGGGAGCGCTGTGAAAAGGTGCAGAAGCCGTGGTAATACGTTCATCTTTACTGCCGTCATCCAGCCATACCAAGAAAGAATCATCTTACCCCATCTCCTCAAATCGGATGTGATCCCGGCCATTATGGGGTCATAGTTAGTGGTGGCCAGTTTCGATAGGTCCCTGGTAAGAAGTACACCCAGGTATCGTATAGCGTCCTTCCCCGCTGCAATCCCATGAAACCTGTCCAGGGGGTCTAGTTCTGGGTCACGTATCCTCGTTGGGAGCAAGACTGATTTCGTAGTGTTGATTTTCAGGCCCGAAAAGCACCCAAACGTGGCCACCAGGGCCAGGAAGGGGGGAGCGAGGAGCCAGGGTCTGCCAGGTAGGCTAGAATGTAATCCGCAAACAGAGAAAGTTTGAATTCCACCTCACCTCTTCTAATCCCTGTGATGTCCGGGTGAGCTCTGATCGCTATGGCTAATGGTTCCATCGTAAGGACATATATCAGGGGGGAGAGTGGGCAACCCTGTCTTGTTCCTCGGATAGGGGGAATGGATCGGACAGGTTCCGGTTCAATTGAACCCTTGCTCTGGGGGATCTGTAGAGGGCAGTTACCCAGCTCATAATGTGGGTCCTGAAGCCTATTTTTTGGAGGAGGAGTTCCATGTATCTCCATTCGACCCTGTCGAAGGCCTTCTCCAAGTCTAGGGAGAGGACGCATGCATCGAGCTCCGAATTTTGGGCGAAGTGAAACAGATCTATTGTTTTGCGAATGTTATCTGACCCCTGCCTTCCCCTAATGAAGCCCACCTGGGCCCCATGGACTAGCTTCGGCATTATCCCCTCCATCCGCCTCCCCACCACCTTGGCCAGGTTCTTTACATCAATATTTAACAACAATATGGGGCGGTAGGAGGAACATTCTGCGGGGTACTTCCTTTCCTTGGGCAACACTGCTATTATGGCCCCCATCATGGATTCGGGGAGGATGCCCCCCTCCAACACGGAGTTGAAAACTCTCACTAGGTACGGGGCTAGGGAGGAGTGCAATCTTTTGTAAAAGTAGACAGTAAAGCCATCTTCCCCGGGGGAAGTTCCCACCTTCATCCCACTAATCACCTTCTCTACCTCATCCTCGGTCACCGGGCCCTCCAGCCCCTCCGCCATATCCCTCGACAGAGATGGGATTTGGATGGAGTTCAGGAAGTCTTCTAACTGGGCTTCACCCCATCATATTCTGAGGAATATAATCTTTCATGGTATTGGCGGAAAGCCTCTCCGATATGGAGAGAGTCGTAGCCAATAGACCCCTGGGCATTCCTTACCTCCTTCACCATTCTGCTTCTCTGGACCTCCCTCAACTTCCAAGCTAGGATCCTATCCGCTTTGTCCCCTTTATCATAATATTTTTGCTTGACCATCTGGAGACTCCTCTCCATTTTGTGAAGGAGTAGGTCCTTTAGCTGGAGCCTGAGATCCTCCAAGCCGGCTCAAGGTTGCGCTCAAGGGTCTGATCCGGCCCCCCCTGGCTGGAGACGTTTTTTTTTTTTTTTTGCATGGTTTTCTCCTGGGCCTCCCTCGCCCTCTTCTTTAGAGACCCCATTTTGATGAGGGTTCCTCGTAAGGTTGCCTTGAAGGCGTCCCAGAGTGTGTGTGTGCCCACCTCCCCGTTATCATTAAGCTCAAAATATTCTGTTATGGCATCTAGGACCTCCTGGGCGTGGACCTCGTCCTTTAATAGGGCATCATTACATTTCCGGCGTCCTCTAACTCTCTATGCCATCCCTCCTCTATGATGACACGGACCATGTTGTGGTCTGACCAGGGGACAGGGTCTACCCTATAGCCTGTGACATATGGTGGATGGCCGAATAGTACGTAAATGAGGGGACATCTGTTCTGGGGGTCGGGATTGTGTCAACCAGGCCCAGTTCCTCATTCACCCTCTGGAAGTTTCGCTCCATGGCTTCGTCTGCGGGCCTGGTGCTTTGGGGGCCTACCCGCATTCTGTATATGGATGGGTCCAGAACCATGTTGAAATCCCCCCCACCACCACCGTGCCTTGTACAAATAGCTTGAGCCTCTCCCTCACTTCTTCCCAGAATTGGGCTTGACCTTCGTTCGGGCCGTGTACTACTGCAAGGGTCAGGGGGGAGCCCTGCAGTGAGCCCCTTACCATCAGGTAGCGGCCCTCCGGGTCCTTCAGAGTGGCCTATTTGTCAAAGCCTACGTCCCTTGCTACCAAGATGGCCACCCCTCTTTTCTTCACTTTATGGGATGCGTGGAAAACCTCTCTAATTCCACCCCCTCGCATTTGGGGTTCTTTCCCCCAAGCCCAGTGTGTGTCTTGCAAGAAAAGCAGGTCTAATTTCACCCTCCTGAATTCTCTACAAACCAGAGACCTCTTAGTGGGGGTGTTCAGACCCCGCACGTTCAGGGTACCCACTCCCAGGGCCGGCAGGCTGTCAGCCATAGTCTAGGTTTCCCTCTCTTTTGGTCAACAGAATCGCATCGTTACTCCCTTCCCGCTCCCTTTGTCTCACTGCTTGGACACTTTTTAAACGTTTCCCCAACTGCCCCCTAAACCCCAACTCTAACTGAGGAACCCCAACGAACTTGTGTACCCCTGCCCCCCTTCCCGGCGTCCAACCAGTTAGTTCCGCCATTGCTGGCATTTGGTCGGACCACCAGCCTACCCTCCTCGGCCAGGCAATCATTGAAAGCTTGTTTTTTGTGAGCCGCCCCCTCTACTTCGTCCCCTCGATCGCCCCCTCCTTACTTGCTGTTCAAGGGGACTCCGCCTTCGGCGTAACCGCTAATGTACCAATTCCCGATCTGCAAGTGGTCAGGTCACCCAGTTGTCAATCTTCTGAATAATTACGTTCTCCTTCCCTTGCGGACGGTGGGTATTCAGCTTTCTGTATTTCCTCGAACTGGTTTTCCTTCTCCTGGTGCCCGACGGGCCAGAGGCACCTTTGCCAATCGCTGCTGGTCCAACTGGGCCCCTCCGGGGGGTCGGCTCTGTCACATAGTCCTGAATGGACCCCCTTATATCTTCTTCTGTAATTAGCATTGTCCATTGACCCATGTATTCGAATGCCAAGAAGAAGGTGTACCCCCACCTGTAGCGCACAACCATATCCTTTAATAGTTGTGTTAGGGGGCGGCACATGCTGTGTTTCGGATTCTGCATTTCGACAACGTGTAGGCGGAGAGGTCTTGAAAGATCGAGATCTCAGTGTTGTTGTAGGTGATCACACCCGCCTTCCTCGCTTCTTCCAGTACCTTTGCCTTTTCCCTGTAGTAATGGAACCGGGCCAGGACCGAACGGGGGCTCCCGGCCTTTCCGCCAGCCCTGTGCACGTGGTCGAATGTAAGTTCTGTAGTCATCTCCTCAGCGAACAGGAGGGTGATGATGTCCCTCACCACATGGGTTAAGTCCTCCGCTTCAGGGATTCCAAAAACTCTAAGATTGTTCCTCCTTTCCCTGTTTTCATAGTCATCCATCTGCCTGGCCCACTCCTCGTCCCTCTTCTCCAGGGCTGCCAGCCGCATGCCCATCTGCACCTCCTGGGCTGCGGATGTCGACTGGTTGGTCTCCACTTGCAGAAGCCTATCCTCGACCTTGTCCACCCTGTGGTCCATTTTCTCAAATTTCTGTGCGATGTCTGATCGCATGTCCCTAATTTCCTGAAGGATGGAGGCAAAGCCCCTTTCCATTCCTGTTGTGGACTGCGCCGGCGCTTCCGGCTGGGCCACGTCCCCCGTGCGGTTAGGGTCCTTGATATTGCGCCCGGCCTCCTTATAGCGATAAGCTTGCAGGGTCTCCAGCCAGTTCATTCGGTTGTGCGGTGTACCCACTGCGGGGACCACCGCAAGCCTGAGGTGTTGGGGATCCCCACCAAGACCTGCTTAGCATGACCAAGATGAGTTGCACAAGTGAGTCCGTTGGGAGGGGTGAGCCCTCTGTGGGGGAGGATATCTCCGGGCGGGCACACGCCCCACCGGGTCCAGGTGGGGGCCACGCACCCAGGGCTCTCCCCCGAGATCAGCTGTGTGTCGCTTGTTGTATACGGGGAGGGGGGAACGTTTTTCGGGGGCTCAGGTGGTCAGCCCCCCGGGCTGCTGTCGCCGTTCCTTTTTCAAATTCCAGTGCTCCCCGACCCTTCCTGGGTGGTAGTAGGCAGGCACATGCCCTGCGAGCGAGCCCAGGGGCCACCACCTACTGTAGCCCAGCGCCGTTTGTCACTGTCTCAGTGGTGGTGGGGCAGGAAAGCTCCTATGTCCTTTGGGGGAAGGGGCTTCCGCTCCCTCCGTGGGAGCAGGCATGCCACGGGTCAGGCTGTGTTATGGAGGCCCACGGCCGACACGCGAGGTTTCCGTAGGGCCCGCTCTGGGAGGGGTGCCGTGTCCCAGGGGGTCCGGTCCCCCCAGGTCTATCGCGTGGTATGTCGCAGGGTGTCTCTGCTCCCAGGCCTGTCCCCCCGCGGCCCGGTCACTCTGGCAGGTTATGGATGCCGGGTCCGGGGTTGCGTGATGTATCCTGCCACCGGCTCGTCTCCGCTGGATGCACTCCCCTGCTCGGGGGTGGGCAGCGGTGGGAGCCCACCTCTCGCTCCTGTGCCTCAGCCCCATGTCCGGGTGTTTTCTCCACGAAGGCAGGGAGCTGGGTGGCGAAGGGGGCTGTGCTCTCCGGCGTGGTTCTCCTGCTGTGCTGGGGGGCGCCTTCTCCGTATGAGTCGCGGCCGGCGGTTCGCCCCGCAGCTCTGCCCTCGTGGGCCGCAAGGCCTGATCTCCATCTCTGCAGGGTCCCGAGAGTTGCTCTTTCGAGCGGGTGAAGCCCGGGGGGGGTCTCGAAGTCAGGCCGGCCTTGTGTGTCCGCCTAGGGGGTATGGGGGGGCTCAATCCCGACAAATGGCCCAGCTTCAGCGGGAGCACGGCGTTCAGGCAGCCATTACCTGTGCACCCCCTGGTGGCCTCCACCTTTGCCATTTTCATGGTCTCGTAGCACTTCAGGATCTGCAAGAGCAAGAGATGTGGTAGGGGAATATCATAACAGAAAAATTGCCGCTTTGTTGCAATGTTTACGCCTAAAGATTTGTAAAGATAGGGCTCCGAGTGGTGTGTAAGTTTCCGATGTTGTCTGGAGTAGTGGTTAGTGATCCGAGGTGGTTGTAGAAATTGCTTGGGTGGGTATCTGTGGAATCTAGCACAGTAGTGCCTTTGGAGATTGTAATGAGTTTTTTTGGTGTATCTGTTGTGAATGTGTGTGGTGTTTTGGGAAATATAGTGTGGACATGTGCCTTGGGCTGGTGTATGTTTCAATATGTAAACCCCTGTTGCTTCATTGCTGGAGGTGTGTGTCAAGATGTGTTATCGATTGGTGGAATGTAGAATGAATAAAAGTTGGTTATTGCAACCTTACCATGACCAGTGGGCCAACCAGTAACAGCCAATAACCTTATCCTATTTTTGGGATATTAGGTCATTCATGATGAGACAGAATGCCATCTGTTAGGGTGTGTAATCCAGAGCTTTTTTTTTATTCACGTGATGCAAAATGATGGTGTTTTTCTCTCTCGAAAAGTGGGCTCTTCTAAAAAGACCTCACTTTAAAAATGCTCCATGCTGAAAAACATAGTTCACACATGTGCACTTTGCTGGGCCCTGTTTACTTACACACCAGCTGCTGCAATATGGATTCAAACTGTGGTGGTGAAGTGCCATCCTCAAGCACGAATTAGCAGAAGCACAAGCATTGTTTCCTGCTTCACTATAACCCCATAACATGGCCTGCGGCACCACATGTCACAGAAAAGTATAAGCGTGCAGGAAGATTGTGGTGGGCAAGAAAAAGCAACGGATGGAGCTGTCCAGGATCTCAGGAGGCTGGCCAAGAGGCCCCAAATATCTGATTCAGACACTATCAGCAACAGCAAAGAGGAGGCCAGGTAAAAGCCCAGAGACCATAGTGAGACACCACCACAGTAATGGATTATGAGTGAGGAGCGGAGGAGAAATAGGTCTGCTGGTCTGGCATACAAAGCAGAGACAAGGGAGGAAATCATGGCCGGAACACAGAGCTAGAAGGGGTGCAGAGGACAGAGAGACGACAGGTCCTGCAACCCACCCTAGAAAGAGGGTTGGCCATGCTCACGTGTATAGGCACGAAGGATAAACACTGAGGTGGCCAAGGAGCAGGAGAGATGCCTTGTGAGGTTGGCATGTTGAGAAATGCGTATAGCTCGAACTGGAACAGGATGTTCTCGTAGTGCATTTAAAATGCCCCGGAAGAAGTAGTACACATTGGAAATTGGAGGCAGGGTTACTAATGACACTGAGAAGGGGAATGGTACGACAAAAGCTGATGACTGGAACCTTGAAAGAATGTTCCTGGGTAGCACTGAGAAACATGAAGAGAGAAATACTGCATGTTGGAAGTGGGAGAAGGAATTCCTAAAAGCAATGAGAATGAAAAAAAAAGAGGTGAATTCTGATGGCTGGGTCTGGGGTAGGTGGGGGGGGGTTCCTACAAATCATTGAATGAGGAGTGAAATAGTGCATTCTGCAACCAGGAGGAACATGTTGTCAAATCGAAGAGAAAGTAAACGAGAGAGGATAATGCATGTGGAAAACGTTCCTAGAGCATATTGAAGAGGGAAAGTGGCGTGTTGGAGAAAGTTGCAAAAACAGACTAAACACCTGATGATTGTGAGGAAGAGGGCACGATGGCACTTGTAGTCAGGTTCATGGAAAATTCCGGAAATTGGTCAGTATAAAGAAGAGTGCATGCTGGGACTTTAAGTGAAAGTTGTAAAAGACATTCAGGAGACAGAATACTGAGAGAACGATTGCAGGGCGTTCAAAGGAAGACACCCCATCACCCTTGCCGGGACATGCTGGGAGACTCTCTTAGCAGAGGGTGGCCAGTATGTGGCCCCAGATCCCAAAGCCTGCCTTTAGTCTAGGATGCTTGGGCTTCTAACTATGGCCCGAGGGCATTACCCGACCGGTAATGCCCCCCTACGAGGGTTATACTGCCTAATTAAGTTTCCAATTAATTTTGCAGGCCCTTCATGAGAGCCATTTCTAATTCTTTCCAAAAAATGTATAATGGCCATGATAAGACTCACCTTTATTCCGTTCGTACACCTATACTAAAACTCATCAGAATTCAGAAAGCGTTGGCGGTATAAGAATCTATCAAAGAAACGCTCTTAATAAGGGTCTGTTATAGAACACTGCAAATACAGATAGATGTTTTAAGGTTTCCAGTATGCCCGGATCGTTATATAATCTCCAGAAGTGTTCTTTCTTTGTGATCTTAAGTCGGGGTTCTATATTCTCCATTGTTTCTAGCAGATTGAGTCTGAATTTTATGTATGTCAACGTATATTCTTTGCCGGCAAAGTGTTGCAGGAATGGTTGTAGGCTGTGATAGTTAGGGAAGCATTTAAGGTGTTCTTTGGTGTGTTTTAGAGTAGAGAGATGTGAAACGCTTTGATTCCAGTCCCACATCTCAGTTTCTTTTGGAAGATGTGCAGCTTGGATTCAATCAGCTCGCCCTTAATTAGAACATAATCACTTTTGTAAAAAAAAATTGCACGTTTAATTGACTAATTCAACTTACTTCTGGATTACTTCCCAAGCACAAGTCAAGTTTTAATCACCAAGAGACATTAGTATTGCACAGATTACATACCGATAATCTTCATTACTCCTAGTCCCACTCTTCCTTGTCCCGGTACTTCCCTTGGAGTATGTTCTACTCACAGGAACTCTTTTTTTTACAAGCTGGCCTCTTCCTGCCCCTCTCACCACAGGAGGTGTAAACTCCCACTTACCCAGTACACGCCAGTAACTCCGAATCCAAGAAATAGGCAACTTCTGCCGACGGGAAGGAGGGTAGTCCGTACTGGGACGAGGTTGAGTAGGACTAGGAGTAATGAAGACTGCTGGTAAGTAATCCGGCCATTACCTCCATGTCCCTCTTCCCCATCCCAATACTTAGCTTTGAGTCATACCAAAGCAAAATAGGAAGGATGCCCATTCACACCACAAAAGACTCAGACACCAAGGGTAATGCAAAAGCAACACCCAACACCAATGTGTTCAAGGAAGAAAAAACTGCAGAAAGACAAAGACACCTGCCACCACCTCAAACAGACACAGCCCCCAGAGCCCCCACACCAAAGTAAGTGGAATGGGGCCCCTCCACGTTGAGCTGGTACTGACGAATGAAGGTGTTAGGTGTAGCCCAGGAGCCCGCCTGGCAAATGCCCAGTAAGGGCAACCACCGCAAGTTAGCCCAGGAGGGGGCCACCCGCTTAGATGACCGGCCCTGAACACGCCCCACCAGGCAGATTTCCCACCGAATCATAGGCAAGGACCATTAAGGACTTAACCCACCAGTTGATAGTAGAAGTGGAAGCCCTGCGGCCACAGTCCCCTGCCCCAAAAGTGACCAAGAGATGGTCAGTGAGACAAAAGGACTCAGTCCCGGAAAGATAGTGCAGGACCACCTGCTTGATATCCAAGCAATACCAAGCCTCCTCCTCAGGAGAGGACGGAACAGGGAAGAAGGCAGGAAGGACCACCTCCTGAGACCGATGGAACAGAGAGGAGACCTTAGGTACAAAGGAAGTGTCACACCGTAAGACCAAGGCCTCTGCCCGGACCATCAAAAACGGAGAGCAACACATGAGAGCCCCGCTCTCCCCCAGACGGCGAGCCAAAGTGGCAGCCACCAAAAAGGTCTTGAGAGTCAACCACTTCAGCTCGACATCCTCCAGAGGTTCACAGGGGGGCTTTTGCAACATAGACCATACCAAGGGCAGATCCCAAGGAGGATCGCCAACCGGACCCAAAGGACGACAGTCTGCCTCCCCCTTCAAGAGCCTAGAAATACAAACCTTCCCCCCCATCCGGAGGGGACCATGAAACCCGGAAGGCCTGAATGGCAGCCCACTGAGAACAGAGAGACAGCCACAAAAAAGGGAGTAATAAGAGTCAACCACTTCAGCTGGACATCCTCCAGAGGTTCCAAGGGAGGCTTTTGTAACATAGCCCGTACCAAGGGCAGGTCCCAAGGAGGATCCCCAACTGGACCCAAAGGATGAGAGTCTGCAACCCCCTTAAAGAGCCCAGAAACTAGAGCCCCCTCCCCAGCCGGAAAGGGACCAGGAAACCTGGAAGGTCCGAATGGCAGCCCACTGAGAATGGAGAGTAGAGACAGTCAACCCCTTCTCAGCGCCCTCATGAAGAAACTGTAAAATGTCAGGCAGCCAACAGACCAGTGCCAAAACACCCCTCAGAGAAAACACCAAGACAGAAAATTAGCCTAATGACAGATGTAAGACTTAAGCGTAGAGGACGGACGTGCCCTCTGGATCATCCCAGAAAACAGCTGTCAAAAGTCCTAATACTACGGATCCCTCCTCTCAGTTTCCATACCACCCAACGGATGAGAGAGGAGAAGGGGGGACTGTCCACCCTCAAGGGAGATGGCCATCTGGGCAACACCCACGGAGGAGCCAACCGCATCTCCACAAGACATGTGAACAACCTCTGCCATGGCCTGTAAGGGACCACCTGGATAAACACCCCCAGATACACCGTGATCCTGCTGGTGACCCTTGGAATCAGGGGAATTGAAGGGAAGGCATAAAGAAGCCCGGGGCCAGGCCTTGGAAAGAGCATCCACTGCCTAGGTCCCCAGGAACAAAGTCCTGGTGAAAAACCAGGGAAGCTGAGCGTTGCAGGGGGATGCAAAGATGTCCAACCAGGGATGTCCGAACCGCTGACATATCTCCAAAAAAACCTTGGGCGAAGGACAACTCCCCAGAGACTGGCAACATCCTTCTGAGATGGTCCGCAGTCACATTGCCCACCCCCCAAAAATGGACAGCCCGTAAGGAGACCAGGTGAGCCTCCACCCTGGATCTGAGGGCCAAAGTAAGATCCTCCAAGGAGCACTACAGAGCCCAAATGGGTAAAGCACATTAACTCCACGTCCCTCTTCCTCGTCACAGTGCTTACCTCTGAGACCCCGCCTCCGACCCAGGAACCCTTCTTCCATTTCTTTTCTTTGAAGTATAATACCTCCCCTTTACCCACAATCCCCAGTTCAATTTCTCCTGCCAAAATATTGGGCTCGAGCCACCTCTCTGGCATAGGAATCTGAAATGGCTGTTGGTGGTTCGCGTAGAATGGCAGTGTGTGG
This sequence comes from Ambystoma mexicanum, assembly GCF_040938575.1. Taxonomy (NCBI): domain Eukaryota; kingdom Metazoa; phylum Chordata; class Amphibia; order Caudata; family Ambystomatidae; genus Ambystoma; species Ambystoma mexicanum. The sequence continues at coordinate 1,058,448,028 of NC_090929.1, read as the reverse complement.
CACAAGTGTATTTAGACTGGAAAAAACATTGTTGCTATGAAGCTCTCTGCATACATTATACGCCAGATCCCCACCCTTTCTCACTGAGGTCTTACTGCACACTATCAATATCAGTGCTTGACAAGATTGGACTACAACCGAACAATGAAACACAACCATGAACCAGCCTCACAAGGCCCAACGACATGGTGTTATTATTTAATTTGGAAATATGCCGTTATCCCTCTTTCAGCCAACTGTGTTCAAAACGTGGTTGCCGTAACATCAGATTTATTTCAATTTCGATTTTTCCATTGGTGTTTTAAACTGCTATTTAATTTCAACTTACTCTAGATGCCCTTGCAATGTAGGTTCTAGAGTTGTATGATGGTATAATGTATTATAAATGTTTAACAACTAAAAACATATCAATTATTAAAGTCCCTTTTAACGCCCTCCCATCGGCGTACTTAACAAATAAAATGTCAGTTTTAATTTGAAACTCTTTGTTTGCTTGCTCACAGAACACATACAGGGGTTTTTATTTAAAAAGGAGCAATAAGGGGACCAGGGGGACGCTCGCCCTGACCCGCGGGACGAGTACAATTCAGTAAACATTGACCCCCTGACCTCTGATGTCTAGTGACTCTTCACGGCTGCCTGGGGCACAGGAAACAGGAAAAGCGGATGATGTTCAACATTGTCACTAAGTTCACCGGCTTGGCACGCGCGGCAATTGGTTAAAGGGCCCGAGAGATTATTGGCTCCAACTTTTACATCCAGTATTGAACCTTGAAAGCGTTGCTAAAATTAGAATGTTTGTTTGGGTGGTTAAATGGATGCTACGGTGATCTTTGAGAAGTTGAACGTCTGGAACGTCTGACGCAGACTTTCCTCATCCTAAAGTCGATATAATTATTCGACTGAGTTCGTTAATAATCTATTATTTAACCGACAAGAGCATTACTGCTGATGTTACAGGTTTTATCGCTGGTTGTCATTGCTTTTCACCTGCAGCCCCAAGAACCATAGTGCAAACATTCAGAAAATTACCATCAGCAAATAAGATCAGGTCAGATGGTGCATTGGTGCTAAAAAAAAGTGTAAACGCCGTAGCCAACTGTATGTGTTACATGTGGTCACTTGACACTCAGGCAATGGCACTGGACTGATTTCTATGACTGACGGTAGAATTTGAATGTTATGACTAGGCGTATTTTTTAAGACCAGCAACGATGTCTATATTAGGTTTTAATTAGTCCAACACACTTAGTGATCTGATAACTTACTGGTAATCTTCACTATTCCTAGTCATACTCTACCTCATCACAGTACTTACATATGAGGCTCCCCCTCCCATATAGGAACTTTCTTTTTCCACCCAGGAGGTATATACCTCCTACTTACCCACACTCCTTAGTTCATTGCAAGTCCAGACAGATTATGGTCCTGTCCACACCACAGAAGGGCGCGTAGGACCGGCAGCACATTGACAAGAAAGAGAAGGACTAGGAGTTATGAAGATCACCGGTGCGCAATCGGAGTATTACCTCCACACACCACTTCCTCATCCCAGTACTTACCTATGAGGTATACCTAAGCCAGCATGAAGTGGAAGGACCCAAGGAAACACGCCAACCAGGTGACCAATGCAGCAACACTAAATCTGTTGTGCAAGGAAACCAACGGACAGGCACGGTTGGGCCACCAACAGCACTCCAAGCCCAAATGAACCATCCCTGGGGTAACCAACACTGAGCAGGTAGTGAGCAATAAAGGTATTTGTATCAGTCCAAGTAGCGGCCCTGCAAATCTCACGCAGAGGAACACCCCGAGCATCAGCCCAGGAGGCCTCCACACCGCTGGTGGAACGTCCCTTGACCCAGAGAGGAACCGGAAGCCCAGAATCCAGGTAGGCCATGGAGATAACAGTCATAATCCAGCATCTGATGGAAACCACAGACACCTTCTTAACCGCCCCAGTGCCCCCAAAAGCCACCAAAAGGCTGTCAAGACTGCCGGAAGGCCTCTGTCCTGGTAAAACATGCCAAGACCACCCGCCAGACATCGATAGAGGGCAAACCCACCTCCACCTGGGAAAGGGGGTCCAGAAAGAAAGCAGGCAGAGCCACACCCTTAGACAAATGAGCCCCAAGAACGTCCTATCCAGGAACAGCAGCTCCTGCAAACCGGGAAAGACCCTGCTGAGTTTATACACCACCACAATGTCCACCCCAGAATGTGAACTGCCACTAGAGAAGGCCCCAGACCCAGATCCCCTTGATAGTTGACATAGACCATGGCAGTGGAAGAGTTGGTCCAAACAAGCACTGCATGCCCCTGCAGGTAGGGAGAGAATCACAGGAGCACCTGGTAAATCACTGCCAATTCCCTCCAATTTGGAGCCCTACCAAGCCCCACTATTCCTGCACCATCAGAGAACCCGGAGAAGCCCCCCCCAGCCAAGGTGGCTGGCATCAATGGTGAGAATGATCTGCAAGGAACAAACAGATTCCACCCCTTTCCGAGGGAGGACAAGCGCAACCACCTGCCCAGGGCCTACGGCAACCCCGGGGAAATTGGGACACGGCCGTTGAGAGACTGAGAGGAGGGGGAGCAGTGCCAGAGGAGATGGACCACCAAGGCGTGCAGACAGAGTCGAGCCCAGGGAACTAGAAAAACACACAAGGGACACAGTAGGAGACCAGCAAGGATGCCAACGAGCCCTTACCCGGGGAGGAGGTCCTCATCCTGCCCGGTGTAAAACAGCCCCGAAGAACGACAGGGACCAGATCGGAATTACCCCAGCTGAACAGGAACCCCAAAACTGTGAGAGTCTCACAGACCGGGAGAAGATGGCAGCGAACGGCTCACCAGAGGCCCGCCTTGATCAACCAGTCATCTAGCTATGGGAAAAGGTGGACCTCCAGCAGATGCAGATGAGACACCAGGGGAGCCACCAGTCTTGTGAAAACCCTTGTGGCCGATCTCAACCCGAAAGGAAGGACCTGGGACTGAAAATGGGCCTTCCCCACCGAGAACCAGAGGTACTGGTGATGGGACTTGTGGATGGCAACATGACATCTTAGAGATCCAAGACGACCAGCCAGTCTCACCTTTGCACCAGGGAAATGAACTTCTAAGCGTCTCCACCTCAAAATAAACACCCCTTCACAAAGTCAAGGAGGGCCATCAAGTCCACAATCAGGTGGAACTTCCTCAAGGGCTTTGGGACCAGGCAGTCCCTTGAATAGAAACCCAGGCACGCGCACAATGGCTTACCACTGTAAGAGCCAATGACATGGCTGCTACCTTGACAAAGTCCTTGGGAAGATTAGAGATGGTCAAACTGGATCAAACTGGGGTGAAAGAAAGTCAATCCGGTAGCCACACCAGATAGCCTGCAGGGGCCCAAACATCAGAGGCCCTCCCCTCCCATGGCAGGACTCAAGCCCGCATGTTCATGGCAGTGCCCCACACCCCGTCAAATGAAAGGTCAGAAAGCAGCCCCACGCACTCCCGCCTGTCAGCGAACACAGGAGCACAACCTGCACATTCTTCCATAGCCTTGCAAAGAAGCTTAAAATCACCCAATACTGTCCCTACAGTGTAAGAGCCATAAATGTTTGCATCGAGTGCCAGACGGGAGCCAACATGGGTCTTCATGGGCCTTCTGCAGAGCAAAGTTTACCCAACAGCCCACCGGATTGCAATCCGCTGCCTCCTCCGCAGCCACGGAACAGCCCCCTACAAGACTGGCCAGGATATCATCCCCCGCCACAGCTGCTGGAAGGAAAGAGTCTGCCCCTACAGTGGGCATAACCGGGCCATGAAGCAGGGCATGGAGATGCACACAGGGTCACGCAATCATGCAACATCCAGGCCTTGATGGCCGAAATTTGGGGAAGGCCCAGTTTAGGGGTATGCTTATATTGGGCCTCATTACGACCCAGGCGGTAAGTTACCGTCTGGGCCGTGACTTTACCACCATGGCGTAAACTACGTTTACGCCATGGTGGTTGGCGGACTTACCGCCCCATTCCGACCTTGGCGGGGCGGTAAGTCCCCAATCCCCATTTACCCTTCCCCATTCCCATTTTTGCCCCATAGGGCATAATGGGAGTGGGGAAGGCGTTAATTACGCCACCGTAAATTACGGTGGCGTAATTTACTCCATGGTCCCTTAGCGCCATGGATTTTAACACCTGCTAAAAGCAGGTGTTAAAAGCGCCATGGCGCTAAGGGACCTCGTACTCAGGCGGTAAGGGTCGGCGCTGTTAACGCTGCCGTAAACCCCTTACTGCCTGGGTCGTAATGAGGCCCATTGTCAGAGCTTGCGATCGGAGGATCCCTCGACATGATCTGAAACTCCCATGGTGCCCCAAACTCGAGAAATGGCAGCATTCCCTCTTCCTGGGACCAGGTTCTACCCCAAGCCTATTTGTCAGAGGAAGGGGCCCTGATTATGACGAATCATTTATGTAGCGCCTTTACACAAGTGTTTCTAGGCGCGACAAGAAAAGGTAGAGAGACATAGGGAGGACGAAACAAACAATCTTACTAGGCCTTGTGTCATTCAGATCATGCAAGTGCAGGGGGGAGACAGTGAGGAAAAGTGCCAGGGGGAGGGATAGGGGAAGTGCGATCAGGGCAGCATTGTTCTGAGTAAGTGCAGCCGGCTCTGGGTAGTGCAAGGAGGCAGGGGACTGTAGGATTACAAATACAACCCCTAAGTGCACTGAGGCCCGAAGGCAGTGCAGGTGCTTACAGGTCGTGGAGGAGCCTGGTGGCCATCGGGTTCTGAGGGTAGCCAGGTGACCAATCAGCGCAGCAGGCAGGGGGGTCAGAAAGGAAGAGAAAGAGAAAAAGCAGAAGTGAAGAGGAAGGTCTTGAGCTGCTTCCGGAACCTGAGGTGGTCCTGTTCGAGTTTGAGAGAGGCAGGGAGGCCATTCCAGAGAGAGGATGAAGTGACCGACATGGAGAAGAATGAGGAGGAGGAACACGACGACGAAGGACTGGACTGGACCCGGCACTTCTTCCAGGCCCCCTAATGCTCTGAAATGGCTTTCCACATGAGACACTTAATCTCCCTTTGAGACAGAGAAACCTCAACTGCATCGACTTCTTTTGCTGCTTATTGCGACGCTCAGGACTGGAACACTCCCCCTCTGTTTCAACATGCCCGCTCCTATCAGCATGCTTCCCCATCCAGACCAAAGTAGAATGCAGCCACAGAGCCAAATGCAAGCACAAAGGCCGCAGGCCCCTGGAGAAAGACATATGCCAGAATGGGTGCCAGACGACCAAGGGGGTTCTAAAAAGGCACCCATAAACATTCACCACAACAAAAGGAGCAGAAGAAGGCGGGAACCAATCTTGCTGCCCAAAACCACGGGACTGGGACTCTGTCCCCAGTCATGCATGCAGAGAGCAGCTGAAACAGGCTCTTGTATGGGAGGCAGAGCCTCATAGGTAAGTACTACGATTAGGAAGAGGGACGTGAAGGTAGCGTTATATACCTTCCAGTTGTATTTGGTTATTGGTGGACATGCAGGAAACTATGCATAACCTCTATGTCCTCCTTTCTCGTCACAGTACTTTAATTTCTTAGGCACCAGCCTCCACAACACTAACCTTTCCTGAAGGTATAACACGCGAAAATCCACAGGGAGGTTCAAACTCTCACTTCTGGGCTTTGAGGGGCACCAGTTAGGGGCCTCTGGGAGTACTATACCTTGCACCTGGTCGAAGCTGTGGGGAAGCTGGGTTGAGGGGACTTGGTTCAGCTTACACATGCTCAGGGTCTCATGAGCACAGGCAGCACATGATGTAGACCACTGTGACGACCATCCTGGGACAGAGTGTCACTCCAGAAGGAGGAGAGAAGCGGTTGCTGGAAATGAGGTCGGAGAGTTGATCCCACCTGATTTCGAGTGGGTCGCTATTATCTGCTTGTCCAGGTGGGGAAAATGGTTCTTCTTGGTTCAAGTACTGTGGTGCCAGTTGCACAGCAATGGTCTCTGCATACTGTCTTTTGGTGTTGCTGGGCAGGGGCCAGGTCTTTGGAACTTCAGCTCTGGGAGATCCAGTTCTGTGTCCTGATCGACATGTTCATGCTGAAGGCATGGAGGTAGGTTCTCGCAATCACGTGATAAGCTCCAGAAGGCCAATGCGTCTTACCTATGTAAGGACAGTTTTACACAAGAATGTCCATCCACTCTTGACCTGGGAGCAGGCAGAATGCTAAGGAGAAGTTTGATCGGAATCCGACCAAGTTCCATCCACCTCAGGAAGGGCAGAACGCCTGAGGGGTAGAGGAGGCCTATGGGGAATGGCTGCCATATTTGTGCCGGTAATGGGAGCACTTGATATTTGATACATGGTCCAATCAGATGATGTGGCTTGGATATATAAGCTAGTATTCCTAGATCCTCTTCTGCAGCCGTGGCCAATCATCACACCAAGTTCCAAGAGCAAGCTCAAGAGATTGGCTCTTCATCAGAAGATCCAGGAGTCACTGGGCAAGACATATATTGGAAGGGTTCCCAAGGACTGTGTGCCAAATAATTCTATTCCATTATCTTTCTAGTTCTCAAAGGGTAGGTCAAGTTCCTGTTGATGATGAATTTGAGGCACGCTAACTGGTATGTGGGGGGCAAGGGCGTTTACAAAGGTTTTGCCTCTGGTAGTGGCTTCTATTCACCTGGAGGGGGTTCAGGTATTTCCTTACATGGATGAATGGTTAATGGAGTCACATATGCTCCTGTATGTCACTCCTTGGGTTCCTGGTCAAGTGGGGAACTCTCAAATCTTGCTTTCTTATGATCGAGCGTTCATTTATGACAATTTTGGGATGGATCTGAGGAGGGCCTGGTTTTCAATAGACAAAGGAGTGCCTCTGGAAGACTTGTTGCAATGATAGATGGGAGAAAAGATACCATCCGCCAGGATGCTACTCCGAGCACAAAGGCATATGGCATGATGTGTGTTTGTAGTGCAACGAGTGAGGTGGTACCTGGTGCCCCACTTGCACCAACATTGTTGTTCCGCATCCCTGAAATTCTAGACAGCGCTGCAGATGACCCCAGTGCTGATGGACAGCTTTCGAGGGTGGCTGAACTTGTGCACACCAAGGAAATGTTTATCACTGATGCAATCAGTGCCATTCATTCTTATCACTGGCGCCAGTTGTGCAGTGTGGGGAGCAACACTCAAGGAACTCCTGGATCAGGAGGAGTGGACCCTTTCATGAGATGAGGTAGTACTACATTTAAATGAAGTTAGCAGTGATTGCTAGGGCTACGGTAGTCTTTCTGAGCAGGACAATACAACAGCAGTAGGCTAGGCTATGTCAACCAGCAAAAGGGCACTCTGTCATGGTCATTGGAGAAGTTGGTTAAGGTCTTCAGGAAATGGGCTGAGCTGCATTGCCACCCCTATGGGTGGTGCATATAAGGGGAGTGGACAATTGTACAGTGGACACAATTAGTTGGGTATTTCTATCCTCCCTGAGATGTCTCTTCAAACATGGATTTTTTTGATAGGTTTGGGGCAAGGTTTGGTTCTTCATATCTGGATCTCTTGGCCACGTCTTGAGAATGCCCAGCTCCCTTTATTCTGCTACCACAGGTTCCTGTGCCGGGATCCTGGGGATGATGGGGGGCTATGGAGGGGTGGACTGGATGCAAGCTCCATCGCAAGAGATTTTATATATGATTTTGCCCTGATTACTCTTGTTGCAGAGGTGTTGAGCAAACTCAGGGGCAGCAGATCAGAGTTGATGTGGGTGATCCCTGGCCCAGAAGGTACTGGTTTGCCGTTCAGGTAGCCTTGGTGGTGGCACTGGTGTGGATCCTACTGAAGCTCCTATCTCAACTCAAGTCATCTCGTGGGAATGGGGGGGAGAGTGGATGCCCCTGGTGCCCCTGGTGCGATGGTCAATTTGGAAATTGAGAGGAGCAGGTAGCATCACCCATCTCTAACACCTAAGGTGAGACATTCCCTTCTTCAGCGATCCAGGAAGGATGTAACCCTGAAATGCTATAATGGGTATTGGAAGCACTTTGTGTCCTTGATCATGATGAACGAGGTGCAGGCTCTGATGTATGACTTTTCAGCTGTGCTGCTTTTGCTACTGGATAGAGTCAAGTAGGGGATGGCCATCTCTACATTGAGGGATCATTGATTGGCTGTAAAGTCGTTTAGCAAGCTTCTGGGGATTGGATACGCCGGAAGGTGAGAATCTGATTGGATACCTGCTGCAAAACTCAATTTTTGCTAGAACTGTGAAGTATCGAGGACTCTTTTTTTTGTGTTGAAATTTCACCAGGGTCCTCTATTTAAGCCAATGGTGCAGAGTGATATGAAAATGTTGACATTGAAGACTGAGTTTTTGGTTGCTTTCACATCCTTATCGAGGTGTGGGAGATTGTGGCTCTTCTGTGTACTGAGCCTTTTCTGACGTTTCTACATGAAGCTCTGTTGTTTTGTTGTGACCCAGTTTTCTTCCATAAGGTGGATTGTAAATAGATGTGTGGAGCCAGAGCTGTCTCTGCCTTTGTGAAAGAAGAGCCTAACTGGAGCCGAGCCAAGCATCACCATGCACAGAGTATGTTAAAGTGAAACTGCAATGCTGTGACAGTTATAAGAAATCATCTACTTACACAGAGCACTTTCTTTATGTTGTGCCTGCCAGGAATTGCATGTTGACTCAATACTAACGATGCAATGGGGGCATGTGTGTGGGCTGAAACCTGCAAATTTGCAAACTGTGCAATCAGAAAACTCCGATTCCACACTTGACCAATCTTTGCAATCCTGGGCAAATCATTCTACATATATGGATCATATTCTCTTTGGCTGCCACAATTGGGATCACTTAGAAGTGATTCTGTTAAATGAGCACAACACACACACACACACACACTTATTTAGTTCATTGAAGCACAGCGTTTGCTCCAAAGATAATACACATATTTAACAGTCATATTCTGCACACCACAGATTCTTTAGCTTGCTCATTGTTCTGTCACTTATGAACCACATTTCTCTCCAAACAAAAAAGGATACACTATACTTTTTGATGGGCAGGAGCGTTTGCCTGGCGCATTTTCCTTTACTGTATAAGAATCTTTGCAGGACAATTCCTTTTACTTTCTTCAGGGTCTGTCGTCAGTGTGCATGAGATCTCCAAACATAACCCGGTTTGGGAATGAGGTGGTCGGAGGTCCCACTGGTCTTGGGTAAAAGGGATACTTGCCTAGACATGAGACTTTCCACCAGCCATGCAGCCCTTCAGTTTGTGTCTTCATCTCCCACCATCTAGTGCTTATGCCTACTGAGGATAGCTCCCCTCAGGCTTAAGCCTGCTAGAAGGTATGCACAGTAACCAGCTCTAAGTCTTTGTAAAACAAAGACTACAAGTATCTAACCTTTTTGCACAGTTTTGTTGTGTGTATAGGTTTTGAAAGTACAGTGGAAATACACATAGGATTGTTTAGGGTGACATTCTGATACATGTAGAGTTCCACTCAGGATGCTTCAAATAAAGCTAAAATCACCCTTTTGTGCTTAACTTAAGGATTTATATATTTGTCGTGTTGGTTTATATTGTGGTTATGTACTTTTAAGTCATCATAATGAAAAAGCATAATTTAAACTCCTTAAATCTATACATGAACACATATATTTATATAGCTAAGATATGTGAAGATATGTGGTCAAGTGTCTAAAGTGCAGACAAGGGTCAAATCTCAAATTACAGAAAGTGTTCGATCCTGGGCAAATCCTTTAATTCCACTGTGCCATATCTTCCAAAATTGGGATACCAGATAGAGGATTCCTGTGGGCATGGAGGCAGGACATCAGCTATGGGAATCTGTTGTGGGGCCAGGGAGGAAGATGCCAGGTATTGTGTGTTTGTTGCAGTGGTTGAGGAGGCATGGTTTTGCTTTTAGCGTGGGAGGGCTGACAGCAAGGTTTTTTTGTAGGTTCAGCTCACATATCTCTCTAAGAGACAAGCCATGCCACATGGCACAACCCTGGCTCAACTCTATCCATTAATTATTTGGCTTGCCCATCTGTACTTGCACCATAGGTCATAGGAGATTGTGCATACAGCCGTAAACCCAAACCTGATTTCCCTCATGGGAGAGAGTCGGCATACATTATATGACAGGAGCGGGATGATGATGTACATTGGGAGTACAGCAGCCTTTCGTGAGGTGGACAACTTATTTGTGACCTTTGAGGCTGGCATGATGGCCTCAGGGCTCACCATTACCCAGAGGACTTGGACTATCATTCGAATTGCCTATGGCCAGCAGGTCTTCTGTTGCTGGCAAAGGCTCAGTGGGGGTTATGCAGGGGCATGGCAGCATTCTGGGCACATGCACAAAGAGTTTCCATGCTGAGATATTCAGAGTGGTTACATGGTGAACCCAAACACATTCATCAGACATTACTGGCCGAATGTGGCCAATCAGTGAGTCTGTGATTTTTGAACCACTGTTCTGAGTTTTGGGTTGCACTTAGGAAAGTGGATGTCATACATCTGTTAATAAAAGTGTTGATTGGGTGTGCAACAGCAGGCATTGTGTTTGGTGTGGTGCTATGTAGGCCTTATTAGCTTTGTATTTGGAATTTCTTGAAAATAAAGTACTGTACGAGGAAGAGGGACATGGAGATAATGATCATATTACTTACTGGTTATCCACATTACTCTAAATCCTACTATTCCTCATCACATTACTTACAATCTGCCTCATCCTCGTGTAAGGGTATGGTAGGGCCCAGGATCATATGTGGATTGAGGGTGGAAGAGGGTGTTATACCTCAAGTAGGGAGGGGTGAAACACTCTTGGGTAGAAAAGTAAGGTACTGTGATGAGGAAGCATAGGACGAGGAGTCCTACCACTAGGACTCAGAGTAATGAGGATTACCAGTAAGTAATCTGATGAATCCGCCACGTGTGATGTTACTGCTAGAAACCATTTTCCCTGGTGGTATTTAACATGGTCTGTAATTCTTTGAACCCAGCAGTATGTTATACTGCAATACTGCCACGATCTTAGCCCAACAGATTGTTGAACGCTTTAGGGTGGTAAATTACATGCAGTGGAGTTTCTTTTGCAAAGTGGCTATAACCTTTTTCCTTGCAACGGTTACTGCATGTTTTACTTCAGGACATGGGGCTTAGTGTATGTCCAGGCTTCGCAATCAGGAGTTACAAAATCTAGCCCCAACCCAGCAACATGGCACACTGGATGATGCTCAAGTGGTTAAATGAAATTCGTTCTCACATCTTACCTAAACCAACCCACTCAACATCTTGAAAAAAATAGATAAACGGACTTATACCGTCTGAATATGCTAAGGGTGTGGGTGGTTTGAGCAGTCCATTGTTGGCTAGTAAAGGTTAGATAATAATCCTCTGTTGACACCGAGTAGCATGCTATGGCACGAGGTTATCCTATTCTTTTATATATTGTAGATTTCAAATTTCTATATGAGTTTTTTTTTTATTGTTGTGACAACTGTAGGAAGGGCTTTTGTTGTAATGAGGGAGGCTTGGGAGATTAGGTAAGTTGACATGAAGTTCCTTTTATTATGTCACGTCAGTTTGAAGCAAGAACCATGTACAGACCTCCTGGTGACTCGCTGGCTCCCACCACCCAGCCTAAGTCCCTCAACAGTCTCGGCTGCAACCTACTTCAAGCATACACATTCTACGCACTTACCCATCATTCCCCCAAAGCTTCACACACTCCCAGCATGCAGGGAGGTAAGATGTGGCACATCTCCCCTTATTAAATACACACACAAAGGACATTCACACAACGGCAAACAGGGAGGGGAGTGTACATGGGGGCACAATATGACACACCTCCCTCCTTAGATGACATACAAGGGGAAAGAACAAACGCAGACTTCTCTCAATCCCAAATGCAACACCACACAGTACCCCTCCTGAAAAAAATTCACGTTGTGCCGGGGGCAACTAACACTATGATAGGGGCCGTTGAAAATCACACCACCAAATTAATACCAGCTACTGCCGAGGGAAAAAATAAAACTAAGAACCTGTCCTAAAAAAATGGCCAATCAAATTAAGAACAACCACAAGAAAATCATAGTACAAGTAATTCATGAGTGGACACACTGTGTATAAGAGTTGGATTGCCAACCAAGCTCCAGATGTAAACACCGCAGACTCTTTCCATAGATAGCATCCTCTGCAAACCAAACCAGAAAACACACTGACCTACCATGACCATTGGGATGAAAGAAAATATCCCTACTTTAAATTGTTCTCGCATAATCGGGCCTGACACACATTATGTCCTGATGAATGGGGCAAACAAAGAAAATATATTTTAAGATGTTTTCTTTCTGGACGGGGTCTACTAATACAAGCGCTAACACTTGTGACCTCTGTGCAACATTCCCTCAACCCAGAAAACCAATGACTCACTCATAACCCCTACTCTTACTCACATCTCAAACCAAAACAATGGGCCTCATTACGGGTCCAGCGATAGCCGTGCCGGAGAAAACGGCAGGCTGCCGCCGGACCCATAAAAACATTCCGCCTCCATGATTGCCGGAATCACCAGGGCATTACAACCCCGATGACCCGGTAATTCCGGAGGTGGAATTCGGTAAATCCCCATTCCCATGGAGTCCCATGGGACTCCATGGGGATGGGGACCATGGAAACACTGGTTCCGTCTATGACAGAGCTGGTGTTTCCATGTCCGCCTACAGGCATGTGGTGTTAATCCCACCAAGTCAGACCTGGCGGGAGTGACACCTCCCGCCTGCTGGACTCTGAATCAGCCGGCCCGGAAACAACGTTGTTTCCGGACCGGCAGGGTCGTAATGAGGCCCAATTACTGTTAACAATGTAATCTATCATTTCGCGAGGTGCAAAATGTCCAGACAAATGGACAATCTCTTAACTAACAAACTGTTCGATAAGTCAATGTAAAATCACCTTCCTCAATCTTCAACAGCACTAGTTGAGAAGTCCAGCTAACTATGCGTCATGACATCGCAACAAAACAACTTGTTATCAAACAAGGTGTTTGACCAGGACCCCTTGGGTAATCCCTTGTCTCATATCCCAACACCGCCAGTTGGCATGTCCATACTAATATCACGTCACATGAGTGTGTCAAAACCACAACTCGTCCACAAACAATTTGTATGACCAGAACCCATTGGGTGTTCCCTTGCCTCATTCTCAAACACGACTAGCTGGAAAGTCCCAATAACAATACACACTAAACAGTGCGATGCAGGCTTTCTGAAAAAGATGTGCAAAAAAATGTTTACCTACTATAAACTATACGTCATATAGTTCACACACAAACCACTTACATGTAGATGGTACACCACAGGGCTGTCAAGGCACTGCAATGCAGGCGTAGCGAATTTCACTGGTGCAAGGCAAAAAAGAACTTTCCTACTTGTCAAAAAAGTTGAAGAGACATGTAAACAAGCAATTGGGAACAGTTGTAATACCACGGCATCAACACTGTGACACAGAGTCATGACACAGTACTTTACCGTTCCGCACACAAGATGACACACACATCTGCATTATTGATATCTGCAGTCACCTCAATCCCTCAGCACACAAACGAAATGAGCAATTACATGCTTTGTACTTGCTTTAGTCCCTAACAGAGGCTTTGCTATGGGGGGGGGGGCTGAGGGGTTGTAGCCCCAGATAGAAGCTCAGAGGCTACAACCAGAGCAAGCAACACCTCTGGTCCCTAAAAGCCCACATTGCTATATGCAGCACTGAAACCTGTAAATTCCTCAAAAGGATAATCTTTACACTCAACGCGTGAGTCTGTAATGAATTCTGTACAAAACAAGTGTTGGAGTCTTTGCGGTGGAACTGGTTCTTTTGGATATACCAGAGGGATTTCTTTTTCTTAAGGGCGGGCATGATGCCATGGGACAAAAAGCATATTTAAATAGTAAAAGGCTTTGTTCACTATGGGCCTCATTCCGAGATTGGAGGTAGTCATGGCACTATTTGCGCCATGACTGCCTCCAATAACGGTACCGGCACTGGTCTCATTCAATGGGGACTTACCGGTGCAGTCCGACCTTTGCGGGACCAGTTAGTCCTCATTGAAAAAGCTATTCCCATTGAGCCCGGTAGGGCTCAATGGGAATGGGGAAGGCGCTAATAACGGTACCGCAAATTGCGGTACCGTTATTAGCTCTGAAGTCCCTTAACGCGTCCCGTACATAACGCCTGGTCAGACCAGGCGTTAAACTAGGGACCCGCTAAGGGACCTCGTAGTAGGGCGGTAAGGGATTACCGGCACGGGTCTCCTTACCGGTGCCCAGTATCCCTTCCCGCCCTACTTGGAATGAGGGCCTATGTCTCTGGTTCAGTGTCCACCTGCACTTGGCTTACTCTGCAGCATAGAAGGAGAAACCCCAAGTTACCCTTTGAGGGCCCTACTGTTGCATACAGATCTCAATATAAGCCTCAATGATTCCCTTCTCTATCACTCATGCACCCTTGATGAAGTAGAGAGGAACTGCAGCATTCATTGAAAGGAGTGTCTCACTATTAAGGGAATCCTTTGAGAGTGTGCAGAATTGGACCATCCGCACGAGGAGAGTGCGCTTACCTGGGCTTTTTGATTTTTTTGATGAATAAAGATGAATGACGGGAGACAAACCTCCAAAAAATAAGTGCAGCCATTCCACACCCATTTCATCTGCTTCCTGCACCAAGCGTATAGTAACACGTACTACGGGAAGACACAGCCTACTGCTGCCATCTTCCCCTCTCATATTCAGCTGGAATGTGACAGCCTCGGGTACATCAAAGCATTGCAAGAAGGGGGAAGGCACACCTTCCTCCAGCCATGAGCAGTCTAATTTAAATATCAAAGGCTCCATGGATCTGCATTCTTTTTGTTCTCAGGCTGGTGGCAGTGCATACTAATGAGAGATTATTGAAGCAAGCTTAGAAGAGGGTCTTGGTTCGTAGACAAGCAACAGGAAGGCGGGACTTACACCCCTTTGGTATGCAATGTGTCAACTTGAAGCTAGTTCCCACCACTCTGTATGAAAGGCAGTGAAATGCTTGTCTGGGTACACTATTTACTATAGGCAAACCCCTGCAGAGCTGAACCCTTTCAGAGTGGAGAAGTATGTGGTTTGGGGGAGACCGGAAGTCTGCTCCAGCACAAACTTCAAGGGAACCCTGTGCTTTAATCAAGAGTCACAAAGGGGCTCAGTTCACCAGAGAGACACTTTGATCTACAACAGACAGGGAGATGGGTGGGACATAAGTATATGTTGTCACCCCCTTGTCTGTCCTGTTGCAGAGCACTCTGGTTCTGGCCTCATGCATAACAAAGGGTTGTTGGTGGGGACCCAGGATTGGTTCATTAAGGTGTGCTTAGCTTGCACCAATCCATGGGGACTATTTGTCTTTAAAAGAGGGCTAAACCCCTCACTTAGCAGATCATCTGTAGACTTTGAAAGGAGTAAGAAGAAGGACTCATTTGGACCCGAGCTGAAGGTAGACTCTACCTTACATCTTCTTCCAGTGAAGAACGGCCAGGAGTTCGAAGAGGAAAGCAAGATCCCTCCCCTAAACATCTCCCAGGGAACAGAGGGAGATACTAAATTTAGAGGACCCATCCAGCAGCTCCAGAACCGTCACCCAGCCAGCACACAGCATGCCCTGCTAGGTTCTGCCAGCAAGCATCGTAGGTGGGAAGTGCCGG
This sequence comes from Ambystoma mexicanum, assembly GCF_040938575.1. NCBI lineage: Eukaryota > Metazoa > Chordata > Amphibia > Caudata > Ambystomatidae > Ambystoma > Ambystoma mexicanum. Next base: position 1,058,432,282 of record NC_090929.1, on the reverse strand, counting down.
AGAGTATCTGAACTAAGGACAAGGCCCTGCAAACACACTCCTGGGCTTTTGGCCATCCGCCTTGAAAGGACACAAGCCCTGCAAAGAAGCCCTGCAAAGAAGCTAGGGGTGCCGCACAATCATCATCCAGTGTCCATCTTTTAAGGACATTTTCAAGACAGTCGAGACCTCGAACCGCATCCAGCTGCACCTCTGACTGTTGTCAAGCCTCAGTCATCCAGCATTCCAGATCCGCCAAGCAGCACAGAAACCACGATGCTTGGCCCTGAGTTACTTCGCCGGACAGCCTGAAGACATCCGTCCAGCTTCGCTTGCCGAACTGTCTGCCGCCTGGTACCGCAGCTGTCTCCCGCCACTATCTCTGTCTCAAGGGCTGCAAAGCACCCTGGAATCTCCTCAACACTATCAAAATCCAAGAACTTCTTCACCACCAGGTACATTGTGTTTCTTCCCTCTTGGTACTTCTCTGAAGGCCCCTAGAAACAGTTACGACCCTTTGCCCCCTTGGTGCTGAAACCAAATAATCTTGAACATTAATATTAATTACTTTACCAACTACCCTCTTGTCAGTATCCAGAGTGCATCCCTTGCCTTCGTGAAGCTATCTGTCCTCTTTGTTCCTTTACAGGATGGTCATATGTGTAGTGTTCTAGAACTGTCTGTTGTTTTAATAATAAAGTAGATATTTTTATACCACCTTGACTGGACAGTACCTTTTATCATTGGGTAATAATTGTATTTTCACTGTGTTGCACCTAACCAACGGTACACGACCTTGAGGAGATAAGCCTGCTTTTCCGTCCATGTTACCAAAATTGGTCAAGGAGGTCTTATAATTCACTTGTATACGAATCTCTTCGGATCCCTTCTTGTGTGCTAAAGGTGTGGGGTTGATTGATGGTTTAGAAACTGATATGCATCCCTCGACCACTTGTGCCCCGGAAGTTGAATCGTCACAGAGAGCCATCTCTCCCAACAGCCCAGGCTGCCAGGAATTCAATAATTTCCAAATATGGAGGAACTTCCTTAAAGGAGCCAGACATTAAATCATGGTCTTTATTGATCATCACAACATAGTGGTCCTGTGAACGACTAAAGCAATTAACTAAAGGCAAATCCAATCAATACATTTCTGATCAAGTTTTGGTTTTGTAGTAAAGTTTAGAACTTGTTACTAGAATACTAAGGGTGACACATTATCAAAGATTTATGAAGAGGAAACTCTGGGCCTTGGGAGTATTCCATTCATTTCACGTGAGAGAATCCTTTGGCCATTACTAGTCCCTTAGAGGGTTATGAAGTGGGCAAACAGAAGCCATACCAGCCTTCTGCTTACCTGAGGCTCCTGGAAAGTGATGACACACACAGATAAACAAGACAGATTGTTTTGGGGCATCAAGATATGGCACCCCACTAAGTTGACAGGGGTTTCCAGGGAGGGAAAGCTTGTGGCTCTTACTATGCATTCCGTGGAAGCTTCAACCAACCAAATGTCACAGCAGAGTCAATGTGGTGATTCAACACATGGGGAGATGGAATCGGGTGGGTGCATATAGCCCTTCCTGGCATGAAACCTTATAGCATCATGTATTGGCCCTGCTCCTAGGAATATGCTGGTAACATGGGAATGTACTGGTATTGGCCACCTAATATTAAACTGTGTAATAGGGATTCTACTGTGCAAACTGGGATGATAATTTATTTGACAAGTTCGAAATATATTGGCTTAGTCCAATGGAGAGTATACTAGGATTTTCAAACAAGGAATCTACTGGAATTGTGCAAACTGGGAATATATATAAAGGTTTAACAAACCAGGAGTATATTGGGCTTGTCAAACTGTGAGTGTATTTGGGTGGCCAACATGGGGGTATACTGGCATTGCCAACATGGTAGGATACTGGGAATGTAAGGACTGGGCATGTAGTGGAATTGTGCAAACCGGTAATATGCTGGAATTGTGCAATACTAAACAGGGATTTTGCTCAAAATGTTTAACAGTAAACTGGTAGTAGATAGGGGTTCTGTAATAGAATGATAGGACTATGCCAATAGTGTGCAGCATTAAGATGGGAGTATGTTTAACTGGTGCAAAATTGGAACATCATGGTACTGTACACTGGAAGTATATTGGGCTTATTTTTTATTTTTATTTTATTTTATTATTATTCACTTGAGAGAACTCAACCTTTAATAAAACTTCCAAATACATCAATTAAAACATTGCAATTAAAACACAGCAATTAAAAAAAAGCAAGGCAAGAAAAAAAAGCAAAACCACATATTTCATACCTAAAACATTGGTTATGTTACAAATATTTAAGAATTACAATACATTTTAGAACAAACAAACACCACGAAAAAAACATGTATTTAATCTCCCCACCTTCTCCCTCTTCCCTTTCTAATTCAACAATCATTAAAATCAATACTACACATAGTTACAAAGTACATTTCATGTCATTACTCATTTTATTACTTATAAATACAATAAAATATAATATCACACCTCTAAGAGCATCCAAATTCAGTGCTCGAATAAAGCTGGAGATTCCTATTATCGAGCATGTGGTTCTACATGCTAAATACCTGTACCAGAACACATCCATATCAACTATAGAGCACATACTACAGAGCACATACAAATAAGCCCAAATAAAGTTTGAGCAAATTACCCAGCCCAGGGCAACCCACTACCCAGTTTTTAGTTGTCTCCACCATGTCTTTGTTTTTACAAAATCTACATTGTCCAGAATTCGCTGGAATCTTGTCATGCCTGATCAAAAAGTGTTTGGAATTTAGCAAGTTCCAGCGAAAATGGATAAAGACTGCTTGGGTCACTTTATCTGCATAAATACTGAAGAACAAGGCGGAAACGCCCCTCCTTTCATAGTCTTCCCTCAGATGTGCAAGAGAAGGATAGGAAAATAATTGTTCTATTGTCATCGTCCAGTCATGTCGCTAGAGCAATACTTTAACCCTACTGCGGTGCTCTAACAAATCCTGTATGCTACCGCATATTTTTTTCAGTATTGAACTACATAATTCCTTTAAAGCTTTCATATTAGTGCAGCGCTGCTTGGTATAAAAGGAATTAAAATCTTCAAATAAGGAATACTCTACTGGAATTACAATTTTACACAGAAGAGAGAATATTTTCCAGTGTGCTCGAGATTATAGAGAAGCAATACCCAACTCATAACGCACAGCTAATCCTGGGAAACCCATTAGTATGTTCAGTGTACGTTTCCAGATTCTTCCCACCATGACAGACAGATATTTCAAAAGGGTAAATGAGTGGGTCTCAATGCCACACAAGAGCTTTGTCACAACTTTGCTCTCATAATATCGAATATCTGATTTAAGTGAAAACTCACCAAACTTTACGTCAATCATTTTCATTTGGATGATTAGTTTCGCAGTTAATTCGTTCAGCCAACCACGACTTTTGTTCAAAGAGGATCTTGCGAACACTGTCAAACCCAAATAAATCAGAGTCCACACATAGAATGGAAGATTTACCTATATACCACTTAAAATTACATTTCTTTCTGTTATTTCACATTATTTTTGATTTGGTAGGATTGACGGTGAGTGCATAATCTTTCATATAAATTACGAAAGAAGAGATCAGGAGCTGGAGACCAATTTTAGTGGCATCGAATATGAAAAAATCATCAGCGTAAGAAAGCCATTGAAAGCGTAGATTTAGTAGTTTAGGGGCAATCAGCGATATCTGGCTGAGAGCCTCCATAATGTTGGCCAGGTACAAGTTAAATAGACAGGGAGCAATAACGCAACCCTGTCTCACCCCCTCTGGCTGTAGGGATTTTCCTTGATAAAGCCTCATTGTTGTTTAGTCATATTTGGACAGCAGTTCTTGAATAAAGAGCGATGAACAAGCTAAGGAGACCCGCCGGGATGCGCCACCTTGCACGTTTCTGCCATAGCCATATACTGGAAGTATATTGAGCTTATTTGGAATAGGCACTCTTACAGTACACTTGGACGTTACAAACTGGGAGTAGACTGGGACTTGTGAAACTAGTGATATCTGAGGATTGTCTGAACTAAGAATATAGAGTGGTTGTCTGAAAATGCATCTATTATTTCTGGAGGATTACTGGGTTTATTAAACAGGGGTTTTTAAACCGGAATAGTCGATATGCTGTGCTTGGCAATGTGGAAATACAGTGGAATTGTCAAACTGCAAATATACTGAGATTGGGGAAAATGGTAATATACTTGATTTGGACAAACTGGGAATATGGCAGGGCTGAGCAAACTGGAAATGTTAAATCCATAGTATACTTGAGGTCAGCAAACAAAAAGTATAGTGACAATGTCAAACTAGGAATATATGGTATCCAGTGATTTTACCGAAAAATAATTTAGATGGATTTTTCCCCGAGAAAATCCATCAACAAAAATACTGATTTCTTTTTTAAATATATAGGGGTAAGAAGTTAAAACGGGTGGGGAGTGGATTGGGATGGGGTTAAAACGTATGGAATCGTGGGGCTTAGAGTGGGACCCGCCAAATAAAAATAAAAACATCTGTTTTTTTCGATGGATCTTTTTTGGTAAAATAATTAATCAAAAAAAGTTTCTGGTAAATTCACAGGTAACCGGAATATATTGGGACTGCGCAACCTGGAAATGTACTGTTTTTGCCAAGCAGGATGACAATGGTTCTTAAAGCTAGGAACATACTAGGTTTGTCAAACTGTGCCTTTTCTGAGATTGCCAAACGGGGAACATACTGGGTTTGTGCAGAATAGTCATATATTTGGCTGGTAAATGTGCAGCATCGATAGGCTACTATACTGCTGGTATATTGACCTTGGCAAGCTGGGAAGCAGCTGCAGTCACAGAAGGCAAATACGACTTTAGATGGTCAAACTGTGACTATAGTGGGATTTGCAAACTGCAAGTAAACAGGACTATCAAAGTGGTAATATACAGGGCTGTGCATACAGTAAAAACGCAGAGATTTTCCAAACCGTGAGATGGTGTTGTAATAAAAAGGTGTAATATCATAGGGGGGTGCAAACCAAAAAGTGTCCATCAATAAACTGTTAGTAGAACTAAATTATGCAAACTGAATATTAACTTGCATTTTGAGCCTGCAGAATATACTGCTATTGTGGATACGACTATACCGGGATTGTCAAACTGGTGATATACTGTGATCCTAGAACATTTTAATGTTTCAGGAATATATTGCTGTAGACTAAACTGAAAACATACTCGTGTTGCCAAACCAGGAGTTCTCTGCGGAATAAACTGGTAACATACCTCGATGGTCAGACAGTGAATACACTGGGATTGTGCAAATAAGTACTAGGACATGGTTGTAAAACTGTGAGTTTACGTTGATTGTCCATCTGGAAGTTTGGTGGGATTTTCCAAACGGAAATAAATTGGGGTTGGTGATGGAACTTTGAACACAATGGACTGGTCACACCCCGAATATAGGAGTATTGTCCAAACTGGCATAGTCAAATTGGAGTAAACCAGGATTGTTAAGAGGAACTAAGAAAAGTGAATATATTGGGGTTTTTAAAATAGCATATGCCAGAAATGTCAACTATTCTGGGATTGTCAATCTGGTATAAACTGGGCACATTGTTTATAGATTGAGGTATTTAGAAGCTTGGCTCTGTGACTACTTTTATAGCAGCCATACATGTCTGGTAGTAGCACAGGTGTAATCACCAAACTTGTGCTAGTCGTAGCGCTTCTCCAGTGAAAGATTTTGCACAAGGCCAACAGTTGTTAGTGCCAGTGCTTTTGCGGTGCTCATGTTGTAAACTCACAAGAACAAAGACCAGTCATTCCAGGTAATTGTGTTGTGGCTGGTACTGACAATTCGGGTTCAGTTACCACCAGTAGCGTGTCCAGGGATTGGCCAGGGGTGGCACGTGCTATCCCTGGAATCTAATTGGCCACCTCAGGTGCCAACCCATTATCCTAAACTATGATCATTATGTGTGTGTGTGCTTGTACTTCATGCCACCCCTGCATAAATCAGTGCCCCACTTGGGCCACTCCAGTCTAACGAGTCTGGACACGCCGCTGGTTACCGCATGTGTGCTGTCTCGGCATTGGCACGAAGGAAAGAATGGTGTAGCTGTTAACGCTAGTGCAAGCAACACATTTTTGCTACTGTTAACCATGGGCGTAATGTTAGGGGGGACAAGGGTGTTTGTCCCCCTAGCTTTCATGGCACACCATTTCTTCCAAATTCATTTGGCTGGGGCACCTTTTCTTCAGATTTCATGTCCTCCCCAGCATTTTCAGCAAAGTTACTCCACTGCTGTTAACGCCAGTGCTAACTCTTGCGCACATGCGGTCGTTGTGCCTATGGTTCCACTGCAGCAAATCCTGGGACTGTGCCAACGTGAATATCAGTTGAACATAGTCACTGGCATCACAGCTAGTGCAAATCCAATCACTGCTCTATCACTAAGACCGGCTGAAAATGGGTCTTTGTGCCAGCGTTATGACAACTAAGGTATGTTTACCATAAATACGTTCCCAAAGGGATGTGATGTGTTACAGGGCATACAGGAAACTGGGTATGATGTGAAAGTGGGCATGATCTATATTAGCAATGGTGAGATCAGTGCGTATCCAGGGAACAGTATAGGATGTGGCAACTAGTCTTAATGGACATTTGCAATGTTCCTGCTTTGTAGACATAGGTCCTGATGTACAAAAACGTTTTACAATGGCGCAATTCCATTGAAAATCGCGTTGTAAATCAGGTCCATAATGTTATTTGATAATTGGACAAAATGGAATTTGGCAGTGAAGTGGAATGTCGGGTCAAGCCTACTTACACTAGAAAACAGGGTGTTTTATGTGTAACCATCTTAATATTTAGCAGTTTATGATGCCATTTTCAAGTTGATTTTTGTATATTAAATGCCTCTCGAAAAACATAAAGAAATATTTGAATATAATTAACAACACATGACACTTTCATAATTGATTTTTTACAACTCAAGTGTTGTTTGAAGAATACACAATTATCATATTTTATTTTAGAGAACTACAATGTGGAACTAAAATCGATCTGGAAGTCGGCCGTACAGTGAAGCAGAAAGATGTGGCCAGAGTGCCAGCGCCAGGAAGGGTGATATATCTCTGTGCCAGGACACACAGCGCAGGAGCTGGTGTCTGGAATAAATCAGGCGGACCGTGAAGTTAGCAACGCAGCCTGCGCCATCCATCTCTGCCGATTTTTTTCTTTATTTTCCAATCAATACCTTCCTGTAATTTTAGTATTTACTGCTATTCAATACCAAGGCGATGGGATTAGCTTGGCTGTCTGAGTCTCCCTGATTGATGCCGGCGTCTCTTTGGCCATCCATCTGCATCGGTCCACGCTCCTTGTCATGTTTTTCAATCAAGTCCTTGGAAGAGGAGTCTCTCCTCGATGTTAAACATTAGCATGATCTCCTCCAACACTGTCCCAACTCTGCTGACTATCACACCACAGAATCGTGTTGGGTGGGGTCTACCGAACACTGCAGCGGCAAAAGGTGCGGCCAGACCTTTATCATTTCCAAGATCCCAAGGTGGATTAAAGTTCCCCTGAGTTTTCATACTAGATGTATTCATTCATTTATTTTCATGTGTAATGCGCTCACGCTGCTGGATGTTTACTTCTGAGCACTGAGGGAAAGCATGGGGTGGGTGTTGGTGGTGGGGTGGGAGAGGAAAGATAATGGGAGACATCTGGCAAGATGACTCCTAGTGCCTGAGGTCCATAGGTGATTATTATTTTTTTTTAATTGGAGGGATATACATATTTACCACAAATATGCGGGAGCGTAGCGAGGGAGCCTGAATTAATCAAGATGTATTCGGGGGTGTAAATTCACTACCAGGAACATTTTTTAAATGATCGATTAAAATGGTACGTCATACAGCACACTTGCTGCATAACATTGGGTAAAAAGCCACACAGTTTACAATCGTTTTTGTAGGGTCATGAAAAAAATCTAATAGATGCAAGTCACCAACAGTGCACATGAGCATTTCACAATGCACCTTCATGGTGCCTTTTCCCACAATATATGCCAGTATAAAAAAATATTTTCATACTGGCTTTTCCCATACATTTCCATTGTGGCTGCACCATAATATGCCAGTGTTGCCATATAAGAACATGCTCATTTTTGCATTGGGTATATTGCTAGTAATGATACTACATGAAAACGAGTCCAAGCTGGCTCTGCCTATATATGACACTATCACCACGTAAAAATATACTCCCGTTGGCTTTGCCAGTAAAAATGCCTATCCACAATAAGAAAAGATGTCCCAATTGGCTGCACCAATGAGGAGCAGTCTAGACACATGCTTGCTTTACCCTTGATGCCCCTTAAAAAATATCATGCCACAGTGAGAAATTAGAGTTGGACTGGCTGCACCAAAGCATACCGGTCTAGCCACATAATAACACTTATCATGTTTTGTTTTTTACCTTTGGTGCTCACTAAAAATGCCATGGCATAGTTGGAAGATATAGCCAGGCTGACTGCAAAAAGTATGCCAGTCTTGTAATGTAATAACACTTATCAGGTTGGCTTTAACCTTGATGAACAGTACACAATGCCATGACACAGTAAAAAATTATAGCTAAACTGGCTGCACCAATATATGCCAGTCTGGCCACATAATAACACACATAAAGGTTTCTTTCCACTTGATGCTCTGTAAATAATTCCATGCCATAGTAAGAATGTACGGCCAGACTGGTTGCACCAATTGACATTTCAGCCACGTAATTATACTATGATGTTTACCCACCCACCCAAATCAGCGCCCCACTGCCCAGCACAAATGCAAGTGCACAAACAGAAGCACACACACGTTCACTTGCTTATTCCCCCACACGGCATTCACTTGTTTATTCACACACACACATACTCCATTCACTCCTCATTTGCACATGCACCCATATGCCACACCGACTCATTCACATGTGCACCCAAACACCACACACTCACTCATTCACACACATACAAGAATAAATACAAACATACATTCATACTTGTTTTTTTTCTTACTTTCTGCCCCGGTTAAGAGTGTGCTCCACACGCCACCTCACACGAGGGCCCTCTGGCACCTTTGCCACACAAACAGGAGCCAGGAAGCAGAGAGCATTTCCTGGTTCCTGCACATGCTCAGATAGACCCGAACACTCATAAAACAATGCCCTAAGCTACTCGAATGTTCTGGGAGGTGCAGAAGCACCACCAATGCACATTTAGATATGCAGTTCCCCAGCTTTCATCCCAGATGGGCCATTCAGGGCTGGGCAAGGAAAATGCACCAAGCCTTGCATCATGGCCCATTGGACATGCAAATAACAAAAAAAAATGTGTGGGGCTAATCCACACAGAGTTCCCTATGCTCACAGCACAACCAACACATATACCCATATATTCTGGGTGAACACAGCCTCCAGCCACAGTCCCACCTGTCATATTCAGTTGGCATATGATAGCCAGTGGTACACAATGCATATCCAGAAGGGGAGGACCACATCTTCCTCCTGCATGGCCAGCCTGATTAACTAACAAAGGCTGCACAGACCCGCCCTTCACCTTTGTTGGGTCCTGCAGCTGGTGGCAGTGATTTACATACCAATTAGAGGGTAATTCAAACAGGCCCACATGGAGCCTGGCTACAGAGGTTAACAAAGGAGACAAGAAACCCCAACAGCCTTTCACTTGCAACTGTGTCAACCTGAAGCCAGCTCCTGCCGCAAGTTTCAAAGTTCCGATGACAGTGAACTGTCATGTCGGGGACTGCATATTTCACTAGTAATTCCCGCAGGGGGACCACATTCATAAGGTATAAGAATGTGGTTTTCGGGAGCCAGATAGTCTGGTCTCACCACAGCTTCAAGGGAGACCTGCCACTTTGATCAGGAACCACAGATAGATCCATTAACCAGAGAGACTCTTTGATCCACAACAGATAGGAAGATGGACATAGTATCACAGGTTTTCAACTCTTTACCTTTCCTGTTGCAAAGCACTCTGGTTATGACCTCATGCATACAGGAGATTGTTGGTGGGGACCTCCAGATTGGTTTGTTAAGGTAGGCTTAGTCTATACCAACCACTGTGGCCCATTTGGCTTTAAAAGAGGGTTGAACCACTCTTTTGGCAGATCATCTGAAGACTTTGCAAGGAGTAGCAAGAAGAACTCATCATTGGACCCTGGCTGAATGTATAGTCTGCCTTACATCTGCCACCAGTGAAGGAAGACCAGGACCTTCACTGTGGGAAACAGGATACCTCCCCTAAACATCTCCCAGGGTACAGAGGGAGATACCGAATCCAGAGGATCCTCCAACCGCACTAGAACCGGCACCCATCAAGTACACAGCTGCCCTGCTCGGCTCTGCAGCAAGCTTCCTAGATAGGAAGTGCCAGAAGGTCTCTGAAACCGAACCAAGGACAAAGCAGCTGCCTGCAACTACTCCTCAGCTTTGGGCGCCCGCCTTAAAGGACGACACAAGCCCAGTGAAGAAGCTGGGAGAAGTGCCTCAATGAGCATCTACCGATGACCGCCTTAAAGGACGTTTTTGTGCCAGTCGAGTTCCTTGAGCTGCAACTGACTGCAACGCTGACCGTTGTTAAGCCGCAGTCACTTAAAGACATCCGAGACGTCTCAACCAGTGTTTCAGAACCACCGACCAGCACTGAGACGATTCCTGACCCTGAGCCACTGTGTAGGCCAGCCTGCAGCCGATCATCCAGCTTCACTCACCGAACTGTCTTGCTGCCCTATACCCACAGCTGACTCCCGTCTTGAACTCTGTCACAGAAGACTGCACAGTGCGCTGAAGCTGGCTCAACCTTGTCGAGCACCAAGAACACCTACAGCACAATGTACATTGTGGTTCTATCCCCCTATTCCTTCCTGGAAGGGTCCCTAAAGACATTTTAAGATCTGTCGCTCCCTTTGTGCTGAAGCCAAGTAGTCTTGAACAGTTGCGATAATTTCCATACCAACTACCTTCCGCAAATAGCATTTCTGATTAGGCAGAAAGAGGAATATAAGTCAAAGAAATCATGAGAAAGCAGTGAATACATAAAAACAAGCTATTTAATGGAAAAGAGAAAGGATCAAAACAAGGAATAGAAAAATAAGTGATGGAGTGAAAGTATAGCAAAGGCAAGAGTAAAAGAAAATGCAAGTATGGGAGGAAATATAAAGATGTAGAAGGGAAATAAAATCTATGAGTAGGTAGAATAACTAAAAAGAAAGTCAACATGAAAGGAAGGAAATCAAAGGAAAGAGAGGAAAGAGGAACTCTCAAGGCCACCGTTCTGTACTCTCAGGGCCATTATACAGTGCCCTCAGTGTGCCATTCTAGTTTAAACATGTGTAAGGCTCAGGGCTCGGCTATGTGGGCTCTTTTTCTATATCCACATTATGGTCTTTGCAAAACTGTAGTCCTTCTACATCTGGATCTTGCCCCGGTTTGTCGGTTCCGAAAATCACAGCACCATGTTTGCTCCTGTATGTGAGTTGGCAGCCCAGTACAACGTTCATTCATCGCCCCTTTTCTTTTTGCAGCATTTTTTGCGGAAATGTTTTGCCTGAAAAAAACATTGAAAGATATGGGGGGTCATATATGGGTTAGGGTGGGGGTGGGGAATAGGGAATACATATTAGTAGAGGGGGACTTGGGAGAGAGCCCCCCAAATAAAATGAAAAAAAAAATGTCGATTCGTTTTTTTCAGGCAAACTTTTTCGGTAAAGCATGCAGTGAAAAAGAAAACTGGGGATGCATGAACATAGAACCGGCAGCCCCACCTGAACACTCGGATGGCTGATGGCGCTGGGTGGATTTCTCTTGATGATTGGGTTACTATCATTTAGGAACTTATATTTATGACAGCTGATGATAAGGCCAATGCGTTCTGTTCAGAATGTAGAGGTACTCATCACAGGTATGTCGTGTCCCTGAGTCGGATGAACCTTTGTCTTGTATAACATGATGTGTATTAAGGGCAACCATAGGGGCTGGCGAGGAGAAGAGCCAACCATTTTCATGAGGCCCCCAATATTTTGGCAATGCCACGGCACTGCCACAGTGGCAGGGCAACACCACAAACAGGCTTTGCGAGAACGCTACTTTGAGTTTATGGAAGGAGGACCCAGAATTTGGTTTGTTATTGTGATAATCAAGGGAAAGGCTACTAGTTGCATAGAAACGTCAATCAATTAACAACATCAGACATCAATAAACACGAATAACCAATGTGTGGGTGGAATTGGAATCACCTCTTTATTTCTACAAGGTAGTGCACATGACCAAAGTCCCACATGCCACAAAAGGATCCAGTAAAAACAATTTGTAACTGGTTGGCTGGAATTTCCAACAGACAAAAATGAGACCTGATATTTTCAAATAGAGGTTCACTTGAGAGCCATGACTTTCCACTATTAGATGGCAAGCATATAACTGGTGCCCTCCCTGTCTAAAAGCAGTGCCATGCACTATTGCCAAGACTTTAAAGCACCCTTCCTTAGAAAGGACAGACCCTCGACTAAAAGCAGGTGTTTCATTACATGGGTTCTGATGGTGTGTGCCTTTAGGTGTTGAAAGCAATGCCACCAAAGGACTGTTGCCCAAATTATCACTAGTCATGTGTGAAACAATCAGTTGGTCCCAGCTTTTAGGCTCACATAATATTGCAGTCAGATTATTTTTTTCCGGCATTTAAAATGTGAAGAAAACTATGTTTATAATAATAATACAAAGCGGTATGCATCCAAGAAGCTAGGACCAGCATAACCAGTGTGATTTGAGAGCTGTGTGCATATTTTCAAGAAACAAAAGCGTGAACAAATTAGTGATGGTAGGGGCGAAAATCAGGTTCTGTTTTTTATGAATTACTAGTTTTACTAGTTTTCGGCTGGACTGTGATTGACAGGGGTTGTTGAGATGTTTAAATGTGATATTTTGCTGCAGCATTTTTGCCACTTTGCCTTGATTCGTCCATGCAATTTCCCTTTTTAGGAATTGCTGTAAATGAATACTTTTTTGCTTTGTAATAAATTAAGCTTAATTTGCTCCCAAAGACGTTTTGAGTGTTGTTAAAGCTTGCTTTAGCAACAGAAACTGCTCTCCTGAACATCCGTGAAGATCTGCTCTCCAACCTTGACTCTAGCCTTCCCTCTGTCCTCATCCTACTCGATCTCTCTTCTGCCTTCGACACAGTCAACCATACCATCCTGCTCAAATGTCTCTGTGATAACCTGGGTAGCACTGATCAGGCTCTGGCCTGGCTGACCTCTTTCCTCTCTGATCGGCCCTCCCAGGTCCAACTTGGGTCCTTCCTATCATCTATCTCCCTCTCTACCTGTGGTGTTCCCCAGGGCTCTAATCTTTCACCCTGGCTTTTCAACCAATACCTGGCAACTCTTACCATTTCTCTCAACATCGCATTGCCATTTTCTGCTCAAATTTTCAGTGCTACGCTGACGACACTCAACTCATTTTCAGCCTGCCCTTGGCCACCTCCTCTCCCTCTCTCATCTCTGATTGCCTAACTGATTGCCTAACTGCCATTCAAGATTGGTGTGCCGCCAATGATCTTTAACTGAAAACCCATTGGCCATGTGGAGTCAGGACTCGGGCCTCTAGAGCCTCTAGAGCCTGGCATCCTCTTCAAAAGCCCTCATGGGGCCAGTCCTGGCACCCATGGCGCCAGACTCACACACCACGAACAACAATGTGCTTGGGAACTACTTTATTGTATTGTCAGCCAACATGGAGGCATCCACATAGCTTGGTTCCCTAAGAACCAAGCTATGCGGTCTAGTGTTTTGGGTGTGGCAGGCCTGGAACTACTTTCCCTAGTGCCACTTTACCTGGGCTATATAAACCACACCCTGACTGTAGAACATGCTTCGTGTTACTTTGCAGCTTGCAACGTGACGCTCACTGTGTCCAGCTATTCCCTCGAACCTCGGAGAAGCAGAACCTGCAAGGAGACAAAAAGAACATGATTAGCAGCAGCATCTTACCTGCAGTCTTCATCTTTAAACACTCGCAGCTACTGAGAACAGCTTCCTCGAATCTGCACGCCTCCCGGACAGAACGACCTCAAAGAGGAAGATAGAGGCAACATTAAAGAAAGCTGTAGAGACATTTACAAATTACGAACTCCTCAAAAGGCTTACCTGGCTGGTCGCCTCTCGGCTGGCACCACTCCGGACATTCCACTCGCGATGAAGAACACCACGACCTACAAGAAAGGAAAACACAGGTTAGCAAAGGCAAGACTTTGCAGCGCTGCGCATAGCGCTTACTTACCGCATCATAGCGCTCTTAATGCGCCATCCTTTACCAGCGGGGCTCAACCAAGCCAGTTCACCGCGCTGAAGCGCCGCATACCTAAGAGAGAAAAAAGAGACATTTTAAACAAAGAAAGGCATGCAGGATAGCAACAAAACTAAAGAACAGCAATAAGACCTACCTGAGCAATATCAAACGGGCCGGCGTCAGTGTAGTAACTGGACCGCACTCGCTCATGAAAGACAACGCGCCCCTGCAAAGAAGGCAGGACGGAGAGCACGCTTAATTCTACCACAAGGCAGAACCTTCCATGCAGACCACATCAGTCCAAAGCTGAGAAGCATACCAGCGAGTAACCCGGCTGGGTGGCGTCCCTGTGGATACCAGGTGAGCGTAACACAAGACGGAGATCCTCCTCATCGGCACACCTTCACCATCCTTTCCCCTCACTCTCTGGCCGGCCTCCTTTGGCCCTCATCCTACACCCACCTGCGAAGCCAACAACCTCGGGGTTATCTTTGACTCCACACTTTCCTTCTCTGCCCACATCTCTGATGTCTCCAAAAAGTCAAACTTCCTACTGCGCCTCCTAACAAGGTACTCTGCCTTTCCTCTCCTTCCCCCAGAAGCTCACTGTCTCCCAAGCTCTGGTTCTCTCTAGGTAGGACTATTGTAACAGCCTCTTTCTAAATCTACCTGCCTCTACTCTCCGCCCTCTGCAACTAATCCAGAACAGGACTGCAAGACTTGTCCTTGGTCTCAAGCCCTGGGATCATATCTCTCCAGCTCTGAAATCTAAATCTGGTTGTTCATTGGCTCCCAGTGGATGCAAGGATTAATTTCTAAACCCTCTGCATTGTCCACAAGGCTTTCTGGGGCCTGGGTCCAAAATACCTTCAGCTATCCCTCCGCAAATACCTCCTCTCTCGAGCTCGTCTCTCCTCTACCTCTAACTCCCTCAGGGTCAGTTGTTTTTCAAAGAAATGAGCTAGGGGTAGATCTCTGCCTTTGGCAGGGGCCTCCCTCTGGAACAGCCTCCCTGCCACTCTAAAACTTGAGGAGAACCATCTCCGGTTCCGGAAGCACCTCAAGACCTTCCTCTTTGCTTCTGCCTTCGCTCCCCCTCTCCCCTGCTGATCTGTTCTCTCTTGGCACCGTGCACCTGGCCACCATCTGTCCTCCGGGCCCAGGTACTTGCTCACCCTGCCACCCTCCCGCACTGCATCTGGACCACCCCTTGCACTGGGGTCTGTATATGTACCCAGACAGGCCCCCGCCCTTTTTCTTCCTGCTCTTATCAGACCTACCCTGTCTGCTGCCTTAAACCCAGCACTCGCCACTTGCTGGCTGCACTACCAATGTTTGTTGGCTTTATTATTTATTTTTATTTATCTGTTTCTCCTTTGCTCCACACTTTCCACTTCTCCCCCCTTCCATGCACTTTTCCCCTCCCCCCTCTCCCATGCACCTGCGCATTCTCAATGTTACTGAGCCTAGTAAAATCGTTGTTTTGTTCTCCCCTGTTCCCCTCCCTTGCCTTGTCGTGCACTGAAATAGTTGTGTACGAGCGTGATATAAATAAAATATCAATTCAATACAATTGAATTATTTTTCTTTGTTCACTCGTTGCTTGCCATGGTCAGGCCGTTTATGTGGGTTCATTCCGTAAGGACAGCTATGCATATATGTAGAGGTACATAGATCTGTGCGGATATGGAAAGATCGGTGTGCAAACGGCATGTCTATGATTGAATTCTGCCGAGGCCTGCTCTGGCCTTGATCATTCTGCGGGTTGATAAAAGGGCAACTGTAGAGATGGGTAATTGCATCATTTGTATTTTGCAAATCAGCAAAAATGGGGTTGAATCTGGTGCACAAAGAACAAGTTGTTAATCAAGAGAACTGATGAAGGGAAGGAATGCATGGAAAATAACTTATGTGATGAGTGGCGTTGGATGAGAAAGAAGTGTCCGCGAGATTAAAAGAGATCTGGTTTTAGAGCGGGCAATGGGTCCCCTCCAAATGTGTTAAACCTTGCCAGCCAAAAGACAGACAGCCTTTTCTTGCAGGCTACCATATGCATTTCCACTCCTCCCCTCTACTCTGGATGTTTCCAGGCAGTCTAAAAAAGCAGCATAGAGATGTCAAGAAACACCACCCACTCCTGGACCGCCTTGTCTCCACTCCACACTAGTCTTCCAATGCGCTATCATGGTTTAGTTCCTTTGGCTCAGGTCCCACAACGTCCTACCCTTCTATCCTGACTTTATCTGCATCCCCTCTTCTCCTTCCTGAACAATTGTGATGATCCGTTACCAGTCGTATGATGATGATTGGCTTAGCATTCACATTGCCCCACCCCCCCTGCCAAGCCATCACTCTTGGATCATGTTTAGATACTATTCAGTGTTGGATGGCTCCTAACTAGGTGCAACTTAAGCCAGCCACGGCTGAAATCATCTTCTTGAAGCTCCAACAATTCTTCAGAATCTCTCCTCCCCCTCTCCCTTATACTCAGAGAGAGGTGGGCATTGGGTCTGGTGATCTGGCAGTGCTTATGGGGTGAATGGAAGACTGCGGGTGTGTTTTATTGAAGGTCAGACGTGGAGAAGAAGACTTAAAAGGTCTATGCAGGCTACACTGTTCTCGGTCAAGGAACGTAATCTTTCTAACTCCACATTACAAACTCTGCTTAGAAAAAGAAAGGTATTTGTACTGAAGCTCTCTGGTCCGGCTGCTATGACCACCGAGTGAAACTGAAAATGAAAGCCACTGGACCCCTTTCATATTCACATAATCGGCCCCTTGTGAATGTCTGTGCGCTGAAGGACGGAAACTGAACCGCTGGAGCGCAGAGAGATCACGCAACTGGTACCTCTGCGCGGTATGAAAACCTTTAACATTAACATAAAAAAGACCTACATTTCAGAAATTTCCTGTGATAGACGATTTATACCCTCTAAATAGAAATAAAGTGCCTCCAAACCAGTAAGGAGAAGCCTGCGAGGAGGAAAGGGCGCGCTGTTAACTGCTGTACCGCTGAGAGACTTACTCTTGAATTGTACTCTTGAAGAAATGTCACACCGTGCAAGGAAATGGATGAAAGAAATGAGAATTCGTAATATATTCTTAGCCGAACAACCTAAGAATGCTAAAGGAATACCATATTCGACCTGGACAAGCAAAACCTCCAATTCAATAATTGACTTTATATTTGCCCCCGAAACCTTACAGAAATCAGTAATTGCAACTAACAACATTCCACACTGTTCAAGTGATCACCATCAGATTTCAATTTCATGGAGAGCCCAAAAAACTATCGCTGAGCGAATACATTTACCAGAAATCGAAGTCTTGAATGGAGTGAAGAAGTTAAGAATTCAAAGACATCAAGCCACTGAAATACTTTCCACATTTCAAGAAGCACCCTTGAATGACCAGGAAAAGTTAAACTATGGATGGATTCTCGAGAAATACAAACATTCTCAGGTTAAATCTACGAACATCAAGACTACTGATGGCCATCAATACAATCCAGAAATTAAGCTAAAAAAACAAGAGCATCAAAAGAGACCATGGCTATTGAAAAAAAAAAAGATCCTGACTTTGAAAAACAAATAAAAAAAGAAAATCAAAAATACTCTAACTATTTAAAAGCTACTATGAAACAACATGATGCCGAAGCGATTTTAAGAGCTCTACAAAACAAAAACACGAGAAACCTATGGTCAATGATGAATGATAATTCAATCCAACAAACTATAATACAAGAAGTGGAAGCCCACATCTGGGTTAAACACTTCCGTGAAGTATACAACACCAATACAGCAAACCTGCCTAAAAGCAAAGAAAACGATACGAGTACTTGGAAATTTAATTGGGATGTGGATGACATAACAAACAAAATGAATGCCTTGAATCCATCCAGAGCTCCAGGCCCTGATGGGCTTTCAAATGCTATCCTCAAATCTACTCCGGAAAGTTGGGCAAAATTCTTCTTCCATCTATTGTATCTAATAGAAAAAAGAAAAGAAATTCCTTACACTTGGACAGTTGCGATTCTGATTCCGATTTACACGACTGGAGACCGAAAGAACCCAAATAATTATAGGCCAATAGCCCTCCTAGATCCGCTAGGAAAATTATTTTCAAGCTATTTACAATAACAACTGAACAACTGGGCTGCAAATAACGAAAAACAAGCGAAAAGACAAACAGGATTTGTGACATAAATTGGAACTTATATAAACCTATTGATTTTGAATTTGATAAAAACGGAAGCAATCATCAGAAAGCAAGAAGTCTATGCTATATTCATAGACTTGAACATGGCGTTTGACTATGTAAACAGACATAAACTCTGGGAAAAACTATCAGCATGGGGTTGTCCTACTTGCATCCTCAATCTGATAATGCAGCTCTACTCAAATACATCTGTTCGAGTTCGCCTAACAAAAGATGGTATGGTCACACAATCCATTCACACTTGGAATGGACTGAAACAAGGATGTCCATTAGCCGCTTGTTTATATAACTTATACACCAGCGACTTTGAGGAACAAATCAAAAATCCTAAAGCAAATCCACCGAAGATTAACAATGAGTCAATACAAACACTAATCTATGCTGACGACATCATCATATTAGACAAAACCACAAAAGGCCTTCAAGAATCCTTGGATAAAACACAAATGTATATGTGTACAAATAACCTGCAAATTAACACAAGTAAAACAAAGGTCATGAAACTTGTCACTCAAAACCGGAAAATCCAACATCCCGTAAAAATCTTTCTTGAAAATAAAGAAATACTGGCAACAAAGACAATAAAATATCTGGGCGCTCTGATTAATCCCTCTACCAATGAAAAAGAATGGTATGAATGCATCGAAGAAAAGACAAGATCCTTAGCCAGACAAGGAAGGTTTTTTCACCTGAAATACGGCACATATTCAGTAAAGGCTACAACCCTATTATACATACAAAAGGTAGTTCCAATAATAACCTATGCAAGCGAAACATTAATCAACCAGAAGGTGATCAATTGGTCTTTTCTAGAAGGACTATACTGGCGAAAAACACTAGCTCTCCCAAAATAGTTTCCCATTGCAAGGATCAGATTTGAATTGGCCTTACAGTCTATCGAGTCTATAGTTTCATGGAAACAGATGGACCGGTATAGAAAAATAATTTCGGATGAGCAGATTCCATCACTGGAAATACTAAGAAGAAAAACACAAGCTTTTCAAACGACAGCTCTTTCAAAATGGACAACAACAATAAAAAGAAAATTGCAACTTGAAGAAATATCAGAAGAAATGCTAACAAAGAGGCCACAGCAAGCGAAACAAAAACTAAAAAACAACGATTGGATAAAAACAGTAGAGAGCCAAACAACCTACAAACGTTACCTCAAATGTGACGCCGAGACAAGAGCTCTAAACGAACTACCTGACTATTTAAATCAATTTCCGGACAGAAATATACGTGACTTATTTCTAAGATTTCGCCTGAACATACTACCGACCAGAGAATATCTAGCAATGATAGATAAATCTGACACCGTTTCCTTGGATTGTAGATTTTGCAAAGAAGTGAAAACAACAGAAACATTATTTCACATAATCATGGAGTGTCTGATGCTGAAAGAAAAAAGGGAACTCTTTAGAGATTTTTTTTAAATCTCGTCAAAAGCAAAGACGACTGAAGGAAGATGGTCTAATCTCCTACTAGGAAACGATCAGTGGCTTATCATTACAATAATTAAATTCTGGATTGAGATTACAAATGAATCGGAAAGGGTCTGAATTAAATGACGTGTTCTCATTCTAATGAAAAGTTTGTAAAATCAAACAAATCATTTTAAATAAAAATAAATAAAAAAAAAGGCATATGGAAACCATACCTTAAAGTATGCTGCCCCACTCAGTTGTATCCTATTTGGATGTATTATTGTATAACACACATGTCTTATTTTGTCTTATAAGATATGGTTGAAATTGTCATATGTGTTTGTGAAAGTAGACAGAAATCCATGGGCCAGGTGGGCCAAATATAGACCTCGTCTCCCAGAGCTGGGCTAAGGTAGTATGCAGAAATGCAAAAGATTTAGAGTGTGTGGTCAAAGGCAGATGGAGGCTCTCATACCTGTCAAATTTATTTTTGCACGTGGCACTTTTTGCACGCGGCGCCTTCAATTTCTCTCTCTCTTTTGTTCAACTCCTTCTCTCTTTGCCTCTCTTCAGTCCTTCTTTTACTATGAACTGCATCTGACGATGGTGATGGTCTGCTGCTCCCTCCCTTCATGGCTTCATCACCAAGTGAGATCAGGCAAGGCAATTCACGTACTGACTGGGTTTTGTACAGCAGGGCCATGCTGCTTTGAGGCACCCTCATGGTGCTCAGAGGCATTACAGCATCAGAGGTGATAAAGGGCTGCAGGCCTCTGCACATGCATATTGTTAGTTGCTCCCTCAGGGGTCAGTTGTTTTCATGGGCTCTTCAGCTGCAGGCTGGGGTATCCTTTTGCCTGCAAGTGCAGGCACTCATGTTTGCAGCAGTCATATTCTGCTTAGCCAAATGTTGGAAACAGGCTGAATCTCAAGTTTAAGGCTGCTATGTACTAGGTGGAGCATGTATGTATGTATGTATGTATGTATGTATCTAGGGCTTTGGCTGATCTCATGGGTTGCTAGTGTGCAGTATGTGGCACTGTGTTTAGGTTTCTAGGGTCTGGCTTGATTTCATGTTTCTAGCTAGTCTCCAGAGAGTTCCAATAACTTTAGATATCAAGGCCTAACCAGATCGCAGGTTTCAGAATGAGGAAAAGCCAGGAAGAAAACGGATAAATAACACAATTCAGAACTACCACTTAAATGTAAGGTTACATTCCGTAAATAATATAGCAATATGCCCTGCGTCGGGGGGCATACCAGGACCGGTAACAGCACACCAACCCGAGCCTAGAGAGGCCTGTGTGAACCGAGGGTCTCCATGACGTTCTCAGGGCTGTTGCCAGCTCTGGCACACCCCCTCCGCCCCCCCCCCGCCCCCACCCGGACAAGGAGATGACAGCTGTTCATACCCGGTGGTTTTATTTAATTTTTTGTTTCAGGAGATGGTCTTCACACACCTTATACGCAACCCCAATCTCCCACAAACACTTTAAAAAAAAAGATGGCCGCTGCCATAACAAATGGTATTTTATATCTATGGTGGCGGCCTGACGGGAAGGCGTGTCAGAACTGGGAGGCCAAACAGGTAAGTGGGGTCAAGAAAGGGGTCAGTGAGGGATGTGACGGTGCAGAGGGGGTGTGGGAATGAAATAGGGGGATCAGTGGGGAGGGGCCTAGCAGAGGGGCCGCAGTGCCGAGGCACCTAAAAAAAAAATAGGCAGCATCTGGGGAAGGGCTCAGGTGGCTGGTGGAACAAGGGTTCTTACCTGCAAATCCAGTCACCAGATTGGCTGAGTGCCCTTCCCCAGGGCTAAATATGGAATAAATACCCTATGGAAAGTAATGTATATAGATGAATAGATATAATTCCACCAAGGAATACGGGTTCTGGCCCTAAGGAAATCGAGGCGAAAGTATAGTCTACAGGCAGGAACGAGTCTGTTAAAAAAAATCAAGAAAGACTATAATTGTTTCATAATAACATATATTTTGATAATATATGTTTCAGTTGGTGGTCAACTTTGATGTAAATGTATGTTGTATTCTGTAAACATGTAATTTCTATGTCAGTGTACAGGAAAGAGAATTTGTCTTATAGTTTAGGTTTTCTATTACTTTATCTTGGTAAAAAACACATGATTTATCTCTAACCCTTGAATTATGTAAGATTTTATTCTCACGTGTGGGGTAATATTTATAACTGTATATTCATTTGAATACATAGATAATCTCTCACATATTGATGTCAATCAATTGTTGATTTTGTGGTAAACAAATAACGAGCAATAAAACAAAAGCATGTGTTGATACAGTTGGTGGTTTGTTGTACATTGGGCACATTCAGTCTGTGATGCACCTGTGGTATGTTGGGCATACACCTACAGGGGTGGCCTAGCTGGTGGTATCCTTGGGATGACGTTTGTAAGGGATGTGGGAGTTTTGTCTTATCTCAGATTTCTGTCTTGGCTTTAGCTGAGGCAATATCTGTAGGTATCCATGTCCCAGTCTAATCTCATATCTATGAGGGGGTTTTGGTATGCGACACTGCCCTCAGTTACCCGAGCGTTAACCTGATCACAGGCTCCTGGCTGGGGCGTAGTAAGGAGGTGTTGTCAGTCGGTATCTAGGGATTAGAACAATCTACGATTTCTGGATGGAGCAGTATGGCTCCAGTGTCAGCAGATATTTAGATAGGCACCACGTATTCTCAGCTTCCGGGCCTGGCTTGGTGCGGGTGGGTGTCTGTAGGTATCCACGGTCTATCCATTGCTCAGGTTGCTGGCTGGGTGGTAGTAATGGGGAACACCAGTAGGAATTGTGGGCCTGGCTTCATCTGAGGTTTCTATCTTGCATTGGTAGAAGCCTATCATTTGGGTATCCAGGGCCTAGCCGGAGCTCAGGATACAGTCTGGATTGGGAGGACTGGGCATGTCTTGTAGCATTCAGGGCCTGGCTCCATCTCCCATTGCTGGCTGAGGTGAAGTGAAAGAACCTAACTGCAATGTTCTGAAGCCTACCCTTTTCTCAGGTTTTTGACTCGGGCGTACTGTGGGCCCATCATCTCTTAATACCAAAGGCCTGGATGTTTAATGTAATTCCCCTTCCCGCCTGGGAGACTCCACTGCTCTGATGTGTGTTTGTTGTTTTCATGTTTAATGATATCTAGGTCCACTCTGGAGGCATGCCTTTGGACTCTGCAGTTAGAGTCTGTGTTTTTGTGGAGAAAGGCCCAAAATAAGTGGCTGGCAGTAAGGTCACATCACTCAGCAAAAGCCTTCCAGCAGCATGCTGGGGACGTCAACAGCTGCAGGGGCTCGGATTGGAGCTCTTGATGGATAGAAGTGGATGTGGCCCTGGAAGCAGGTGTTGAGGCACAGCCGTCAACACAGAGATCCTCTGAAAATGGTCTATGGGGAAGTAGCCTTAAGCAGTCCGTTAAGTGCCCAGCCCTGTCGTGTGAAACTTTCTTGTGGTAATGAGGCAGGTGAATCCCGTCCCATGTGGTCAGAAGTCACATTCCAGGCGGTGCTATCAAAACTACTGGAAGCTCTACTTCCGTTCTGCAGACCTGGCATCATAATCACGAGCCGCCTTGCCACTATGTAAGTCATGAGATGCTCTGGCAGGGCAACTTAAGTGAAAAGAGCGTGTTGGTCTAGGGCAGGCGTCTGCAACCTTTGGCTCTCCTGATGCTTTGGACTACATCTCCCAGGATCCCTAGCAAGCATAGCAAATGGCAATGAATCAAGGACATTGCAGTCCAAAAGATCTGGAGAATCAAAGGTTGCAGACCACAGGTCTTAAGCAGTCCCTCGACTGAGACGCAGGAAACATGGAAAGTAATGGAATTATGGAAAGAGGGAAGAACAGTCAATCATGTTGTCACAATTATCCAACAAGATCCACAGCACAGGTCGTGCCTTGGGAAACTCTGGGTTTGACCCTGAGTCTCAGGAATCTGGTTCGAGTCTTAGCGACTCGGGGAGCGAATCTGTTTTTTCAGTACAACTAGCATTTGATTTAAAAATGCACTGTACATTTACTGAATGCTGCCAGAGGGGCAACAAAACCTACGTTTCGGGGGGGGGGGGGCTAACTGGTGATGGGAGGGGCCACTTCAGAAAGTGAGTGGGACAAACATGGAGATTGCGCCACCCTCTGTTCTACCCCAAGGGTTGTCTGGCGTGGGGCCCACAGAAATTATAGTTGCCCAGCATTACTAAGCGCACACACAATGACACATCCACTCATTGATTTAAACATCCTTTTCACCATACACTCGCTCATTTGCTTGCAAACCCAGCCCCCATACATCACACACTCCTTCGCACACACTTACTCATTCACACATACACACTCCTTGCACACCTGCATACATACATAATGAGATAACATGCAACGCCCTTTAAGACTGCTACTTTCAGAAAAGGCTTCCTCGCCTCTGTGTTGTTATGTCTGGAATAAAGATGCCGGGACTAATACTATGCAACACTAGGCAATAAGACATGGAGACAGCCGTGGGTGTACCTTCGTCTCTTTAATCTAAAGCTCTACTGACTTGGTGGTAATCCCGCCCACACACGTGATCCAACATCGTTGGAACCACAGATAGCTACAGAGGACAGGTAGATGTCCTTGCTGTTCATGAACATAGACATACGACATAAAATCTTCTCCTTACTTAGAGAATGAATTCTTCTATCTAACCCATTTCTTCAATCCATCTCGTGGGTCTGCAAATTGTTCTCTTTGATGTACTCCTTGTTGTTGGGGTGTATTCTTCTCTTTCGCTGTCACTGTCAGTGGTGTCTATGTCCCCATCCATGACATCAGAGCAACTCTCTGATGAACTTTCAGAGAGGACAGGTTATTCCACTGAGACGGTGTGTTGTTTGGCATGTTGTATTTCCTTTTCAATTTTCTTGAAGTATGAGAAATTTCTAATGATACGTCCATTCGCGTTTGCTGCTGTTATCATGGGTCGCTTAATGTGCGCGACTGTCAGTGGTCCTGAGCTGAATGACGGAGTTTCTTTGGATCCTTGCGATTGTCGTACTAATACCTTGTCTCCTATTTATACTGTTGGTTCTCTAGCTTCCCTCCTGGAGTCAGCATATGCCTTTATTTTTGTCTTGCTTTCTTTTTCTTTGTTCCGAGCTCGTGCTTCAGTGTCCGGCGGTATCTCCTTTGCATGGTTTTGGGGCAGAGTGATTCTCATGCTTCTGCCAAACATCAGTTCATAGGGGCACACACCAGTGGAACTGTGTGGCATGTTGCAATAGTCTCTAAGAAGGGTGCAGATGGCTTGCATGAACGACCCCTTTGTGATGGAGCATATTTTAAGAGTCCTTTTCAAGTTGGCCATGAACCTTTCGACAGTGCCGTTTGCTTGTCACCATAGGGGTGTAATTTTTCAATGGTGAAACCCTAAGTGTTCGGCAAACATTAAAAAGTCATTTCCACTGAAAGGTGGGCCATTATCGAATTTAACAGTGATTGGGATACCATAGTCTGAGAATGTTTTGTCCAAGGCAGGGATAACGGCATGCGCTTCTGTTGAATGTATTAGATGTATTTCTGGGAATCTTGATATTTCATCCATGATGACCAGAGCGTATTTTCTGTTTGGTAAGGGGCTGGACATGTTTACTGCTACATCGTCCCATACTTGCAGTGGCATGGGTGTAATCTTCAATGGCTCGGGGAATGTGTGAGGTGCAACTGCCTTGCATGTGACGCAGTTTCCAAGTGTTTCCTCAATTTCTGTTTCCATATGTGGAAACCGCACCTTTGTTCGGAGTTGTCTCTTGGTGGATACAATTCCCCTATGTCCTGTGTAAGCCATGCTGATTACCCTGTCCTGCAATGTTTCTG
Source organism: Ambystoma mexicanum (assembly GCF_040938575.1). Lineage (NCBI taxonomy): Eukaryota > Metazoa > Chordata > Amphibia > Caudata > Ambystomatidae > Ambystoma > Ambystoma mexicanum. The sequence continues at coordinate 1,058,406,392 of NC_090929.1, read as the reverse complement.
GTATGCCAATGCGGTTCTCTTTATTAATAGTCTGTGCGTCAAGATGGATAGGACATGCCTTAGGAGAGGAAATGTTTTAAACAGCTTCCTGAAGTTATGCAGGCCTTCCCTTGCATGAGCACCGGATCCTGACGCATGCTGTTCAGAATGTCTCCTATGGTGAGCGATTTGGGGAGAGCGTTACTTACGATGTCGTTCATATATACATATTGTTCTGCCTTGATGGATTGCGTTTCTTCCTTTGCGGGTAGCAGGTATCGGAATAAATAGTCTGCTCAATTATTGTAATTTCCTGGCCGATGTACTACTGTGAAGGAGTATTCCTGCAAGCGGAGTCCCCAAAGTGCAATACGAGGCAGCATCTTGGCATTTGATTTTCCATGCATATCGTGGTGAGCGCCTGGTCATCTGTGACAATGGTGAATATTTTGCCATATAGGAATAGATGATAATGTTTGCAGGTGAGGTTCATGTACACATCGTTTACTGCGCCACAGTAATAATTAGATTCCAAAGAACTGTTTCTTGTGAAATACTAAATATTTATTGGTGGCCCTTTATGATAACACGTGTTTCGGCATTTTGGGTGCCTTTGTCAAATCAGGGAAAATATTGCTATCTGGAGAGATCATAGGAAACAAATTATGTATACATAATAGAATGTTGTGACAAAATAAACAAGTAATAGACCATCATATTAACATCATATGATCGAATAACAATAAGGTGAAAAATTGGGATGAAAGAATAAATATAAGAAACAAAAAAACGAGTTTAAACAGTGTGGGTCATAGAAATTGAAAACACATTATGGTGAATTAGACATGACAAGGTTGCAATGGCACATGAAATAATTGGTGAATTTGATACATGTACAATGCAAAGGATTGCAAAAATACCGCAGAGACATCATGTAACATTTGTAATGAATGAGAGAAGACCGAAAATGCGGATGGGGCTAGAGGAGGTATATTAGGTTATGAGAAAGAGAAAAAAATAATAAAAAACATGTGAGTTAGCTATAAATCTGTGCTCAACTGCTTGAGACACTGAGATATCAAAGAACTTGTGCTTACCTATCTGCTTGTTTCAAGAAAGCATAGTGTCTAGAAGACTTTCGTAGTATCGGGCTAAATCCCTTCAGAATCAAGTGAAAAGCACTTGAGAAAACAAACGTAAAAAGGTTCTGAAGACTACGTGACCGCCAGCATCCGATGCACAGCAGCAGTTCGCTTCACCAACGAGCGAGTCATGATCTCTCTCGGAAAATAAGCCGTATTAAATACGCCGCCTGTGTTTAGAACTCCCTCCTAGCAACAGGCTCTCTATAGGAATGGCCACACCAAGGACATTGAAATCCTCTCAGTGTACATAGACACTTAGGTCCTCATTACGAGTTTGGAGGTACCCATGGAGCTATTAGCTATTAGCTCCATGGCTGCCTCCAAACCGGGCTCCATTACCGGGTTCCTGCAATGAGGAATAAATGGGTCATTCCGACATAGGAGGACCCGGTAATTCCTCCTTTCAGGAACCATTCCCCATTCCAATTCGAGCCCCCATAGGGCTCAATGGGAATGGGGAGGGAGGTAATAACGGGCAGATTTCAACTGGCCCATTATTACCTCCCTCACCCCCTCGCGGGACCCGGAAAGGACGCCTGGTTTTACCAGGCATCTGATCCGAGTCCCGCAAAGGGAAGCTTGTAATCGGCGCTCCCGTAATGAAGGGGGCCGGTCCCGTACAGGCCCCCTTCATTACGGGAGCGCCAGGCTCGTAATGAGGCCCTTAGACTCTTCAAGCCACTGTGCTCCACAGATCCGACCTCATACGATACTTCTTCCATACGAATATCCCGACTTGGTGAAGGCCTACACCACCTAAGGTCATTTAGCTTACCCTTTGGCCGAAACACTGTCATGTTGACTTGTTTTTTTGTGTGTTGTTGTTGTTCAACCCTGCATTGTTTTTCATGCAATTACGCTGTTTATCATGCTACTACTTCACTAAGTTCTCTAGTTTCCTTCCCAAGGATTCCATAGAGGATGTTGAAGCAATAGAATTGTGTTTCACAAATATTCAACATTTGTTCCATGTAATTTTGGTACTATACCATGAAAATGTATAAATGTTGAGGTATCTTATGTTTTAGTAAATCATGTCTATCTGAAACACTCACTGCAAACAAATTAAATCTGAACAGTGTACAGAATTTTCCTGTCAAAAATGTGTCAGAAATTTGTATGTATGATTCTGTGTCCACCACGTCAAGGTGCGACGAATTCAGGAGCTTGTTCGTTCTTCCTTCAGCAGTGAGATTCACATGACCTTGCTCATTTTTGTTCTATATATGATGCTACCCACCTGGGCAGAGAAAGGCATCAACCAGGTGCCCTTTTGAATACTGATTTAGTGTACAAGCCCATACGACCGCCAGGCTTTCCTTTTCTGGTAGTACGTTTGTGCATTCAGCCAGAGATAGGCTGTTACTTGCGTATGCCACAATGTAACGGGAAGATGAGGAGAATGAGCCTGGTCTCAATTGGGCCAGGATGGCCCCTAGACCGACAGGGCTTCAGCCCACGGTCAATTCAGTTTCCATGTCGAGATCACAGTAAGCCATGCATGAGGTGGAGGAGGTGCGCATTTTGATTACTTGGCCTGCTTCTTCACTTTCCTTTGACCATCTGAAGTCTTGTCCTTTTCCTGTGAGAAGCCGTAAGTGTGTGCTTACAGAGTTAAAGTCCTGTACATATTGCGTGCAGTAGCTGGCCATGCCCAGAAATAACCGTACAGCAGATGTTGACGTGGGCGTTGGCGTTTCTATGAGGGGTTGTACCTTGTCAGGATCAGGTTTTAGGCCGTCTTCTGAGAATATGTGTCCAAAGAATTTGAGTGTGGATTTGCTGAGTTCACATTTGGCCACATTCAAGGTCAGATTGGCCTCCTCTAGAGCCATGCACATTCCACATGGTGCATCATCATGTGCTTATTGTGTCACTCCAAAAACGAATATGTTGTCGCTGTAATGTATACATTGTGGGATGTGTTTAATTATTTGGTGTAGTTAATTTTGGAAAATCTCAGCTGCGGAAGACACTCCGAAGCTAAACTGTTTGTAACAAAAAAGTCTTACATGTGTAGTTCAAGTTGGTGGTAGCCTTGGTTTAAATCTAATTTGAAGAAAATGTTTGCCCCATGCAGCAGGTGCATCATGTCGGTAATTCTCAGGGATAAATGTCTTTCTCTTTCAATTACCCCATTTGGTGCCCTCATGTTCACACATATGTGAATACGCCCATCATTTCCTTTCTTAAGAACTGGTATGATGGGTGAGAAAGAGGGTGTGTGGGCCTGTTGTGTGTTCGATGATATCTTGCTTGAGGAGTGATTGGAGTTCGTCTTCTACTTGATTTTGAATATTTAGAGGGATCCCTCAGTAGGGCTGTGCCACCAATTTGAGGTCTGGGTTGATATACAGTTTAATTTGTTTTCCTTTGAGGCATCCTAATCCATCGAATAGTGTTGGGAACATTTTGATTATCATGTCTTTTGGGCTTGTGTACGCTGTCATGATTTGATACATTATGTGTACCAGGCCCATTTGTATGGCTGATTTAAAACTGAGGATGCTGCCACCCCTGTACTTAACCTTTAACTACATATATGTTCAACTTTGCCATCTTATCTTTGTAGGTGCACATGGCTTTGAACATGCCTTTGCATTCCAGAGGTGTGTTTGCTCCATAGGGATAGATATCGATGTTAGCTGGTTTCAATGCTCTCTTGTTTTCTAGTCCTTGATATGTATCTTCATTTACCACATTGACTGTGGCCCCTGTGTCAATTAGAAATTCTCTGGCCTTTCCTTTCACTTGGAATAGTATTGTCAGGCTATATTTGGTAGCTGATTTGCTGCCTATCGCGTGTACATTTTCCCTCTTGCGGTCTCCACAGGAGGATGATGAATCAGTCTCATTGTTGCGTCTTGGTGAGACTTCTATGTATCTCACCTTATGACGAGTTGACCTCCGTTTCATGTCTTCTGGCATGGGCATTCGGCGGGAGACATCCCTTCTGTCTCGCTGATGCCTGGCTGTGTGTAGGGATTCTCGCCATCTGCTCCACAAATGATTTCACCTGTTTGTCTGCGATGGGACCCTTCACTCTTCCAACTTAGTTCTGTGTGATTTGCGGCCCTCTGAACATATTTGACATTTTTGCATTCTGACTGGAAGTGATTCTCACCACCACATCCATCACACAAGTGGCCTATGGCCAGACAGGGCCCCACGTTCGGGAAATGATATCCACAGTGATAACACTTCCTTTGATCATTGTTAAAAGTCTTTTCAGTTGACCTCATTTGACAGATGTATGCTGCTGGTGCATCTTGCGTGATTTTAATGTTGCTCAGAGATTCATCCAGTGATCTACTATTTTGTAATAACTTCTTGTGCAATTCAGCCGATTTGCAGCCAGCAATTGTTTGAGATTTCAGTGCTTCCTCAGTAGAGTAATGCTCAAAATCACAGTATTTTACTCCTTTGTGCAGTTGCATGACAAAATTATCTAGGGTCTCGCCTTTCACCTGGGTGGATGTGTGAAAAATATGGCGTTCGTGGTTTACATTTCTTAGTAGATCACATTAATTGTTTAGAGCGTCAATGATGCCCTGGAATGTGTCAGTGGTGGTTTTAGGCATTTCAAACACAATGTCACGCACAACTGGACCTAGTGAGTTCATCAAAATGCCTCTGAGGCGACACTCTTCATGCACACCAGTGGCATCGATATATATGTTGAGCTCTTTGAACCATCTATTCCAGCATGGTGCTAGGCTGCTGGTATCAATAATATCAAAAGGCCGGACTGCCTGTGATTGTAGTGAGGGTAGCACTGGTGCTGGATAGGGTGACATCTGAGCAGAGGTGCTACTAACACTGTCATCATCTGACATATTGTCATTCTATGGAAAGAGCTTGAATTATCTTTAAGTGTTCACTGGACAGTGTAGGTACAGTGGCAATGTGTGCGCACACTTACCTCACTTACCTCCTTGAATGCAGTGTTGTCGGCCCTCAAAGTTGTCTGTGAATATGCTGTTTCGTGAACTCTGGTGCTGGAAAATGCAGTCTGGGCTGGGGATGGCAAGCCTCTCAATAAGTGCGTTGTAGGACACGAGCGCATGATTTGAAAACACTCAGTCCAGGGTGGCGCGCACAGCTCCCTGGAACACAGCAGGAGATGTACCGCGCCTGCACGACAAGCAGGCTTGCATGCCACAGCTGGGGCCAGCAGGTGTGAAGAAAACATGCTGCCACGGGTAGATGTTTTAGGCCAGGGCGTCGGAAGGAGTGGAAGCAGGATGTAGCACTGCGGCACACGCGGGTGCTCGAAGCCTTGTCGCCATTGTTATGTGTGGAATAAAGATGCCGGGACTAATAATATGCAACACTACGTAATAAGACAAAGAGACAGGTGTGGGTGCACCCTCGTCTCTTTAATCTAATACTCTACTGACTTGGCGGTAACCCGGCCCACACATGTGACCCAACATCGTTGGATCCACAGACAGCAACAGAGGACAGGCAGATGTCCTTGCTGTTCATGAACATAGATATAAGAGATTACATCTGCCTAACAAAAAGCAAGTGTGCCCATCAACCTCTTGCCCTCAGACATGAAAGAACACATAATGGTTCTTTTTATGTTCGCTCATATCTGTGGAGAGGGGGCTGATGTGCGCATTTGATTTTTGTTTGGCAGAGAGGTGAGGGATACCTTTCTTGAAACTAGCAGCTTTAATGGTTTAATGCATTTGTGCAAAAACATTTGTGTGCACGAACACAGTAAAACGTTAAAGGCGCCAGCGCCTCTCTCACAAAAACCTCTGGGCAGAAGCTCCGCCCCCTCCGCTCACGTTGGGGGGGGCTGAAGCCTGTTTAGCTCAATGATGTTGCGTGCCTGATGTGCGTCTATCATCTTTTGCGCTGCGTGAAATTGATATAACGTGTTTCATGGGAAACCATTCACTCTTGTTCAAATCGTAAGGTGATTTCAAACCAGGTTTTTAAATGGGTTGGATCAAACGCAGTGTCGAATCCAGCAAAGCTCTAAAAGGAATTCCAAAAGAGTGAGGTGCAGGTCCCCCGCAAATTAGAAAGTGACCCACTTCTCCGGGGAGGGAGCCGGGAGTTCACTCCTAGCTGCAGGGCACTTACCCAGACTCTGTTAATGCTGCACCAGGGACTATAGAAAAAAGCCTGAAAATGCAAATAGTATCTATGCTTCGTTTCTCAATGTGTGTCTTGCCGCAGGCTGGTTTTCCGTTTTCCGGAAGCCCTTCTCTCAGGCCCTGGCTTTTCTGTGCAGGCAATGCACCATTGGCTCATCCTCCTCTCTGCTCCCTTGGTTCTGCCCCCTCCAACGAAGGACGGCACTGCAACTACGGACATGCTTCTGCATGTCCACGTCACTTCCCTGGAAGTGCGAGTGCCCGGCAGGAGAATTCACAGTTACCCCGAATTCCAAATTCCCATTCGCTTTGCATCCTGTGACCCCTACCCACAATGCCTCGATCCCCACCCACTGTGCTTCTCTTCACCTTTACCTCACGGCCTCCAATGACCCGCATCCGCAATGCCCTGGTCCCAACCTCTCTTCCCCTCACCTTCTCTGCATAGCACTTCTTCAGACTGCCTTGTTCTGCAACACAGTTGTGTCATTTCTGGCATGCAGAAGTGTAGGACTTTAGAAAATGGAAGGTAGTTGGAAAATATCAACAGTTACACCAGTCTGAACACAAATTTCAAAATGTAAAAAGAAATGTTATTTTTACAAAAAAATGTTTCGTTGTGACACAGTGTATATAAGGTAAAACACACAATAAATAACACACAGAACTATTGTTCCTATTAGAGATAGGAAAATGTGTAATAAGTAAACACAGATCATTCTTAAGACTAACTTCAAGGCTCTTGCGATCTGTTGTTTGTCTATAACCTTTAATGAGGCTTGTGACTGTATACTAGTTAAATTCATCACTAGAAATTAGAACTTGACATGTTTCAGTTCTCTGCGCTAGTATGGAACATTCATCAGGATGTACGTCAATTTAGTTGTGGTTACAGTAAAAAGCACAATCTTCATAACATTTTACAAAAAACTTGAAGTCTTCTGATCACTCTGTATGGTCTAGCTGTTGATAAAACACAAAAACGAAAAAGTGAGCTCTCAGTGCTCAAATCCTTTTAGGTACTGTTATGGTATCAAGGCTAGAAAAGGTATGTAATTTACCTGATCTAGTATTTAGATATAGTCCTCTAGAGGGTGACTTCCTGAGTAAAGCGGGAGAATCATTTGTAGGCGGGACGGTCTGCATACTTGGTTCCCAACCTGTAATTTTTATTTAGAGGACTCATTTTTCTATTCGCCAGAGATATCTGCCCTTATTTCACACACAGTACCTTTACAATTTAGAAGGAAATCTTACCGCAATCAATTATGATCGTGGTAGAGTACAGAAAAAATGGTGGTCATTTGTCGGCGCTCTACTGTACATTTGCTGGTAGGGGAATCACATTGAATGCTTTACTTACTAGGTGTACCCCACTATCATCTGCACAATGTATTTTCCCAACTGTGATGCTCATTGGGGAGTCGCACACAGTGGCATTTCGCCTATGCCCACATCCACACAGGGGCATTGACTGCCTGCTCCCCTCACTATCATGTTCAACCACAACTTTTCATATTATACTATGTACTTCGACCAAGCCACCCAGAGATGCAAATGAACTACCCATGTCAAAACAGGCACACGTACGCACACGTACACACAAACACCAGACAGCAACATTCTACATTTGGGCACAAGAGACTCCCTTCTGGATAGAGATACCTCAAGTGCTCCAAATACAAATCACCTCAAATAATACCTGAATGTAGAAGCCTGGTTCTTACAGGTGTACGCACCAAAGACATGTCAATGTTACCTTGCATTTTTCCTCTATCTGTAATAACCAAGCCCAATGTGCCCCTCCTGCAACTCCCATAGCAGCAAGCATGTTATGAAATGTAACACATTTCTCCCGACACAGTGTTCAATGTGCTGGGATTCCCATTCTGGACATGTTTTAGTCCTTCAAAACGCCCATTTGGTGCGCCTGCAAATTCTTTAAATTCACCACCTATAAGTGGGAAGGGTTATTCACACTGCCTTTCTGATGAATATGCAACATTTTTCATTGCAATACCTGGAAAATGTGATCAGACCTTTCTTTCAAATTGGCGGTGGAATTCCGTGTGTGCGGACTGTGTTGGTGCAAACAGGACATTATAGATGTATAGGTCATTACAATAATAGGAGTCAGTCGCAGACGTATAAATGATGCAATATTGTGACCAAGTCTTGGACTCTGACTGACCTAAATTAATTCAATTCAAGGATACCGAGAGGTGGATTGTGTACTCAACTAAGAAATGTCTTACAATATGTAATTAGGATTTTTCAGATTAGGAATCATGTGTCTAGCGCCTACATAAAGCAGCCTCTGCCAAAACATCTGCACATGCACTAGTGAGTTAATGTTGGCACAAGCACAAGGGCACTGACACACAAGTGTCAATGAGAAGACACAACACACTTTAAAATAATACATATTTGAATACAACGCTGTTGGGTTAAGAGTATTTTGATAAAGTAGACTGAACTGAGACACAGATTTGGGGGAACGTGTTTGTTCTTATATTTACTTAGGCTGTTTTAGGTGTTACAGCTTTTTTCTCCCAATAGTTGCTGACAATGCACAACCATTCAAATGTAGCTTTACCTTCCTGCAGAAAGTAACATAACATTAATTTACCTTGCATATAAACTAGCTGCTTGAGGTTGGTGCTGCATAACCCTAACACTGTTTCATTGTTTTGCATTTTGTAAGATGAAAAGGGACCTGTGAGAATTCCTGGGATTGACTGGCTACTACCGAAGATTCATCCCCAACTATTCCACCTTTGCAGCCAATCTCATGGATAAACTGAAATACGCTCAACCCCAAAAGCTTATCTGGGGATCTGAAGATCAAAGAAGCTTTGAGGGGCTGAAACAAGTGTGTTAATAACCCATCTTAAAAATGCCCAACTTTAACAAGGGGTTCATACTCTAGACCGATGCCTCTAAGGTTGGTTTGGGAGCCCTATTATCCCAAGAAGATATTGCATTGAACACCCCACATTGTATAGCAGCAGGAAGTTGGTTACTCGAGAATACACATATGCCACTGTTGAATTAAAAGCCCTAGCCAAATGGGCAATATTGAATCTACGAAACGACCTAACATGAAATCCATTCCGGCTCATGACATATAACCTGCTCCTGGCCTGGATGAGTATTAAGAAAGATTCCAATGCCCACTGGCAGTGGGAGCCAGGCATGTTATCAAGAGAGACACAGACTCAAAAGTAACAGTTTGAAAACCTTTATTATAAAACCTTGTAGGGTTGGTGTAATGCCTAACTGGCCGTAACTCTAATGGGGCTGTTCCCTCAACTGATGCTTCTAAGGGCCGTCGATGTCCGTAAGTCCAAAACCAAAGTCTGTCTGTGTCAAAACCTACGCTTGCCCTCACTCTTAAAACACATGTGATACAGTGTCTTCTTAAAGAAAACTGATGGCTCAAAAAGAAATACGAACCAAGGCTGATTTCAGGTAGCCTTACCTTCAGGTTTAGTTCTGCCAGTTTAAAAATAGTTAAACGCAAAAGGGGTGCCCTCAGAATATTCCAGGTATGGCTCTTGCAGCAAGTCAATATATTTCACAATGTCTCTGGGTCTCTTGGCGTTCCCTTCCCCAATCTCTGATCTTTCAGGTTCCGAAAAAAGACACAGTTCCTTTTAGGCATCTCAGGGTTCCTTTCCCCAAGTCTAGGCCTATCTGTTTTCAACAATATCTTTCCCATTTTCTTTTCGGACTCTCAGCGGTCCCTTCCCCAAGCCTAGGCTCCTCTTGCCTCAAATGAAGATTCACAGTTCTTCTGGGTCTCTTGGGGTTCCCTTCCCCAAACTCTGACCCCTCGGGTTCCAAAAGAAAAGGCACAATTCTTTTCAGGCCTCTCAGGGATCCCTTCCCCAAGTCTAGGCCTCTCTTGTCTCAAATGAAAGTTCACTTAAAAGTTCACCATGTCAGGATGTACCTTTCAAAGCACAGTTCTTTCATAGGGCCGTATCAGAGTCTTTCGAGAACCCAGGACCTTTGCCTTCGTGCCTTCGTGCCACATGCACACCTTTCTTTCTTCTGATTTCTTTTGTCTTTTGCACTCCCCCAGTCTTTCACTGTTCCCGCTTCAGCCACCCTCACGCTACTGAGTCTCTCTCTCTCTCTCTCTCTCTCTCTCTCTCTCTCTCTCTCTCTCTCTCTCTCTCTCTCTCTCTCTCTCTCTCCTGAAACGCACACAGTAGCGTGACGCTGGCGGACAATCTCAAAGGGATATGTGGGTCGAGGTCAGAATCACCACCTGCCCCTTGGATACCCAAGGGACCAGCACATGTCCCTGGGAAACGAGCACTGGCCTGGATACAGCCAACAGGTCACAGCTTTCCCAAACTGGCTCCATGGAGGCACGGCTCCCTCGCCACACTGCAACCCCTCTGACACACCCGGTAAGTGTCCTGGCGTACCGCTCTCCTCTGGACTCCTCCTGCTTCAGCCTCATGTTACCTGGCTTCCACGATCCATACCGCAACCGCAGCTCGCTCTTTCCACCTGGCAGAACCACACCTTTTAGACTCTAACTGGGAGTCAAGTGAAGTCAGGTGTGTATGGTTAATGTCAGGTGCTTAACTTTGCCTGACTCTACTAATGGAACAGCCTAGTGGTGGAGTGTAGTAGGCCTCACCTGCATCTTCCTCTTCACAGTTTTGTATCTATGGGGAATATTTATAACTCTAAGTTGCCTCTTCCTCGTCCCAGTACATGTTCTAAATCGGGAGTAGGAGTCGGGGTGAGATTGAAACTGATGTTTGTAGGCTGAAATATCATAGGGTGATTGACAGCGGGGAAGGGAATCCCCTAGCCTTGTTTTCATATCACTGGGGTGATTCCCCTTTTTTAAGGTTAGTCTCTTCCCCTGGCACCTCGTCATGGCAGTACTGATCTTGACAGCACACCATATGATCTAAATTAGGGTAAAATAAATAGGTGTAGAGGTCAAAGCCATGCTTTTTTTTTCATCTGACCCTCCTCACTGCCTGCTTCTGTTCTGGTATGATATTTCCGCCTCCTTCTTAGATCAGGGACAGAGGAACCTGCATGTCCCACGAAGGCTTCAGGCACTTCTTCCTCCTCTTTCCAATGGGCGTAACCCCGGACTCCCCTACTCAGGTGATCCTCCTTTGCTCTTTCACCCCCAGGCTTGGGACCCAAAAGCGACAGCCCTCCCCTGGCCACCTGAATAGAGGATTCTCAGGGTCTACATGGGAGAATATCCCCAGGTTTCTCGCATAAAGTCATAAAATGGTTTCTAGATCTACAGCCATTATTTTTCTCTGTGGAACATCGAAAAGGGGCAGAACAAGGTGGACTTCCTAAATCATTTCCCTCTCACCGTTGAAGTGGGAGCCTCTCGCTAATTGAGATGGGTATGTGACAAATCTGGGAAATGCGTTCCTTCTTCCCAGTGAGGAGCCACCTGCTTTGAGGCTAGTGAGGTGAGCCCGCTAAGCAAGACAATGCCTAGAGGTCTGGGAAAGCCATACCTCACTGGGAGTGACTCCCATCTAGAGTACAAGGACTACCATTCCTATAAGGAGCTCCCTATAACCAACACCCTGTCAGCATAAAGGGGAGTGGAAAATGATGATGACATCTTTGTGTGGCATTCAAAACATAATGACATTGGTTCCATATCTTTGGCTCAAGGTAATGCTGGAATCACCTTGAGCTCAGCAGCTGGTGAAGAATAACACGTGCCTTTGGAATACAGCGATGTGAATAAAGAGACGGGAAAGCTTGAATAGTTGAAGAGGAGCCCTACGCAGAGGCGAGCCTCTGAAGAGCATACGTCCTGGAGGAGCGGAGCCATGCTAGACGGTGGAGACAGAGGTGTCATGGAAGAGCAGAGCTGATCAAGAGAGACGCTGAAAGGCCAGTGGCGAGCACTGTGATACTGCTGTGAATGGGTACTTGATGGAAGAACTGTCTCACTTGGTGGCCTGACCACATTGAAGCCGTGTGGGCCTTGGGCCTGGAAACAAATACTGAGACCAGAGAAACGGAACAGAGGAACAAATCCTCCATTTGGATTATGAGGGTCAATGAAGCTGCAGAGATGTGAAGAATCTGAGAAGTGAATGCTTCTATAGCCGAACCTGCTGGATAACTTTCTCCCTGTGTCTCCCCTCCTCACTACTCTGAAGTGCTCGAAAGGGTTGTGTTCAACCGTCTTACCAATTTCATAGACATTGAAAGGAAGCGCCCCCAATTCAGCACGATCCTCCCCGCAATGAGAGACAATAAGGGACTCTCCCGTAGTGGGAATAAGACCAAGACAGAGTGCGGGTGAGCGTAAGTGGGAGTTTATCCAAGGATAAGGCATGCAAAGAACTCTGCAACCTACGAGAGCGCTCTGTCTGACAATAGCAAAGACAGGCGTATTTCTAATACAGAAAACGTCATCAACACCTAAACACTATAGGGGGCACAAGTTAATTGGGATTGGGTATCGTCGACTAACTATAGGTGTTGCTGCAGCATGGTTGGTCTTGGCAAGACGACGTCACTGGTCAGCCTCGTGGGTTGGGTTGGGCCTGGCAGGCCGGCTTGAGGTCATCCGTGCGGTGTTGGTGCGCTGGGGCAGCCTGTGACAATGATGAATACCTTTCCTGTCTTAGTTGCCCTAGGCCATGCACACTGCAGTTATTCAGAAAATGACATTTACGTTCACTAATAAATTGTTCCGTAGCTTATCTTATAAAATAAACGCAACACATGCACCTCGTGAGAGGTCTGGTGGTTGTTGGTTGGGGTGAGATTTACCTGAGTCTTATTGACCGGTATTTTAGGTCACGGGACGGGGCTCTGGGACCTGGGCCGAGTGATACATGTCTGTCTGCTGCGTTAGAAGTTATTATATAGATGGGTCTCTGTGTCTTGTCCCAATGATGGGGGTCGTCCTTACACGGGGTCAGGATTCTTGGGGGGGGGGTTCGTGGGGATTTATGAGAGGGTGCTGATAGATCAGTGGGTTCATCCGTGGGTTTATTACCGTGCTGTAAATAACACAGGTGGCGGGCTGTGGCCTTGGTTGCGGCGCCGGGGCCTCTGACTCTCTGAAGTAACGCCAGCTTGGTTGGGGGAGGTGAGGGAGCGCAGCACAAGTCTTAGCTTTTTTATCTGGCAGGCTTGGTGGGGTGGGAGAGGGAATGACCTTGCATATACTCACAAAGGTATTTTCCTCGTGCGTTGCTGATCAGTGAATGCAGAAGTTTTATACTGTTCTGCCTCATTTTAACGTTATTCAGACACACATATATATATATATATATTTCATTTTCGTTACACATTTCTTTAATACAGTCGGTTCCAGTACCTTTTCATTACCTAACATTATGTTCACTACATTGTGTGCGTATTGTATGTACATTAGACGTTATACGAGGGATATCTAGGTTATGGCCTACAGAGATTGATGCCCGCCGCTTTGGGTGATTCAAAACATATATGAGTTCAAGTTTCTACATACTATTGAAAAACACTTTTACAAATAGAGGTTACACGTTTGGTCAACATCTTTCTCCGTGGTTATAGCAGCATTAGTCCAGACCTGGAGGGATATCATATAACGTTACATTTTTATGGTTCGTTCACATTTTAAACAGAGGTAGTTCATTAACACCAATACTTGAACTATTTTCTACCTTCTTCAGATAGTGATGCTTCAGCTTTTTTCCCCGTTGCCCCGGCCTTGCGGTCTGGGTCATACGGGGTGCAATATCACATTGTTACTAATATAATGTTGCCGTGTTGGCATCTCGGGTTTAGCTCATCTCCGACTTTCTCATGGGAACGCGCTCGCAGCGGATCTGCCAGGGCTGCTGAGGCGGCAGAGATGCATGAAAGGCCCTCCAAAGGTGGGGGCCTCGTTACAGTGTGCTGAACTCACACCATGTTTGCTGTGCACGATGGCGTCTAGGCCTAACTTAAGTTTCGGTAAATGCAAAGACAGGGTGCGTGTGGGCAATGTCGTCGGCGGGTGAACCCCCCTCCACCTGGGCCCGGGTGGCATGAGGGTGCTCCCACCGAGCCATGGTCCTCACCTGGGGAGGGAGCTGTAGGTGAGGAGGGCCTCGTGGCCATTCCTCCCCTACATTTCCCCCCTTTCGTTACTTAAAGTAACGAATTTCTTTAGCTCTTCTAATCTTCTACATTCTTGTTCTTCTAACACTGCACCATCCCATGCAGGGGTTCCTTTTATAGGCATCCATGCTCTGCACACCCCCCTTAAGCTCTCACCTCTCCTAGCATACTCGTCTGGTGTACATGTCAAATATATACAGTCGCCGGTCTCTTCCAGATCTACCCAGACCTCCTCATACCATTCCAGTTCTACGTCTCGTGGTTCTTTAATCGTGGTGTGCCATAGCTTATCTACTATGTACTTGTCACGGCACATAGGCACTAACTGGTACCTGGGGGTATTGTCTGTTCCTGTCTGCACGTGTACTTCTTGTGTTGCTTTAATTGTACCACCGGAGTTGCCCATTGTCACCATCATCATTGCACCGTTAGGGACTGCATTAGCACAACATCGGAGGCCCACCTGGCACAGGCAGAACATCACAAGGATGATCACCACTATTGGTATCAGGAACTTCATTGTCACTCCAAGCCATGAGGGAACCCAGGAGAAGATATTGTCGAACCACGAGCTATCCTCAGCTCCACCTTCCATTTTCATCTTCTCGCCCAGGTTATGTACTGCTTCAATAACGTGGGACAGGGACCCATTTTCTGCGTCTTCAGAAGGTACGAACGTGCAGCACGCACTTCCTATTTTTCGGCAAACACCTCCATCGATAGCTGTTAACAGGTCTAGAACATACCTGTTCTGCATGGTCATTAGTCGCAGAGCTCGTAGTTCCACCTTTATTATGTTGAACCCTTCTTCAGTGTCATTGGCCAACTGGATCAGTTCCCACCGTGTGATCTGGAGCCATTTTGCATTTGCTCTTGCTTGGACACTGGACACTAGTGAAGCAAAGAATGTTTCCACGGAGCTGAACAGGCGATACTTGTCTGGGATCTGTGCCAATAAATCAGATGATGCTTGTGATATGTAGTTCGAGGCTCGCTTGTTTCTTGAGAGCTCTTCTTCCTTCCCCCCGGAGGACAGGACATAAAGGTGCGCTTGTGTAGTTGGAGAAGCTGCATTCTGGTTCAAGCCTCCTTTCATCATGTTACTTCTGTCAATATGGCTTTCTGGAATCACCATTAGTGTCGAGTGCAAGGTGGCCATTGAGCAGCTACCACTCCATGATTGGGGAAGGTGCAGGTACGCCTGGTTTCCGCATACCCAGTAGGTGTCCATTAATGCTGCTGTCCCTTTTTTCATATCCGGGATGGTGAGAGTTTTGTTACAGTTCGTGTTCGTTCCCATTGCCATTTTTCCTTCTCCCTTGAAACATAGTTCGTTTTGTATTTCACTTTGTAGCTTGAAGGGTTTCTCCATCGCTGTTACCCATGTTAGTTTAGGGATGTGTTCTTTCCATATTGGCAAGCACGTTCTTTCCATCCACCGCAACTTGTCCGGTTGGACACCTTTCAGCGCTTCTGCCTTGCACAGCACTTCTTCGTCTTTCCATTTGTTTTCGGAAAACAGTGTCCCTTGTATTGCAAAGAAAGGTTCTTTAAGGCAGATCACTCCAGACGCTTGCGAATAGCACGTTTTGTTGTTCTGTACCATTCTGAAAGAGACATCGTGTGCTTGGAAAGTGTTCTTTATTCTACACAGCGTGAGATGAAGGAGACATTGGGCATCCACAATGGGCAATTCTCGTGGCAACAATACTTTAGGTGTGCCTGATGCATGGGGGATAAGTGAGCAGACATAACAGCTCTCATTGGTTGTTTGTTTAGCTGTTGTGCTCATATCTGCATACCATTTATTTGCTTGGTGAGGGTGTCGTGGGTCTTCCATTTTGTCTAACCCTAGCCCATAATACTCATCATACCCTTTTCCACCAGTCTCTCTTCTCCGCCTACTTTTCTCCCTTCTTCTGTACCTTCTCGTTATAGGAGGTGAAGAACCAGGCCCCCCTTCCTCCCTCCCACCCCCCTTTTCTAATTCTTCATATAGGGGCGTGTGTTCTGCCATCATAATCACTTTTCCATCCTCATTAATAAACAAGAGATCGTTGTTTGAAATTGGGGCGGGAGGGATCGTGTGGTTGTTGTATGTTCCAGGTTGGGACATTGTGTCATTATCTACATTTTTGGTTCTCCATTGTGAGAGGACAGCAGTGGGTGGTGTAGTATAGTATCCCCACACAAAGTGTGATCCATCCCAGATCAAGAAATCACCTTCTTTGATACCTACAGTCGGAATTGTTTTCGTTCCAGGAGCAAGGGTGGTGTTGTTCCCCCCTCCCCCCTCGTTCATCTCGGTAGAGATGAACGCTATAATCCAGTGTAACACCAGACAAAACATTGAGATGAAGAACACGATAGCACACATTGATAAACCACATTCAAATGAATATGTTAATCTAGCCACTAACATTTCTCTAAATCTAACATATCTATTAGTTGCAGGCTGCCCATTCGACGCCATGATAAATCCTGTTTGAGACACAAAAGTTCATTAAATACAAACATGTAAGCATTTCCACATTGTAACGTTTCGGTGATAAAATATAGGGTTGGGTGAGGAAGGGGGTTTGTTGACAGACAAGGTAGCTTTCAGTCAATATTATTTGTAACTTACTATATATATATATAAATAATAAAAAAAAAACATGACATTTCTAAAAACAACAATAATAAAAAACATCTTAAATAGTACAGGAAGGGGAAAAAAAAAAGAACCCCACGCAAAACTTTCAAAAATTGTAAAAAGAAAATTTACATATACATGTGTACATGTTTTAGTCCAGGACATTTGTTGCGCGCTAATTGTGTTCACTGTTCATCTCATGAAGCACACGAAATTCAAATCATTCATTCCGCACAACTTCATCGTCCGCTGTTGCCTGTGCCTCATCCTGCACCTCACTCTCCGCAGCGCTGTAAGCTTTACGTACATCTGTCAAATGCACCCAATATCGCAGGCCCTTAACCTTTACTGCTGTAGGCGTGCAAAACACTACCTCATAGGGGCCATGGAAGCGTGGTGCGTTCCACCTCCGCACAAAACTTCTAACATATATAAGGTCCCCAGGCATTAGCTGTAGTGGTTTTTCAGGCAAACCGTTTGGTTCAGTCGCGTTCCCCTCCTCTCTTGTCGAGGGGGGGGCTAGTTGCTTTGAAATTACGCGCGCTGCCCGTGTCAATTTTCGCAGGTATTCTGTGAACTCCTCCCCCAATATGGCTGCGCTTCTGTGTGCATCAGAACGCTCACGGAGAGGCGAATGCGCTGTGTGCATTCTTCTTCCCGTGACGATCTCGTGCGGGGACAACTGGTGATCCTTACTTGGCTGGTTTCGTAGCTCAAACAAGGCCAAAGGCAGGCAGTACATCCAAGTCTTTTTAAGGGAAAAACAAAGTTTTGATAATCTGCTTTTTAACAGGCCGTTTATCTTTTCTACGACGCCATTACTTTGAGGATGATAAATCGAACATAATTTGTGCTTTATTCCCAATAATGTAGTCACTTCTTTAAAGAGTTCATTAACAAAATGCGTCCCGTTATCTGAGCGAATAACGTCGCAAATTCCCCAGCGCGGAAACACTTCCCGCACTAGGAACTTCGCGGCGCCCTTCGCGTCAGGGCGGGCACAAGGGCCTGCCTCCACCCACCTCGAAAATGGACATACAACCACAATCATGTATCGAGCCCCGTTACACCTTTCTCCCATGTCTACATAATCAATGTGGAGCTCTCTGAATGGGCCACTTGGTTTTGGTATCGTACCCCTTAGTGTACGCAATGTCATACCTGAGTTGTAAATTTGACATGTCGTGCATTCTAGAGCTAACCTTGTGACGTGTTCCTGGAGGCAAGGTGTAAACCAATCTTCTTGTATCTCTGCCATTATGTGTTTCTTTGTGTTGTGTGCAGGAAAGTGTAGTTGTTGAAATGCTATTTCTAACAGCGTGATTGGCATTACCACTTTTCCTGAACTCTCTTGTCGCCACAATAAATCAGTCGGTGATTTGCTGCATCCTCTCTTAGTCCACAGCAATTTTTCCTCTGCACTAGCTCCCTCTTGCAGCTCTATTATCTCCTGTGTGGACATCATGTTGTATCCTGTGGGGACTTCTTGGCTTGCTGTGTGGTGCAACATGTACTCTCCTATTTCACCTTTTTGTAGATATGAAGCTGCTTTGGCAGCGGCGTCTGCTGCCGCGTTCCCCAAAGATACAAAATCTGTATTGGTGGTATGAGCTTGACATTTTACGATGGCCACTGCCGTGGGGTCTTGCAGGGCCTCAATCAGTTCTTTCAATAATTCTGCATGCTGGACTGGCGTTCCGTCTGCTCGTCGGAACCCTCTCCGCCCCCACCGGGCCAACCCGCCGTGAACTGTTGTTGTCATGTATGCTGAGTCTGTATATATGGTCACTGCGCACCCCTTGGCGGCATGCAATGCTTCTATTAGCGCTATTAGTTCTGCTGCTTGCGCTGAATAGTGTGATGGGAGGCGGTGTTGTACTAGTATCTCATATTCATCTTCCTCTAATCGTACCACTGCCATACCCACATGCTTTTCTCCTGTCTCCATGTCTATTGATGCTGACCCGTCCACAAAATACACCTCACCCTCGGTCAGGGCATTTTCAAAAATCACTTGATCCTTACTTTCGTCACCTGTGTACGTGGCGCAGTTGTGGTTTTGCATGTCCTCTATGGTGCATGCCTCTGTGATGAATGTGGCTGGGTTCACTGTTTTACATCTTACTATATGGATGTTAGCGCTGGACAGTATTATCTCATATGCTGTGGCGCGTTGTGTTGTCAATGTGCTCTTTGTTCGCTCTAATATTGCAAAAAGTGAGTGTTCCACGAACAGTGTCACCGGGCAGCCCATTACTATCGTGGCACTTTTTTCAATTGCGAACGCGGCTGCAGCTAGGGATTGCTCGCACGCGAAATGACCTTGCATTACTGCGTCTAGGGTGCCGCTATAGTAAGCGAGTGGTTTGTGCCCTAAAGATGTTTTCTGTGTCAGTACTGCTGTCATCAATGTTCCTTTGCAGTGTGAAAATAAGAAGAATTCGCGCCCATAATCTGGGTTTGCTAGTACTGGAGCGCTTGATATCAGCTCTTTTAGTGAGTTAAATGCTGTGTTCATCACCTCTGTCCATTCTATGTGTTTGTGTTCTTGTTGTGCTTCTTTCAGTGCCTGTAGCAAGGGCCTTGTGTACGCTGCATAGTCTAATATCCATGCTCGGCAATAGTTACACATACCCAGAAATTTCTGCATCTCTTTTACTGTTTTGGGCTCCCCAATTGTTCTAATCGCCTGTGCCCTGTCTGGTATAATTCGCTTGCCATCCTTTGATATCAACTGACCCAAGTATAGGACCTCCGTCAGACAGTATTGTAACTTCCCCTTGTCCACCTTGTACCCCTTATTTGCCAATAATGTCAAGAGTGTTATCGAGTCCTGTCTGCATTCTTCCTCAGCCTGTGCACAAACCAATAAATCATCAACGTACTGAATCACTGTGCTTTCTACAGACAAATTCCCCAGATCTTCATGTAGTACCCTGTTAAATATGCTTGGGCTTTCGCAATATCCTTGTGGTAGTCTGCAGTGTTCGAACCTCCTTCATCCCAATGTAAATGCTGTCAAGTACCTGCTCTCTTCTGCCAAGGGAATCGAAAAGAATGCATTTTTTAAGTCAATTACTGTGAAGTGTGATGCTATTTTTGGAATGTTGCACAGTATTGTCGCCGGGTTCGGGACTAAAGGGAACTCCTTCATTACCACATCGTTCAATGGGCGTAAATCTTGTATCATCCTCCATGAACCCCCCTTCGCTTTTTTGATTGGGTAAATGCATGTGTTGCATGGGGAGTTTGAGGGCACTATTATACCCTGTGCTAGCAGTGCTTCTATTGTCTCTCTGATCCCTTCTTCTGCTTCTCGCGACAGTGGATATTGTTTCACCCGGGGTAGTATTGCTCCTTGTTTTACTTTTATCACCACAGGCTGAACTTCATGTAGCAACCCTACATCGTGGGGGCCATTAGTCCATAAGTTAGCGGGTACTGAACTCATGTCTTCATCAAAAAATGTATGCGGTGCTCCTACTACCGCCATTAGTTCAACTTTAGTTTGTCTGGCTGTAACTACGATGTCGCAGGGCATTGCCAGTTCCATCACTACTTCACCATCTCCCTCAGTGTCAGAAAATAGCTCCTCGTCCGAGAGCTCTCTCAGGGGGATATTTGCATTTGTACACAATACTGTCCGCCACTCACACCCTTCCATGTCAATACCAATCACGCATATTCTGTTTGCTGATACATGTATTGCATGCAAATCCAATGATAGTACTTCCCCAAGAGCAGTGTCAGGGCTTGCTATGGGACGAAAAAGGAATTCTGCTGGTATTCTCCACTCCACCCTTTTTAGTTCTGGTACTATGAGAGCCAATGTTCTCATGCCTTCAACAAACATCTCCTCATTTCTTGGTACCCCTCTGATCTCTTTTATTGTTGTGTGGCCGTGTATTACTGCTAATATACGGAGGGGGCATATGCCTGGCGTTGAACATACGATGCCGCTCCCTGTGAATGATATGGTCATGTTTAGTTTGCTCAAGAGATCTCTCCCCAGTAAGTTGATGGGAGAGTTTTCATAGTACAGCAAGGGTGCTTTCACTGTTTTACCCCCCACTGTCACATCCAATACCTCTGTGTAAGGAACTTCAATTACAGCCCCAGAGAACCCCTGCGTCTCTAACGTTCTATTAGATAACGGGAACCGGCCCTCTCTAATGCATGATTTCTCCGCTCCCGAATCCACCATGAATATGAATTGCTTGTCTCCTATCTGCGCTCCTATCAATGGTTCCTCTGATGCATTGTGGGTCGTAGACAGTACTGGACACGCAAGTGCTCTCTGTGGGCTGTCCTATGCGGGGTGTCTCATTGCCCCCCCTTGATCGAAAATATTCCCCGAAACTACTGACACTCCACTGTAAGGTGCGGGGGCTGGTGCCCCATTAGCTCCTGTGGCGAAAGTATTACCAGGCGTGTAGTGCACATTGTCATTATTCTGTGGGCTGGTTTGTGTTCGGTATTGATGTCCGTGTAGTTGTGCGTTACTCCTTTGTACTACATTGTCTGGTTGCTGGTATTGTCCCATGGGGAGGCCGTAGGGGCTTCCTGGATGGGGGTGTCCGTACTGTTCTATCTCTTGGAAACCGTTGTTTTGTCTGCTCCTACATTCCCTTGAGTAATGCCCCCATCTCCCACAATTCCAACAGCTCCCCTGTGGACCTCTGGGACCCTGCCACCCATTTCCTCCCATTCCTCCATACCCTTGTCCTCCTCTTCGCCCCCTGTACCCACCTCTTCCTCCTCTTGGGGCCCACTCTTGCCACGTTGGACCTCCGTTCTGCTCCTGCTCTGTCCACTGTCGTTGCCCTTGTCCTGCCCAATTCGCTGCTATTCTTCCTTGTATTGCTATTTGCCCCTCCTCTCCTTCCTCTCCCTCCCGTATGAGTGGGAGTCCCGCTACCGCTGCTGCGACCTTCACCAATTTTGATTGCACCAACTTCGCCTCGTCCGCCAACCTTTTCTGTGCTACTTCCCTCTCTCTTTCTTTGATCCTTTTACAATGGTGTACTATTATGCTTTGGATCTCCGGCCAGCCTTTTGCCTCAACACCTGCTATTTTATCTAGTGCCTTTTGCACTTCCTTTGGGAGCCCTCTTTTAATGATGAAGTAAAATAGAGACGTGGATTGGTGCCAGGGCGTACCCGTTTCCGCTCTCCACATCTCCTGCACCCGGAGAATGTAATCCATAGCGTCCTCCCCATCATTCATGGTACATTGCATTACTGACTGCAGATCAGGGGTATCTGGGAAAGTTTCCCGCAGTGCGTCCCACACCCTTGCTCGCACGGTGTTAAAAGAAGCCCCATCATGGCGATCACACTCCAAAGTTACAGCTGGAAAACCCGCTTTAGCCCACACTCTGTCTGCCTGATCCCCTACTGAGGACACCAGTAGGCTTTTCACATCGCCTACTGCCAGCGGTATACCCGCGGTATGTTTTTCAAATGCATATATCCACTTGCTTGCCCCTCCTGACAGCTGTGGTAGTAATTTCATTAAGTTAGCCTTGTCCATCTGAGCCCACGGTATATAGTTCGGCCTCCCACCTCCCCTGTGGAGTAATGGTAGTTGTAATTTCCCTTTTGCCGTTGCAGCTTCCTTTTCCTTGGTCACTGCTGACTCTAATGACGCCATCTTCCCCACCCTATTTCTTAGTTGTCCTATCCATTCATCCTCTATAGTCCCCAGTGAACATGCCCCATCTAGCTCCTCGCCTTCTCCTCCTACTGCCATGCTCAATCTATCACTCTCATCCCCCCCTCCTCTGACATCACATAACAAATCCTCTCTGATCCCTCTCTCTCTCGAGACATCACCAATGCTTCCTTCTGCTGTCCCTACTTCTATTATCCTGGTCGGTTCTTCCTCAATTCTGAACAGTATTTCCCCCTTTTTCCATCCTTCCTCAATTTGTCTACTTTCGCTCGACGCTCTAGACGTGCGTCCAGATTGTGTGGGGGCGCACGCTGTGCGTTCACATATGTCTTTTATTCTTGAGAGCTCATCTCGTGCCACTGTAAGCCTCGACTCTAAGTCACTCGTTAACTTCTCTATGTCCACTCTCTGTGTGCCTCCCTGGGTGTGCTCTCTAGTGTTTTCGTATGGTGGGGGTGCAGTTGGTCTTTGTGGCGTGCTGGTTGAAGGGGGAGGCACATAAATCGGGTCGCTATATCCTGTTGCAGGGGCTGGTTTAGGTAATATTGGGTACAACATAACCACTTCCGCAGGCTGTTCTGTACTTAACTGTTCCTTTTCCTCTCGCGGGATCATTAGTGGATTGTCTGTGGTGGAGGGTAAATCAATATTTGGTGCTGGGGCTTTGGGTGGGGGTACTTCCTCAAACAATCTCCAGAGATCTAATATCTCCTTCCTAGTCTGCCATTTTTTCCCCTTATACTTGAGGCGAATACAGGTACATACCATATCAAGAACGCTTTTGTCAAAAGACCCTCCTTCTGGCCAAATCTGGGGCAACCCCTCCCCTTTCAATTCTGTTAACCATTGATCATGATATTTGTTTATGCGTTCAGCATATCCCGGCAAGCTCTTGCAAATGTGTGACAAGGGAGTTTCAGCCCCCATCCTTTAGATCGCTAGCGCTACCTTGTTCGCTTTCGTTACCTTTTATTAGCTGTAAATATGCGTATGTATTCCTTTATGGCACAGACAAGAGCGGACCTCTTAAAATTATCACCCACCGTTATTCACTGCCCAAATCTCTTCTCACTCACCATATCTCATCTCCTTCCCATTCCCAGGCACTCTTATGTGATCTCACTTGTAATTGATCAAGTACTGGTTATGGCCACACTCTCTGACACCACCTCGCGGCCACCCGTTCGTCTCTCCCACTCGTACGGTGCGCGCACCCTTCACAATGCTTTCCACTCACACTCTTTGTCTTTCTCCTCCCTTTCCTCCCTAGCCAGCTGTCCCTGTTTCCCTACTAAGGTTACTGTGTTCACGTCTGTACGTGCCACTACTGAGTCCCCACTTTTTAAGATGTTCTAACTACTTCATACCCTTCTCATTTTCACCCCCTACCCCGTGGAAATGGAAAAAAAAGAAATAGAGAGAGAGAGAGCACAATCACTAAAAAATATTCCCGGTGTCTCCTTTTGCTAGACACCAATAACTTATTTCTCACTTCTTCATATATTCCCAGTACTAATTTAGATAGTACTATGCGGCGCCGCCTTCCACCCCCTCTCGGAGCTAGGTTTCCGTCACTTCTACCACGTCACTTATTTCTTACTCCTAATGGCCATATGCAAAAGAAAGAATAAAGAAAATTTCAAGACCCGTCTGTAGTAGACCCCCGATATTCTTCTCCTCTACCTGTCCCCGTTCTGTTATTCCCAATTCCCTTTCTTTTCCCCTTGACGATCACTCGCACTCGGTACTCACGTGCCCGTCTTGAACCGATACTCTCCGAAACTGGGTCCGTCCAGGCGGCGTCACCGGTAACTCAACGGTCAGCCCCTGGCTCCGGCGAGCGGCACTCAAAGGGGATTTTTTTCCAATCGGGATCCCGTACCCTTTCTCATTGAGTGCGCACTTCTTATTGTGCCGGTCGCCGTTGGCGGGCGGCCTCCCGGAGACGGCTCACCGTGCGTATCCCTTCTCGACCGGAGATTCTCGTGCCACAAGGGGGTCGTTTAAGAAGGAGTTAGGAAAAATAGTTTGGAGATATCACGCTATCGGGGTCACCACTGAAAGGAAGCGCCCCCAATTCAGCACGATCCTCCCCGCAATGAGAGACAATAAGGGACTCTCCCGTAGTGGGAATAAGACCAAGACAGAGTGCGGGTGAGCGTAAGTGGGAGTTTATCCAAGGATAAGGCATGCAAAGAACTCTGCAACCTACGAGAGCGCTCTGTCTGACAATAGCAAAGACAGGCGTATTTCTAATACAGAAAACGTCATCAACACCTAAACACTATAGGGGGCACAAGTTAATTGGGATTGGGTATCGTCGACTAACTATAGGTGTTGCTGCAGCATGGTTGGTCTTGGCAAGACGACGTCACTGGTCAGCCTCGTGGGTTGGGTTGGGCCTGGCAGGCCGGCTTGAGGTCATCCGTGCGGTGTTGGTGCGCTGGGGCAGCCTGTGACAATGATGAATACCTTTCCTGTCTTAGTTGCCCTAGGCCATGCACACTGCAGTTATTCAGAAAATGACATTTACGTTCACTAATAAATTGTTCCGTAGCTTATCTTATAAAATAAACGCAACACATGAGGAATGCACCTCGTGAGAGGTCTGGTGGTTGTTGGTTGGGGTGAGATTTACCTGAGTCTTATTGACCGGTATTTTAGGTCACGGGACGGGGCTCTGGGACCTGGGCCGAGTGATACATGTCTGTCTGCTGCGTTAGAAGTTATTATATAGATGGGTCTCTGTGTCTTGTCCCAATGATGGGGGTCGTCCTTACACGGGGTCAGGATTCTTGGGGGGGGGGTTCGTGGGGATTTATGAGAGGGTGCTGATAGATCAGTGGGTTCATCCGTGGGTTTATTACCGTGCTGTAAATAACACAGGTGGCGGGCTGTGGCCTTGGTTGCGGCGCCGGGGCCTCTGACTCTCTGAAGTAACGCCAGCTTGGTTGGGGGAGGTGAGGGAGCGCAGCACAAGTCTTAGCTTTTTTATCTGGCAGGCTTGGTGGGGTGGGAGAGGGAATGACCTTGCATATACTCACAAAGGTATTTTCCTCGTGCGTTGCTGATCAGTGAATGCAGAAGTTTTATACTGTTCTGCCTCATTTTAACGTTATTCAGACACACATATATATATATATATATTTCATTTTCGTTACACATTTCTTTAATACAGTCGGTTCCAGTACCTTTTCATTACCTAACATTATGTTCACTACATTGTGTGCGTATTGTATGTACATTAGACGTTATACGAGGGATATCTAGGTTATGGCCTACAGAGATTGATGCCCGCCGCTTTGGGTGATTCAAAACATATATGAGTTCAAGTTTCTACATACTATTGAAAAACACTTTTACAAATAGAGGTTACACGTTTGGTCAACATCTTTCTCCGTGGTTATAGCAGCATTAGTCCAGACCTGGAGGGATATCATATAACGTTACATTTTTATGGTTCGTTCACATTTTAAACAGAGGTAGTTCATTAACACCAATACTTGAACTATTTTCTACCTTCTTCAGATAGTGATGCTTCAGCTTTTTTCCCCGTTGCCCCGGCCTTGCGGTCTGGGTCATACGGGGTGCAATATCACATTGTTACTAATATAATGTTGCCGTGTTGGCATCTCGGGTTTAGCTCATCTCCGACTTTCTCATGGGAACGCGCTCGCAGCGGATCTGCCAGGGCTGCTGAGGCGGCAGAGATGCATGAAAGGCCCTCCAAAGGTGGGGGCCTCGTTACAGTGTGCTGAACTCACACCATGTTTGCTGTGCACGATGGCGTCTAGGCCTAACTTAAGTTTCGGTAAATGCAAAGACAGGGTGCGTGTGGGCAATGTCGTCGGCGGGTGAACCCCCCTCCACCTGGGCCCGGGTGGCATGAGGGTGCTCCCACCGAGCCATGGTCCTCACCTGGGGAGGGAGCTGTAGGTGAGGAGGGCCTCGTGGCCATTCCTCCCCTACAACATCCACAACCTTCAAGGCCCCCTAAAAGCAGGTTTCCACTCCTTTCACTCCACAGAAACCTCTCTCATGAATGTGTCCAACTTCATCGCCTCTGTTAAGCACAGAAGCCTATCCTCTCCCCGAATTCTCCTTGACCTGTCTGCTGCCTTTGACACTATCAATCACTCTGATCTCCTTAATACTTTCTTTCTTCTTGGGATTCACAATCAAGCGCTTGTCTTTGGGTTCTCGTACCAACTCTTCTCGGATGACACACAAATCTTCTCTT
The DNA here is from genome assembly GCF_040938575.1 of Ambystoma mexicanum. Taxonomy (NCBI): domain Eukaryota; kingdom Metazoa; phylum Chordata; class Amphibia; order Caudata; family Ambystomatidae; genus Ambystoma; species Ambystoma mexicanum. The sequence continues at coordinate 1,058,379,490 of NC_090929.1, read as the reverse complement.
TTCCTGAACTCTCCTCTGACCTCTCTTTCAAATTGTCCAACTGTCTCTCTGCCATTAGCTCTTCTTCTCTGCCAAAAGCTCTCTCTCATCTCTTCCTCTGCCTATCCAGTTTCCACCTGGCACTCTTCCCTACTCTTCTTCAGCTAGAATCATTGGTGTCATCTATGACCCTTCTCACACCTTCTCTACTTTCATCTTCAAAACTGGAAGAGAAGCTCGCCTCAACCTCCTAAATATTATGAAAATCAGGCACCTACTTCCTTTCAACACTGCCATGCATCTCTTAAACTCTCTTGTCTTCTCGAAACTGGACTACTGGGACAACATCCTCATTGCTCTCCCCAACTATGCTTTCTCTCCCCTCGACAAGATCATTAACTTTTCTACCAGGACTCTCTTTGAACTCCCTCACTTCACACCTACTTCCTCGTACCGTCACCAGGCTGGATGGATGATGATGTAAATCAGGGGCAGATTTACATTTCTTCTCCTGGTTCACAAATCTATCAAGGGTACAGTACCACTGTATCTATCCTCATCTATCCAACTCTATAAGCCTTCTCATAATCTGCACTCAGCCTCCTCAACTACCCTTGTGGCTCGTCACCCTCCATGCGCTTCTTCTCGCTTCCATGCTTTCTCTCTTCTTGCTTGACTCATATAAAACTCTCTTCCCTGGACACAGTCCAAATGGATTTGTTCATAAACAAACTAAAAACCTACCTCTTTGCCTCTGAGTTACACTCTTAACCTACCTCTCATCTGCCTGCTAGCTAACATTTTTCCCCCACCTCTAACTTGCCTCTGTCTCTCCCTTCCTCTGCTTCCAATCTAGGACTTCACCCACCATGGTTATGTCCTGAGTATAGCCAGTTGTACCGCCTATCTGCACTTAAAAATGTCCAATGTTGGTTTTCCTTATTCTATGTATGCCCACTTATGTATTTTCCCTGGTGACTGTTCCATTTACTCCCATCCACAACCTGGTCAGAATGTTCCTCAAACTCAAACCATTGTAAGAAGCTCACTGCTTCCCGTTAAATCTGATTTCTTATCTAATTTACTTTCTTTTGTGAGCATTGCTGGAGCACACAAAACAACCAAGAAGGTATATGGGTTGCCCAGGGAAGAGGGCTGTGAGCCCTGTATGCAACACGAAGAAGACGCCTAATGAGGGAGCTTACAGGAGCCAGTGAAACCCGAGTTTTGAATATTCAGGCAGAGGCCAACAATCATACCATAAAAACTAACACAGTCAAGAACCCAGAGAGGTCTGAAGATCCCGGGGGAACCAAGGAATTTTATACAACTGATAAAGAGAAGAGAACCTGGAGTGTTCCCCCCCATCTTACAGCGTTAAAAAACCCAAATTTCTCCCTAGAGCGCAAATGGTGAGCCTCCAGAACACCTCAAAGCAAGTCAGTGTTCGCCCATCACTGAAACTACAAATCAGAGATCCGAAAGGCCAAAAAAGCCTATTACAATAAAAGAATCATGAACTGCCACAGCAGCAGCAAAGAGCTCCACAGGATCATCTTGGAATTCTTGAACCCTTCTTGCACATCTGCCCCGACCACCTCCCTGCTCTGCAACTCCCTCTCTGAACACTTCCACAATGCAGCTCTGGACACGACAGCCACCCTCAATGCCAACCTTTCCAACCTTATCCCCCGCCCAACACCCACTCTTCAAGAATCCCCCATACTCCCCTCTGAAACCCCTTTGTTCTGCTCTTCTGCTCTCGAGAGTGGAATTTGTCAAACTACTACCCAAAAGCCAACCCTACGGCTCCCCTCTTGACCCTTGTTCCGCCTCTCTCTCCTCAAATACATCTTCACCTCCACTTGCACAGGAGAACTGGTGAGGTCCATACTTAATAACACCCTCAACTGCGGCAACTTCCCAGAACCCTTCAAAATCGTGCACGTAAAACCCCTTCTAAAGAAAATATCCCTCAACTCCCTCCAACCAATCAATTATAGGCCCATCTCCAACACCTGATTCTTGGCAAAGCTGATCGACCATTCATCATACTCGCAGCTAAACTGCATTGTGGAATCCAACAACCTCCTGGACCCAGCGTAATCAGGTTTCCATCTGTGCCACGGAACGGAAACCACACTGATCTCGATCTGGGATGCCCTCAAAGTCTCCACAGACTCTGAAGTATGCGCAGCACTTGTTCTTCTTGACCTCCCTACAGCATTTGACACTGTTAACAACACAATCCTCCTTGACTGAATACACTCTCTAACAATCTGAGATTTGGCACTCAACTGGATCGCCTCATTCATCAATAATAGACAGCAAATCACCTTCCCCCTTTCCTCGCCACTGCACGCCCAGTGAACACTGGAGTACCCCAAAGCGCTTGCCTATGACCCCTCCTCCTCAACATTTACATGACACCTCTGGCAGGGATCAACCGCTCTCACAACCTCACCTCCTATAACTACACTGATGACACATAAATCATCCTGACAATTCCCAAATTGACCTCCGATCCTTGCCCCGACCTAGCAGCATGTCTCACAAACATTGACCGCTGGATGACAAGTAACCATCTCCTTCTGAACACAGGGAAAACGGAGATCATGGTGTGCAGCAATGCAGCTCTATTCCGACAACAGTTTATATGGCCACCCTCCCTGGACACTTCCCCCGCCAGCTCCACCTCCACCACAGTCAAAAACCTTGGCTGCACACTGGACTCGGACCTAACCCTATTTCACCACATCAATAATGTATCAAAGTCCTGCCACAACCTCTTTATGCTTCTGAAGTGCATCTTCTGGTTTATAGTGATTACATCGAAAATAAAGCGATGACAAACTAAACCATCTAATAAAAAGCATCGAATGCCATAGCATCGACAGGGTATCTTTTACATGTAAAAGTGCCTTTCCATCGAAACCAGTCCATCTAAAATACATGTAAAAGATAGAATTTCAATGCTTTTTTTCTAACTTTAAAACGTTACATGAAACGTTTTAATTTATTATTGTATATTGGGGGTTTCCCTCCTCCAGCCCCCAAACCACCCAACCCTAACCTTAACCCTAATGTAACCCTTAATCTAACCCTAGCCCCAACCCTAACCCTAATGTAACCCTTAATCTAACCCTAGCCCCAACCCTAACCCTAGCCCTAACCCTAGCCCCAACCCTAACCCTAATGTAACCCTTAATCTAACCCTAGCCCCAACCCTAACCCTAGCCCCAACCCTAACCCTAATGTAACCCTTAATCTAACCCTAACCCCAACCCTAACCCTAATGTAACCCTTAGTCTAACCCTAACCCCCAACCCTAACCCTAATGTAACCCTTAATCTAACCGTAGCCCCAACCCTAACCCTAATGTAACCCTTAATCTAAACCTAGCCCCAACCCTATCCCCCAACCTTAACCCTAACCCTAATGTAACCCTTAATCTAACCCTAGCCCCAACACTAACCCTAACCCAACCTTAACCCCTAACCCTAATCTAACCCCTAATCTAACCCTAGCCCCAACCCTAACCCCTAACCCTCACCCAACTGATTTCGATGGATCCATTGAATTATATACAACAAAATGGCTACTCTATGGCATGGAATTTCGTTGGATAAAATTCGATGGTTTGGTGTTAGATGGTTTGCCATTTGATGGAATGACCAGATACCCATCTTCCCTTACCTCACCTACCCTAATAGACTGGGTGCAATTGTCATGTCCAGACTTGACATGCAAACTCCCTCTACCTGTGTGCACCATCCTACCAACAAAACAAACTTCAAAGAGTCCAAAACACAGCTGACAGACTGCTTCTTGCACTGGGACGAAGGGATCACATCTCACCTGCCTCCATACACTACACTGGCTACTAATTGGAAGAAGGGCCATCTTCAAAATCCTGTGCATTACTCACTGAGCGGTGCACAAAGCCGGCCCCATATAACAAGAAAAGATGATGCCTTACCTCCCAAGCTACATCCCAAGGCCAAGCACAATCATCCACCTAATAGTTCTCTCCTCCAATTCATCAAGGATTGGTGGGTCTGCCTACTCAACCCAGGCGCCAACATTGTGGAACTCATTGCCTACCCACATTCGACACAGCTCAGACTACATGGCTTTCCAGAAAGCACTCACAACCAGTCTCTTTCTCTAAATCATGGAAGGGACCGGTTTGGGCCACTCGACCTACCAGCATTGGCCAGAAATTGCAGGCACCGCATCAATACGGGGATGTAAGAACAATCTGGACAGGGAAGCCAATAAGCTGACTGTGCCACCCAAACCATGCTACAATCATAATGCCTACGACTCCAAACCTGAGACATAATAACACTTGAGCTCTTACCCTATGACTGAGCTCGCTCATTGTCCTCGACCAGGCATGCACCACGATGTAGGGCCACGAGATGTTTATCTCTGTCTATCTGATTACAAATACCCTTGACTCCAAACCCAAGTCCTCTGTCTCTGGCAATAATTAAGCAATAAGCCCCTCTCCGCAGGGGCCTGTAACTATGGGCCCCGGGCATTACCTGATTCGGTAATGCCGCCGCGGCTCGGGGCTTATTGCTTAGTTATTGCCAGCACACCATCAGGTGTGTCACTAAGAGGACCGTGGCACATCCTGCAGCATATCTACAATACCTGAATAGCTCTGGGTCCATGTCTCTATCGACTTTCCAAGCTTAAAGATGCATCAGTGAGCTGTGCAGAACATCCTTGTGATGACAGACCACTTTACTCAGTATGCCCAGGCATTTGCCACCAAGGATCAGTGCACTACTAAGGTTGTCTGCATGCTATGGGAAAAATACTTTGTGCACTATGGTTGGCCAGCCAGGATTCATTCCGACCAGGGACCAGATTTTGAGCTGACACTCATTAAATGGATGCTGGACCTGGTTAAGCATCAAGAAGACCTGTATGACTGCATACCACTCTCAGGGACATGCTCAAGTGGGGAGAATCATTCTCACTCTCTTAGCGATGCTGGGTGCCCTAAAGCCAGAAAAGGCCAGGTTGAGTCAGCATGTGGCTACTCTGACCCATGGTCACAACTGTACTCATTGCGCTGTGCTCCCCAAACATGTTTGGGGAGTGTCATGTTAATTTTACTAGGCCCGCCCCACGGCTACTGCAAGCTGGATCGGACTACCCGGGCCACTGTTGGTAGATGTGGCTTGGGTGAAAGGACTCGGTTTACCCCCACCACTCCCCCTGCTGTTGCAATCAACACTGGTCCGTTCTGACATACTCATCCCATCCAGTACTGCCAGGGACCCCCACGCTTCTGATATGATAATGGACTGTCCTTGGTATATGCAGCCTGGCTTCAAATAACTTTGGGGCCCCTCCACACTGCTGCTATCCTGACTGACATTCATAAGGCATCGTACACAACTTGCTGCAGCACAAGGGGCCTTGAGACACCCCTAGCCAGGCTGTCTCTCAGGTAAGGATTTTTGTATATATTGTTTGTAACATAAAGTGCACTTAATAAGGGCTTTAAAAATATTTTTAAAGGACTCTTTTTAGTTTTTAATGCAGCTGCTCAAGAATAGTATTAGTGTTTTATAGTATGAAATGTGTTACGCCATTTTTATATAAAGAATACAAGAAAGAGGATAGTACACTATTGGGTCCCCACAGAGTATTGTTAATGACTCCAATCAAGCATTCCCACTAAGTCAGTGCCTTGTCTGGGATTGCTCAAGGGAAGCCCTTATTTATATATTTTTATGACAAGTTATAATCTTGATGATGAACCCTTGTATAACGGCCCTCTCTTAGAATCCCCCTGACCCCACTGAGCCAAGAAGTAGGTTTGTGTTGCAAATTAAAAAGGTTTATTTGAAAAATTAAACAATATAGATATATCACACTTTTATAATAAATTAATATTGCTAGAACACTTGTGAATATGAGCAGTAATCAGCAATTAGTAATCCTACAGTAGCACAGTTCTTGGTTACTTATGAATAAGAACAGAGGACTAAGGTAGCAGAGAATGCTTCATATGGTTCAAGGAAATGCAAGGTGGAAAAGAAGCAACACAGGAATAAACTTGATATGATTTCAGCAAAAGGTAATAGAATCACTTTTCCCCTTTTGGCAACTCACCCCCCCCCCTATGCAATAGAAGATGGAAGAGAGAGCACACAGTTCTCAGGAATACAATCAAATGTACAATATGAATTCAGTTCCCCCCTAGCAAGCTTAGAGAAACAGGGATGATTTTAAACACAGGCAAAGTACTTTAAAGGTGGTATGCAAAGAAGGGAAAAATATGCTAAAAATGATTTTAATTCCCTCTAGAGGTTCAGGGTGAGTGAGAGATACTTTAAATCAGTTCAGGCCAGCCCTATCAATGATTCAGGGATGGTTATCAGGTTGAAAACGGAATTCCGTAATGGAAGCAAAAGACAAATATTTTTACACGTGGCTAAAATGAAACAAAATGTCAAATCGCTGCAATTTAGTCGCGTGCGTCGAGCGCAATTACGAAGGAACTACAAGGAGTAGCAAGTCGGTTTAGAGCTTGGAAAGCTTAGAATCTCAGCTTTAAAATAAAAGTTAAATCTCGCTTCTATCACAAACGGTTCAAGAGATATGGACGATTTCGTGAAGGTAGATTTCCAGAAATGAAATAATGATTCAAAATGGCAAAATGGCCCTTTTACAGGTTGAAAATCGGAGAAGGGACACACGATTCTATGATTCTATGATGCAGTTCGGGACAGGTTCAAATGTTTTGAATCAGATTAATTTAAGCTAAGAGATTGGTTTTGCACAGTTCTGGCTAAGTACTCACACTATGAATTTGAAATAGGCCGTCAGGGTCTGGTCAGCAGGTTGGACTGGACTCCGGGCGGTTTCTGGTACTGGTTCTCTGGTTCTGGATCTCTGGTTCTGGTCTGGTCTGGATCTCTGGTTCTGCTCACAGCGATCTGGTCTGGGTCCGGTCTGCGGTTCTGGATACAGCTCTGCTTTCTGGGTGTTTCTGGCACAGGGTTCTAGGCCAGAATCCGACAGCTCAGCCCGGCTGTTTGAATAATTTGCAAATGATTTTGAGGCCTGCTGAAAAAGGATTCAGCTTGTGGATTCAGGCCTCTCTGCTACAAGTTCTGGAGTCTGGATTCAAAGTTCTGGTCTCTGGAGATTGATGGATTTGAAGTCTGGAGTCTCCCGGCAAAGCGTCCTGCAAGAAAGTGGAAAGTGAATGAATCCCTACCTGTCCTGCACAGTCTCCTTTTATGTGTTTTGAAAGTGGGTGGGTCGGCTCATTCTGCATGCCCAACCCTCTCAACTTATCATTGGCCAATTCCTCCTCTCTCCCTTGATTGGGGAACTGAGTTGTGTGTCAGAGTGATGAGGTAGGTTTATGGGTCAGAGGGTCATCCCCTTGTCAAATTGCACACAAATCTATATTTGATCCAAATACACATTTATCTATGTACCATTTTTCTAATATTATATGTCCATTTAACATATTTTCTGTAGCACCAAACCATCCGATCCCTGTCTTTGTAAGATGTTGTGTCCACTTTTGGCAGAATTCTGCCCTTTTCATCCAGATAACAACCTCTAAACTTTTCCAGATTTTACACAAATGTGCACAAGGGATATGGGTTTCAGATGATAAAGTGTCAGATTTTCAACATGCATACATTTGGAGTAACAACCTTATTTTCCGCTACTACTCCCCAGAACATACCACAGAGTCCTGACACCTCTTAAAATGTGCACAGAAAAATAACAAGAATGATGATATTATTTATATAATTCTTACAAGTCCGCACTATGAATTATCCATCTTTTTAAAATTATGCTCTGGCCCCAAAGGGGTGTGGTTTTCCAAAGCACATGGTGGAATTTCTGGTTTGTCCACTTCCCCCAACTCAAGTTGCTCACAGATGCAGCGCCCCTCCCATTTCCTTCCAAGAGAAAGCCATTTACGACCCCCTAATTTAACATTTGCCTGGGCCAAGGAAGGCCCATTGTTCAGTTTCCTGCAGTCCCCAGGTGCCACTCCCCTAATTCAATCAGAGAAGTGTCATCTCCTTTTGGCAGGGGCAGCAGAATGCAGCCAGGCCTGGGAACACAGCTGCTGATCAAGTTTCAACTCCTGTCGGGGGTAGTTGTCAGGCAGAATTCAATCTCTTTAAGCCAGGCTTCAGCTAAATGTCACTTTGGTTCCCAGTTTTCTATATTCAAACCAAACTTGCAATTTTTACACATGCAGCTGGAACACTGATTCTAAGTTCAAAACTATGACATTTAAACAATTGCAACCTATGTGACACTCAAAAGTAGGTCACTCATTTATTCTAAACATTTTGATTTTAGTGGCTTTAAACCCAAATTCACTTAAGCTGCTGACATCCCCAGCTATTTTCAATACATACATTAGACAATTCCTTCCTTCCCGTCATTTCAGAATATAGTTTTACATTGTATCCACCTCTTAGCAAGTCTTTCTTTGGCCTGGTTTGGGTTCATTTGTTCAGTTTTACACAAGTGTCTGGTGGTTTTAAAACGCCGGCTTTCTGGTAGTAGTGAGCACCAGTATTGCACCCATTTTTGACATTAATAATAACAGATTTTGAACAGCACCATATTCCTTAGCACTGATTTCGCTCATGGCGCTTCTGAGCCCTCACGCTCACACTGGTGGGTGGCAGGTCAGGTGACCGTTTTGGTGTGCGCACAAACTGCGCGGTTTTCCTGGATTTTGGCGCAAATGTGGGGTTTTCCGCCATCTTGGATTTTCTAAGCCCACCTCACCAAATGTTGTAGCATAATAACTTGAACGTGGGTCAAGACACCCAACAAGCCCCCCCGCCTGACTGCTCTTTGATTTCGAGTCGAGGGGGAGTCAGGTGCAAAGGATGTTTTGATCCACACGCTGGGATGTCCGCATCATCTTCTTCCAATTCCGGAGATGGCACAGTTCAGCATCTTTTCCTCCATCCAGTTGGATCGATCGGTTCTCCTCGCCTGTCCTGATGGGAATATTGGGCGGTACCCCGGGCCCCTCAGATCTTTGCTCCTGGTCCCCGGGTCGTTCTCCTTGGTCAGTCTCCATGGTTTCATCTCTCCTAGGATGATAAAGCAAAGCGGCAATACACATTCCTAGACATTTTTCCACCACTATTAATGGTGTGGCGAACATATACATTTTATACATCCGGATACATTTTGCAGTCTTATTTTAAAAAACAAGATATAACAGGAAACATTTACATACCAGAATCATGATATTTTAGAGACTATATGCAGGATATTTTAGGGTTGGAACTGAATTACTCTGGAGCGGCACCTCTGGGATTCCAGAGGATTCCTCCAGTTGCTGCAGAGTGTGCCTGGGATGGCAACACTTTAGCTGATTTATATGTACCCACTTGTCTTCCCCTTCCGCAAGACTACCTTTAGGGATGCAGATCTTATAAGCTACTGGGGAGATCTTGTCTACAATTTCAAACGGTCCCTTCCAGGTAGGAAAACATTTTCGCTGTTTGCCTGGTTCCTTTGGAAATTGTATAGATAGACCCGGTCTCCCACATTATATACTTTCCTGGAAGTTTTCAAATCGTAATGGGTCTTCATGCTATCAGCTGATCTTTCTAGATTTCGCTGAGCATAGGCAAAAGCATGTTGGAGGTGTTTCCTCAAATTCTCCACATACTCATGAGTTGTGGAGGCATTGATCAACGTCTGCTCTTGGGTCCTGTATAGCAAATGCTGGGGAAGCACAATCTTGCGTCCAGTCATCAACTCAAATGGTGACGTTTTGGTTGCAGATGAAGGGGTAGATCTGATGGCCATTAGGACCAGATGTAATCGGATATCCCAACTTGCCCCAGAATCTGCCACAAACTTTTTTAAGATGCTCACAATGGTTCGGTTATAGCGTTCTACTGCCCCAGAAGAAGCTGGTCGGTAAGCAATATGTAGCTTCGTTTTGACCCCCAATATCTCCCACATCTTTGTCATTACCTCGCTGGTGAAATGGCTACCTCTGTCTGACTCAATCCTTTGAGGTAGACCAAAACGGGAAAAGATGTGGTTAATCATCAGGGCAGCTGCTGTTTCTGCCTTGCAGTTTGGGGCCGGGAGACATTCCACCCACTTGGTAAACAAGCATGTGACCGTCAACATGTACTTGTTTCCCCTAGACGAGCGAATCAACGGGCCTACGAAGTCGATTTGCAAATCTGACCATGGCAGTGTCATCCCCCTCTTTTGGAGAGGCGCCCGGTGTGTGAGGGATGTTGGCTGAAATTGTGCACACACAAGACACCCCTTCAAGTATTGGTCGAGGCCCTGCCCCATGTGTGGCCAGTAAGCAACCTCTCTTAAGATCTCAAGTGTTGTATGAAACCCCCTATGACCGGCGGTGGCCGCATCATGAGCGTGACTTAACATCAGGCTTCGGAATGAGGTAGGGACCACCCACTGATCATGGCCAGCTTGGGATTTCCTTACCAACAAACCGTCTTGGATTCAGAACATTTTTGGACATTTCATCAACACTCTAAGGTCCTCCTTGCCAATGTAATCGGTACCCGTCAGGGGAAAGTTCTCAATGTGTTGGTAAAATTTACCAATTATTGGATCCCCCTTCTGAGCCGTAATTAAATCAGCATCAGGGGTCTCCTTACTCCATTGTGCAGTTGAAAGATCGTTGTGAGCATTTGTCTGGGACCTAGTGATAGCAGTGACCTGGATTTCCCCCAACAGGGACTCTATTTCTATTAGATCCCCTTGAATGGTTCCAGTTTTAGCCAGCTGATCAGCTAAGTCATTTCCAGTTTTGTCTGGTCCCTCTACTTTGGAATGACCCTTGATCTTTTTCCAGTAGATGGTCATCCCATTCGAGGTGACCAGATCATCAATGTTTTGGATTAACTTCCCATATGTCAAGGGTTTGTTATTAGCACATAACATGCCTCTGGTTTTCCAATTAACCAGGTGCTCCACAAACCCGTTCCGTACATAATCTGAATCTGTGATTATGACCAGTTCGTGGAGTTGATGTTGGACAGCAGTGAGGATGGCCTGATGCACAGCCATCAATTCTGCCACCTGACTACTTCGTGGACCGATTTTGTACCCAGCGGAGGGTTCTGGGGACTCCTTCACCCATGCATTCCCTACGCCGGCCACTAGTTCTTTTTCCCCGTTGTTGTCAACATGGTAAGAGCATCCGTCCACATAGACAGTGGGCATCCCCTCACACTTGTCTTCTTCAAAGACTTTGTGTGGGGAATTAAGGTATGCTTCCATGTTGTCCTTGATTTTTAGACTTTCGTCCTCGAGACAGTTTTCTCTGGCACAATCATGCAAGTCAGCCAGACCTTGCGTGAGGGGACTCTTCTTGTTTTGGCCATATCTGACCTCCACAGGAAAGCCTTGCATTGACAGAATCCAGGAAGTAATTCGGGAATTACTCACATTTCCAGCCCGGATTCTGTCACTTTGGAGATATTGCAGAGGCTGGTGTGGAGTCTCCACTATGATGTGTTCCCCCTGGATGAACGGGTGGTAATTCTTCAATGCCCACACCGTTGCCAGGAGTGCCTTCTCACACTCGTTGAATTTTTCTTCCACAGAGGATAAAGTTTTGCTCGCATAGGAGATTACTTTATTGACCTTGTCATGCTTTTGGTATAATACTGCCGTCAAGCACGTATTAGAGAACCCTGTCTCCAGGAAGAACTCCTTGTTTCTGACAGGGTAAGCTAGGCAAGGCGCTTGTGAGAGGCTTCTTTTGAGTTGTCTTACTGCCTCGGATTGTTCTGGAACCCATTCCCACTTGACTCCCCCCTTCAAAAGATGAATCAGTGATCTCTGCATAGCCCTCAATGAACTTTCTGCTGTAATTAGTCAGTCCAAGGAGGCTCCTTAGTTCCCGCAGAGTTGTGGGATCCTTCAGTTTCTGAAGTGCTTCCACTTTCTTTTCTTGGGGACAGAGACCCTAAGGAGTAATCTCATGCTCCAAGAAATTAACACGGGTTCTACACCACTGTGCTTTCTGAAAGGAAAGTTTTGCTCCGGCGGCCCTCAATTGTGTCAGAACATAACGGATCTCCGCTATACGTTCCTCCACAGATGAACCTTTGATGAGGACATCATCTACATAAGCCAGGTTACCCCTCGCACCCAGGTCGGGCATGGCCTTATGTAGGAAAATGTTGAATTCATTGCCGGAGTTGAGGTATCCGAAGGGAGTTCGGGTCCATGTGTACTGCTGGCCCCCAAAGGTAAAAGCCAGTTTGTATTGGTCCTCCCTACAGACAGGCATGGTCTAGTATCCATTGGTCAGGTCTATTGCAGTGAATACCTGTGACCCCTGAATCTGGGCCAGCCCTTGGTCAATGCAGGGCAGAGGCCATCGGGAAGTATGGACCCATTTGTTGAGCTCCCTAAGGTCGACGCAGAGTCTCCACTGGCCGTTTGGCTTCAATATTCCCAGCACCAGATTATTGAAGGTGCTGTGGACTGGACAGATTATTCCCCGGGACTCAAGGTTCTTAATTATTTCAGTAAGGGGCTTCATGGATGCGAGGGGCAAATGATATTGCTTCACAAACACTGGAGTCATGCCAGGGTCCGTGGGAATTGTTGTTGTGTGGATGTCGGTGCGACCACAGTCATATGAGACTACCGCAAAGAGATCTTGGAAATCCAAGAAAACTTGTTTCAACTTTTGCTTCTGTTCCAGAGTCACACAGGCATCAGCTAGATTGACTCTCTCTTCCACCATCTGCCTGAAGCCTGGAATGACTTCTGGTTTCGCTATCTCAGCGGCCTCCTCCAGCTGGGTGGAGAAGTCCCTGGTCAGAGTGCTGATTTGGACTGGAGGCTTCAGGTGGAAAAGGCAGCCCTCATGGACCTGGAAAATCACCTCATCCCCTCTGAAGTCACAAGTCACATCTTCCTTACCATAAGGGCAAGAAGTGTACACCAGGAAGTTCCCCCCATGCCGGGTAAAGATCCTGTCTGGTGTTGTATTGTCTTCACTGTCACTGTCAAAACAGTCCTTGGGGATCGGTCCTAACAGTTCATTCCCTAAATCAATGGAAAAATGTTGGTCATCAACCGCCATTCCAATAATGGTGCCCGCGGCTAGAGTAATACTCTTTAAGTCGCTGTTATCCACCTCTATTGGAATGGTGTCATGTTCTATGTTGACTAATGGTGTTGGGTTTACCCCTAACCCTTGCTGTTGGAGGGAAGCATTTAGATGAATATAAGCATCAGGGTTTTTCAATTTTTGTCCCCTTTTAACTTTCACTTCCAGGGAGAATTGTCGGGTCCTTTCTAGGATGGTGACTTCCTCTTTAACCTGAATTTCAACTGCATACGGAAGCAATTGAGCTGACCTAAATGCTTTTTCTGGATCATCAAAGACCATGGGATTATCCGCTAATCGGGACCAAGCTTTGAAGTTTATTAGGTCCAAACTAATGGCAAAGCGATTGAGAATTTCACTGCCTAAGTAAAAGGCGGCAGTGACGTCTCGCACGACCCAACAATTATGGACTATGCTCTTGTTGCCAATGGAGATTTTGAGCATACACCTGCTTGGCAGGAGATGTTTGGAATTGGGTGTTTCCAGATCCTTTTCCCATTTGTCTATCAGTTTGAATGCGGGAATGGCTGGATCTTTTGGGAGTTGGCGGAACATGGCTTCGCTGATGAAGCTCTTACCGTTGTACACACACTCGGGCGAGAACAGAGTCTTTCCCATCATTTAACTGAACAGAGATGAACAACCGCTCTCCAATTTGCTGAATATCAGCCAGGCTCTGAGCTGATTTCACATCTTTCTGGACTATCGGAGTGGGAATGTCTGATTGTGGATTAGTAAAGAATTTCAGAGTATTTCCTTCCAGTGTGGAATACCACCTTAAACTGGAAGGAAGGTTGATTTTCAAAATTAGAGAGGACCCCCCATCACCAGTCTGTTGTCCTACTGCTATTACTGTCACATCTGGAATTTGGTTGTCTGGAAGTGGTCAGATTTTTGTTCAACCATGTGGCACGTGCCGTTTAAACTAACATGGTTGACACTCTGTTTTAGTTTTATTGGTCGGCTAGTCTGGGTCCAGAGGACCCTGTTTACGCAATCTATTAGGGGTGACAACCTTCTCAGGAGGTCATTCCCTAGTAAACAAGGGGTGCCCTCTGGCGTCACTACTATGACCGGGTATTTCACCTTGTGTTGCCCAATTTTAATGTCCAAATCTGCCGTCCCCTCGACGGGAATTTCCTTCCCGTCAAAGCTCTGAAGCTGTCCAGGAAGAGAGGTGAGAGGAATACGGTAATTCTCCCCCCTTCCTGCATTTAATTCGTCAAAGGCCCTTCTGGACAGAAGGGTAGCTTGGGATCCAGTGTCCACCAGTGCCAACATTGTACCCTGCCCCTGTACTTGTACCGGGGCATAATATCTTCCCTCCTTCTCCTCAAGGGGGCAGAGATAATGCACATTTTTGGACAACTGGTGGGCTAACTTTCTGGTTTTGGACAAGAAATGTGGGCAGAATTCTGTGGAGAGCCTTGGGAATCTGAAAGAAAAAGTTGGCAACTTGAAAGAGGATATTCGAGTTCCCCTGGTTCCGGTCCTGGGCCGCCCCCCCCCCTTTTTGGAGGCAGTCACCAGGATGGGTTGGAACCAGGGGTTTTTGGTGTTGTTGGTTCTGGGATAGAATGATGGGCGGCGACAGTTCAATCCCCACATCTACCCAGTCTGGGTTGGAATCCCTTGGGACCCATTTTTCCTTGGGAGGAGTTCCCCCATCTCTGAAGGAGAAGTTCCTTTTCCCAGGATCCTCTGAGGATCCCTCTCCCTCAAATTGGAAGACCTGTACCTCCTCCACAAAATGGGTCTGTTTGGGTCCTTTGTTTCTCCGACCTCCTCTCTGCAGCTTGGGTGGCAGACTTCCAGGGGTAGGAGATTTTGTTTCCGGTTCCTGGTTTTCCAGGGGCTGTTTACAAGTTGGGAAGGAAGCTTCCTCCAAGGCTTTACATCCCCCTTCCCCTTCTGCTCCTCCCTGGGAACCGGTGGGTTATCGGGGTGCTGCCCCATCATTGTTCTGGAGCACTAGGTCCAGAGTTTGGGGCATTCTGTGCCGGCATGCCCATCTGAGGGTTCTGTTGAGCCCTCAGCATGTGGCCCAAATCCTGTGCCATGTCCTGAACCTGGCGCTCTAACTGGGAAACCCGCTCAGGCTGATACTGGGTCCTGTTTTCTTCCCTGGGCTGAGCCCGGGAAGGTTAGCTATACCTTCTCTGGTAGTACCCCTGGTTGGGAAGATTTGGGTACCCCTCCACCCTTTGCCTCCCCTCTCCCGGATTAGGTTGTCTAGGCTCAGGAAAGTGGGGAAAGAAGGATGGATGATTTTGGGGCTGGAAATTGGGTGGATACCTGGGAAAAAAGTTCTGCCCAGTGTTTGGGGAATTTCTGCCCTCCTGTGGGAAGTTTGGAGGGAGGTTCCCTGGGTTGGGCGCTTGGTTGGATCCCCCCCCTTGGGCCGGAGGAGTCCACACGTAACCCAGGATTGGACTGTTTCCCTTATAGCGGGGACTTACATAGTCAGGAGAGCGGGGGACCCCATTTGTGGGACTACCTCCTTGACTCCCTGTCTGTGACTGGCCCAAGGGCCTTCTGGGCTGTGAATTATTTGGTGCAGGCAGGTTTTTAGGTCCCCCCATCTCCAAATCTAAAACGGGGGCAACCTTTACCTCTGCCACCTTGGCAGCAGCAGGGGTGCTGTTGGTTTTGGGGTTTTTGGGCTGATTCTTATTTTCCACCGGTTTCTGCACCTCATAGATGCGGGTGGCTTGCTCAATGACCCAGTCTAAAGATCTTTTCTCGTGAAAATCTCTCACGAGCTGGATGTGGGAAGGACTCTGGGCAAACCCAGTTATTGATTACTCCTTATTTCTCCCCATCCACACTGGTGTCCCACCTAACAACTGCTGCCCAATCCCTTTCTTCCTCTAGGCTTCAGGCTCAAGGAAATACCCCACCCTTACGCCCTTGTCCTCCCCAGACCGTGGTTCTGGCCCACATATCTTTCCAATAAATATTGTTATTTCCTGGGGGAGTGTTTGGAAGGTGAGAGGGTTGGTTCTGGGTCACATCAGTTCCTGTGTGGTATTGTTAAGTCAAAAGCCTGACAGTTTCTGAGGCTGAACCTCCATTTTGCATCCGGACTGATGTCTGATTCCTTTGCTGGGCCAAATCCACCTAGAAATAGCAGCCGGGCACACAGAAACTACTGCTATGTATGACTCAGTCAAGACCTGACAAAACAGGCAAATAGGAAGCCCTGTTGGTGTGAGCAAGGCCAGTACCTAATATTTCACGATTCCAGGACCCAAGCCAGTCATCTGAGATCCTGCTTAAATGTTACCAATGCCAGAGCATATCTATGTTGATCTGAAAAAATATGTGTCTCCTACATAATTTAATGGAACCCTCTAAGTTTCAAATGATCATTCCAAAGTAATGTTCATTGTTTTGCATTTGGGGTAACGCTTTAACCTCGGCCACCTCAATTCTCAGTTAAGATGATCCAATTCTTAGGAAGTACTCAGGATTCAGTGCTCTGTCTAAGAAAAGGTTTTCTAGATGTTCCTAATCCCAGGGAAACGGAGTTGGAATGCTGACACTAGACCAGAGTGCTGGGGATTTGGCTGGGTATATTACCCATTTCCAAAAACCCATTGCAGAGCTTTACTGACCTGAAAACTCTCAGATGATTTTTTTTTTGCAACATGGACTCAGGAAAAAAGCAAGAATGCCATAGTAGACGAACACCCTGCCTCGGCCATCCTGGAAGACCTCATCGGTGTGCAAAATCACATTTATCAACAAATCCAGGACCCTGGGTCTGAGCGCAGGAAAACTGAAAGCATTTGAGCCCCATGCCTTTTTCCTGAAGCTCACCAGGGTCCACCTGCTCCCAATAAGACCATAACCACAGACCTGTGCTAATGGAGATTCAGCAGTCCACTTACTTTGGCAGATAGGAACAGATGCCTAGATGGTGTATGTATGTATTGTGGAAACAAAGGAAACTTCATATGGGATTTCACTTTATCGAGTTAAGGAAACGCCAGAGCTTGGAGATAGAGGGGAACTCTTCCATTGTATCTAACTGTCTCTTGTGTTCCCCACCGTCAGTGAAAAATGCTAATATGTGCGTTAAGAATGTTGATTGCTGATGTAATTGTAAGTTTGTTCATTGCAACTGTAAAGAGTATGTTGCTAGGCCTCAATATTATCATTAGTGCGAATGCAGCTGAATGGAGAAAGATAGCTTGGCAAACAATGTATTTACTCACACATTTGTAATCTGCTGTACTAGTGAAAATTGTTGAGAGACTTCTTTTTGACTGCCAATAAAGTTCCTTCAGATCATTCTTGGACTATCTACTCACCCTAAAATTGAATTTACCTTCTGCATGTATGTTGATGATAGCCAGATTGTCTACCAACTGGATGAAAGTCTGGGGACTACTCTATTCCAGCAGATGCATGGAGAGGGTTGGACTTCGGTTGCATCAAAATGATTTACAGTGCAACTCCTCTGAAACAGTGATACTTCTCTGTGGCAATTTCAAATCCCCTTCAGACCATAGCTTGGCAACCTAGCATGCTCTATTTCTGGCCTCCTGCTCCTGGAGCTTGTCCACCTGCAGTCACCCAGGTGCATGCATTGTTTTTGTTGATTAATTCTGGGCTAACTTTTAACAGCGAGTAAACCAGGTCTCGTACTCCTGTTTTGATTAAGAACTTCACACCAATGATTTTTCCTGTTCCTCATAAATTGCAGCTGTTAAATGATTTTATTGCCAGCCATCTGGATAGTTGTAGCTCTGTCTATCTTTGTCCTTCAGCATCCAGTCTGCATACATGGCAGCTTATTTAAAACACAGACCATCAACTTCTGTTGAAAGTGGGACCCAGAAAGCATATTTACCTGGTGTTGTTTTCCCTTCACTGGACACTGCTGAAAGAATAACATTCAAGGGCCTTCGTTTGTCACATTATGTCTTGTACAATGGTGGCCTGCAATGTCTTCAGGACTAATTTGCATTCTTCGTCCCTGGGGAACTTTTGAAGTCTTTCTCTAGATGACATATTTTAGTGCCTAAATTTAATGATGCCACATGGAGCAGTAGATCATTTTCAGTGATAGCCTCCAGACTTTGGAACCCTTTACCTTTCAAGCGTCGTCTAATCTTATAATACTCTCTTTTTTGGAGAGAATTGAAACCATGTTAGTGCCAGGTCTGGTTGCCTTCCTTTCCTATTATTTCAGGAACTACACACGGGGTATATACATTGTGCGTTAGAAATATTGCACCGTACCATAAAATACCATGTTAAAATGATTACATTAAAAAATAGAGCATTAATCAGTGTGCTCAAACTCAGCCTATTTGGCTGCTCGCTCAGACCCGGAATCCCAAAGAAAATATTTGGGAACAACTACAAAGTCCAAGAGCAGAGTGTTTCATTTAATCTTAGGGCCCGATTCGTGGAATTATTTTCCACGGTTTAAAGTGACTTTGCACTGCTAAAAAGTGACTTTGCACTGCGGACAGAAACCCTTATTAATAGAACTGAGCAAATTGTATTTTTACAGGGCAAAGTCAGTGCAAAGTTCATTTTGTACTGCAAAAATGACTTTGCACTGACTTTGCACAGCAAAAAGACATTTTGCCTAGTTCCATGAACCGGGCCCTTTGAATACATGACTTATTTGCCCTGCAGCTGTTGTGTGCAATGCTCAAGGCTCTGCGGGTTGCATGCAAAGGTGCACTGGGGCTGCTTATCTGATGACATTCCTGTGCAAGTGACAGTTAGCGACTAATGCAATTCCACCCTGATGAGAATTGGAAATGAACAGGCATTAGGAGTCCTTTCGAGGAGCAGGCACTAAAGCCCATCAGGACTTTATCAAGATTTAGAAAATCACATTTGTCCTTCAAAGGAAGGGACAGGAAGGACAATCAATCTCTGGGGTCATTTGGCCGGATGTATTGAAAGGTTTTTTTCAGTGTTGTGTTCATGCTCCATGAGGCCGGCTCTAAAGGATGTATGGCCAGAAGTGGTTGGAGCAGAGTGAGGTTTTATGATGGGATCCCAACTGGAGATATCTGCCCCCTGAACCATTCGAAACCACTGCAGGACGAGGTCTATTTTTCATTTTAGGTTTGCTGTTCAGAGGGACCACACCTCACATTCTTTGATTGTTAGTGCAGCAGGAAACTCGAATCCACACAGTAGAAAGGAAGTACTTTTTTTGCTGAATCATTTTCTGCTGAAATATCAGGGTTACATACTCCAGTACTCCAGATCCGAGTTGAAATATCAGGGACACATACTCCAGTACTCCAGATCCGAGTTGAAATATCAGGGACACATACTCCAGTACTCCAGATCCGAGTTTTTTCACACCGCAGACATATTTATTTATATATATATATATATATATATTTATTTATTTATTTATAGTGCGCCGGTAGCGCACAAGCCTTGGGCGCAGAGACAAGAACACAAGGACAAACAAAAGTTGGACAGGGACTGCATACAAGACTCACAGGTTCAGACTAGCATTTTAACTGGCTACTGATGAGTGGGTTTTAACTAAAAATGTGCGTTTTCAGTTGTTTACGGAATCGCGGATAATTCGCTTCCAGTCTCATGTTAGCAGGGAGATTGTTCCACAATCCAGCAACCACAATTGGGAAGGATTTTCCAGAGCCAAAGGTACGTTTTTGTGGGGCTACCGTGATTTTGCCCAGATCAGACCTCTGCTGTGAGGGATGTCCATTCACCAAAATGCTATGGCTAGTAGAAGTGACATCACACACATATTCGTCACTTGTTGTGAAGTTACTTGACCTTTGTCTGTGAGCACATCCTAGGGAGTGAAGATCGGTCATTTACTTTATGGGTCATGCCCTAGAAACATGCTATATTTATCGGATGGGTCCAGTGGTGGGTAGTGCATTATGAAAGTTAATAACATACCATATGCAATATTAATCTTCACAGGACCAAGTGTTGCCCGCAACACACCTACCACTGATGCTTGTCTGACCTTTTAGATTCTCGCCATTGCAATAGGGGGAGTGCTGGTTGGTCAACGGGGAACGGTATTGCTCTTCCCGGCAACAGTGACGTCGATTTATCACCTCAGGTTAAGTGCCATAGAGCTGAAGAAGGAGCAGGTTGCCACTATGCAACATGGAAAGCAACAGCAGTGCAGGACTTCTCTGGAATGGCTGCGAGTAGCACCAGGTGCTGCTCGGCAGTTGGTGAGAGGGCACAGAGGTAGGCCTACCTTGTCACGTGGTCTCCTCATGGAGGAAGCAGGTGTGGGTCCTCCCTTTGGCTTCTGTCAGCTTGCTGGTCTTTTACTCCGTATGCTCGGTGCAGAGTGAGGAAAATATCCCTCCTTATGTCCCATTATTACCCCTTCAGCAAGCTCCAATTAGATTCTGGTCGGGGAAGCGAGGGAGAGGAATACAGAAAGTAAACATGGCCCTTGCCCAGTGAATATTCCCTCTGTCTTTCTGTTACCTCTGTGGAAGGGCAAAAGCACATGGTAGGGCAAGGGTGCCAAAGGAGGAACAAGGAGGAGCAGGAGTCACCCCCGAATGATGGCCCTGTGTACTTTCTAACACCACTCACAGCACGGGATATTGTCCCTTTCCGAAAGCATTGGTGACATTAGAATAGAGTGTAGCTTTGTTTGCTAATACACCGCATAGTAACCATGCCTTGAAATGGAGAAGTAATCAGAATTTAGGAATATGCCGTGACCTGTCTACCCATGGACCAACTTAAAACACTCATTTGAGAGAAGGACTTAGAGACAGCTATACCATAAAAGCTCAGTTAATAAAGAGTGTACATGACCTTTAAGGGAAGCCTGAAATAAAAGCTTCAGAAAGGAACCTTGAGACTGATGAGGGTGCTTACTCAGATAAGGAGGGGCCAAAAGACTGCATTGTAGAGGTGCAGGTGAACACGACATCCCTGGTTCCCGCCCCCTCACCTCTATCATATTGGGACAGCAGAAGAGCCCTATGTAGGACACCAGGTATTATCCTGATACCGCATCAAGTGTATGAGAGACGATATGCACTCATACAACCGTATTGAATGTGCTCCCGCACTGAAAGAGTGGAAGGATGTCTGCACACACTATCAGACATTGAAGAGCTATAAGTGCAATCGAACGAGAGCAGAGTGACGTCATGAGGGAAAAACACGAAGACGCAATGAAACGATATGCAAATACTTAAAGAATAAAGATGTAACTGAAGTAATAAGAGAAACTTGTAATCAATGACTAAGAAATTATATGACCAAAGGAATAAGAGCGAGGAGAGATGAAGTGAATTTTTATACGCAGAAACACAAGGTAGTTGAGAAATATAGAAGCTTGCTGCAGAAGAAAATATAATGTGGCTAGGGCGGCCATTAGAAAAAGATGGATGCCGGACTCGTGTTATGTTAGGGCAATTTGTACCGTGCACTATCACCCGAAGGCATCTTGGTGCCAGGACTGTGGACGGTAGAGGCCACTACGGTGACCCCAAAATAGCAATATTTTTCAGGGCTTTCCTGAATTGGAGATGATTTGCCATGGCTCTGAGGCCAGAGGCCCTTAGGGTTGAAACCAATCAAGCTACCTCAGAGACAGACTAGGTCTGGAGAGTCAGAAGATGCAGGAAAAACAGTTTCTTGTGCGGAACACAGAGGAGTGTATTAGCCTGGGATGAAGGATGCTGCATCAAGGAATAATTGCAGGGCACAAAGGGAGTAAAAAGGATAAGCCATGTATCGGGAGGATAGCTCAACGGCAACGTGCTTGCCTTGGAAGCAAGATGACACGGGGCAACATGGGTTCGATCCCCGGGTCCGCGCTTAGAAACCTCTGGGTATTAAGCGCGTTATAAATAACCTATCATATCATATCATATCATGTAGGTAAGACATATTTGTCTTAGATTACACGAAGAAGAAAACATCTGTAAGTGCCAAGTATTGGACAATCAAAGATGTGAAAAGCCTTTGCAAGATAGACTGTGCAAGTCTGCAGAGGCCAAGAAGAGTAATGACACCCAGCCTAATGTAATCAAATAGCAGTAAATAAAAGGTCAAAATGAACAAAATCGTGGTTTCCTCACACGTGATTCAGAAGTCAAAAACAAGACACAGATAATGGTGTACCTACACTCCCTTAAAAGTCCCAGAACAGAGGGCAGGCTGCAAGGTCAACTATAAAGATGATGCACTAATTGGGCAAGTGATAGTAGTCTGACGTTGCTCTCTGCACCTGAGTATCGTTTTACTTACATGCTGCTAACGAGACAAAAGTCCAAGGTTGGGAGAGAATACCAACCAATCAGAGGATATATGTAGCAACATGCTACACAATGTTGCAGAGACCAACCCGCTGCTGTTATTCTGCTATAATCTGTATTATATGTATTTAGCGGTAGTTCAAGGTGTGCCTACCAGATAAGCGGCATCCAGTAATATTACTAATACTTATATGATATATAGGCACCTATGTTCCCTTAAACAATCCATCCCTTCAATCTTATTTATTTATTTATTACATTTGTTATACGCCCAGACCCTGAGGTATCACGGTGTAGTTACAGACAGTTAGGATGAAACATATTGCAAATTAAACAGTAAGCAGTCAAACATAAAACATACAACTGAGTTAGTATTGGTTAAACAGCCAAGTTTTTAGCGATTTTTTGAATTGCTGGAATGAGTCTTTGTTCTTGATATTTATCGGGAGAGTGTTCCAATGTCTAGGGGCCAAGACTTCGAAACTACTGCCTCTTGCTCTAGAACTTTTGTATCTTGGGATTTCAAGGAGTGAGCTATTACTAGATGTAAGATTTCTGATGGAGGT
Source organism: Ambystoma mexicanum (assembly GCF_040938575.1). NCBI lineage: Eukaryota > Metazoa > Chordata > Amphibia > Caudata > Ambystomatidae > Ambystoma > Ambystoma mexicanum. The sequence continues at coordinate 1,058,356,529 of NC_090929.1, read as the reverse complement.
TTTTTTCATGACGGCGTTGTTAATGTATTTCGGGGCTTTATTGGCGATGCATTTATGTGTAATGCATAGTGTTTTAATTATAATTCTCGCCTCAGTGTGTAGCCAGTGGTATTCTCTCCTAATATGGGAGACGTGGTCAGTCTTTTTGATTCCAAATACTGCACGTAATGTTTTCTTCTGCATTCCTACAAAAAAAAATAACAATCTACAAGCCAACGAGACCGCTCAGGTCAACCAACGAAATCCGACTGGATACAAAAACCTTACATCAAGAAGAAACTCGGAGGCACCGCTTTCTACCACCTAGCCGCGAAAACCTGGAACAACATCCCAAAAGTAATAAGGAACACCAAAGATCACCTTAAATTTAGAAAATTACTAAAAAACCTACCTCTTCAACACCAGAGACTAAAACCGAAACAACAATAAGACAAACGACTCATCAAAAAAGGACATTGACAAACTCCTAGAACCGACAGAAGAACCCTGAGCACCAGTAGGGCTGACGCTGGACACATGGGTCCACCTGCAAGACCCAGGGAAATGGAGGCAACAACTCCAGCCAACCCTTACCATCCCCCACCGCCCGTACAGCCACAACTAGGGCTGTGGAACGGACAAGATACCACCAATCAGCACACAATCGGAAGTATGGACACTAGCAGCTGCGCTAGTCATGTGGAGGGGGTGAGGAGCATGCAAGGTTATTAAGGGAGCGGGCGGAGGGGACAGCTAAATCCTCAAAGGGCCTCGAATGCAAAAACGGGCACGTACCTCCTGAGGCTCAGGGTGTACAAGCATCCCGTCGAGTAAGATTACACGAGCCCTACCGGTTCAGTCCAGGATAGAGATACAAACTAACCAATACCACTAACAATTTCCTTCTCTGCATACACCTCTCAAACTCCAAACCAAACACAACCACAAACCTCTAGCGCAGCAAACCGCACGAACTTCACTACACTGCAACAACAAAACAAAAACCACACATAGATTTGCACATCAGCACACAACGACTACCGGCCGTATACACCCCAGGCCCAGCCAACGGAACCACCGGGCTGAGGCTGCCAACAGCACATCACTGCAATCTTGCTCTTTTCCAGCCTCCACCCACTAACCCCCCCTCCCTCCCTCTTTCAGAGCCGCCAGAGCGCCAGGGGACCACTCCGGTGGTGATAGTGCGCGGTACAAAGGACCTTTAACATTAACATTAACATGAGTTGGCGTCTGGCAAGGTTAGTTTTGGACGTGCCTAAGAAGAGTATGTTACAGTAGTCCAACTTAGAGAGTATTAATGCTCTTGCCAGGGTGAGACCATTTTTTGGTGTGAGGGATTTGCGACTTAAGGCGATAAGTTTAGCCGTCTAAGAGGTAGTTGAAGATAGGGCATTTATTTGTTTTGTCATACTCAGATTGGTGTCTAGATAAATGCCAAGGATTTTAACCTGTTTGAGTACTGGTATTGTCGTGTCATCGATGTTGAATGCTACATAGTCTGACTGTAAGGTATTGATTTTGGTTGGGGATCCAACTATGAGCAACTCAGTTTTTTTGTCATTAAGAAAGAGGCTGTTAAGGGCCATCCAATTATTGATTAGTGCATAGGTTTAATTGATGAGCAAGGTGTCCTGCTCGTAGTTGCTTGACAGGGGAATGAGGATCTGGCTGTCATCGGCAAAATGTGTGTAGATGACACCCATTGCATCCAAAGCTGTGAATAATAGCTTTGTATAGGCATTATAGAGGGTGGGTGATAGACAGGATCCTTGGGGAACACCTATGGGGACTGGAATGGGATCGGCCGATTCTTTACTGATGAACACTCGTGAGGTCCTGTCTGCTAGGAAGGATTTTATCCATGGGTAGCATCCCTTGAAAAGTTAAAGTCCTTGCTTAGGGTGGCACACAGTTTGTCATGGTCTACTAAGTCAAATGCAGCAGAGAGATCTAACAGCATTAGTAGACAAAGTTTTCCTGCCTCTCTGATAGAATAAATTTCTATTTTCAAGTCAAGGAGAGCAGTTTCAGTACTGTGGTTTGGGCGAAATCCTGATTGTCGAGTGCCTAGGAGCTGGTTTTGTTCTAGATGATTTTGGATTTGGGTGTAGGCTATTTTATCTATTATTTTTAGGATGAACGGGACTGTTGTTATTGGATGGTAATTGGTGGGGATTGTTGGGTCTAGTGTTGGCTTTTTCAGGAGAGGGGTGACCCATGCTTCTTTGATACTCACGGGGACTATGTTTGAATTAAACTAAGCGTTAATGAATTTGGTGATAATCGGTGTCAGTGTGGGGGCACAGAGTATGACTAGGTGGGCTAGGAATTGGTCTCCTTTGCAATTAGAGGCTTTTAGCTTGGCTATGGTGTCCAACACAGTTTCTTGTGTTACAGAGGTAAACTGGACTGGTTTGCAATAGTTGCCATTTGGTAGATCCTTTGCAAAGGTAGGTGCTGTTTTATTTGCTAAAACCTGTCTTATATTAGCTATTTTCTTTTGAAGAAGTAGTATTTTGGATGCTAACGCATTTTGGATTGTGTTACAACATATTTTGCTAGTATTGACAGGTGATGTGTCTTGGCACAGATTTTCTAGTTCTCTAAGTATAGTGAACAATTCCTTAGAGTTGGAGGAAGCATTGCTGATATACAAGTTAAGTGCGTCAGCTTTGTGAGTTATTATCGCTGTTTTGTATTGTTTATTAGCTTTATTGAATGCCTTTGCTGAGTCTAGAGTATTGTTTTTTTTATGGATGTGCTCTAGTTATCTTTTTTTACATCTCAGAACGACTAGTTCATCATTAAATCAAAAACTGGTGCGTTTGTCGGCCCAACGTGTTTTAGTTGTAACAGGGGCCAGTGAGTCAATGGTAGTTGTGAGGCAGTTTTGATAAAACTCTGCCAGGTAATTCGGATTATTACTCTCTGATGTAGTGGAGGCCAGTGCTTCTTTTAGGGCCGGGGATAGGTTCTATACTGTGAGTTTTCTGATATTTATCATTTCGTAGGTGGCAAGTTTGGTTGTCATGGCGGGATCTGGCGCTATCTGGCCTTGGATTAAGGCGCTAAATAAATAACACATCATTATCATCATTATCATTATCATCTGTAGTTGTGCTATTTATGGAGAAGTTGATGATATGATGGTCAGACCAATCAAGAGGTAGGACAGAGTCTATGGATACTGGTGAATTCATGGTGAGAAGCCAATAAAGTATTCTACCTTTGTTATGGGTAGGGACATTCATTAGTTGTGCGAAATTCATGTCTTGCATGGCTGCATGGAATACTGTGGCTTTCGGGTATTGGGGGTCGTTGTATCCTAGGTTAATGTCTCCGAGTATGATGCATTTGGTGTTAGGTTTAATGTGGAGGGTAAGTAATGGGATATCTATGTTGGGGTGAGTGTCTTTGTTGGGTGCTCTGTATACGACCAGGATGTTGGTTCTAGTTTTAGGATTGGAGGTCATACCCCTGTGTTTATTCAATGGGGCAGGCCCTAATTTGCAAGGTAGATTTCGCTATTATAGCAACTCTGCCTCCTTGGTTACTGGCTCTGTCAGTTCTGAGGATATTGAATCCTGGAGGAATGGTGAGGGCTAGTAGTGGACCTGAGGCTGGATGTAGCCAGGTTTCTGTTACTACTAGAATGTCTAATTGTTGGTCGATGGTGAGGTCATGAATTTCTATGGCATGCGCCCTGATTGAGCCTGCATTAATGAGTGCACCTTTAAGGTTGACGGTATGGTCTGTGAGTGGTGTGTCACTTGGGGATGAGGATGACTTGGCTTTGGTGCCTCTGTGCCTTTTGGTTGGGGCTACCGGTGGCGTTTTAGGTTGTTGAGTTATGGGTGTAATGACTATTTTGTTGGGTTTGGCTGTACTTGGTGTTGGGTTAGAATTCAGATGTATGAATTTGGTTCGAGAGCTAAGTCTATTACATATGGCAATGCCTTGGATAGGAGTTCTGTTGTTGGCAGTCAATACAATGGGGGTGTGCCTGGTGGTTATTTGTAAGGCAGTCATGGTTAGCTCTAGGCTAGTGGTGGCTTTGGGGAAGCTAGTGTTCTCTTGTTCCGGTAGGGGGGAACGGGGAGGTGATAGGAAGGAACGGGGTAGGGCAAGGGATAGGGTGATGGCGCAAGCATCCGAGTCTGGACAAACCTGTATAATGCATGATGAATGTCCCCCCTGAGCAGGGCGTATCAGCATGAATTAGACAGAATGGGAACATAATGAATAGTAAATGGCCGAGCATGTTTACCTATGTGCAAGTCAAGGTTGTATGGTACAATTTTAGTGCGTGTTACTTGCGTGTTATGTTTGGATCTGCTAAGGTGAGTTCTAGCGCATTTAGAGCTTATGGCACAATATAAAGTACTACGTAAAATAGTGTAGAGTATAATGGCAGATGAATTAGCATTGATTAATCAGTTTTTACAAATTAAAGGAATAGGGCGTATATAAATTAATGCAACATCGAGTATGCAGGAGAATAATACTGTGAGTGACACCGTTTGGTTATGTTGTACAATCCGGATGAGGATGAGCAAAGCAAAAGGTTTTTTCCAACGTGCATCAGGCTAGGTAGAAGAGATAAGGACTAGGCCTATAGGTCTTAGTAAACATCAGGTGTTAACATGACTATGGATGGTTAGCAGTGTCTACGGCTGTTTCGAATAGCAGTTGTTACAGTTATTGCATACATAGATCACCGTGTACCTTTATCCGTGTAACAATTTCACAAGGGGTTTCGGTGCAGTCGAGTCCATCAGTAAAAATTCAGCACTGACGGCGCAGCGGCACAGTGTGCTGCATTAAGCTCTCTGGTAGATATAGTGGTCAAAAGTAAGCTGGTTACAAGCGCTTACACAGCGAATGGGCTATTCAGTAGTGGCTAAGCGGTGCGATCACAAATATATTTTGCAATCGTGTTATGGGCAATGCATGGGCTACTTGCATGAGTTCCATATACTCAGGGGATGGGTGCATCCTGCCGCGGACAGCTGCAGACAGGCCCTTTAAATAGCGGTCCTTCAAGCAAACGGCCGGCTTGCGCCTCCGGTCGGGAGGACGTTTTACGGGAGCCAATCAGCAGCTCGGTTGTGGAAGAGAAGGCCTCCAGTGAGATCAAGCACATACGCCGGCCATTTTGGAATGGACGGAATGCGATCTTAGCAGATCAGGCGAAAAACACAGACAATAAGTGATTCTGATATTCCAGCTATGTAAGCTTTTGTTGATGGGCAATAGGTTTTAAAGTTTGCCACGTAGGATTACTTCATAGCTGACAAATATCGAGGTATGAAGCCTTTGTGCAACCAAAATTGAAGTGCAAGTGCGTGGACTACAGTTTGTTTCCCTAGATTGCCCTACTTCCTTTTATGCTGATAATAATGTAGGCCTCTGTCTGTTTGTTTGCAGCTTTGTTGTTCCGAAGTGCGGCTTGACGTGCGGCTTGACATAGGCAGGTCCTTTCCTCAGAACGCTGAACACTGAACGCCGAACGCTGAACTTCTGGTTGCTGGTTCCCCAAGACACCCCTGTGTGCTGTGTTGCTACGGAGCTACGGATCTGTGGTGCTGCGCAGCAGAGGCAAATTAAGGAGCCGAGCTAAGAGTAGGCCAGCAGCAGCAGAGGTGGTTGTCCTGGGTATTGTGAGCACTGTGATCCCGCGATGAGCTGTGACCCACCCGTGATCCACTGGCGCCACCTGTGGGGCTTGATTGGGGCTAACTATATAGCTATACAGCCCAGTGAAACCCCAGTGAATTGCCGGCGCGTACCTGTTACTGGGTGCCATAAGGGGCTGCCTGATCTCCCGTTGTCCTTTTGCAAAGCCCGTCAAAACATTTAAACTTTAAAACAGCACCTGGCAGTTAACTTTGGGAAGGTGTGATTCCTTGTTTTCTATTTGATTCAGTGACATTTGCCACCCCGGGGAGACAAAGATATGTCAATATCCCCCACCGCTGACTCCATCCGTGAGGGTGCCCAAGATCTATCGACTGCTTCGGCAATCTCACAAGAGGAACGTAGAGTGGCCGAGAGCTCCCAACTCTTAGAGGGACACAGTTTAACAAACCTGGAAGTGCCGGCCCGACAGCCCCGCATTGAACAAATGGAGGGGAAAATGCTAGAATGTCCCATTGAAGTCCACGTCCAGATAACGGCGAAAACTACTTCCAATGTTAACATACTGTCATGGCCACAGGCCCCAGAACACAAAAACCACACCAGCTAATGATGGGGGCAAGGGGTCACTTCACTGACTTATGTCTCTTTGGGACCCATAAACACAGGGGCCCTGGCTGGAAATAGTCCTGGCGCCTTTGGCCCCAGGCTCATATAGAGATGTGAGCATGAATACTTTATTTCAGTGAAGGAGTGCTTTTACTTTATTTCAGTGCAGGAGTGCTTTTATTTTACAAGAATTTTCCAAGGGGCTGAAAGCCTTTATTCTAGAGAACATCCTCATGTGCTGACTCATTGGGTGTGGCTCCCTAGGCCTGGTCTTCATGTGCTGACTCATCAGGTGTGGCAGGCAGGCTAGACCTCATGGGTGTGGCTTCAGAAGCTCAGCTATATAAGCTGCTCCATCCTTAAGGCCGGTGCTTCGCGTTACTGTGCACTCGTGTGCAACATGACGCTCACCGCCGCTTGGACCAGTTTACTTACCTTTGAAACCAGGCGTTCTCCTGCATACTCACCTCCAGGAAACTGGTGCTTCATCGCTTCATCTGCAGACTCATCTCCTGAGATCCCGTGATCTTGATCCCAACGCTGCAGCACCGCACTCCGCATCCACGAACTCGGACCCTGTGAAGAAGAAGAAAGACAAGGTTAGAACCTCCATCGTAGGGTTGTGCCGCATCTGAACCCTGCGCGCCGCCAGGTTCACAACTTACCAGTTACAGCTTCGTTCCTCATTCGGCAACATCATCTGCAAGGGAAGAAAGCAAAAGAGCAAACATCAAAAGTGGAACGGACAGCAATACAAGACAACAAACATTACAATACAACAAAAACAGACGAGGAAAGACAAAGGCAATCAGGAACACTTACCTGAAGTATAGTGGCTTTTTCGCAGCAGGACTGCACTACGACGTGCAAGGGACCAGGGAAGGAGCTTCGTCCAGATCATACAAGCGCCCCTGCCAGAAGCAGCAGGACGGAGTGCTCGCCAAAACTAATCAACAGGAGCAGTCCTGAGCAGCATCACCTATTACCACCAGTCACCACATAAGCACAGAGGGCGAAGTCGGACCCGAGAGACCTCACCCCCGGGAGGGCTGCAAACGTGCCCCAATGCCTCTGCAGAGACCAGGTGAGCGTAACACATACTGAAATGCCCAGATACAGCACAAAGGAGCATGACCGGTATTGACGTGGACTTCCAAATGGAATGCTGCGACTCTGTACTTATAGTCCAACCCCCTCCCTCGACTGAATCAGCGGGCAATGTGCTGGAAGAGGATCAGCCGACCCAGTCTTCCCTAAAGGGGCCGGGGGCATCTATTATTGGCCCCTTGCCCAGTGCAGTTGATCCACACATCCCAACTCATCGGATCCCGTGTGACTTCGATTCTCGGGAAGGGTGGGAAATGGACCCCTACACTCCCAAGGCTTTGTGGTTCAATGAAGACAATCAGAATACCTGCAGAACAAACTCTGGCGCAGCAATCTATTAAGCAGTGCTGGAAACCGAGAGGACTGCTACCCGAAATGGCCTTGGCCATATCACGGTTTACTTATCAAAGCCTACTCCTTGGCTACCCAAAATGGGTCCTCTTACAACCGGGACGGGTTCTGTGCAAGGGGCAGTGCAATCCCGCCCACTGACGACTCACAGCAAAGAGTCCTCACAGTTACCTAACCCCGACGCTACCCCAAGGGATTTAGGATATATAAAGGGTCTAAGAGAAGGTCCCCTTCTCCTCAAAAGAAGAGCCAACCCAATAACTGAGGCCTATGCCCTTGGGGCAAAAAGATCAAAATTGAATCCTCTAGATGAAAGTGAAAATCCAGTCAGCCAATCTTACCCTGCTCCTAATTACTCCTTGACAGGCGAGGATCTCCTGTTGGATCTGGATGCACAGCAAGTAGAACACCAGGTCCCCCATTCTGCCCTGATTGATTCTGGTTTGATTGCATTCTTAACCCTAACATTGGCTCCATTCATGAAATTACACAAATCAATGAGTGAGCACATTAGGGACCAGTCTACGTTGATAGCAATGTTGCACACTAAACTAATATTCTTGGGGAGTTTGTCACGAGTATACAAGGTAACTTGAATAAAAACCAAGAGGAAATCACAAAAATTCTCCAATCCATCATTTCAACGGCTGTAGTGGACAAAAATAGGAGAATGAGTGACATTTTTCATAGGCCTTTCATCCCCAACACTTTAGAAACAATAACTAATTTATCGATGGAACCTGTGATATCTGGTTGCTACATCCCATACAGTATTGATGGCCCCTAAGGTGGTTGCCCCAGGCCCATCGCAGTCCCTTATCGAGTATTAAGCTATCAGGGACTGAGCGGGGTCTGGCTGTCAGGAACCAAATTACTTTACAACACTCAAACCAGCAGTCGACATTTCTGGCTTCAAATGTGGAGGCTACCAGTTCTGTTAGTGTGAATGGTGGCAATGAAAAATCACAAGAGCAAAGTCGAAAATATGGAATTTTTGCGAAATGTTTTGCTCCCGACAAAGAAACTTCTAAATCTTCTCAAACTAAGAGAGTATTATTGAAGAAAAGACTGGCCAAGGTTAAAAACATAGAACCAGTCAAAGAAAGGAGAGTAGCAGAAGGGCCTCTTAATGAAACTGTTGGCACCAGAAAATGTATTCGTGGCATACTCCCTGTTAAGCCTCCAGTGCCGGGGGCCTTGGTGAAGGTACATGTTTCGAGCACCAATGGCTAGTGGAAACCAGTTGAACAAAGATTCTCAACGACAATCAGATGGCAGTGGTTTGGGGTTGGATGACTGAAGCTGGCTAGCGGGGGCCCTAACTAGTAGAAGTAAAAGTTCATAGTGTGTTCCAGAGACTGGTGGTTGGGGACTTTTGACATGTCCTACCTGGCCAGGTGAAAATCTGTAGCTGGAACACAAGGGGCTTTGTTCGTCTTTTTGAAGTCGCTATCCCAAATGTGCACGAGTTAGACATAATCTGTCTACAGGAAACGTGCCTGAAGTTCTCCCCGATACTGGAAGGTTTCTCCATCATCTTTACACCTGCAAAAAAAGGTTTGAATGGCAGGCCAATGGCTAGTCTTATAATAGCCTTATGTGCTGATAGAGGCTATGGACTTGTTGCAGAATTCCACCCCTCTCCATTAATCCAAGCATTTATACTTGAAGTCAGATCCTCTTCCAATCGGCCGGTGAAGATGGTCATGATCCTGAACCTATACTGGAATATAGCTTCGAAAAAGTGTGTGAATTTTGTGGAGACAGTTTTGGAAATAATTGACAATGAAAGATCTGCCTATTTAAACTTGGAAATCTTCATAGTTGGTCACTTGAATCTACATTGCTTTGATTCATCATATGCTCTGATTAACGATACACTGATCAAGTCATCTCACCAAGTGCACCGTGGCTTGCTTCTGAGACGGGAACTGTCCGAAAGAAACATCTATTTGGTTAACGGCCACATGGAAGGGGACCGTCCCCCTCGGCGAACCTGGAAAATGGGTTCAGACTTAAAAATTCTGGATTACGTCTTTTCGTCTGAGTCCCTTTTTACGGATCTATCAATGATGGAGATCTGTGAAACGAACAGAAGCGACCACAGTATCATCGTAGTAACAACGTCAAATTGGCTTACTCGATCCGCCAACTATCAAGGGGGCCTAATAGAAGTGGAGTTTGGCAGATGTAGATTGAGGTCGAGACTTCCATTGATCTCGTTCATAAATCAAATAGGCCGAACCCAGCCCGGGGCCCAAAACTTGTTTAACTCCTTCACCGCTAATACAATGACAAACAAAGTTGCATTTTCGTTTAAGCACCAGTATGATCCAGCGGTAGCTGCAAAGAAAAGGGCACTGAATAAAAACTTGAGATCAGTTCCCAAACCAGATTCAAAGGAGGGGAGAGAATGTCGGAAAACACCTGAAACACGCATTTAAGAACTGGCTTAAATTGCATAAATGCTTAATGATTCTGCAAAACGCAGAGAGTATGCTTCTTCATTTGTCTTCAAAAAACACAACTGACATTTGGAGGCTAATTAACAATACCTTGACTCCTCAAGAAGCTTTGCTGCTTAATCCGATCTCAGAACACAAGTGGAGATTGCACTTCAAATCACCATTCGCCGGTATTGAGGAAAGCCGACCTCAAGATGTTAACACTTCAAGTGAGCCGTGGACCCTCTCTACGACTAGGAGTGAAATCTATGACCTAATAGTAAAAGCCAATACATCCAGAGCTGTCGAGCCCAACGGAATGTCGAATATGCACTTAAAAGAAGACCCGCAGTTTTAGGCGCTGGAGCTTGAACGGTGGTTCAATGACATTAAAACGAGAAGGAAAATCCCTGAATCTTGGCCTACTGCAACAATTATCCCAATTTTTACGAAGGGCGATAGGGAGGTGGCAACCAATTATAGACATATCGCCATTTTGGACGTGTGCGGTAAAATCTTTGCATCACTCCTCTGGGAGGCCCTTTCATGCTGGATAACTGAAAGACATCATTATGACCCATGGCAAACAGGTTTCATAAAAGGGCTGGGGACACTGGTCAACCTCTTTATTTTGTACATCTTGAAGGCAAAATCAAAGGCGAAAAATGGGCAAGAACTTTTTATAGCCTCAATTGACCTGGCACAAGCCTTCCACACAGTCAATCAACAGCGCCTATGGTAAAAATTGGAAGAGTGGGGTTGCCCTGGAGACATCCAAGAAGCTTTGAGATTACTACACTCACAGACATCTCTCTCTGTAAGGTTACACCGAAAAGGCCTGGTGACCAACCCCATTAAAACCTTTAATGGACTGAAAAAGGGTTGTCTACTTGCCCTGGAGGTTTTTAACATGTTTGTATCCCACGTGGAAGAGGCTTTCGTCAGTGTAAGATGCTTTCCACCTTTACTGGCCGGAGTACTTATCAGAAGAATGCTCTTCACAGACAATTTGATTCTACATGACCGTACTAAAGTGGGCCTACAAAGACAACTAAATGCCCTGGAAAAGTATGTAGAGTCAAACGAACTGAAGATTAATGCGAAGAAATCCAGAATTCTGTCAGTTTTCTTGACCCAAGAAATGCCAAAGCAAAGAGGGTGGGGTGGTTGGAAGATTCAGAACACACACATGCATACTAGCACCTCCTATCTTTACCATACTTCGGATTTTGGTCCCTCTGAGGGCATTCAACGTAAAGAGTATTTTATTTTTGTTATTGGTTATTTGTAATGCACATTATACAGTAGACATTGGGCCTCATTACACGGAATGCGGTAAGGGTTTACCCTTAGCGGTAAGGGTACCGGTAACGGTAAACCATTACTGCCTTACTACGAGGTCCCTTTGCGGGACCCGACCTCAACGGCTGGTTTTACCAGCCGTTAAGGAACGGGGCCGCAAAGGGACCTTGGAGGCAATTACGGTACCGCAATTTGCGGTACCGTAATTGCCACCTTCCCCATTCCCATTGAGCCCTATGGGGGCTCAAATGGGAATGGGGAAGTGCCATGGTGAATGGGGAATTACTGCACCCACACACCTTGGAATGTGGCGGTAATTCCACCATTCACCATGGCGGACTCGGTACGGTACCGGCGGCAACCATGGCACTAATAGCGCCATGGTTACCGCCTACCGTGTAATGAGGCCCATTATTGTGTTTCAAGGGCATCAAGACAAAAGGGGAATAGGGATGAGGAAAAATGTATAAAACAAAAGCGTTCTTAAAAGGTCTTGAAACATTTCGAATATGCCAGTGCTATAACATGAAAGCAAGGGAGAGGGGGAGAGGAGGGGGATTGCAGGAAGGGGGTAGAAGGGAAGAAAACAAACAAAATGTTCTGACTAGGTCGTGAGACAATTTAGAACGTGCAAGCGCTGAACATGAAAAAAGGGGGAAAGGAGAGGGGAGCGTTGGGATCATAACCATGCTGAAAGGCGCTATACAAATGATTAAATGAATGAAATCCAGGTTTCACTCCTCTGCTACACTCCTCATCCTCATTTCTGAGAATAATAGTACTCTTTACTTAAGATGTAATCTAAAATGTTTACCTAAAATGTAATCTAAAAATATACTTGCTTTGCGTACTGGCCATTTCACTATTCCAAATATAGTGTACTAATCTGTCTCCTCTCCACTCCTACCTACACCTTCTCATGCCTTTCTCCCCTCACATAGAGCCTTTCTCTGAGGCTGTGTATGTCACAATATGGCTATACATAAGAATATAGCAGCACAATAGCAAAAGGCATTGGGCCCGATTCATGGAATTTTTTGCACAGTTCAAAGTGACTTTGCACTGCTGAAAAGTGACTTTGCACTCCCGACACAACCCCTTATTCATGGAACTGTGCAAAGTGTATTTTTGCAATGCAAAATCCGTGTAAAGTCATTTTGTACTGCAAAAATGGCTATGCACTGACTTTGCACTTCAAAGTCACTTTTCAGCAGTGCGAAATCACTTTGAACCGTGCAAAAAATTCCAGGAATGGGGCCCATAATGTACTTCAGCTCCCACTCGGATCGAAGGTCCACGATCCCAAGAAATAGGTGCATATGAGAAACCGCACAAGTGTGAATCTAAACAACGTGGCCCTGATTGCATTTGAATTTCCTCAACAAAAAGGGGGTCTCAGACATTTACAAACATAACTGAAATATGAAATAATGATTCTTGGGAAGGTGTTTATGCAAACAGTTGGCACTCGTTTACAAGAAAACATTGACATGTTTCTGCATTTAAATAATTACTGCTTTCTTCAGGACAACAAGCCAAAAGAAAATCTAGGCATGTACATAGGCAATCACAGAGAGGAATTAAACGTTTCCACAATGCCTCCTTCTCAAAGACTGGTGCATGTTGATGATAATGTTATATGTATGACACTTCTACCCACGGGTCCGGAGCGCTCTACAAATAAATTAAACAAACAAACAATCAAACAAATGACATGCACATTTCTGGAAGAAAGGGTGATCCTGGCACCAGCAACATTGTGTAGGACAGCAATTTTTATGGAATTTTACTTTCTGGCAGTTCTGCTTGTATTTTTTTATATAGCACTTGAACAATGGTATGCATATATTTCATGGCACAATACTTAAAACTGGAGTACTACGTTTGGAATGTTCCCAGTGTGGTAGCTGTGCACTGTATCAGGCATACTTCAGTAAATGTGCTAAAGGTATTTCAGTGTTTCTCTATTGCGTGGTGTTTAGGAGCATACCAAAGTGTAAATGGGCCAACTTTGTTACATTTCAAGTCCCAGCCTTTAGATTGAGTCATCTATTAATAGGGCTGTACGACAGGCACACTATTTGAACTGGGCAGCCATTTTTTTTATGGGGCACATAAATGATTGCTGGGGAGAGATGTTTACTGTGACAACTATGGCATCTGGAGGAACGGTCAATAAATAAAATGCTCATGCGTTCTCCTTCCCCCTCTGAAATGTCTCTATATCGTTTGGCATTTTACGGAAAGTATGCTGTAAAAGGAGCCATTTTAATCCACAGTGTTAGGAGAATACCCAGGTGCCCTGGCCTGGCACTGGAACAGGCAGACTAACTTTGTTTACTCAGATTTGGGCCAGGTATTTATGTCCAACCTGTTGGAAAGTTCACCAGTTGTCACTTCTGGGCAGGGATCAGACTGGCCCATAAGATTGTCTTGGGCACCAGTGAAAAAGTGGCCCACAGTTGCAAATGGCAATTCATTCCTTTAGTGACAGACTGTTTGAACAGTGCCCACGGGGGATTTTTTTGATAAACTGTGATGCAAATTGTGCATTTTAAAGAACATGTATTCAGCAACACTGGTCAAAACTATTAGCCGCATAGTGAGGTAACTCATCAAAGTGCCCCACATTTTTGCAAAAAACTGGAGCATCTTTGACCCAAAAAACTGGCCCACACCAGCATTTTGGGCTTTTGGTTGGCTCATGGGCCAATTACCCTATAGGCCAGTTCGAGCATGCTTCTGAGTTGAGAATACAAGTAAAGCTACATATGGGCCTAAGTAATTTGTGAGCTATGAAAATGTATGAACTGAGGCTGATATCTTTTGCTATGATTACTGTCCCTGAGAAGAAAACCTGCGGCGGGCCCATGGTAACACCTGGAGGAAACGACTTGCCAGTGTTTCAATTGGCTTTTGGTAAGATCACATCATAAAATACAAGCCTACAAATGAGGAAGTCTTCCCATGTACTTCGGGAGTCAAAATACGTGTATGTGTAATAGTAAAATGTAAGTCAGCTGGTTTTCAAGGAGCAGAATAAAATGGAAGGCAATCTTAATTACATGGTACAAATCCAAAATGGCCACGACGAGTGGAGGGAGGGACTTCGGGAGAACCTCGTATCATCAGCGTGTTTAGGAATATTTCTGTGGCTCTACCACTGGAATTCATAATTTTAGCACTAAGCCATCCCTGGAGTGCTGTGGCTTCCTGCCTCTTATTTTTTGGAAGTTGGATGGCTGTTTCTCAACTATTAAACTTAAGAAAGGGCGTAACAATGGGCCTAGCCAATGGAATGGCCTGGATGGTTGTTCCACCAGGACTTCTCCACGAGGATAGCAGCTGTTTCCGCTGTATCGTTTTGCAGTAGTAACACAATGAAAGCTGCTGACAACTGATATTAAACCATCAGATGACAGGTTCCTTCAGACTGAGCCGCCTAATGTCACTCTCATGGCCCAGCGGAGATGTCGGACACCTCAGCAAGCTGAGAATGAAATGCAGCCATAAAAGCTGGGAATTTGGATTCCAATTAAAAGGAGCAGGTTTAAGCATAAAACGGCTCGCGCGCAGCGAGCTGGGAGCCATAAACTGAGTAAGCCGAGTGGCCAGGATCCAGGAACTGTCCCGGCACACCATCCACACAGCCTTTCCTAGTTGTTTTCTGACCCGCCATGTTCCCAGGGCGGCTGTTCGTCTGTGTAATCATTCAGGAAATGGCAGGAAAGTCTTGTCAACATCTGCCACTTGGCCTGCAGCAGAATAACCAGAAATGAGAAACACGTGCCTTGATGGACACGGTCCTGCTTCCCACTCAATGAAACGCCGGCTACGCACTGCCCCCATGCTCCAAGGGCCTGCAAGTGAGATTGCAAACCCAGTCCTCAGTGAAAGGATTACCCGAGACCTTCCCACAATCTGAGATTAGAATCCAGTCCTGAATATGAGCCTGTCATAGGAAGGTGCCTGACTAGTTTAGGACCCTAACAGACAATGCTCAAACAACCAAAACAACATGAGCTAGCCCCGTTCATTACAGCATTCATAAATGCTTCTTTCAAGACGGGTATTGTCCCCGACAACCTAAAGGATGCATGGGTTATCCCACTCCTCAAAAAACCCTCCCTTGACCCTAATATCCCAACTAACTTCAGACCTATCACTACAGTCCCATTCCTGCTCAAGATCCTGGACCGCGCAGCCTACCTGCAGATTCAGGATTACCTCGAACTAAACAATCTCCTGGGCTTAAGACAATCAGGGTTCCGCCCTAAACATGGCACGGAGTCAGCTCTGATTGACTTGAAAACTCAGATGGAGTCACTGAAGGACAATGGGAAGCTAGCTCTTCTCCTTCTCCTCGATCTCTCCGCGGCTTTTGATCTGGTCAACCACCAAATACTCTGCCAGCATCTCAAATCTGTAGCCCACTTCTCCGACTCTGCCAATGCCTGGATCTACTCATTCCTGAGCAATAGATCCATGAGGGTCTTCTCACCGCTGGCATCAGCGGATCCCTCCCCCATTCACTGTGGCCTTCCTCAAGGCTCGTGTGTATCCCCTACGTTGTATAACGTATTCACCAAGCCCCTCTTCAATGTGCTTGACTATCTGGGTGTCTCCTACACTAACTACGGGGACGACACCCAGATACTCATCCCTATCACAGGAGACTACACAGCTGACACCCAAAGCCCTTAACAATGTTTACTCGGTCATCCAGGCCTGGATGGCACAGCACAAACTTTGCCTTAACGATGATAAGACTGAGCTCTTACTTTTAGGATCAAATCATCGGCTCAACAAACTAGACCAAACCTACAAGTCCTTCATTATTGACGGCAATGACATTAAAGTCTCCAAAAATACTAAGACGCTAGGGGTCTATCTTGACTCCTCGCTTTCTCTGAACAGGCAAATAAATGCAGTTAGGTCAGCTTCGGCCTATACCTGCAAACTTATCACTGCCTGTAGACCCTTCCTAAACTCCACCAACTGTATCACACTCGCCAGAACTCTTGTTATGGCCAGAATCGACTACTGTAGTGCTCTCTACCTAGGGACCAGTCAGTCTAACCTTAATAAATTGCAAACTATACAAAATAATGCCTTAAGGGCAGCCTTAAACATCCCGAGACGCTCTCATATGTCCTCCGCCAGATTGGACTTATGCTGGCTCCCGGTAAAACAGAGAATTGCCCTGAAAACCCTAGCTTTGACTCACAAATGTCTGAACAACAACGCCCCACCTTACCTGTCCACTCGCTTCTCACGCCACACCTCCACTCGACCTACCAGAGCAGCCCAAACTCACAGCCTCATCGTGCCTAGATGCAAACTCCAAAAAGCTGGTGGGGTGAGCTTCCCCGTCCTGGCCTCCAAACTCTGGAACACCTTGCCCACACCTATCAGAATTGAACCATCATTTCACTCCTTCAAGAACAATGCTAAAACATGACTGCTCTCCCAAGACTCATGAGACCTTGACACAGTCCAGAATCCATGTGGGGTACAGGACTGAATATACTTTTTCTCTGTGTTCTGTCCCTGTATTATACGCTGTTAATGGTACCCGTCGGTACATGTATATATGCTGTATATTTTTGTAACTCACTGTAACTACTGCTCTTTGTAACATGTTTAAGAGTATGTGCATGTATATATGCTGTATATTTTTGTAACTTCTGTAACTACTGCTTTTTGTAACATGTTTAAGAGTATGCGCCCGGTTGCCCCTGGGCCTGGTTTTTTGCGCTTTATAAATAAAATAAAATCAAAATCAAATCAAATCAAACCAAACAGACTTGTGTTCATGTTGTGTGCATCTACGTATTAGTAGTAATCCACAAACAAATGCAGCTCTTTTAACATTAATGACCAGAGCAGCAACTTCACAAACCAGAATGGAATAGAGATGGGACTCTTTTGGGTAAGACTCACCGGCAGGTGCATAACACCTGCGCACAAGGAAGTTTCTTTCCACGTCAGACTTATGGCACCATAAGGGACCCGCAATAACCATATAATGGAGCCCAACCAAAGCAGTAAGAGCACCTTATTCTGATACTTCACACCTCAACGGGACCCCAGAATCCAGCCCATTGGCAGAATGGAAGCCTACTGGTTCAGCCTGTCCTTGTGCTCCAATATCAGGGCTCCTCACAAGTCCTCCACCGCTCCGCCTTCACCCAGCAAAGAGATTCCCCCTTCCACCTACTAGCACCCATAAACACGGCACATTGGGAGGATAGCTCAGGGGTAACGTGATCCCCTTGGAAGCAACACAGGTTCGATTCCTGGGTCTGCGCTTAGAAACCTCTAGGTATTAAGCGCCTTATAAATAACCAATTACAATTGATACATAATAGCAACGCCCCCACCCCATTAAACTTGGGGAAACTACTCACAGCACAGTGCGCTGCCTGGTATACCTTTATCCATATCCCATCCCACACTCCTAGGCCACCGGCTCTCCCATTGTCTTACCACTGCAGTTTTACAAATCTGGGGTTGGTCTCTTCCTGATAAAGAGAGCTCTTATTTTCCATGACTGCTAAGATAAGTGTAGTCTGGGTGGGGAGTACAGCAATTACTGTAATCCATTAAAACCCTACCACTCTTATTACCTTACATAACAAAGCACACTGATGTTAGCCAGCTAGTAAGTAAGCCAGTAAGTAGTTTTACAATCACTTCTGTGTCCCAACTGTAGGTGGTTGCCCATTTACTGCTGTATCCCAATCTTAGGCGTTAATTGCCACTTCCCAGGTCACTCAAATCGAAGTGTTTTCTATTTGTTGCTGTGTCTCAAATTTCAGGCATGTTTTCTCCCACTGCTCAGATATCTCAAATGTAGGTATTTCTCCATGGGTGTAGCTCATTTGTGTTGGTGAGCCATATCTTTCAAATGGCTTTCTGTGTTAGGGGGCAATATCTCACACGGATGGGTTGCGGGGCACAGTGAACACATCATCCCTGCAGGAACCGGTGGGGGTGGTAATTGCAGGACACCCAAATGTACGACAGGCAAAGGAATATGGGCCACATTTAGTCATAACAGCGGAGGCAGGAAAGGTACTGCCACTAACCACCCCAACTAAAAACTCACCCGTCTACATTCCCGCCCAAGAACACTCACCAAACTGCCCTACTATATTCACACCCCTATGACCCCACCACCCAGACCACCCAAACCCACGGCCCCCAAAACTAACAAAAAGCCAACTCACCCTTTAGCCATAAACACCTCGAGAACCTCTACAGAGCCTAGCAACCTATCAGTTAAGAATGCATCCACTAAGGATACCAAACCTCCAGCCTCAAAAAGCCTAAAAAATGCACTTATCAACGCCCGCTCCTTAGGAGCCCACGCCATAGAAATACATGATCTTATCACCAAACTTGACTTAGACCTATTAGTAATTACAGAATCCTGGTTACACCAAGCGTCTGGCCCTCTGTTAGCACTAGCTGTCCCACCAGACTACTCTATTCTCAGAGCTGACAGAACCACCTCCCCAGGTGGCCGTGTTGCTATTATAACTAAAAACACTCTCAAAATAGGATTTAGCTCTATTGAATCAATTGCTGGATATGAACTACTGCTCGCTAAACTAGCCACGAATGAAAACACCACAATCAACATTGTGGTTATATATAGAACGCCTAACACCAATAGCCACCCATAAACAGACATTCCATTAATACTGGCACCTATCCTCAAACCCCAAACGAAATGCATCATCATTGGTGACCTGAATCTTGGCTTCAATGATGACCAAGATACCAAAGCCACCTCCCTTCTCCTGGCACTTAATGACATGAACTTCTGCCAACACATAAATGTTCCCACCCACAACAAGGGTAGAACCCTAGATTGGATCCTAACCCTAAACACCAAAATCACTATAGGCCCAATCACCCCTCTCAGCTGGACAGACCACTTTTGCATAGAATTCACTATCACTAGTGACGATCCCTGCCCGCCTAAAGACAGAATTATGGCCACCATTGAAAGCAGAAATCCTAAAAAACTCACTGTAGAGAACCTTGACCCCGCTCTGAAAACAATCCTAGAAGCTCACTCATTCATCAGCAATGATCCTACCACCCTCGCGGAGCATTACCACAAATGCCTCTCCACAGCGATTGGTACAATAGCGCCAGTTACCACCAAACTAAGATGTGTCAATAAAAAATCGAACTTCTCGTTCAATGAAGAACTAGTCATCCTAAGAAGGAAAAAACGCACTCTCGAACACGCCCATAACAAACACCCCTCCCCTGACTCGGCCAAAGCCTTCAAAGATGCTAATACTATCTACAAAACAACCATTATTTCCCACAAAGCTAACGCCGACAATGCGCGCATCAGAAATGCAGCATCAGATTCCAAAAAGCTTTTCTCTATACTCAGAGAACTTGAAAACCCCCTAACTACTGATACACCCACGAATGCGAGCAAAGAATGGTGTACTACCATACAAGACGCACTGGCCTCCAAAATTGCTATGTTGCAGAATAAAATCACATCCAAAAGACTACTCCTAGCTGAAAAAAACTCCCCCACCCCTAACCCCGTTGCCTCCTCTAGTGACAACACCAACCCTTCCTTCCAGTTCACACCCGTCACCCAAGACCTTGTATTCAACACCATATCCAAACTTAAAGCGTCCAATTGCAAAGGGGACTCTGTCCCAGCCAACCTAGTCAAAGCCTGTGCCTCCACCCTGACACCCACCATCACCAAATTCATCAACGCCTCCTTCAACTCCAACATAGTACCTACCTGCATCAAAGAAGCCTGGGTCACCCCGCTTCTAAAAAAAAAACGAACCTGGACCCCACCATTCCGACTAACTATCGCCCTATAACCACGGTGCCGTTTTTACTTAAAATCATTGACAAATTAGCCTACAACCAAATTCAAACCCATCTGGAATCGAATCATCTTCTCGGCAACAGACAATCAGGCTTTAGGCCTAACCACAGTACGGAAACAGCCCTTCTGGACCTCAAAATCCAGATGGATGCTATCAGAGATTCTGGGAAACTCTGCATCCTCTTGCTGTTGGACCTCTCTGCAGCATTCGACCTGGTGGACCATAATAAACTCTGCACCTCTCTCGCCAGAGAGTTTAACTTCTCCAGGGAAGCCACTGCATGGGTGAAATCCTTCCTAACTGACCGTACCTCCAGAGTATCCATAGGGAAAGAAGCGGCCAACCCCATCCCAGTCCCCATAGCAGTGCCCCAAGGCTCCTGTCTCTCCCCTACACTATACAACGCGTATACCAAACTCCTCTTCTCAGCTCTAGACAACATGGGTGTCATATACACAAACTTTGCGGACGACACCCAGATCCTCATACCCCTTACAGGCAACTATGACCAGGACACTGTAACTATCAATAAAATATACGTCATCATACAAAACTGGATGGCTTTAAACAGCCTTTGTCTCAACGATGAGAAGACAGAAGTCCTCATTGTAGGATCATCAGCCAAAATAGCAACCCTCCACCCTGACTTTTCCTCAATCAACATCGATGGTACTGCCATTCCTGTACTGAAGCAAGTCAAAACACTGGGAGTGTACATTGATGCCAACCTCACCATGACTAAACAGATTAATGCGCTCGCCTCCTCCACGGTCTACACCTCCAAAATCATTGCTCTCAGCCGAAAATTCCTGACCCCAGGTAATTGCCTCAGCCTAGCCAGAGCCCTGGTTCTATCGAAATTGGATTATTGCAACATACTATTACTAGGCACATCCAACGCCAACCTAGCTAAAATGCAATTATTGCAAAACAAAGTCCCAAGAGCAGCTTTAGGTATAAAAAAATCAGACCACATTGCCAAGACCAGAAAGGACGCCCATTGGCTCCCTATCAAAGCTAGAATCATCTTTAAAACATTATGTATCACACATAAATGCCTAACCAGAAAAGGACCTATCTATCTCACAACACTCTCCACCCAAAAGATGACAGGAGATCATTAAGATCTAACGACAAATTCTCCTGGCTCCTCCCGCTTCAAATCCATGAGAGCCGGGGGTAGCAGCTTCACAGCTCTAGCCCCCAAACATTGGAACACCCTACCTATTACTATCAAAAAAAGAATCCTCTTTCACGGCCTACAAGAAATTGCTAAAAACTTGGTTATTCAACCAATACTAGAACCCATGGACAAGCAGCCGCAATATAATATTTTGTTAGTTATTATTTGTAAACTGTATATTCTAAAATGCAATGTAACCAATGTAACATTACAATGTCTTACTAATATCTAAGCTGTCTTGTAAACACGCCGTGACACCCGAGGGTCTGAGCGTGTAACAAATAAAATAAATAAATAAAATAGACCTCTCAAACTCTGAACTAAACACAACCCATACCTCTACAGTACAACAAACTGCATGCACTTCACTACACCACAACAATGAATCAAACCACACATAGCCTCGCCCAAGAGCACATGGTGGCTATCAACCGAAAAACACACGTACGCTCAGTGAAAAGGTGTCAACCGAACTGAAGCTGCCAAAAGCACATCACAGCTCTCTTGCTTTTTTCTCCCACTCAGTCCTATTCACTTACGCCCAGGGCAGTTTCTAGCCAACTTGGTGCCCAGGGCAAAACATCAGAATTCGACCCCGTGCCCAAACTGGCACACGTCATTCCCAAACTACTCCTCTGTTGTGCGACAAAACCCCTCCTCAATATGAATAAATAATTGCTATATAAATGAAGCTGGTTTCATTACATTGTAATTCAAGTACTTTACAGAAGAATTCTAATGTTAAAATGCAGCTGTTGCTGCCCAAGTCAATGCTTTTTCTGTCACCTGCTCTTAAAGAAGGCCTTGCTTGAATGCAGTTTCAATCTGTCCGTACTGGCACACTGTGATTGAACAGCCTCCCAGGGTCTGAGGGCCCACTGACCTGGCCCTGTGTTGCAGATGTTCTATTCGTACCACCTCACTTGTATTTCGCAAAGGGCAATACTAGAGTAAAAATATGAATTATTTTCTGATAGAAGGTTATCATTCCAAGATGGACAGTTGGGAACACTCTTATTGTACTCTTTCAAAATACCTCCTTGAGAGTGGGAAAGGGGAAAAATAGCACCAATGAGGATTCATGTATGCTTTGCATTAAATCACAGAGCATTTCAGGACTATAACAGTGATCAGAGATTTATACATTTGATAAACAAGTCTGTGATAAAAGAATTGTATGTGTGAATTTCTAAATTCATAACTGATGCATGCCTTGGTGCTCACATCACGTTTCACAATACTGACCCTAACATTAAAATGTTTGTAACCATGAACCATTTGGACAGCTTACAATTTTGGATGTGAGTATAACATGGCTGCAACATCAGCCTCTCAAATGGGGTACAATGGCTTGTTTACTTCTTGTTTCTGAAGAACTTTAGAGGAGGAAGGGCTGGGTCTCAGTGTGGGCATGCCCAACCCCAATACAGAAACATCTTTAGGGAATAATATCCACAGATAGGGCAGGATACCGCACAGGAGAGACCCAATAAACAATGCACAGAAAGGCTACACAGAAAGGATTGTACCTCTTTCAAACCTTCGCCTGACCAGTAATAAGCTAAAGAAGCGTTTCAAACAAAACTGGCTTCTGATGTATTGTAAATGGTCCACAGTTCTTCAGCCACTACCCCCTCAATATTACGCAGGCCCCAGGGGTTGGTTTGGCAAAAAAGAGTAGGCCCATGCTTTATTTAACAGAGCTGGCATTACCATCTCTTATTAGTGCTGGTCTGCAGCTAGTGGAAATCATGGTGTGGTAGTGTAGAAAGGGAGGTTGGCCTAGTGGATATACAACTTGAGGCAACTTCTTTGATTGCTTTATGTGTTTTAGTGTGGGCATAGAATGGCATGCTCGGCAGAGTAACATACACAAAGCATGCTGCACACAAAGTGCTCTTGTATGGACATTGGGCACATCAGACAAAAACAGGTATATGTCCTGTTACATAAGGGAGCACCACATAGACACCATTAACAAACTGGGTGGTGACTTGTGCAGCACTCAAATCATTGCTGCAAACATATCACTGCATTGATTTTCCCTGGGCTACTGTCTGCACGGTGACACACAATGAACTCTACTTTCCTGATCAAGGTGCCAGGTGACATTGAGTTGCCATCTGGTGTGCGCGCTAGGCTGTGGCTGGCTTGTTTAAACAATTAAAAGACCTTTGGTGCTGAGCTGATGCATTTTGTCCATGTCCCAAAGCAGCCACTAGAATACTTAAGCAAGAAAATTAGAGTTGACCTTCCCAGGGATGTGCCATATGTAACTATATATATATATATATCTAATTATATATATAATAAAGAAACTAGTTTAAAACTTTTTCTGTGTGGCACATTAATCCTCTTTGAAGAATGCATGGGTTTGCAGCAAACTGATACTTGTGCTGGCCTGGTGAATAAAAATGCCCCATGATCAGTTCTTAACACTGAAATGTTAAGCAAATGCTATGTAAAAACAATGGGCCTCATTATAATAGTGGCGTGTATAACAGTTCATATAACCGTTCATACCGTCCCGCCGCATTACGAGTTCTGCTCGTGGGTTCCTGACAGCCCGCCAGGTCTTACCTGGTGGGCTGTACAGTACCCGCGAGCAGAACTCGTGATTGCACCGACACCCTTATCAACGGCGCCAGTGCAACCATGCTCCCCACCCCCATTCTGCCCTATAGGAGCCCGGCAATACCGCCACCCGCAAATGGGCAATTCCTGGCCCATTCATCTTGTAATGGGCCAGTTATTGCCCAATCGCAGGTGGCGGGCCGGTAGCGGGCATGGCGGCAGCCGTGCCTACCATACAGGCACAGCTACCGCCATGCTCGTAATGAGGCCCAATGTCTTGTTAGTGAGCCATCACTTATAAATTGACCCACTTGAAAGGCTGTCAACACAAAGAGTAAGGTGCACAGGGTGTGTGACTCCAGTGCACCTCAAACGCTGCGGTTGGAATATGCATTCCTTTGTTTGCATATATACACAAGTCGGCAGAGAACAGCCAGCCGCGCATCCAGTCGTACATCGCAGAGGAACACCCACCGGCACAGCTGGCTGCTTAATCAGCTGTCCCGAAAGCTCAGATTTCTGGGTGGGCTATTTACTATGCCCAGCTCTTGAGCTATTTAGCTCTGCGTCCCAGGCTGTCGCATGGGTCAAGAAACAGGGCTGCTTACCCCTTTTAACCCCTTGCTTTAAAGAATTGCCAGAGCGCCAAGAAACCACACAGGTGCTAACTAACAGTGAACGGTATAAGAACCTTTAACATAACATAACATAAAACATATTCCTGAGTGTCTCCTTCACACATCAAATGGGAACACACTGGCAGTAAGGACTCGGGTACTCTCAGTGGATCTATTAGCTTTCCTTGATTTTATTTGTCGAATTTTATTTCACCGATTTGTCCACCTTTTTTACTGCAAAAAGCAGGGGGGGGCACCACCTCTCTTGTCCCTACAACCCCCCCTTATATACCATACCCAAACTTGACACATATAGATTTGCGGTAAAATAAACATGGTAACAAATTCGGTGAAGAAATATTTGGCAAATTGCCATTCGGCAAAAGCGAGGACTACCATTGGTCACCATGCAAAGCCGATGTATTTGGCATGCTCCCGGCGTGCATACAATATGTATGCATGCATACGAGACGATACTGCATGATTTACCCCCTCATGATGGAAAACCATAAATGATTTGGAACACCCACGATTTAAATTTCCAGTCATGGTAAAAGCATTTCATTGACGCGCCAGGGTATTAAGTATAGACCATACGGGCCTTCACTATCTCCTGGCTGATCTCCCTTGCTGGCCTGGCTGGACCGTTGTGGGTACTATTTTTCCATGGCAAGTTATATGTACTTCAGTGACAAGGCTGATGGGGGCTGCTGGGCGAGCCTGCGGTCTTCAGTCTGGAGTTATCGTTAATTAATCAGAAAGGCTGCTGGTCGTTGTGTTTCGCCGATCCATCTGTCTCCAGGATACCGTGTTTGCTGTGCTCGTTATTATAAATCCAGCGTGAAAGCGCGCAAACAGAAAGCCATAAAAATAGAGATGGGTCGCAGGCTTTTAAAAAAGATTCACCGCAGAGGAATAAATGCACGGTAACGTGAGTAGGTGAAACCCTGTGGGCTACGCCTGGGTTATGGATAAAAAGCAAGCACTCATCTCCAGTAGCAGCAAATAAGGCCTCGCCTCGTGTGAATGCGTAGCAGTGACGTCATAGTGTACACATCACCCTTGGTCCCAGGTGCCTGACGTAGGATAGCATCTCTAGATGCTGGTCCTGATCATTGGGCCAATCCACCCAAGAGCCCCACATCACTAGGCACAAAGTATCTCTTTAAGCCCAATCTATGGAGCAAGAAAGACTGGTTCAAGATGCGTAGCCCTTAAACTTTTAGGCCCCCAGAGCGGGTGAAAGCAAACGATTTCATTTTGGGCTGTTGAGAGCCCACTGAATTATATAGGCGTGCAAGGGTCTTGGCGGGCGATTGTACTATTTCCATTGCGGGCGACATTTGGCCAAACTCGTGTGAGCTGAGAGGTGTGAAGATGGCAGCATGGGAAGGACCCTGACCTTGAGGCTCCTGCCACTTTGCATCATCAACCATAACTCTCTGCGAATCTCCAAAACCCACGATATTTTAGGTAGTGCACAGTGTTTTCCCACCTCACCTTTCACCTGTCGTCAACTCCCAGGGACTAATACTGCTACACCTATCGTTTGAAACTCAAGAGCCCCATTGCAAAAGGCATCTATCTGACAGGTGCTTCTGCCAGAGTGCGACAAAATGACGACAGCTCTTCCGGGCCCCGGGATAATCAGTGACCAAACCACCTGCTCAGCCACACACTCCTACTAAACCAGCAGTGATCCCAATCATTAGGGTGAAAAAGGAACAGCCCGGAGGTTATACCTCATTCACCTCTCTTGATAGCGCAGGTCAAGAGCAGGCTATATCTGCAGCAGGGGTGTGAGCTGATAACAGTAGCAACCCAAACAGTGTTAGAACAATAGTTCCAAAATAAAAGAATGGCCAATAAAGGTTCTATAGAAAGAGAAGTTTAATAAAGCAATCAATGCAAACAAACTAGCTAAAAACACTAGAGACACACGCCTGTAAACTGTCGACTGGGGACATGGCCTCTTCACAGTACTTTTAGGTCTTGTAACTGGTGCAGCGGCGTAGCCAGGATTGTCTGACTAGTGGGGCCTGAAGCTAATGTAGTTTTGCTCATGGCAGCGACATTAACATCTGTAAATGCCTACACTGCTCTGTTGAGTATGAATTTACAGATTTTGGGTGGGCCTTGCCTGCTCAGTCCCTACCCTGTCTACGCCTCTGGTCTGGTGCTCGAAAGCGTTGAGCTGGGCTTCTAGGTGCTTAAGCTGCAGAATAGCTGGTGTTGAGATGTTAAAATCAATGCAATCCTGCTGACGATTGCCGCTGAGCTGTTTCAAAAGTGCAGATTTCTGATGGGTTAAGTCAGTCTTTGAGATGGAGAGACAATGGCTTCCAATGGTTTGGGTGGTGGTTCAGTTTGTGATGAGAAGATAGTACTGCTGAGTTGAGTTGGCATGCAGATTGGGTGAGCCTGATGGCTTCCATCGGCCAAGCCAGCACTAGTCAGTTGCTTCCATGATGTTGAGCCAACAATGAGGAAAAGAGGAATTGTTACGCTTCAACAGGTCGAGCAAGCATCTCAGTGGTTTGAAGTGCAACAAGAAGTTTGAAGTTTCATGGGGTGCTAAAAGCAGCACCATGGGCCGTCTTGTGGCTCAAAGTGCATTGAGTGTGGTCGAATCAGTTCTTAGACATCACAATAAGATGAAACCGGATTCCAAGCTGTTTCTGGACTTCAGGCTTGCTGCAAGTCCAAATCTAGGGTGTCCAGGGGATGAAGTCATGGTTCAATTGCCTAGGGCATGACGCTCGACCATGACCCCAGCCCCACCAAACAACCCCCATTATCCACTGCTCCTACCGTGCATCCTAGTTCAGTGTCCACTATGCCCTCATAATGTGACCAATGGCCAGTGCTCATGGCTTGCAAGCATGGTCATCTTCCACAGTTCATGAATCATGGGCTTCGGCTATGCCGTATTCTCTAATAGGCAAATCAGAGTACACATTTGTCCTTGCTGAGGGCCAGACCCACTGCCCAGGCAGCAAAGTTATATCACTATTGTTTGGGCTTACTTCATGACACTTTCAAAAAAGTAAAACACAGGACAGATTTGCAAAAGCATGCATTCAAGTCCTTGACGAAGCTCCTCACACAGGTTTGCTGTAATCCAGTCCAGCAGTGCGGGCTGCAGCCGCAAGCAGAATATTTTTTCCCATTCAAACCTAGGCCTTCAGATATTGTGCATGCCCCAATAAGCAAATCAGAGTACACATTTGTCCTTGCTCAGGGCCAGCATCATTGCCCAGATACCAAAGTTATATCACAATTGTTTGTACTTACATTTTGACACTTTAGAAAAAATGAAACACAGGACAGATTTGAAAACCCATGCTTTGAGGTCCTTGCTGATGCTCCTCGCAAATGTTTGCTGTAAACCTGTCCAGCACTTCGGGTTGTAACCAGGAGCAGAATTTCTTTTCCCATTGAAACATATCGCGATTTCGAAAAACCATACCACGTAGCCGGTCCCTGGTGCCCATGTCCACTTTAACCCCATTGCCGGTCTCTCGTGGTCGTGGCCAGTAGCCAGATTGTCCGGGTCTGGACAATCTGGCCATTGTCCCTGGCCACAGGCTATACCTCAGTCTCCAAAGCTATATCGCTATTCTTTGTACCTACATTATGACACTTTTCAAAAAATAAAACATGGACACATTTGCAGAGCCATGCTTTCGGGTCCTTGACAATGCTCCTTGCACGAGTTTGCTGCAAATACATTCATTTCATTTTTTGAAAAGTGTCAAAATGGATGTACAAAAATAGTCATATAACTTAGCCCCCACTTGACATAATTCATTCAGACTTTGCAAAAATATTCAGAGTTGGGTTTATAATCTTACTGTAAACCTTTGTGCAGAATCATCAAACTGTAACAAAGTTGTAAGCCATCGGAAAATGTTGAGATTCCCCACCCTTGACAAAATCGCACCAAACTTTGCAAAACCATTCAAATCTTGGTCTAAAACCTTTTTGCAAGCTTTTGTCCAGACAAACTTTGTATACCCATCGAGGGCCAGGTCTAAAATTATATTTCAGAGTTACGTGCAGTTTCCTTCAGTGGTGCCAAAGTTATAAGCCATTCAAAAACTGCTTTTCACTGACCCTGTAATGCAGAAATATGCATGGATGCCCTCGAACATCTGAGATGCTCGCAAACATCACAGGGAGGTCCCCGAACATCGAAATGTTTGCGGACATCGGAGAAGAAAAACATCCTATTTTTGGCTTTGTATAGCCATATGCCATCCCATCCTCATCACCTTTATCCTCCCCAGAGATAGTTTCATTAGTTTGACAAGTGCAATGTTGTGTTTTTTAATATGTTTTTACCATAATGTCTTCAGACAACAGGCTCTGTTCGCAAATCCAACATGGCTCCCGTTTCAAAAGTTTCGATGCACCTCATGCTTTTTATTGACCAATCAGTGAGCACGTGTGATGTCTGTGGACATCACGCTGCTCTCTGATTGGTCCAGACGTGTCCGCAGACTCCAAATCAGGAAATGAGTCCGTGGACCGGACCCAGATATCACACATTTTTTTAACCTACTTTTTGCCCATTTAAAAAAAAAATACTGGATGGATTTACACTAAATTTACAAAAGCATGCTTTCGGGACCAAGCCTCCGTTCCTGCCACAAATTTGGTAAAAATCCATCCAGCGGTTAGGGCTGTAGGCTTGAGCACATTTTATTTTCCATTGTGCCTATGTGGATTTTCACACATTTTGGTACACCCCTATAACTTTGACTGCCCCTCTGGACAAAACCACACCAAACTTTGCAAAATCATCCTGAGGGAGCCTTAAACTGTTTTTGCAAAGTTTGGTGAGGATTTGTCCAGGTGTGGCAAAGTTATAAACCACCCAAAAAGTGCTTTGTCTATGAGTTGAGCAACTTAACCATAACTACCGGGACGCAATCGCAGGCCCCTTAATGTTACACTTGATCCCTTCTCATCTAGGAGTATCTGCTGGTCTGAAAATCTCTCCATTTCTACTGCAGGCCACTGCATATGTAGTAACTAGTTTGGGTCACATATCCCTTTACAGACCACTAATTTGCCAAGAGGTTTTTCTTTTTGGTATGTTATTGCTGTGTTTGAG
The DNA here is from genome assembly GCF_040938575.1 of Ambystoma mexicanum. Lineage (NCBI taxonomy): Eukaryota > Metazoa > Chordata > Amphibia > Caudata > Ambystomatidae > Ambystoma > Ambystoma mexicanum. Next base: position 1,058,326,701 of record NC_090929.1, on the reverse strand, counting down.
AATAGAAACAAAATGGAGTCCACTGTCTTACCTGCAGGCCAAAGAATGCCATCAGCACAGAGTTGATTGTGCCCAAAACTCCCTCGGGATCGAAAGGTTCTGTGGTTTTATACAGCTCCTGAAACACAGTAAGGAACACAAGTAAAAGATAAACAGGCAGATACCAAACGCTCAGAAGAAGCCCACCCACGTCCACCAGTCTGTCATTATTCACCTGTTGCTAGAATCAACGGTACACCTGAGCACTGTCCCAGAGCCCCTTGAATCCAGTGATTCTCTGAAGGGCAGGCATATCAGTGATGGGTTGGGGTTCTCCATATGTGCTAGGCTGGAGTCCTCCAACAGAGCCCTCCTGAGGGAATCACCCATATCATTCACCAAATCGGAGTTCCCCCTGCAGGAAAAGAGCCCCTAAAAGGCCCCACTGGTTCAAAGCTCTGCCCTGACTCACACAACACAGACCGACCCTTCAGGAGGTCATCCTTATTCAATGCCAGGAAATGATTGCCCCACCACAGACAGATCCTTAAGTGGTCTCCCTCACTTAATGGTATGGCCTGGTTCTCCCACACAGGCATGATCCTTATAGGATCAAAGCAAGGCCCTGACTCGGTGAACCCAGGCAGACCATTGGGAGGTATCCTCATTCAATGCCAGGACTGTATTCCCCCAAAACAGACCACTTTTTAATTTAGGGCTCCTTCATTAAAGGACTCAATTCAACCAACATTGATCCCCATTCAGGGATTGTAACCTTTCAATGTCTTGCAGTGCTTTGCTGTGCCTTATGAAACTCATATATACATCAATATAATGACCACACCACTGTAAGGCACTGGGATGAGGGAAGAAACATTATTTTGCTCCAAGGTCCAAGTGACTTGATGCCATTCCCCGGCCTCACGTCGCTTGAAGGCCAGCACCATTCCATGGGTCTCCAATATTGGTGGGGCCTGCACATGGATGACAAACATGCATTCAAACAAGAGGTAGCTAGTATATCCATAGGAAAAGTTTCCAACGAAACACTTTGCATCGAAAATTATGCATGAACAAGTTTTGCATCAAAGACATATATGGGGTGGATGGGGGGGGGGTAAAGGGATCATTTTCGTTAGGGAAGGTTTTTTAAAGCTAAAAAGCATGGGGTTCGGGAGGGCACCCCCGAACCCCCAAAAATACATTTTCGATGGATAATTTTCGATGCAAAGTGTTACATTGGAAACATTTTCGTTGCAAAGACCATAAACCCAAAGAAGAGCCAGGGAAAGGAGATGGGACTGAGAGAGTAGGTTCCTCTGACATAGTCCATCTGAATACCTTGCAGGTAGGGTAGCCGTAGATATGGCTTTTTCCAAGCAGCCATTTGTCGATGTAGGCAGCTGCTCCTCCAGTGCAGGTCGGGTATCTACCCTGATCTCCAATCCCTCCAGGACCCAAGTAACCCCTGCAGAGCAAACAGAAAACCGGGTGTTTAGCAGCTGCCAAGCGTCGTTCCCATCCATGTTTTACATTCAGAGGAGAACAGTCCAATGACATGTCGCTCAACTAGGGGTGGGCCCATGAACTAACCAAATAGTAAGAGCCACAATCTGACTGCTCAAGTTATGTTTGAGGATGTCTACTTCCAGGCAACCCCTGGTTTGCAGCGGATATGGAGTGCCTAGAAGGGCCAAGTGAGGCATTAAGTGAGCTCTTGACTCAACCAGCTCTGTGGCTATTATCCCAGAACCCCTTATTCACGGCTCAGTGGGCGCAGTTAAAAAATGAGTAAATTGGCTTTCCCTCTTATTCACCCACATCTGACATGGTGTGCGGGGTTCCCATGTGGCGTTCCCGAAGAAACGTGGTGCTGCAGGGACACCACATGTTCATCTGCATACCACAGATACCTGATGATTCTGCTGTGAGTGGAAACACAAGATTTCCATGTTATCCCCATCTCAGTTCTGGTGGTGTGGGTGTGTGCAGTAAGCATAGAGCTGATTGACAGCACTCTCCCTGAATCCCACCTCCATCCAGGCAACACTGGAGGCTTTGAGAGAAACAATGTTCAGTGCTCTGGCATTGACTGTTGCTCACATCCCATTGCCCTGCTTTCCAGACTTCCGGGGTGCGGTGGTCCGGTGCTTTCCACCACCAACCTGTGCCTGCTGGGACAGTCTCCTATCTTTCCAGCACACCACACATCAGAGCCCAGTAAACGTCCCTGCATGCCCAGGATCCAAGGCTGGCGCAAGTGCTTTGCATATAAAGCTCCATCTGAACCCCTCCAGAATGGGCGCGGCAGCACCGCTCCATTGCTCATTATCTAGCAGGCACTGGCATGGGCCCTGTTGTTTATTAATGTTCATTCAAAGTATTGGGGTGAGTCTGCCCTTTTTAGGTAAGTGTCCTGTGGCATGGCCAACACCCGCTTGATCCTTAATATATTGAGTACCATTCAATTGGTTAATGATAACACCTGTTACAATAGTGCTTAAAAGATTGCCTACTCCAGCAGGAACAGCTTTACAAGAACACACATTGTTATATTAGTTATTATTAGTAGTACTTGAAACAGTTTAAATGTTGGAAGAGTAAGGTGCATGGTTTGCTTAGACCTTTGCCAAGGTGCCAAGCAAGCCATGTCAGGTTTTAAGAAGAACTTGGAAAACTCTACTACGGGCATAGCAAGGAGGGGCTGATGTGTCATATACAACACTCAAACATTAATTTAAGGAATATTTTAAGACTTTGTAATACAATGGGGGCATCCAGATATACCTGACCCTATTCAGTTCAGAACTTCACCATTATTATATGATTATATGCTGTTAAAATTAAATCAACTACACACCTAAAACAGGAAAGGGTCCCACAGGGTGCAAGAAATGGTCTACTGTTCACACTGAGTTAGATTTCTCAGGCAAGTATTCCTAAAATCTGACCATTAAAGAAGTGACGGTGCATTACAATGCTCGATCTGGTTGGATAGGCATACTGAGTGATGCAAACAGTAGAGCAGTAGATCAGCTAATGGGGTTCTGTTCAAGGTGGAGAAAATGTAGCTAGGAAGGAGAGCCCGCCTCTGCAAAACTAACTCAAGGGCTTTGGGCAAGCAGGGCCTCACTGGGAGTGACTCCTCTTTAGGGCAGATGGACTCCCATTCCCATGGGGAACTCTCTATACCCAATGTACTCTCCGCCTATATGGGAGTAAGAAAAGAGGATAAGACATCTGTGTGTTTGGTTAAAGATAATGTTGAACTTTCCCCCGGCTTGACAACTTGTAATGAACAACATGCCCCTTCTCATTACAGGGGCAAGAATAAAGGACCAAGGACCCTTTCACTGAGGAGAGATTACCAACCCTGAAGAGACTCCCTGATGTGAGACCGTAGGCAAGGAGAGGAGCTGCGCAGGACACCTGTCTGAGACACCACACGCCACATGAGGAAACACGTAAGGCCGGAGAAGCCGAGGCTGTGCAGAGTGAATCAAACCTGGATGCGGGAGCACTTAAAGGACGTGGTGGGCCCGGAACCTGCTAGCAGACGCCAAGTCCATGCATGAAGAGAGGTTTGAATCCTGCATTCTCAGCATGTGAACCAGAAAAGAGCAAGAGAGAAGTGAGAGAACGGCGTAACCCAGAAACCGCCAACATCCGCCTTGAGAATTGGCAAGTTGAGAAGGATGCTGCCTCTGTTGTAAGACGGATCCTCCCTGGAGAGTGAACCACAAAACAGCAGGTTTGCTGTTTTCCCAGGTCTGAGGGAAGACGAGAGCTGATAGAACAAATGAGGAGCAGGGAAGAACTACCTTAACCCCATTCAAGGGTCACATGGATCTGAGAAGCCTGAGGAAGCAAAAAGAGTTAAAGGGTTGATGGAGCCAGAGAAACCCGAGCAGGAAGAGAACCGAGAGAACAAGCGGGGAATAGGGAAGGACTATCCTAGCCCAATCTAAAGGTCACAGGGATATGAGAAAACTGAGCAGGCAAGATGAGTTAAAGGGTTGCGGGTGCCAGAGAAACCCGAGCAGCATAAACCTATACAGGGGTCAAAGGGACCCAAGAAAACTGAGAAAATTAGAAGTAGAAATGGGGCACAGGAACCCTACCAGACCAGGTGATATATTGGGACTGGGGAACACAGACGACCCACAGGGGCAACATAAGCAGACCAAAGAGAATACCTCACAGTAGCACAAGAGCACCCAAAACTTGGTCGAAGTGCAGACCAAGGTGGTGGACAGGGATCAGGAAAATATCCCTCCACATAAATAAGATTGTCCATTATATTTTTTAGGAACTTGAAACTATTTTGAACTTTGGGATATCTTTGGAGGTCCCTTGTGATAGACGGAATAGAACTGTTTTCTTTGAGAGGAAAATTTCTTAAATTCTAACATTGCATCAAGACCCAGAAGGGATTCATGCAAAAGACTAAGCAATACTGTGACGATCCAAGCGTACAAGGCACTCCTTATATTTCCTTTAAGTTTCTCTAAAAGGTAGGGCCAGTTAGAGCACCAGCAGAGGTTAGGACAGAGGATGAGAGTTTTAGTTTTGGACAACATCCTGACGTGCACCTTTCTCTTATTTTCTGGGACAAGGACCATGCACCGTAGGTTAGGACTAGGTGAGATGTTTTATTTTAAGTTAAATACAATTTTAACATGGAACTGTGTCTCGTTGTTCATCTCCTCTTTCTGGTTCACTACAAAGCCTACATAGATATTTAATTCCGTTTTCAAACAAAATTGGGCAATCTCTGTGCGGCAGAGACTACACTAAGTGCATCCCTTGAGGTTTGATGCAATATACATCTCCTATACCCCTTCCCCGAACACATACACACCTTTATTCAAACAGGAGTATGGAATTCCACCATTTGAAATAGTTTATTTCCCATAGCAGTGCTGCAATGTCATTAGCCCAGCAGAGTGCTCTATCAATAGAATTATACAGAGGAAACTGAGCAATTTCCCTATGTCAGAGGTCTGCAACCTTTCACTCTCTAGACCTTTTGAACTAAAATTCCCATCAGCCTCAGCCAGATGAGTCAATGGTGAGATATCATGGTAGCTGTAGCTCAGAACATCTGGAGAGTCAGATATTGCAGACCACTGCCCATGCGATCTGGATTCACTATGCTGCCCCCATAAGTATGTGCCTGAAAGACGTGATGGGAGGGTGGTTAGCGGTGGTGTATATATATATATATATATATATATATCTGCTCAATATTCGCTGAGAAGCCCAGGAAAAGTTTAAAAAACAGCATTGTTCACTAAGTTAAGACACCCGATAAGGTTGCTGGCAGGGCCCAGTTGCTAGAGGGGTAATTGACTCAGGGCTTAATTTTCTGAATGGAACCCACATACTGAAACCCATCAGTCTGCCAGATACCCCTACTATAGATTGTGTTGTTTGTGGCTGTCAAGGGTTTTTGAGGCCTTCTGGCGCTCCCACTGCTGTACAAAATTCTCTGCTGCTTGCTCTCCTGCCCGCTCTCTTTATTACCAGCTCTTCAAGACAGCCAAACCGCAGTATAAGTTAATAAACACAACGAGCACAACATTTCTCAGAAACAAAGCAATGAATATGAATGTGACTGGAGTTGTTTTGTAGATTTGTGTCTATGGTAAAACCCTGAATGGATGCTGTTACACAATTACGAGTGCAGCCAAGCGCCACCCTCCATATTTACGCCACTTTCCACTCTTTTGACTTCCCTAATCACCCAGCAAAAATGTACCACAGTGGGTAGTCTGTGCTCCCCACATTTAGCTTTGCTGCCCCGCTGAATCTTACTAGATCACCCCGTGTTCACTGTCAAAGCAAATACGTTAATTGTCTTTGCTGAAACACCCCCAACTGAAAGGGAAGGGAATTTATGCAAAGCTTTTGACGGGAATTATGGACGTTATTGCATCAGACGGCCCCTTCTTGCAATGGAAAGTGGAGGGGAGGTGGGCATCTGGGAAAATGAACAGGTGCAGTGATAGAGTCCATACTCACCATGGCGCTATAGGCAGTAAACAGAGATTTATTGTTACCCAGAGGTATTCATTTTGTTGCCCCTAATGTCAACGAGGTCTGTGGCCTCGTTGACAGGCCAGGATTCGAGCCTCTGGACATGAGGTCAGACACATATCCCTGCAGTGTATTGAATGCATTAGTCCACTGAGATTCTTAGAATATGGGCCCGATTCATGGAATTATTTTCCGGAACATGTGCGTCAAACTGCGAGAGAAACACTGCTGGTCGATTCATGGATGGAACCGACTCCATGGGCCTTCTAAGAGACTTGTGTGGAGTTTGCACAGGCTCGGCACGGCTCTGGGTGTGGCCGAGTGCATTGCGCACGACACCACAAAGGGGGTGGGTGGGCGTGGCCTGAAGAGAAGCCGGAATAGGGGGCAGAACACACAAAATGGAGAAGAACAAGCTAGAAAGTGGGCGTTAAACGGGAGGGACCGTGGACCGCAGGCAGTCCCTAACATGCCCACAAATGCGCATGACAAAGCGTATTCATGGATGTGACCATGCAACCTCTCGCCTGCGGAATGGCCATGCAGTGCACTCGAAATCTCCGCCACCCGGAAGCAGGTAAATAATAATTTGGCATTTATATAGTGCTACGAACCCTCAGGTATCTGAGCGCTGCTTATCATTACCTGCAGTGTGTGGTGCTTATTTATCGACCTCAGAAGGATGAAAGGCTGAGTTTGGCCCCGCCAGGATTCGAACCTGCGTTAGCAGGCTCTGCACAGATGTCAAAGCGAGCACTCTACTCCTGTGCCACTTGACCAGCTATGGATTTGTTGTAACGCTCACCTGATTCCTGTAGAGGCGCCGGTCTTGACTGGGCGTATACCGTATCTTCAAAGGTGATGTGTAACACACGGCTGGCTCTTTGGGCTGGACCTCTGTGCACTGTATGTTTGACTCGAAGGGTAAGATGTCTGCAGATAGAAAATATGGGATTAATGAACTGGGTTATTGAATGTCTCTCTCTTCTTCCCTTTCTCTTCTCCTGTAGAACCCCGAAGGTTAACGCTCTCACCTTAGGTAAGTGAACGCCGTGCTCTCCATCTGCCTCGGGGCAGGGTGCTGTAACCAGTTTCTTCACTGGATAAGGGGAGCAGGCCTCTTGACTTCAGAGGACTGCTGTCCGTCGTTTACTGCACGAACGGTAAGTTTCGAGTAATTCTAATGTCTTTAAAGTCTTTAGTAATGATGTCTCTTGTTTTGCAGGGTTCCGGCGATGGTGGATGACGGGCTGAAGTGAGTTGAAGATGGAGCCCGTGTGATGAATAGAAGCGCCTGGAAGCGCGTAAGTAAGCGCTTGTTGCCTGCTTCACGATGCGCTCTAACTGTCTTTTTATTTTGCAGGTACAAGTTCGGAGCGGCTGCAGGGTGCCGGAATACCCACTGGGTTAGATGTGGAAAGGAGTAATGGCACGTGAGTATTAAAGTTCCCCAATGTCTTTAAACGCACCTTGTTTTGTCTTTCAGATGCGGGATGCAGCGCCGAAGGCCTCCGGAGCGTGCGAAGAGTTGGTAAGCTTTTGTCTTTCAGATGCCGGAATGCAGTGTGAAGACCTCCGGAGCGCACGAAGAGTAGGTAAGCCTTTGTCTTTCAGAATGCAGCGCGAGGCGTTGGTGACAGCCGATGGCCCAGGTAAGTGAAGAGCTGTCACTGAAGACCGTAATGCTAACCTGTTCTTTCTTGTCTTTATAGGTGTTGCTGAAGACTGGATTCAGGATGGTAAGCCTTTTTCCTTAGGCCCAGGATCAGATGCAGAAGACACGATGAGCGTTCTGCTGCAGAGGATGCAGAATAATGCAAAGCAAGATTCATCCATCGGGTGTGGTTTAAATAGCCTCCTGTAGTGCTTAGGTGTCTCCTTCCACAGCCACGCCTAGGTAAGAAAAGAGTTCCTGCTTTCCAGAAGAGTTCCAGTGTTCTGAACCTAGGGAGTGGCTCCTGCCCCACCCAACAGGAAAAGTAGTTCCAAACAGAAGAGGATCAGAGGCTCAACTGGCAGGCAAGTAAGCAGCATGGTCTGCTGCAGGTAAGTCCACCCAAGCATTATGAGCCCGGCGCTTCCAGCGCTGGGACTGGGCATATTTATGAGCCTGGTGCCACTGGCGCCAGGACTGGGTCCAAAAGGTCCCAATTGGGACTGGTTGGCACTCGGAACCTGGGTTATGAATCTGCTTCCAAGGGAGTTGGGAAAACCCTGACCTTTTGGAAGCAGAGATCATGACAGTACCCCCCCCTCAAGACCCCTCCCAAACCGGGCTTCTCCAGGGGTTTTGGCTTGTCAGGAAATGTTCGGTGAAATCTTTTGATTAGGCGAGGAGCGTGGACATATTCAGCAGGTTCCCATGATCTCTCTTGGGGGCCGTAGCCTTTCCAGTCAATTAGGTAAAATAGTTTAGATTTGGAGATCTTGGAGTCCAGAATGCTTTTGACTTCAAACTCGAGTTCCCCATCAACTAAGATAGGTTTTGGAGATTTAGTTAGTCGGGTTTGAGGTTGCACGGGTTTTAATAGAGAGACGTGGAAGACCGGATGTATCTTCATGTGCGGGGGCAAGTCCAACTTGACCGCTACTGGGTTTACTATGGTAGTGATGGAATAGGGACCAAGGTATCTTGGGTTGAATGTGCGTGGCCCTTTTAGAGGTAGATATTTGGTGGATAACCAGACTTGATCCCCTACTCGATATTGAGGGGCTTCCTTCCGATGTTGATCTGCTCCTTTCTTGTATTGTTCTTTAGCCCTTTGAAGGTGAGAAACAGCTTCCTTAAAGGCTTGGGTGATTGTAGAATGCAGGTAGTCTACTGCTGGTGTTTCAAGATCTTGGAGGGGATCCAACTCCGAGGTTCGAGGGTGACTGCCGTACAAAAGAAAAAACGGGGTTTTCCCAGTTCCCGAATGGACAGAGTTATTGTAGGCATATTCGGCTATCCAAAGGATGTCTTTCCAAGTTTTTTCAGTTTGTTGCAGCATGCAGCGTAAATACTGCTCCAGAGTTTGATTGGTCCTCTCGGTTTGTCCGTCGGTCTGAGGGTGGTGGCTGGTCGATAGTCTCACATCAATTTGAGCCGACCGACAGCAACTTCGCCAAAAATGAGAAATAAATTGACTACCTCGATCCGAAATTAGAACCGAAGGAAAACCGTGCAGTCGGACGATGTTTTCGAGAAATTCTCGGGCCAGAGTTGCTGCTGTTGGCAAGCCTTTGAGCGGAATGAAATGCGCCATCTTGGAGAATAAGTCCACGATTACTAGAATCGTATTGTATCCGGAGCATGGAGGTAGATCGGTGATGAAGTCCATAGAAAGCGTATGCCAAGGGCGAGGTGGGATGTCAATAGGGCGTAAGAGGCCTGCTGGTCTTTCCTTTTGACTCTTGTTTTGGGCGCATACTCCACAGGACATTATAAAGTCTCTGATATCTTTTTTCCAAGACGGCCACCAGAAGTAGCGCTTGATCTTTTCTGAGGTCTTGGCTATACCGGAATGTCCTTCCATTAAAGAATCGTGATAACAAGAGATTACTTCTTTCTGTAAATCTGTGCTGGGTAGGTATAATCGTTCTTGGAAATACAATAAGTTGTCCTTTACTGCAAAGTCCTTTCCTTGCAGATGCCAATTCTGTATGTCTGCTGGAGTTACAAGTTGCCTGGCTTTATCCTTAACTTCCTCTATGGATTGTGTGGCGATTACACCCAGAATTCTTTGTTCGGGAATGATTGGTACAGGTTTAGGGTTGATCAAGTGTTCTTCCACTCCCATCCGTGAAAGGGCATCAGCTTTACCGTTTTTTGTACCAGGTCGATAGGTAATTATGAAGTCAAACTCGGCAAAGAATAATGCCCAACGGAGTTGTCTAGAGGATTGGGCTTTTGCGGTTTTCAAATATTGCAGGTTTCGGTGATCCGTAATCACAGTAACGGTGTGTCGGGCCCCCAGCAGATAATGCCGCCAAGCCTTAAAGGCAGACTTGATAGCCAGAAGTTCCTTGTCAGTAATCGTGTAATTGATTTCAGGAGGCGAGAATTTGCAGGACCAAAATGCCACGGGATGCAACTGATTGGTTACCGGGTCCTTTTGTGATAGAACTGCCCCCATGGCAAGGCTTGAAGCATCAGTTTCCACGATGTAGGGGAGTTCGGGGCGAGGGTGTTTAAACATTGGTGCAGACATAAATTTAGTCTTCAAATCCTGGAAAGCTTGTTCCGCCTCGGTAGACCATTCAAAACGTTTGTTTTTCTTTAACAAGGCAGTGATGGGCTGGACTATTCGAGAGAATTCGGGGATAAACCTGCGGTAAAAGTTAGCGAAGCCTAACATGCTTTGCACACCTTTTACGGAGGATGGTGATGGCCATTTGAGAACTGCATCGACCTTCTTTGAATCCATACGCACTCCGCCAGGTGATAATATGAATCCCAAGAATTCAACTTCAGTCACGTTGAAAACACATTTTTCCAACTTAGCGAAAAGTTTGTGTTGACGCAATCTTTCGAGGACCATTTTCACGTGTTTCCGATGTTCAGATTCCGATGAAGAATAAACGAGGATGTCGTCAATGTAAACAACAACACACACATCTATGAGCTCTCTGAGGACATCGTTCATAAAATATTGAAAGGCGGCCGGGGCATTGCAAAGTCCGAAGGGCATGACCTGATATTCAAATAGCCCATACTTGGTGCGGAAGGCCGTCTTCCATTCATCGCCCTCTTTTACTCGTACCAAGTGGTAAGCTCCTCTAAGATCCAGCTTTGTATATATGCATGCTTTTCTGACTTGGTCCAGGAGTTCAGGGATCAAAGGTAACGGATATCTATTCTTAACGGTGATCTGGTTCAGGGAGCGATAATCTATACAAGTTCTAAGGTCTCCTTCCTTTTTTGGAACGAACAACAAAGCTGAAGAAGCAGGGGACTTGGAAGGACGAATAAACCCATTTGCCAGGTATTGATCCAGGTATTGTCGAAGGTGAAGGTTCTCAGGCTCGGTGAGGGCATAAATTCTACTACAAGGAGGAGTAGATCCAGGTATCAGGTCTATCTGGCAGTCATAAGACCTATGAGGAGGTAGAGAGTTAGCCTGATCCTTCCGGAAAACATCTTGGTATTCTAGGTATTCGGGAGGTAACTGGGGAGTCTCTGAAGAAATTGCTGCCAGTGCAACACCAGGTGGAGGGTGACAAGTAGAGACACATTCTGGAAACTGGACCGTTCTTGCTCGCCAATCGATCAGAGGATTGTGTTTCTCTAACCAAGGTATTCCTAGAATAATCTGAAACTGAGGGGCCTTGATCACATCGAACACGATCTTCTCATGGTGTCCATCTTGACTTATTAGCGTCACTTCTTGAGTGGTATGCGTTACTGGCCCGGAGGCTATCTCCGTACCATCCACCGTAGTAATGACGTCCTTTACAGCCTTGGGACAAAGAGTTAGATTCATCCTCAAAACCATTTCATGATCCACATAATTGCCGATGGCACCGCTGTCGATGTAAGCTTCAATTGCATGTAATCGATTCGGATTATCAGGGCTAATGAGGACCATAGGTATCACGAAATGCGAGGTCACAGAACTGGTTTTCACGCTCGGCAAGAGGACCTCTATTCTTGTCGGGCGAGGTCGTTTCCCTGCTCAGAGTTTGTAACTTTGGTAACTGCAGCTCCTACTGCCTTCTTAGCAGGTTTCACCGGACAGTCTCGAAGAAAGTGCCCTGAGTTTCCGCAATAGAGGCATAATTGCAACTGTTTTCTCCTTTCCCGCTCCTTTTGTGTTAGAGGACCTTTCAGACCCCCTATTTGCCTGGGTTCCCCGGAGTCTACTCCTTTGGAAGGAGTTGGCGGTTTGGAAAATACTCGAGCATCAAACTTGGAACGATCGGCCTTCCTGTTCTGCAGTCTGTGATCTATTTGAACGACTAAGTCTATATAGTCCGAACAATCTTGTGGGGGATTCACTACTTGGGCTAACACATCTTTGAGCTCTCCACGTAGACCTCTATAAAACAGCATAATCCTTTTGTCCTCAGGCCATTGAGTTTCCACTATCAGTCTGTTGAAAGACGCAATATAAGCCAAAAGGTCTTGATTACCTTGTCGCAACGAAAGAAGCTCATTGTCCAAGGCCTGCCCCTGTGAATGTCTTGCGAACAGTTTTTCCATACTGAGCTGAAAAGCTTGAAAATTATGGAGGACCGGCTCATCTTGATTTACTAGAGGGATCGACCAGTCTGCCGCATTGCCACTAAGGTACGAAAGCACGAAAGCTACTTTAGCTTGATCAGTTGGAAAGGCTGCTGGCCGGCATAAGAAATGCAACCGGCACTGATTGATAAATACTGCAAACCTCTTTGGGTCACCAGAAAATCATTCGGGCGGAGCCAGAGGTACATTCCCAGGTAGGTTGATCTGCACTGGATTCATAGAGGATGTAGAAGGAAGATTTCCCCCAGATGCGGGTAACGGGGTCTGTCCGGCTTGTGACTGTAGCAATTGTCTAGCGAGATCATCTGTTCGCTCCTTGGAAATAATCAGTTCCCTTCTTAGAGCGTTCGTTTCCTGACGGGCTGCATGCACTTCTGCCCTTAGTTCCCCAAGTAACTGGGCTAGTTGGTCGGTATCCGAGGTTTCCATAGCGCCTGGACGGGAGTTTTGTGGTAGGCTTTGCATTCTGTAACGCTCACCTGATTCCCGTAGAGGCGCCGGTCTTGACTGGGCGTATACCGTATCTTCAAAGGTGATGTGTAACACACGGCTGGCTCTTTGGGCTGGACCTCTGTGCACTGTATGTTTGACTCGAAGGGTAAAATGTCTGCAGATAGAAAATATGGGATTAATGAACTGGGTTATTGAATGTCTCTCTCTTCTTCCCTTTCTCTTCTCCTGTAGAACCCCGAAGGTTAACGCTCTCACCTTAGGTAAGTGAACGCCGTGCTCTCCATCTGCCTCGGGGCAGGGTGCTGTAACCAGTTTCTTCACTGGATAAGGGGAGCAGGCCTCTTGACTTCAGAGGACTGCTGTCCGTCGTTTACTGCACGAACGGTAAGTTTCGAGTAATTCTAATGTCTTTAAAGTCTTTAGTAATTATGTCTCTTGTTTTGCAGGGTTCCGGCGATGGTGGATGACGGGCTGAAGTGAGTTGAAGATGGAGCCCGTGTGATGAATAGAAGCGCCTGGAAGCGCGTAAGTAAGCGCTTGTTGCCTGCTTCACGATGCGCTCTAACTGTCTTTTTATTTTGCAGCTACAAGTTCGGAGCGGCTGCAGGGTGCCGGAATACCCACTGGGTTAGATGTGGAAAGGAGTAATGGCACGTGAGTATTAAAGTTCCCCAATGTCTTTAAACGCACCTTGTTTTGTCTTTCAGATGCGGGATGCAGCGCCGAAGGCCTCCGGAGCGTGCGAAGAGTTGGTAAGCTTTTGTCTTTCAGATGCCGGAATGCAGTGTGAAGACCTCCGGAGCGCACGAAGAGTAGGTAAGCCTTTGTCTTTCAGAATGCAGCGCGAGGCGTTGGTGACAGCCGATGGCCCAGGTAAGTGAAGAGCTGTCACTGAAGACCGTAATGCTAACCTGTTCTTTCTTGTCTTTATAGGTGTTGCTGAAGACTGGATTCAGGATGGTAAGCCTTTGCCTTTCAGATGCCGGAATGCTAACCTGTTCTTTCTTGTCTTTATAGGTGTTGCTGAAGACTGGATTCAGGATGGTAAGCCTTTTTCCTTAGGCCCAGGATCAGATGCAGAAGACACGATGAGCGTTCTGCTGCAGAGGATGCAGAATAATGCAAAGCAAGATTCATCCATTGGGTGTGGTTTAAATAGCCTCCTGTAGTGCTTAGGTGTCTCCTTCCACAGCCACGCCTAGGTAAGAAAAGAGTTCCTGCTTTCCAGAAGAGTTCCAGTGTTCTGAACCTAGGGAGTTGCTCCTGCCCCACCCAACAGGAAAAGTAGTTCCAAACAGAAGAGGATCAGAGGCTCAACTGGCAGGCAAGTAAGCAGCATGGTCTGCTGCAGGTAAGTCCACCCAAGCATTATGAGCCCGGCGCTTCCAGCGCTGGGACTGGGCATATTTATGAGCCTGGTGCCACTGGCGCCAGGACTGGGTCCAAAAGGTCCCAATTGGGACTGGTTGGCACTCGGAACCTGGGTTATGAATCTGCTTCCAAGGGAGTTGGGAAAACCCTGACCTTTTGGAAGCAGAGATCATGACATTTGTGCGGGGGAATCGCAACTCTGGAGGTGAGTTTCCATGTTGGAGTTAGGGGTACGTGCATGCAGACAGGGTTCTGATCGGACTTAGGGGTATGCGTACACAGTGTAGCGGGATGCTTGCACTGTTTACAGGGGTTTGCATGCAGTTTGACTGGGTAAATTAATGCATTGCGTGAAACTGTGCACATGTTGTTGGGGTGCTGGCAGCAGTTATGGGGGACCACACACAGGATCCCTGTGATGCAGGCCTGCTTGCTCGGGACCCCTCATGCTATTTGAAGGGTGTGTGTATTTGCGGCGTGGGTAGCATGCAAAGGTTGCCGTTCTAGCTGTTTATGCTTATGTTAGGACGTGTCAGGGGCGTTCCGGGCATGACTTGCGAATATGCCTACTTTGCGCAGTAAATTCCATGAATACGTACGTATACGCGCATTTTTTATTCTGCACGCAGACTCGCACAGTGTCGCTCTCGGCGTACAGCAATTACGGAGCAAATGCACACTTTTCCATGAATTGGGCCCTATGTGTCTCAGGTGTTTTGACATGGAGGGTTTACTGACAGACAGCTTGCACTTCTGGTCAACTGGTGAAAATAAAGCACAGTCAAAGAATGACAAAAAACAATTAGGCCTGATTCACATGGATTTTTCACTATCCAGAAAAGGCGATACTGAGGTGCAAATCAGTTTAGCTCCTGCTACCTCATAACTCATTCACAAAGTCAAAAACTGGAGCAAATCTGGAAATGACTAGGCCATCAATGAGATGCTAATATGCAAATGTGATTCAGAAAAATGTGCTCAAGGGTGTCTAAATGATGCTCCAGGCAGCTCTATTTTTGCTCCACTTTTAGGCTTTGTGCATCCAGTGTACACTAGCAGGTGCAACATCTGAGATGCTCAGGAGAAACTCCTGATTTGCCCCAGTGCATATCTTGGTGAATTAAGCCCATCGGTACTGAGTGACTACAGCTAAAGATACCGTGATTAAATACTTTGTGACTGAAAGCCCATACCCCATAAACCTGGGGGGTTGAGGGCGGTCCTGAATCTGACTCTAAAGTACATAATGTTTTCTCAAGTAGTCTCTTAGGATTTCAGCCGTCCTGCTGCTTTTTTTTTCTTCTGCATTGCAAAGAAGAACCACTCCAAATGGTTATCTGCCCACCACATACAAGTGATTTACTTTATTTAAAAAAAAGACTTCATTTTACATTAAAGGGGCAAGGAGAGCCTTTGCACATGTGCATCACTCAATGTGAGGGCAGTGTCACTTTATTTGTGTGTTAGCCAAAGAAAGTCTGCACTGCGTTACGGTGTGAGGCAGTCCACAAGCTTAGAGAGTAATACAACTCAAGGTGTGACTAATACTGTCCAACATGTATAGCATGGTTTAAAAACAACAGGACATTCTACTATAAAGGGCATTCCAAATTCCCTGTGATGATCCATCTACCACACAGGCCCAAACCCCTCCCTTGAAAACCTGTACGCCTGCTCGATGTGAATAGCTCACTCGGCGCTAGAGTTACCCTTGACGCTGGCACTTATACAGCACATCTGTGGTAGGAAATCTTAAACGTCAAGTACTGGAAGACAAAGAATACAAACGGCCAGAATGGAATACTATGGAAGGAGAGGCAGTGGGTCCAACCACGTGTAACAGAAGCAGGCACTTTTTAGGGTTACTGATTCACTCAATCAATACTTTATTTCGGCATTTGTCCACCATAAAAGCAGCATTTTACACAACTTTCCACATTTCAACCACACAAACTAAAACAAAAATAAAACATAAAGCAAGACTTGCTAAATATGGGCTGGTTACCTCTTAAAGCAACATGTCAGCATGTATTATTTAAAAGTTCAAAATGGACTGTAAAAAGAGCAATATAAAAATAAAATCCATAAAATCCAAATTAGCGATTTCTTTCTCACAAATGATAGTTACTACTCTATGTAGGTGATGATTTTGCTCAAGATTCATAAGATATGTAAATGCTGTCCTAAAATGTCTTCTACCTATATCCCTAATTAATGGTAGTGCCATCTTCCACTCTAGTCTTTAAGCAAGGGGCAGCACACAAAGAAATGAAAAGTGTCTTCCCTATGTCCTAATGTGAGGCATTCAACAATCTGCACGGTGGGTGTTTTTTAATAGTTTTTTTTTTTTTTATTAAATGAAATGATGGTAGACCAATTTCAGAAAATGTATGCAGCTGATCCACATACATTTTCCTGTGCTTACACCATGGCAAAGCAAATACCTGTGTACTCCGGGCTGGACAACCCCTACAGGCACTGTCCACCCCTAACCTATTTAAGGAGTGCACTATGTCATCTCCAGGAAGGAGGAGGACCAACATTCTCCCCGCCATGGTCAGGCTGATTAACTGACACAGGCTCAATGGATCCGCCCTACTCTCTTGTTAGGCCCTGCAGCTAGTGGCAGCAATTAGCATACCAACAGCGGGTATTTCAAATAGTCCCACTCTGGGCCTGGATGCAGAGGATAACAAAGGAAGCAGGAAACCCAACAACCTTTCATATGCAACTGTGTCAACCTGAAGCCAGCTCCTGCTTCTCAGTATCAAGGGCAGTGTACTGTCATGTCTGGGTCTGCTGTTTACAGTAGACCATTCCTCTAGGGGCACCCTATTCATAAGGTACAAATGAGAATGTGGTTTGCAAGAGCTGGAGAGTATGGTTTCGCCACAGTTTCAAGGGAGATCTGACGCTTTAACACGGAACACACAGGGAGAACCATTAACCAGAAGGACTCTTTGAAAACAACGGACAGGAAGAGGGTGGGGCTTAGTGTCACAAGGCAGCGAGCTCAGAGCTATTTCTGTTGAAAGAAGGATTCTACCATTTTAGTTCTGGGGCACACCTTGTTTCTGTTTTCACCCCTTTATCTTTCCTGTTGCAAAGTACTCTGGTTATGACCTCACACATACAGGAGATTATTGGTGGGGACCACAGGATTGGTTCATTCAGGTAGGCTTACCCTACACCAATCACTGTGGCACACTTGGTTTTAAAAGAGGGCAGAGGCCCCTTTTAGCAGATCATCTGAAGGCTTCACCAGAAGCAGGAAGAAGAAGTCATTCTTGGCCCCTGGCTAAAGGTACAGTCTGCCTTACATCTTCTGCCAGTGAAGGAAGGCCAGGATATCCAAAGAGTTAAGTAATATCCCTCCCCTAAACATCTCCCATGGAACAGAGGGTGATACAGAACTCAGAAGACCCTCCAGGCGCTCCTGAACTGGTTCCCAGACAGCACACAGCATGCCCTGCTAGGCTCTGCAGCAAGCTTCCAGTAAAGGAAGTGCTAGAGGGTGCCTGAACCCACATCAAAAGATAAGGCAGCTGTCTGCAACACACTCCAAAGCTGTGGGCCGTCCGTCTTAAAGGACGATACAAGCCCATTGAAGAAACTGGGAGAAGTACCTCGATGAGCATCTACTGATATCCGTTTTAAAGGACATTTTTTAGCCATTCAAGTTCCTCTATACGCTACCGACGGCAACACTGACCATTGTCAAGAGACATCTGAGACATCTCGACCAGTGCCTCAGAACTGCCGATCAGCACTGAGACAATGATTCCTGACCCTGAGCTGCCGTGCAGGTGAGCCTGCAGCCATTCATCCAGCTTCGCTCACCGAACCATCTTGCCGCCTGATATCCGCAGCTAATTACCATCTCAAACTCTGTCACAGAAGCCTGCAAAGCGCACTAAATCCAACTCGACCCTATCAAGCAGCAAGAACACCTACAGCACAATGTACATTGTGATTCTGCTTCGCTGGTCCTTCCCAGAAGGCCCATAGAGACATATTAAGACCCAGTGTTCACTTTCTACTGAGGCCAAGAAACCTTAAACTGTTGTAGTTATTAACCGTACTGACTACCCTCCTGTCAGTATCCAGAGTGCACCCCCTTCCCTTCTTTGAAACCGTCTGTCCTCTGCATTCCTTTACAGGGTGGGTTATATTTTGTAGTGTTGTTAGACCGTCTGTTGCGATACAAACAAAACAGATATTTTCGATACAACCTTGACTGCACAGTCCCTTTTATCATTGGGTAATAATTGTATTTTCGCTGTGTTGCAACTACCAACAATCCATAACCCTTTGGGGATAAGCATGCCGTTCCGTCCACGTTACCAAAATTGGACAACAAGGTTTATAATTTGCTTGTTATTCTAATCTGTTTGGATACCTTCTGTGTATTAGAGGTGTGGGGATGATTGATGGTTTAGGAACCGATATTCACCCCTGGACCACTGGTACCCCGGAAGTTTGTATTTGTATTTATTTTATTTATATTGCGCGCCAGGCCCAGGGGCATCTGGGCGCATTTCTTACAAAGTTACAGATAACATCAAAGAACACATCATAATACGGAATTGGAGTGCATAGTGGTACATAGATTACATTACATTAATTATGCAGACCAATTTTTCTGTAATATTTACAGAAAAAAAAAGAAAGTACAGTATTTACAAACGATAAGTTGCCAAGATAGAGAAGAGATTATAACATCGGGTCCCAATTTGCAGAAATATTTCCAGAGATTTAAAGTATATTTACATTAGGCAGTGGAGGAGGCTAAATCCTGCTCAGTGAGCCATAGTTTGTCTTTGTTCTTAAAAGCAAGGTAGAGGAGTTCAGTTCTGAGTGTGTTGGGAAGTGTGTTCCATAGTTTGGAAGCGAGGACTGGGAAGCAGGACCCCCCAGCTTTCTGTAGTTTAAATCAGATCTGAGTGGTCGGGTGGCAATGTGTGCTGTAAGGTGGTTGGCCAGGTAATCAGGTGCTTGGTTGGCTAAGCATGTATGAGTAAGTGCGAGAGTTTTGAGTGAGATTTTGGATGCAACTGGGAGCCAGTGAAGACTCCTTCTTGTATCGGAGATGTGAGATTTTATGGGAATGTTAAGGGCTGCTCTGATGGCGTTATTCTGAGTTACTTGTAGCTTGTTGATGTTTTTAAGACTGGTCCCCAGGTAAAGGGCATTGCAGTAGTCAACTATAGCCATGATGAGCGTTCTAGCAAGGATGATGCCGTTCGATGCAGTGAGTAACGGTCTGCAAGCTGTTAGGAGTTTGCATGTGTATGCAGATGCTGAGACCACCGCATTGACTTGTCTCGTCAGTGAGAGGGTCGAGTCCAGATAGAAGCCAAGGGTTTTGGTATCATTAGAGACCTTAATGATATTCCCGTCAATGCTAAAAGCTTTAAAGGCGCGGTCCAGTTTGTTGAGTTTAAGGTGGGAACCTAAGATAAGTAGCTCAGTTTTATCATTGTTTAAGCATAGTCCGTGATGTGCCATTCAGGCCTGAATGATTGAGTAGATGTTATTAAGAGCTTTAGAGTCGCTACATGGTCTCCAGTGATGGGAATGAGTATTTGGGTGTCATCTGTGTAATTGGTGTAGGTGACACCCAGATAGTCGAGAATATCGAACAGTGGTTTTGTGAACACATTATACAATGTGGGTGAAACGCAAGATCCTTGTGGGACCCCACATGTGTATGGTGACGGATTGGCAGATGCAGAGGGGGAGAATACCCGCATGGTTCTGTTTGCCAGGAAGGAACTCATCCACGAGGTGGCTTCGTCTGAGAAGTGGGCAGCAGTTTCTAGGTGATGGCAGAGAATTTGATGGTCAAACAGGTTGAATGCTGCGGAGAGGTCCAGTAAGAGTAATAAGGCTAGCTTGCCCCTGTCTTTTAAGTCTTCAATTTGTATTTTGAGGTCGATGAGGGAGGTCTCTGTTCCATGTCTGGGGCGGAAACCTGATTGCTGGAGGCCGAGGAGTTTGCTAGATTCGTGATAGTCCTGGATTTGTAAGTAAGCTGCTCGGTCTAAGATTTTCATGAGAAATTGCAACGTGGCAATGGGCCTGTAATTTGAGGGGTTGCTTGGGTCAAGGGTAGGGTTTTTTGATGAGAGGGATGACCCAGGCATCTTTGAGATTATCTGGGACAGCACCTGATTTGAATGAGGCGTTGATGACGGTGGAGATGAATGGGCTAGATCATGCGAAGCTTCCTTGATGACCGTTGCAGGACAGGAGTCGCCTGGACAGTTGGTAGGTTTGAGTTTTTTAATGATGTTTTCCACTTCCCAAATAGACAAAGGGGAGAAGCTGAATGGTGTTCCAGGGTGGGTGGGTGTGGGTTGGTTGAGATTGGGTGTGGTGGAGGGTGGGTCTGTAAGCAGACTACATTTTTTGTTATTGATTTTTGTCTTCAGTGTGGTTATTTTGTCGAGAAGTGCCTTTTGGATATTAATGCACCATAGAGTGTCTGTAGTGCACTTGTCAATGTGGGTTATGGGAGATTCAAGTTCTTTGAGAATCTTGAAGAGCTCTTTAGTATTAGATTGTGCCTGCAGGATGTGTTTATTGTAGATGTCCTTTTTTGCTGTGAGTATCGCTTCCTTGTAGTTGGTAGAGGCAGTGATTAGTATACTTTTGTTGGCGTCTGTTTGATGACTTTTCCAGTGTCAATCTGCATTTCTTTTTGCTTTACGTAAGTCTCACAGCTGTGGTGTGAACCACGAGTTAAGGTGGGCACGTGGTTTCGGTTTCCGCAGTTTTAGAGGGGCTATAGAGTTTAACGCTTTTTGGATAGTATGGTTGTAGATATCAATTAATGCTGTGGGATCAGAGCAGGATACAGCAGCATTGTTGAGAAGGGGAAGAATTAGCGGTAGTAGTTTCTCCTTCGTAATATCCTTCTTATTGCGGGTTTGGTTGGAGGGTGCAATACTAGATTTAGGATTAGGAGGTGATGCTTTGACTGTGAAGGTTATTTTATGGTGGTCGGACCATATTCAAGGTGTGAGAGACATCAGTTTGATGCTGCAGTTGAGATCAATAAGCCGATCGGGGGTACACCCTATGATGTGTGTAGGGTCCTGGATGTGGTGATTAAATCCTAAATCACTCAGATAGCTGGCGAGGTCTAGGGCTTTAAGGTCATTTGGGTCTTGAAAAGCAAGGTTGAGGTCCCCAAGAAGTATGATTTTAGAATTAGGTTTGGTGTTGACTGTGAGGAGGGTAGATAAATCTTTAGCAAAGCAGGAGATGGGTCCTGGTGGGCGATAAATGAGATGCACTGTGGCTGTTTGATTAGGAGATAGAGGTAATTTAACTGATACTAATTCAGCAGAGGGAATCTGGTCATTGGGAATGTGTCTAAGTTCTAAGGGGTTTTAAAGATGAAGGCAACGCCTCCGCCTTTTGACTGGTTAGTGTCCCTGTCGCACCTAATGATGGCATAGATCTCCGGTATTGCTAAAGCCAGTGATGGTCCGGATGCTGCATGTAGCCATGTCTCGTTGACGGCTAGGAAGTCGAGATCCTCTGTTAAAATAAAGTTGGCGATGTCGAGTGCTTGCGCCGGGAGCAATCTGGCATTGATAAGGGCCCCTTTAATCGTGGTGTCTGTTACCATGGGCGAGCTGTTAGAGTGGATGGTTGGTGTGTTTTTTAGAGTGGAGGTGGGGATATCTGTTCCGTTAGGTAGGGGTGTAATGGAGGGGTTTTTGCTTACAGGTAGAGGAGAGGGTTGGCTTTTTTTGCTAAATCTGGAGCCTAGTCTCAGGTTCCTGAGGTTGAGTGCACATGGTTGGTTGGGCATAGGTTTGCACGCGCAAAGTGTTCGAGCCATAGGGCTAGTGAGTTCAGCCGGCATTTGAAGAGGAAGATGTAGAGGATCTTAAAGATTGGGAAGAATTGTTAAAAACAACATCAAAAGAAATGATTCACAGGATCATTATGTACACTAAAACAATCCACACAAAATTGTTAGAAGAGACAGAAGCAATTAGAAAGATAATAGAGGATCTTAACCTTCCTGAAGCCACCTTCAAAAACTATCAAATCATGGACGAGTATCTGAATAATTATGAAAAAGAAATTAAAGCAAAAAAACAACAGGCATTCCTACATGATGAACTGGATTACAAATTCAAACGTGTCTACACATTTCAAAACAAATTCAGAACAAGAGCACAAACCAGACAACAATCCAAAAAAACAGCAGCCCTTATAAAACTCAAAGACAACCCCTTAGCAACAATCATGGCAGAATGGAATCAGATGAGTACTGATTGGTATGAGAATGGCCTCCTATCAGAAGAAGAACTAGAATTTTTGAAGTCTAAACACCCGGTACTTGCCACCATTTACTTTTTACCTAAAACACATAAAAGGTACACCACAATACTTTCCAGTAGACATATAATTAATGGTATTGGTGCAGTTACAGAACCCATTTCAGCATACATTGACCGTTTTTTACAACCTTTGGCAGCAAATCTAGCATCATATGTACAGGACACAAAACACATCATACAACAGTTGGAACACATTAATTGGGAAGAAAATTACAGACTGGTCACCTTTGATGTTAAGGCCCTGTACACCAGCATATTACATTTCAAAGGCATGGAAACAACGGAATACTTTCTAAAAGCAAGATCTGTCTCATATCTGGAACAGAATAACATGATACTGGAAATGTTGAACTTTGTCCTAAATAACAATATATTTATATTCAACAACACCATCTATAAGCAATGTCAAGGCACAGCCAAGGGAGCCAAATTCGCACCTGCTTATGCGAACCTGCACATGGGCAGTTTTGAACATAAGCATGCTTGGCTACACAAAGCATTTACTGAAGAAAATAACATCGTATTTGGGGCAGGTACATAGACGACATTTTAGTAATATGGAATGGAAACCAAACAACCCTGCTAGAATATCACAGATACCTCAACAACAACTATAATCTAAAACTCACAATGGAAGAGAGCAACAACAGGATCCATTTCCTTGACTTGGAACTGTACATCGAAAATAATAAAATCCAAACAACACTTTATACAAAACCAACTGCAGGAAACAGCATTCTTCATGCCCACAGTAACCATCCACCTCATACAATCAAGAATATACCCTATGGAGAATTCATCAGAATCAAGCGCAATTGTACTCAAGATAAAGAAATGAATAAACACATGGAGATAGCAACTCGCAAATTTCAAAAAAGAGGATACAATAAGAACCAACTTAAACAAGCACTAGCTAAAGCCAAACAACACAATCGAAAAGACCTTCTGCTGAACAAAACAAAAAATTGGCAAGCAGACAAACAGGAAAACAAAATGAGATTTGTAACTACTTATAGTACGGACAATAAGATCCTAAGAAATATCCTACAGAAACACTGGACAATACTCACATTGGACAATGACCTTAAGAAACATGTTGAAGATTACCCCCTCATCATCTATCGAAAAGCCAAAAACTTAAAATAAATTCTATGCCCATCACATTTCAAACAAGGTGTATCACCAAAAGGTCAAACCCAACTATAGTCACAAGACAAACCAAAAGGATTTTTTAACTGTGGACAATGCAACTACTGCAAATTTGCAGAAAATAACAAAAAATAAATCATTTTACCCAATGGAAAAATATATATAATCATGGACTTTATGAACTGCAACACCAACTTTACAGTATATGCTGTCATATGTATTTGCAGCAAGATTTATATAGGCAGCACTGTAAGGCCTTTGAAAATTCGAATCTCAGAACATTTTCACAGGATCAAAAACAGAGACATAAGGTACCCGCTTGGCAAACACTTTACATCTGAACATCCAGAAAATAACATAGACGAGATCTTATTCTTTGGCATTGAACAGGTCATAATTGGCCAAAGAGGAGGTAATAGGGAGAAAAAACTCTGCCAGCATGAAGCCAAATGGATATGTATCTTTGACCGTTGTAATCACAGACTAAATTTTGACACAGAAATGGGCCACTTCATTTAGACCCAAATAAGTAACATAGAGTATAAAAGGAACCTATGCAAAAGAATGCCCATCTGTTCAGAGAAGTACAAAAAGAATGACCTAATGTTTTGATCTTTATATTCTGTATCAACCTGTCTAATTGCCTACCTTTTTGTATGACTCATCATCATCAATCTGAAAATTCGCAACATTTACATGAAAACTAGCCTGTGGACATATTAGGGTGAATCTCAGGCCTCACCCACATAAAGTACTGCTACACACTACACTTACAGAGAATTCTCCAATATAACGAGGAAAAGCACCATTCCGGATCCAAAATGGTGACCGGGACTAGCGCGTTGCGTCTGGAGCGTGGTGACATCATCACATTGCGCCGCGACGCTCCAGACGCAACATTTAGAGCAGCCATTTTGAGGGATGCATCGGACAATCGAATCCGATGCATCTCTTCAAAAACGAACCGCATCTGAGAACCTTAGAAGCATCCTGATACTCAGGTGAGACGAATATCAATGCAGTATATATTTCAGCTAAAACATCAATACCATGACAGTTTAGATTAAACTTCTGTCACTACTGATAGCCATACTAAGTTATGGAGACATCAGACTGATAACGTTTTTTGTCACTCCCTAGAGACCCTGAGGTGAACTGTCAATCTGGATATATTAGACTTTGCAGACATCAAAGGAATAAGCTAAAGATGCACACACATAACGAAGCATAATATAAGTAAGTATTCATGCCAATCTATTTAATTTTTGGCATTTGGCATCAGTTACAATCGGGAAACAAATATTAAGGCAACTTCTCCTGTTCCCTTTCTCCTCAGCTTTACTGCACAATTGGCAACAAAAAAAGCAACTGTGTATATATAAACAAATCCCTCCTGAAGAACAACACCAAACTCGGTATGGGGAAACACGTGTAGAGGGTGCTAGCTCAGAGGGTGCTAGCTCATACAACTAGCAACAAGAAGTGAATGTAAACAAAGGCTATCCTTTTCTAATCTGAGAGCAAACAAATGTGAAAGAAAATGAATGTTTAATTTTCTAACATTGGAAAAAAGTAGCAAAAAGAATGAAGTAATTCTGAAAATTCTTTGCAACAAAATCTTTTTTGAAATACAATTTTAATTTGGAGCGCAAAAGTGGAGTCTCTGTGTTTCTTTTTCTACATGAGTTCAGGTATGGATTGATGCAAGGCGTGATGTGCTTTGGCTGGAGGCTATGCAGGGTGGGAGTGTGTGGTGTTGTGTACATAGGAATGCAATTTAGTGAGAAAGGCTGTGCGCAGCCGGAGCTAGTATGCCAGTTTGGGATGAGGTGTTGTGTGCATGCAGATTGAGTTGATTCATCACACCTAATGTACACAGACATCTCTCAGGTAGGTACTCAGTTGGTATCTACCTCAGTCTGTATTTCACCAGGTCATATCTTAATGGGAGCATGACTAACCTTTCTCTTTTTAATGTGGGTCTATCTGTTTCTCTAGCGATTAAATCCAGATACTCAGCAGGTCTCTCCACAATTATATATGCCACATATGCCTTTACTGACCTTTTTTGAGTTGATTCTGTCCAATGTTGATTAGGCCTATTTTAGCACCACGCTAGCATCTGCCAGAATCGTGGATGGCTCACCATAGGGAGAGGCCTAATTTCTTCAGAGCTTTGTCGCATATTATTTAGCCAGGCAATCTTATGGGCTACATAAGGCAGTTTCATGTAACTCTCTTATTAGTGCACAGTAAAGTGTGCACTCTTGCTTGTGCCACAATGCAGCCCAGAAATTCAATGCTGTGTGTAATATTCTAATAGTCTATATTCAATAAAGGGAATGCTGAATCTCAGGTTGACTATTTCATTTGGTACTCCCTGGGGTACTCCCAGCAATTTCTTTAGAAAAACATTGTCCATATTTGAAAAATTCTTCCTTCTACCAAGACCCCATACTGAAGCATCAAAGGTTAACTGGTGCAAGAGATTTAGCTTTAGAAAAAATCTAGTGCTGAGTGAACAGAGGCTGCTCCAAAAATATAGTGCAATGAAAGAACAACCCCTACCCTTTGGTTACTCCTGTTGTTTGCCAGAGCTAAAGGAAAAGCTCATGATGAGTTAAAGGAGAAACAAACCCCTAGATAATTCAAGGCCCTAATGACTTCCAGACCGCTGTAATCTATCAAACATTTTAACTTAGATGACTTTTGCATTCCTATGACTGTCACTTTCAATGTATTTACTTAATCCCAAGTCTATGCACACAACATGTTAAAACATTTCAAAAGACGAACTACTGTACTCTCACTTTTGGCCAGGAACACCCACCATCTGCATACAGTAGTATTGAAGTCAGAATATTTTTGGCACATCCAGAATTTCCTTTAATTTCCCTTAAAAAAAACTCTCCAGTCCACTTATATACCAAATAAATAAAAGAGGGTCAGAACAAATCCTTGCCTGACCCCACAGTGTAATGGGAAGCTCATGGTAGCATTGCCAATACAGAATTTGAAGATGAAAAACCTCATAAAGCATCATTGGGACATGTTTTAAAAAAAAAATGTATTTATTTATATTTTTATTGTGTTTAACCATTTAAGATTTTTACAACATTTGGCGTTCGTCTTTCATAGTTCATGTATTGTACTTAAGACACCACTTTCGTCTTCTCTTGCATAGCCCTTTATCTGATAAGGACTGTCTTACTTCACCGGTATGCCACTATCCGTTGTCGGGTTAGCCTTTTTGAGTGCTATGTCCAAGAATTTCATGGCTGCCCTAGAACATCTGGCTGAGTCGCCTGCGATTAGTCGTCTCCAACCGGTTTCTTCGTCTAACACCGACGGGTAGGATATAAGTGGTGCTAAGTACGCCTCTCTTTCCTTGATCATTTCAGGACAAGTCATAAACAGGTGTCTTAAAGTTTCTGATTGATCTTGATTTTCCCAGAGCCAACAAGTGGCTTTGGGAGAGAGATCTGAAAGCCAAGATGTCCCTGGTGTGGAGCAGATTTAAGCAGGCTCTCATAAAGAGTTTTCACAGTACTTCAGTGGCATTTTTAATTTGTTGTGGCCGGGTGGGAGGTGCTCAAGTAATTTGTTGGACAGGATCTTATCATTTGTGGTGATCCAGTCTTGCTGCTCCATTTTGGTTTTCACTCTTTCTGGATTAGTAATGAGAGGATCTTCGGTGCAAGCTATCTCTTCCAGTTTTCCTTGGAGTTTTCTTACCCAGCTGTTAAGTGGTTTGCATCCGCCGCTCTTTATTTCATCAGCTACCACATGGAACACTGGGAGAGTGTTGGTCAGCAGGGTCTTTCTATACAATTGCATGGCGCTAGTTCTCGCCGGATCGCTGCCATAGGGGCTGACTTCGGAAGACCCAGGACCGACTTCCACAGGAAACCTTCGAGTTGAACCTAGATTTCTGTTGGCATATTTAGATTGGCGCTCATTCCATATGTCAATGCTGGCACGACTTTGGATTTGTAAAATTGCAGTGTCGGGATCGTCGAACATTTTCCAAATCTTTTGTCCACGACTCAGGTTTGTGCTGCCAGGATTCTTGTTTTATCCCATAGGGACTTTTGCATGCTGTTTTCTTTCAATGAGTTGTCGATCCATACACCGAGGTATTTATATTCTTTAACTGCTTCAATTTTTGTGTTTTCTAGGAACCACGCAGGGCGAGCTTTGTCTTTGATTTGTTGATTTCCAAGTTGTTACTTTTCATGTAAGATGTCAAGTTCGCTAGTTGGCGTTGAAGCCCTATTTTGGTCTGATCCATAAGTATCAAATTGTCAGCATACCACAATCTGGACATTCTGCTCAGTCCTACCTTAGGAGGGAAGGCTCAGATTGGAAGTCTCCAATGAAGGCGATGAAAAGCGCCGGGGCCAATGGGCAGCCTTGCTTGAACTCTCGTTCCGAATAAATGATGTCTGAAAGTTGCCCTTGTTGGCTTAAGCGGACACTTAAGCCAGCGGATAGATGTATAGTGTGACTTACTCAGCGAAACCCTCTTGAGTTTTCCCAGGTCGATTTGGTGAGTCTGAGGCTTTTGTATTGCCTGTAGTTTAAAGCCCAGGTGGTGCAGATCTTTTGTGACGTCTGTAGAAATTTCGCAAATTGCTTTGTTTCTTATGTGCAGGTATGCCTTAGCTCTATGTTCCCGGTGGTATGGTTCAATCAACTGGAAATCTTCGGTGGTCAAGTGTCGAAGCGTGCTGACTTTAGCCAGGGTTTTTAGCACCATTTTCCTGTTCAGCACAATATACACTTCCTTAGATGAGATTTGCTCCAACTTGAAGGTTGAGATTCCTTTCAGTTTTTCGTCCAACTTCTTGCCACCCAACTTTGCCCTGGCTTCCGCGGTGGGGGTTGTTGCTCGATAAGTTGTGGTTCGGTGTTCCCTACCGGAGCAAGTTGTATTTGCATGATCTTCTCTTTGGCTAGGTGGCATCATTTGGTTGGGTCTTTTTTTTCCGGGATGGCGTCTCCGGCTGTATTTGTCCGGGACCTCTGTTGTGGACACTTGACCGCTTCTTCTATTTGGATTGAATCATCATATTGACACGACGTCGCTTTCTTTGAGGAGGAGGAGAGGGCTTCCTTATCGTTGGTCATTGTTTCTTTTGGTGAGTCCGGAGTCTCCTCCGATGTGTCTAGATGTTGAGAAAGGTTCATCAATTTACTACTAGCCTGGAAGTCTTCTATAATTTTTGGTGATTGGTCATATTCGGGGTAGGCTATCCTAGTGGCATTCAAATCTCTTATCGGTTCTGTCAGCCCTGCTGCTTTGTCTTTGCGGGCACCATTGCTAGGTACCAGCAGCACCTGGGCTGGATTGTCCGCAGTTTGTTTCACTACATCGGTCGTCTCAGATTTTTTCCTCTGATTTCGTTTCTTCTGTAATTGCTTCTGTTGAGGGTCAATAGCCATAGCCCCTTTTTTTGTTGGAACTTCCAACATTGCAACGGTTTGTCGTGTTGTTATTGTCGTAACGATGGGGACCAGATCCCTCTGCTTATGATCTTCAGTGGTTTGCGTGGCCTTGGAGGATGAAATGATAGAATCTCATGCCGTTAGGATCCTTTCCTTGAGCTGTTTTTCAAGTTTGGCTATTTTTACCTCCAGGGAGGATTGAGTCCTGTTGGAATTTGATTCAAGAGCTGTTAGGTAGCCTTCGACGAAAGTCAATTTAAGAGGTCATTGAGGCTATCATTGTGGTGTTGTCTTTTAAGGCCTCATTGATTGACTCGTAAAGTTTCCTGAAAGGGGCTAAATCGATTGTTACTGCTGACATTAATGAAAGTAAGTCCGTTTTTTTACTAGGGGAGCCCTTTTGGACAGACGCTGAAATTTCGCTTAGACGTCTGCTTTTGGCCGGTGTGTGTATACCCCTTTCGCTTGATTGCTGGGAGAGTCTATCTGGAAGAAATATCTCCTGAGGTGTCGTTATTTCTTGTAGCTGACCTGGGACCGAGGATTGTGACACCGGATTTCCTCGGGCTCCTCCCTGCATGTGAGGTCGGGTCCACTCAAATCATTCATCTGCTGGTTCATGGGCTGTTAACGTCCCGGCCTGGCCGATTGCAGGTATAGTGGTACCTGACTGACACGCTACTCCTTGGCCCATTTGTGGGACTGTTCTTTTTTCCGTTGTTTCGATATTTGGGTCAGGGATGCGCTTAGGGACCAATGTGCTGGAAGCTGGTTGCTTGGAAGTATTTGAAAGTTGGTTCGGGGGCACTATTTCCAATATGACTTTGTCGACAGGTGCCTTCTGTGCTCAGGCTTTTTGGTTCGGGCCCTGCGTGGATCCGCTTTGGTCTGTTTTGCGTGATTTATTCACCGGTGGGGGCACTTGTATAGCCTCCAAGATCTCTGCATCTGTTAGCCCTGAGTCTTGGTCCAGTTTCCGTTTTTGTTGTTTCAGGAAATATTCTTTTAAGGTGGATGATATCAGTGGAGTTGTAAAACACTTAGAACCCACCTGAGGTTTGGAGCCCCCCTTGCAGTGAGCATTTTGCTTGCTGCAGTTTTTATTTTGAAGTTTCCTTTTGAGTTAATTTCCTTCGATGGGAGGTTTGCTTTTCCTTTAATGCTGCCAGTTTTCCCTTTTTCATTAAACTGAGACTCAGCCGACAGGTTTACAGAGTTTGACGCCATCTTTGTGGTAGTCTCTAAGGCGTTTCCCTGATATTCCGACCCCACTGAGGAATCCAGGTGGTTGGCCTGTTCGCCGTTATGTATTTCAAAAATGGCATCATCTGGACTCCGTGATTCCTGTGCAGTGGGCTCGTCTTCCTGGTCTGAGTTCAAGGAATCATTTGAGCTGCTCCTTGTTGGCAATTCCGTGATGGTATTCGGAGGCGTAGTGACAGTGGCTGGGTTCATGTCACTGTGGATCTGTGCTATGGTCGAGTGCCTTGCCAAAAGAGTGGCCTGTGCCGGCACATTTGATCCCACATCGGAGGTAAGTAGTGGGTCAAAAGTAGATTGTAGATTCATTTTTCCAGAGATTGTTGCATCAGACAGCTCGTGCTGCTTGGTAGCCTCTGGCGATTCAGGCCCCCGCCGAGGCCATCCTCCAACAGACTCAGGTGGGGTGCCACTCGTCAATACGGTGGGATGGCCGGGGGTTGAGGAGTGGGCTGGCAATAGCAAATCTCAATGAAGAGGCGCTTTTGATGGTTCCAAGTTTGTTGAAGCTGGGACCTCACCCGGAGTTGGTGCGGGGCCCGCAGCACCCTCAGCCAAGTCCTCGGCCCTAGTACACGGCTCAATCAGCACTGGGGTCCGTGGTGGATTAGAGGGTGATGGAGCTTGTAGGTTATTGGTCATGACTGCTGCCTCGGGTGTTTCCGTGCCTAACTGAGGCGCTACCGGTGACAGAGGGCATCATAATGCACCAGGACTTGCTCCACTAAGATACCAACTTCTGCGGCACTGAAGCTGGTAGCCCTCTGCCTCTCTGGCTGGGGGTCACCAGTGGTCTCTGATGGTATTTGCCCCGACATGGCAACCCCCAAGGCAGGTGTGGGTGGGCAACTGGGTCCTGGTGCTGGGCTGTGGAGCGATGGAACTTCAGTCGGGAGTCTTCTGTTCCAGCAGGGGTGGTCACAGCTACTAGGCCCCTGCAGATGGCTGACGTGCAGGCACCAAATAGCAGGGCACCTGGCCAGCAGGCAGTCAGGCAGCAGCAGATGGCTGGTGGGAGGCTGCTCGGGCATCTGGGGGGGCAGTAATTCGGCTTTCTGGGCAGGAGCGTGGTCTTCCGTGTGTTGTCACGTGGCCAGCTTGATATGGAGTGATATGGCACGTGAAAAAACTGCACGTCAGCATGTAATTCGAGGAAAGGCCCTTAGCGCGTAAGCGCGTCTGTGACGTGACATGCGCGGACGTTCCCCTCATCATGGGTGCATAGTGATTCAGCACGTGAAAAAACAGCACGTCCGCGTGTTAATGCGTGTAATTCGAGGAAAGGGCCTAAGCGCGTAAGTGACGTGACGCGCGTGGGCGTTTCCCTCAGCATGGGTTAAAGGTGAGCGGGGCCAGCAGTTCACTGTACGTGCCTTTCGTGGAAACCGACGCGTGTGTTGCTATTTCTGGTTGTTTCACGCGCCATCACAATTTCACAGCGGATCAAGGATGTATCTCTTCTTTTGGCGGGGCTCTTGCCTATGCATGTTTTTCATTATCACGCTATTCTGACGGTAAGTCACACACGCTCTTCTTCCCACTGCGGGTGCCCCTGTGTATCGCGTACCCGTTTTCGAGGTCATAGTAGCCTGCGTGTCCCAAGCGTACGTGTTTTTCGTGTCCCTGGTTGCCACTGCGTACTGCGGAAGGTTAATTCCACACACGTGGGCTACTGGGGTTTGCGTGCACGGTTTTACTGCAGTTTTGGGGTGCCTGAGCATTGCGTGACCGGTCACTTTAACACCGGGGTCACATAAAGCCTTGCAGGTGCACAGGGGTGCTGTTAACATCTTGTATCCCACCCCTTTCACCCCAATTGTCCAGGAAAATTGTCGTGTACACCTCCCATTGGCACTACTACATCTGTGCCGGCACTACTCCATCTGTGCCATGGTTGGGAGGCCACGAAAGGTGAGGGGCGATTTAGCTGGGCATACTCCACATGTAGGGCGTGGTCAGGGACG
The DNA here is from genome assembly GCF_040938575.1 of Ambystoma mexicanum. Classification (NCBI taxonomy): domain Eukaryota; kingdom Metazoa; phylum Chordata; class Amphibia; order Caudata; family Ambystomatidae; genus Ambystoma; species Ambystoma mexicanum. Next base: position 1,058,294,452 of record NC_090929.1, on the reverse strand, counting down.
TGGCCGGGAAGACCAGGGAGTAGGGGGACTCCAGTGTGTCCAGGGTGGCCGCAGAGGGGGAAGAGGCAGAGGTGCGCCAGTTTGGCACAATGTTGTGCCACATGTTGGTGCAGTCATGCCACCACCCCCTGTGGTTACGGGAGATGCAGATCTTGCATCTGGCACTGGCGCCCAGGTGACCCGGCAGTCCGTTTCAACGACTGCCACGGGCCCAAGGGTAGTGGTAGCTGCAGGTGCAGCTGTGGACACCACCACCGAGGCTCAGGGGGCGGCCAGCGCATGCGGCTTTGGCACCTGAAGAGTCCCTGGATGATTTCCAGGAATTCGGGAGGCACAGGGCACTTTCCTGCCTTATTTAAAGCTTGTATGCCCTTTCTGCAGGAAAATGAGCCTCCAGACTACCTTTCCCAGCAGACACGGGGCCAAGAACGACAGAAACCTGGCCACCTTGGGTGGTGCACACGTGCGCATGCGTGCGCAAACAGAAGTACAGGACTTGTGCTCAGACGTCCGACAGAAGCAGACGTGTTTCCAGGAGCTCCAAGCAAGTTGAGCAGCAAGAGGGGCCACACCCCAACCGACCTTCCTCCAGGCCCCTCGCACATGCATGCTAAGTAGCGCTGATGCTGGGGAGCTTGGACAGGCATTGGGGAAGAAGCGCACAGTACAGCTAAGCCGCGTTGAGAAACAAATGCCAAGTAGCTTTATAAGTTGTCAGGGGCGCATGCAGGGGGTGTCGCCCATATCCTTGAGTCCCCCCTGCTCCATAGAAGCTGAGTTATTAGTGCAGTAGCGTTCCTAGCCAGAAACCAATACAGCGCATGGGGGCACCCAGCGACGCACAGACTCTAGTGCAGTGCATATCATTTGCATATGCAAATTGCCACATGCACTACCTATTGAAATCCGTGGCTGGCAGATCACGACTTGTACTGAAGTCGCACCTCGCCAAACGCGTCTAGCAGCTCACCCAAGGACCATTCTATCATGTGTGATTCTTAACACATTAGTCTTCCATTTACCGCGGGGTCACGTGCGGCTGCCTTACCGTTTTGACAGTGTATGAACCATCATGGGGGCAAGCAAATGTATACGAACAAAGCAGCAGACAAGAGTGTTTGTTTGTGGAGAAGTCACTTAGTTTGAGGCATGAATGGTGTTGTGTGTGTGGTGAAAACACACACAGAATAGTAACTCACGCTCTCCCTGCAGCATTGAACTGCTCCTGTTACCGGACCTGAGAGTGAGAAGGCAGGAGGCCAGCACTCACCCCAGAGATAAGTCTCTCTTTGGCTTACATTTCACCCATTTTGTACAATGTACATGAAGAACATGGTTTCTCTGATTGAGTATGTGTTATTGTCAATAGTTGTATTTTGTATTTTGCCTACTTTCCCTTGCCCATCCAACTCCCCTCTCCTGCCCCTCTTTCTGGTTATCCTGAATACCAATGCCTATCCAAACCACGGATCCCTGACCCTCTTTCCCTGCCAGGGTCTCGGAGGCCTGTGTAAGTTTTACCTTGCAGGTGCCCAGACCGCGGAAGGGGTGGTTGGTTCGTGCCACTCCTGCGCTTGGAGACTGGAGCTGTGACACTACCCATCAGTTGTTGCATCCTCATTGATTATTGTGTACTGAAAATGCTACCCATCCTGTTGAACAATTGTTGAACTGTGCTACCTTGGTTGTTCTATCATTCTGCTTGGACATGTGCTTGGACATTTTCAGCGACATGAAGTCATCTACTGGAGACTCTTCCATGGTTTTATGGTGGCTACAGGCTTTTTCCATGGTTTGGGGGTTTGGCTCCTTGGAGTTCTCTGCGATTTGGTATTTTTACCACTCAAGGTGGCCTCTGAGGGGGCTGGACCCTATTTACATGCAAGGTAGAACATGGAAACCTAGGGGTAGGGAGATCCTGAAGCCAGGTAGACTAGAAGGAAGAAGGCTACAGACCCCAGACACAGTTCTTCAGAAGGTCATGGTGATGTGTAAATGAGGAAGGGCCTTTTGTCGTTGGACAGTAAGCTTGGGCTACAGTGTTTGGGCACTCTGACATTGTCATTGTGGGTACTATGTACATGATGTGTTCTGCTGGTCAATGGCTGTTCCTGTGTTGTGTTTACTTTTCAGGTGTCAGGGGATTGTTGTGGTTTGACATGCTGGTGTGTACACATGGGCAATGTTCACATGTGATCTGTACAGGACACTGAGGGTCACTTCATTTCACATGCATATATTGAGTGCATGTCCCTACTGACACACACACTTACACAATGCTCCACCACACGTACAACCACCCTTCCATGCCCACACGTGCACACAGATTGCCTTCTCTGGCATGCTGTGTCCCTGCAGTGCCTGATCACTTACCATTTGGGGATCGTGTACATGCGTCAATAGGTTATTTTTGTTGCTTGTCCTTTTTATGTGATGCTCAAGGTGTATCCCCAACACAATGGCTGCTCACTGTGCTGTGTGCTGAGCAGTGTGTTGCAGGAGACACAAACAGCACACGGGTTAGGGATTAGCAGATTTGGCTTGCCCAATGTGCATGAGAACAGGCATTCAGTCTTTTGTTGATGGTACCACTGGTGGCAAGCATTTGTGTATGACTTTGAATGTGTGGGAGGTTGTTGGTCAGTCATTTCATCTGATTCCATATCAGGTGTGATTGTCCTGGGCCTCTTTCCATTTATCACATGTCACTTTGTATCTAATTGGTCATGTGTTGGGCTTTTGCTGTTGCATGCCATGTCATGGTGTGGCAGACAAGGGTGATGTGGGTTGGGAGGGTTTAGGTAACATACCAGTGATTGCCATGGCCTGTTTTGCAGGGGGTGGTGTGATACACACCTTGCATGTGTTCCTTTTGGTCACACAGGATTGGTTATGTTGAAGTAGCTAGGGATGTACACAATGTAGCACTTCCGTGGCAACATTCTCAGGGTGGTAAGGTTGTGACAGTTGACTGTCTCTTTGTCATCATCGATTGTCACCTGGTATGTGCCAGGCCTGTGTGCACTCCGCAGGGGTGGCAGTTTAGGTGAAAAATGTGACCACAAGCTGGGCCCGGGCTGCCCCGCCATGTTCCCTTTCCCATCCCATGAGCAGCGTCTGTGCCTGTGGTTGGGGATATGGGTGCACCACCATGTCCACCGGTACGTCCCGCCATGTTGCAACATTGTGCAGGACACATGCTGCCACAATGATCTTGCACATTACTGGGTGTGCATATAGTAGCTGGTCGCCAGAGCGGTCAAGAGAGCTGAAGCGTGACTTGAGCACTCCGAATGTGCGCTCCACTATGCCCCTGGTTGCAACACCGAACCACAACTTATCATCGAGCAGTCTGTGACGTGACATGCGCGGGCGTTCCCCTCATTACGGGTGCATAGTGATTCAGCACGTGAAAAAACAGCACGTCCGCTTGTTAATGTGTGTAATTCGAGGAAAGGGCCTAAGCGCGTAAGTGACGTGACGCGCGTGGGTGTTTCCCTCAGCACGGGTTAAAGGTGAGCGGGGCCAGCAGTTCACTGTATGTGCCTTTCGTGGAGACCGACGCGTGTGTTGCTATTTCTGGTTGTTTCACGCGCCATCACAATTTCACAGCGGATCAAGGACGTATCTCTTCTTTTGGCGGGGGTCTTGCCTATGCGTGTTTTTCATTATCACACTAGTCTGACGGTAAGTCACACACGCTCTTTTTCCCACTGCGGCGGCCCCTGTGTATTGCGTACCGGTTTTCGAGGTCATAGTAGCCTGCGTGTTCCAAGCGTACGGGTTTTTCGTGTCCCTGGTTGCCACTGCGTACTGCGGGAGGTTAATTCCACACACGTGGGCTACTGGGGTTTGCGTGCACGGTTTTATTGCAGTTTTGGGGTGCCTGAGCATTGCGTGACCGGTCACTTTAACACCGGGGTCACATACAGCCTTGCAGGTGCACAGGGGTGCTGTTAACATCTTGTATCCCACCCCTTTCACCCCAATTGTCCAGGAAAATTGTCGTGTACACCTCCCATTGGCACTACTAAATCTGTGCTGGCACTACTCCATCTGTGCCATGGTTGGGAGGCCACGAAAGGTGAGGGGCGATTTAGCTGGGCATACTCCACATGTAGAGTGTGGTCAGGGACGTGGCCGGGAAGACCAGGGAGTAGGGGGACTCCAGTGTGTCCAGGGTGGCCGCAGAGGGGGAAGAGGTAGGGGTGCGCCAGTTTGGCACAATGTTGTGCCACATGTTGGTGCAGTCATGCCACCACTCCCTGTGGTTACGGGAGAGGCAGATCTTGCATCTGGCACTGGCGCCCAGGTGACCCGGCAGTCCGTTTCAACGACTGCCACAGGCCCGAGGGTAGTGGTAGCTGCAGGTGCAGCTGTGGACACCACCACCAAGGCTCAGGGGGCGGCCAGCGCATGCTGCTTTGGCACCTGAAGAGTCCCTGGATGATTTCCAGGAATTCGGGAGGCACAGGCCACTTTCCTGCCTTATTTAAAGCTTGTATGCCCTTTCTGCAGGAAAATGAGCCTCCAGACTACCTTTCCCAGCAGACACGGGGCCAAGAACAACAGAAACCTTGCCACCTTGGGTGGTGCACACGTGCGTATGCGTGTGCAAACAGAAGTACAGGACTTGTGCTCAGACGTCCGACAGAAGCAGACGTGTTTCCAGGAGTTCCAAGCAAGGTGAGCAGCACGAGGGGCCACACCCCAACCAACCTTCCTCCAGGCCCCTCGCACATGCATGCTAAGTAGCGCTGATGCTGGGGAGCTTGGACAGGCATTGGGGAAGAAGCGCACAGTACAGCTAAGCCGCGTTGAGAAACAAATGCCAAGTAGCTTTACAAGTTGTCAGGGGCGCATGCAGGGGGTGTCGCCCATATCCTTGAGTCCCCCCTGCTCCATAGAAGCTGAGTTATTAGTGCAGTAGCGTTCCTAGCCAGAAACCAATACAGCGCATGGGGGCACCCAGCGACGCACAGACTCTAGTGCAATGCATATCATTTGCATATGCAAATTGCCACGTGCACTACCTATTGAAATACACGGCTGGCAGATCACGACTTGTACTGAAGTCGCACCTCGCCAAATGCGTCTAACAGTTCACCCAAAGACCATTCTATCATGTGTGATTCTTAACACATTAGTCTTCCATTTACCTCTGAGCCACGTGCGGCTGCCTTACCATATTGACAGTGTATGAACCATCATGGGGCCAAGCAAAAGTATACGAGCAAAGCAGCAGACAAGAGTGTTTGTTTGTGGAGAAGTCACTTAGTTTGAGGCATGAATGGTGTTGTGTGTGTGGTGAAAACACACACAGAAAAGTAACTCACGCTCTCCCTGCAGCATTGAACTGCTCCTGTTACCGGACCTGAGAGTGAGAAGGCAGGAGGCCAGCACTCACCCCAGAGATAAGTCTCTCTTTGGCTTGCATTTCACCCATTTTGTACAATGTGCATGAAGAACATGGTTTCTCTGATTGAGTATGTGTTATTGTCAATAGTTGTATTTTGTATTTTGCCTACTTTCCCTTGCCCATCCAACTCCCCTCTCCTGCCCCTCTTTCTGGTTATCCTGAATACCAATGCCTATCCAAACCACGGATCCCTGACCCTCTTTCCCTGCCGGGGTCTCGGAGGCCTGTGTAAGTTTTACCTTGCAGGCGCCCAGACCGCGGAGGGGGTGGTTGGTTCGTGCCACTCCTGCGCCTGGAGACTGGAGCTGTGACACTACCCATCAGTTGTTGCATCCTCATTGATTATTGTGTACTGAAAATGCTACCCATCCTGTTGAACAATTGTTGAACTGTGCTACCTTGGTTGTTCTATCATTCTGCTTGGACATGTGCTTGGACATTTTCAGCGACATGACGTCATCTACTGGAGACTCTTCCAGGGTTGTATGGTGGCTACAGGCTTTTTCCATGGTTTGGGGGTTTGGCTCCTTGGAGTTCTCTGCGATTTGGTATTTTTACCACTCAAGGTGGCCTCTGAGGGGGCTGGACCCTATTTACATGCAAGGTAGAACATGGAAACCTAGGGGTAGGGAGATCCTGAAGCCAGGTAGACTAGAAGGAAGAAGGCTGCAGACCCCAGACACAGTTCTTCAGAAGGTCATGGTGATGTGTAAATGAGGAAGGGCCTTTTGTCATTGGACAGTAAGCTTGGGCTACAGTGTTTGGGCACTCTCTGACATTGTCATTGTGGGTACTATGTACATGATGTGTTCTGCTGGTCAATGGCTGTTCCTGTGTTGTGTTTAGGTGTCAGGGGATTGTTGTGGTTTGACATGCTGGTGTGTACACATGGGCAATGTTCACATGTGATCTGTACAGGACACTGAGCGTCACTTAATTTCACATGCATATATTGAGTGCATGTCCCTACTGACACACACACTTACACAATGCTCCACCACACGTACAACCACCCTTCCATGCCCACACGTGCACACAGATTGCCTTCTCTGGCATGCTGTGTCCCTGCAGTGCCTGATCACTTACCATTTGGAGATCGTGTACATGCGTCAATAGGTTATTTTTGTTGCTTGTCCTTTTTATGTGATGCTCAAGGTGTATCCCCAACACAATGGCTGCTCACTGTGCTGTGTGCTGAGCAGTGTGTTGCAGGAGACACACACAGCACACGGGTTAGGGATTAGCAGATTTGGCTTGCCCAATGTGCATGAGAACAGGCATTCAGTCTTTTGTTGATGGTACCACTGGTGGCAAGCATTTGTGTATGACTTTGTATGTGTGGGAGGTTGTTGGTCAGTCATTTCATCTGATTCCATATCAGGCGTGATTGTCTCGGGCCTCTTTCCATTTATCACATGTCACTTTGTATCTAATTGGTCATGTGTTGGGCTTTTGCTGTTGCATGCCATGTCATTGTGTGGCAGACAAGGGTGATGTGGGTTGGGAGGGTTTAGGTAACATACCAGTGATTGCCATGGCCTGTTTTGCAGGGTGTGGTGTGATACACACCTTGCATGTGTTCCTTTTGGTCACACAGGATTGGTTATGTTGAAGTAGCTAGGGATGCACACAATGTAGCACTTCCGTGGCAACATTCTCAGGGTGGTAAGGTTGTGACAGTTGACTGTCTCTTTGTCACCTGGTATGTGCCAGGCCTGTGTGCACTCCGCAGGGGTGGCAGTTTAGGTGAAAAATGTGACCACAAGCTGGGCCCGGGCTGCCCCGCCATGTTCCCTTTCCCATCCCATGAGCAGCGTCTGTGCCTGTGGTTGGGGATATGGGGGCACCACCATGTCCACCGGTACGTCCCGCCGTGTTGCAACATTGTGCAGGACACATGCTGCCACAATGATCTTGCACATTACTGGGTGTGCATATAGTAGCTGGCCGCCAGAGCGGTCAAGGGAGCTGAAGCGTGACTTGAGCACTCCGAATGTGCGCTCCACTAGGCCCCTGGTTGCAATATGGGCAGCGTTGTATCTTATCTGGGGTGGTGTAGTGGGGTTCCGTATTGGCATCATCATGTGGTTTCTCAGAGGGTAGGCACTGTCCCCTGGGGAGGTTAGGATGGTTGTCATTAGTTGGGTTTGTGTATTTGTCTGTGTGTGACATGCATGCATGTGCGCAGACATTTGTACTCACCAATGAGCCATGTGTCACCATGCTTCCCAGCTTCCAGGTCCCTGCTCAGGGCAGACATTCTGTAAATGAAACTGTCATGGGTAGACCCAGGATAGTTTGCATAGACAGAGGTGATGATTGCATGGGCATCGCATACAACCTGTACGTTGATGGAATGCCAGTGCTTGCGGTTTCAATAGATGCGCTCAGTGGCCCTAGGTGGATGTAGGGCCACATGGATGCAATCTATGGCACCAAGCACTTTGGGGAAGTGTGCCACCCGGTAAAAGTCCTGGACCACGGCCTGCCTTTCTGCGGGTGTTCTGGGCATGTATATGTGCCTGCGGACTGAGGGGTGCGCCGTCATGATTGCCAACACCTGGTGTAGGCAGCATGACTGTGTGGCCTTTGAGACACCCCCGACTATGGCAGTTGTCCGCTGAAATGACCCAGTGGCCAGAAAATGCAGGACATTGAGCACCTTCTCCAAGGGGCTTAATGCTTGGGAGCACAGGGTGGGTGATGTAAGGTCATCTTCCCACTCCCTGACCAGGTCTAGGATGATACGAGGTGGAAACCTATACCTGTCATAGACCTGGTCATCAGGCATCCCAAAAAGGCTGGTCCGGGGCAAAAAAATGCGGGGCCGGCTATTCTCCTCCTCCTGCAGTGTCCCACAATCAGTGCTGCGACAAATGGGACATTCATCGTAGCTTTATATATGTGTTTGTTGTTTGTGCTCACTTTTATACTGCGCGCTGGGACGCTTCCTCCTGCCTTCATGTGGCGGACATGTTGATGCCTGTGCGCATCTGTTGCCGTGTGCAGATTTCCCGTATTCGATTCCATGAATATGTGTTGTTCGCGTGTGTGTGGGTGTTCTGTGTATTTCCCTGCAGTACTTCCCCAATTACGCCTTCTTTTTCACGTGTTTTTCCCCATTCCACGTGTTCCGCCCCCTTTTTGGTGTGCGCGCTAACGTTGTGCACTTTCGCTGTGCGCGTCGCACACAGCGTTCCGGGTGTTGCAGTGACGTGTGCGCCGTTGTGCCACGCATGGATTTGGCACACATCCCAGAAAAAACACGCACAGGCCCTTCCATGAATCACACGCATGCGCGTGTGCTTGCTTTTTTATGCTTGCGCCGGCTTGCGGCACGATTTTTGCCGTACATTTGTTCCATGAATCGGCCCCTTGATTGGGATAAATATGTGATGGACCAAAGATAAGGACTGTTTTGGTTTTGGATTTGTGATCAATCATGTTTGGTAAATATCGGGTACTTGAGGTACCCTTCAGATTTATTCATGAGACTGTGTAATTTCAGGAGACGCTCATGCTCTATGCACCCGTTATATGTTTATTGTTCAACATGAATGTCTCATGTCTGTTAGTGATTCTAAGATTGCCACTTCATGATGTTTAGTCGAATGACAGTATTATTTAGCTATGTCCAACTAATTTACCTTAATGATTGCGGTAAATATTTGAAGGACTGAATATAAGAACTATTTACATGTTTGATATGTGATCAGTCATGCTTTGTAAATATACCTTACTTCTTATTGTATTCAGAAGAGTGTGTAATCTCAGGAATCAAGTTAGTTTTGTGACCAATTGATAACACACCCAGGTGTTATGTACCTGTCACAATTGTATTCTTTAATATGAATGTCTCACGTCAGTTGGTGACTCTTAGTTTTTCACTTCATTATGTTTTGTTGAACTAAAGTATTACTTTGTTGGAAACTGAATCCTTAGTCCACATTGCACAGCTTGACCCCAAGACTGAAATAAGGGGTTGTCATGTTCTTTAAATTGTGATTTATATTGTATCCAATCAATAATATTTACCGGAGGTTGGCCACCATCATACAAAAGGCCTTTTGAATGATGTGACGCGTTATTCTTGGTATGAGGTCATCACACTTGAAAGCGTTGTTACGTTTCCTCCCACGTGACGTCATCATGCTCAGAGGGGTGCTGGGTGTCACGTGATGAGAGATTGTTCTGAAATGCGAGCGTGGTGCAGGAGGCTGGTTTTCCAGCCGTTCCTGCCCTGCGGCTCGCAAGATACATATTTACATGTCAGGGTGCTACCATTGAATTCTAGAAAGCCTTGGACTTTTTTCTAGATATTAAATGGGATTGGAAACTAAGGGTTCTTTTACTTTGCTGCCTTATAGGTCTCTTACTGTCTGATATATATGCTTCTGGTTGATCCAAGAGCATGACGTAATATATATGTTTGAATCAATGCACACAATGGGAAGCCAAAAAAGTAATTAACTGGAGAATGCAATCCACTAGGAATTGCATTACTAGAGACCTCTTTTTGGTTTCAGATTATGATGTGGCACCATTTGACAATGTTGAAGGATTTCTCTGAAGATGTAGGTTAGTTGTATGTATCTCTTTGAAATTAGTTTGGTGATTGGGAATCAGTAAAATAGTTAAATTAATGTCTATCTGTTGTTATAAGAAGACAGTCTGAGTTCACTTGAAGAAAGATTTTCTATCAATCCGAAACGTGTCATGGTAGGGTAAGAAGCTACACATGAAATCTTACACATCTGGTTCTTTTTATCTATAAGGACTGTTGTTATCCGGTATGAGGGCGCTCCTAACAGAATTCTTTGTGAGATTGCATTTTGTGATGCCGATTAAGATTTATTTGATAAATTGAATTATTATGCATTGGATTATAAATTCAGATCTTTTTGTTGAAATGGGATTAAAAAATGTTACTTATCACTTATAAATGTGATGCATATGACAACTATTGTTTCTGAAACATGTAATTGATTTGATTGAACATATAAAGGGTTGTTCCCACCAGAGTGACTAGGTTCCTCATCCAGCTTGGGTGAGCACACTTTGTTCTTTCATTTTTATCCTCTAGCCAAAGATTTACCCAGGGCCCACAAATTTAGTTTGAACAAGGGTTGTGCATACCTACACCGTTTATCTTAGTAGTGCCATTTCTGCCAAATCTCACATGTGCACTGCTAGCCTCATAAAGGGCTATTGTGCATTATTATCGAATCTGCAGTACATTGCATCAAATAATGTATGCCTTTGCACTACGTCGAACACTGTGCTGATTGTTAGGTAAGAATTCGTAGAGTCCAATTGGTGAGGGACTTTACAAGACTTATCTCTTGGTATTAGGTAATCCACCTTTTAATATAGGTCTGTACCACACAAGTTGGTAAAGTGACTGAGTAGCCAGGCTTAACTTAACAGAAGTAATGTGAGCTGTAGAGCTGTACAATGAAATCAGTAAATACAGATATCCAAGTAACCTCTCACACACTTAAAGTTATAGTATGAATGTGTATTTATAAATACACAAGGGTAATTAGACACTCTTTAAAAAGTAGCAACTAATTGTAACATTGAATCAAAAGTTATGATTCAGTTCAACAAGAACAATAAAGTAGGTCAGTACACTTTTCTTATGCTAAACATGTTCAAGGATACCGAGTGAGGTCATTTGAGGTCAGTATTAGCACTTATTTGTGATCACCATTAAAATATTCAGTTTCAAGGATGGAAAAGTTAAAGTCAGGTCTGAACATACTTCATAAGTAATAAAAGAGTTATATTCTCCCAGAGGGATGTAGGCAGTCTTTTATCCCAGCAGTAATAGTGTTAAACAATTAAAACCTGTGAGGTAACAAGTACTGCCAAAGCCAGTAGGTTCAGAATAGTAGCCTTTAGGGAGCTAGGACAGCCAAAGTCAATGGGCCAGTTCAAAGTTTTGATGCACTCTTCATAGAAAATGTTTAAAATAGTCAGTAGTTCAGTAGAAAAATCACAGAAGCTCAAGGGGAGGCACATTGAAGAAGTACAAGCTGGGAGGACAATGCAGGTGAGTTTATAATAGTACTCCCCAAGCTAGGAAGCACTACAAATGTCAAAAGGTAGATCTACCCCAAGCCCCACAGTACCTGTGAATTGAAGAATCAGTTCCAGCTGGATGCCTTCCTGTTGCGGTGTAGCAGCCCCTTGTTCCTGGTCCTTGGTCATGGTGACGAAAGGGAGGACGCCTGGTGAGCTACTGCAGCATCACGAGAGCGAAGGGATCTACAGCAATGGATACTCTTGTATTCAGTGACCTTTTGTGCTTTTGGCACCTTTTTTTTGGTGCCACATAAGAATGAGTAGGTCCAGTTGGAAGTTACGTGATCCCTCGGTCCTGGACTCTGGTGAGGGGATTCAGGATGAAGATTTCCTGCTTCTTTAGGGCCCTCTGGATGCCCACGAAGTTTGGGCTGGATTCGCCCTTCCAAAGACAATGCACTCAATGATGGTCAGAGGTTCCCGGGCATTAGGATTATGCAGCCTTGGAAAGTCACAGCATGTCGTGGGTTGCGCTAAAATGAAGCTTGCCTCGAGACTAGTTGGTCACTTTTTAAGCAAGTACCATTCATTCACGGCCCTACGATTGTCAATCACCAAGCAGGGTGGCTGTCCTCCTGGACAACCAGCCAGCCAATCACAACTGGTTTCACTCAGGTGGACCTAGAGACAAAGGACAGGGAAGTTTTGGGACCCTCCCTCGCTTCCTGCCTTTCCAGACACACTGGAGACTGGGGGGGCTTCAGGGCTGAAGCCCGCCAAATCAAAATGCACAAAAGACACAAACCTAGTTCAAACAACAGAGTAGAAGCCCAGAAGGAACTAACTGACAAGAAATGGCAAAAAAAGAAGATAGGGGCATTTTTTGGAAACATGGTCACCCCTGGGTGCTGTACTGCAGCTGAGAAATTAGCCCGTAGATACACGGCACAAAGGTAGTAAAAAAGAAACCACTGCCACCAGCCATTCAAGTTAGTTTGTGTAACAAAATGTTACATGAGGAGTGGGATAAGGAGTTACTATGTAACCCACCAGCACTCCTCCACATAGGGTGATGTGTGCTGGACCCACAAAACAAAAGGTAAGTAAGACAAAAGTCATTTTACTATTGATGGGAACAGTAGTTCGCCCAAGAAAATGTATTTAAACATTGAGAGAAGTCTAAGGGACTTTTCAGGGGCACTGCACAAAAGGTGCTGTGTGTCACCATGCAAAAAGCAGATGCCTGTGGAGTTTACCAGACTCCATTAAACAGTAAGAAACCAAACATCATAGTCAAAAAAACACTAGAGGAAGCTTGGGAAAAGGTCCCACTCACTCAGGAGTACAAATTAAAAAGCCCTGAGTCCAGCAAAAAGAGCTGGGGGTCTCTAAGGTTAAAAGGGAATTGGCACAGAAATTAAAATTGTCCCTAACAATGATATCCACGAAACCAAGGTACATCATCTCCATACTAACTTCACAAGTTTTCTTTATTAGCAAGTTTAGAGTTACATATTGAGCTTTAGTGTCCATTCCTTTCAGAAACCTTCCCTAACATGGGGAAATAATATTACCTACAACAACCCAATCGTTTAATTATCTGTGAAAAAACTCTTCCATTAGTATTAGCATGATATTGGACGGTAACATGCTGGGTCACTAATTTGACCTTTTTCTAAAGTCTGTACCATTTTGGCCTCTTTCCATCAATCTGGGATCCTTCCCATGTGGCTTACTCCTCTCAAGACTTGGAGTAGTACCAGTACTAGCCTGATTTCCAATTTTTCTATGTCTTATGGAATGTGAGCAGTGCCAGAAGCGTTCACATTCTTCATTTCATGTATGGCCCTCCTGACTTCAGCTAGATCAACAATCAAAGGCTTTTCCCTACAAGTTTCTGCATAGGCTGGGCTACCCGTATATGTGATATCTATAGCTCTTGGAACAGACCTGAAAAATGATTATACCATTGGGTAGCACTCATTCCAGTCTCTATACATTCTCTTGTCCCATACATACCTTAGTTGACCAGAAGCATTTCAGTTTTTTTTGTAATAGACGGCTCATGTGTTAGAGCTTCCTATAAATTCTTCGAGGGCAACATTTTGCGCTCTTCCAGCACCCTCTTTTATTTCTGTCTAGCCATCTTCCGACTAATACTCCCAGTACTATTTTTTCCAATTTTCTAATATGAGGCTTTGACCACCCTAGAGACTATCAAACCAAATCTTACAGCCACCATATTTCCATTCAATGCTGTTGTTAGGGCATTTAGAATACTCATCCCTCACCCATGTGGGCAGTCTTTCGTAAGCCTCCAATATGACTGTTGGATCTGCCTCTGGTAACATAATACATTATAATTCTGGCAGTAGCAAAATACTACTTTTTCTGTGGTGTTAATGTTAATTTTCCCTCACTTTATAGTTTTCCACTTCTCCACTACTTCTCTGAGAACTAACACTTTACTCAGAATAAAGCTACAGGTGGACTCAGATTAATCAGCCCACTTTTCCAGAGTGGGTTGCGACTGCTTTTTGCCCTGCACACAATCATAAAATCTGCAACCTAACCCCAAGACTCCAGGTTAACAGAAATATAATTGATGACTGACTCCCTTTTATTTGAAGGAAATGTGCACACTGCTGGATAGTTGGATTTCATCCTGCCATTTAGGGCTGTAAGCCTAAATGTGTACAGAATATTCCAAAATAGTTCACCTGCCTTGTTGCTTTTAAACCTTTTGGGTTTTCATTCCTTTACTCCCCAGCATTGCTCTACAAGTATTATTTTGTATTTCTCCCCAAATAGGGATTCCAATTTAGCATTAAACCCGCCCCCCCATAGCTAAGATTATAGGCATACTTCCTGAATCATAAACCAGAGTTTGATTTATCCACTCCAATAATAATCTCAGATCATCAAGATTTATGCCCTGTTTAGCCTCAGTCTTAGTATTTGGTGCATTAGAAATACCTATTAATACAAGATGAGGCAATTTTAAAGCCCTACCATGAACACATAAGATGTTACAAAATCCACTTGTAGGTCTGTCCATAATCAAGGTAGAGCTTCTAAAGCCCATAATGATATGCCCTCTGTTAAGGATTTCAATCAGGCGATACACCCTGGTCTCGGCCTAGTATGCAGCGCACAACTGAAATGCTTATTTTGTTTTATATTTAGGTACAATATTTGACAGACATACCACTCATATCACACACCCTTTTCAAATACCCCGGGTCATGATGGACCAGGAACCAAGCTTGTTGGTAAAGGTAATATTTATTTATTTATTTAGAAATTCAAGAAAATCACACACTTTTAATATATGGGGCAGCAATCACCAATGTGGTGACCAGAACAAATAGGAAGGTAGGCAATGCACTTAATTCAATCCTTTAGCAACACAGATAGAAAACACCAGGGAATAGAAACACTTTTGGATTTTCAGAAAGATAGCACTCAAGTTAGAATTTCCCACTGCAAAATTCCCTCAACCCACAAATACTCACTTCTGAATAGATATAAGAAAGCAGCAGGCAGTAGGAATGTCAGTCTGGAAACGGAATTCAAATCTAACCTTCCCCCTTCAAACAAGAGAGAAAAACGGACTTGACACCCTTGCAATCTTAAAATGACACTCAGAAATGGCTGAATCAAACAATGAATGTGTGTCAGAATCTTGAACTAAGTACAATTCTTAACTGGAGCAACACTGGAAAGATACTAGCAGCCCCAAACAATCAATTGAGCAAAAGCATTTAACTGTAAAATGAATGGAAGATTTAAAACAGTTTATAATTAAAAAGGCACGTGGGAAATTTTGCAAAATATTTCGATTCCCGCCTGGAATTAACCAAACGGTTTTTGATAAAAACGGGTGAAATTCACTGATTTGAAGTGTGTTTTTTTAGTTGGGGTGTAGCTATGGATCTTAGGTACGATCTGTAAGTGAAATTAAGGGGGTAATTCATAGAATTCAGCACAGAAGCAGCGCACGCGAGCACCACAGAGAGGCAGCGTGTGCCAGCGTGCGCCAGCCGTGTGCGCTAAACAGCATTCTGGTGCACCGCGCATTCATGGATTTTCCAAGCCATTTGGAGCCGTGGTGCAGCGAACATCCTGCAGTGCCAGTTACGCCCCCAAGAACACCCCTTGCGCAAGGAAAAGCCAGCGAAATCCCCAATACGGCGCAAAGGGCTGTGCTAACCCTGCACTAGCTTACAGAGCTGCTACACTGTAATCGAGTGAAAAATTACGCGTACCCCGCTCATGGCAGCCAAAACGCATGAAAATGTACTCGCGAACCCACTTTAATACGGTTATCCTGCTCGCGGTAACCAAAACGTGTGGAAATCAACTCGCGAACCCGCTTGAATACGTGTACTCCGCCTGTGCCAGGCACATTGCGTGGAAAATGTCCCCACTGTTGTGTGGGCTGCCTGTGAGTCATGGTCTGGGCTGATGGGCTGATGGGCTGCCTGCGGATCATGGTCTGGAGTGATGGTCTGTCTGCGGGTCGGCATGGTCTGGGGTGATGGGCTGCCTGCGGGTCATGGTCTGGGGTGATGGGTTGCCTGCGGGTCGGCATGGTCTGGGGTGATGGGCTGCCTGCGGGTCATGGTCATGGTGGATGTGCTGCCTGCGGGGCATGGGGAGGGTGGATGGGCTGCCTGCGGGTCATGGTCATGGTGGATGGGCCGCCTGTGGGGCATGGGGAGGGTGGATGGGCTGCCTGCGCGTATTCTGGGGGTGCGCATGGAGTTTTACACGCGATTGGACTGGTGCAAGCGGTGTACGTGTATTCCGGGGGTGCGCTGGGACTTTTACACGCGATTGGCCTGGCGCGAGCGGGGTATGCGTATTCTGGGGTGCGCGTGGAGTTTTACACGTGATTGGCCTGGCGCGAGCGGTGTACGTGTATTCCGGAGGTGCGCACAGACTTTTACACGCCATAAGCCTGGTTCGTGCGGGGTACGCATATTCCGGGGGTGCGCATGGAGTTTTACACGCGATAGGCCTGGCGCGAGTGGGGTACGTGTTTTCCTGGGGTGCGTGGGGTCTTTTACACGAGATTGGCTTGGCGCGAGCGGGGTATGCGTATCCGGGGATGTGCGTGGAGTTTTACACGCGATTGGTCTGGCGCGAGTGGAGTATGTGTTTTCCGGGGGTGCCCGGGGACTTTTACATGCGATAAACCTGGCACGAGCGGGATACGCGTATTTTGGGGGTGCGCGGGGACTTTTACACGCAATAGGCCTGCGCGAGCGGGGTACGTGTATTCCGGGGGTGCGTGGGGAGTTTTACACGTGATAGGCCTGGCGCGAGTGGGGTACGCATATTTCGGGGGTGCGCGGGGACTTTTACACGCAATTGGCCTGCGTGAGTGGGGTACGTGTATTCCGGGGGTGCGCAGGGACCTTTACACGCGATAGGCCTGGCGCAAGTGGGGTACGGGTATTTCAGGGGTGCGCAGGGACTTTTACACACGATAGGCCTGGCGCGAGCGGGGTACATGTATTTCGGGTGTGCGCGTGGAGTTTCACACACGATTGGCTTGGCACGAGCGGGGTACGTGTATTCCGGGGGTGCGCAGGGAGTAATACACATGATTTGGCATTGTGGGACCTCCCGGGTGTGTCCCTCCACCCCTCCCCATGCCCTGCAGGTAGCCCACACCACAGGGGACCACCCTACACCCCTGGGCATGCCCCGCAGGCAGCCCATGACCCCAGACCATGAGCCGCAGGCAGCCCATCCACCATGACCATGATCCGCAGGCAGCCCATCACACCTGGGCATGCCCCGCAGGCAGCCCATCACCCCAGACCATGACCCGCAGGCAGCCCATCACCCCTGGTCATGCCCCGCAGGCAGCCCATGACCCCAGACCATGACCCACAGGCAGCCCAAATGGCACCATGCACTTGGGAGCCCCGACACATGTCCCCCCACCCCACCCCCATTGAAGGCAACCTGCCAGCAGGCCCCGATTCATGTCCCCCACCCCATCCCCATTGACGGCAACCTGCCAGCAGGCCCCGACACATGTCCCCCACGCCACCCCCAGTGGCGGCAACCTACCAGCAGGCCCCGACTCATGTCCCCCACCCCCATTGACAGCAACCTGCCAGCAGGCCCCGACACATGGCCCACCAAACACCATGTCATAACAAAACAGACCCATGGCCCTAATGCCAACCCAAATCCCCACCGCACCCAGGTACAAGCACACAACCATACACTGCACCCACTCTCAAATTACCCATGCCATGAGAGTCTGAAAAGAACTAGCATGGCCATGAATAAATGTACAACAGAGCCACACATTGGCAACACATGACTGAGGCAATGCTCATAGAAACATGCACAAAACCAATGAGACTACACAACACCAATAATGAAGCTATATCAAATGTATTATAAAACATAAAAAATGACATAATGAAAATCACACATTCAAACTCCAATGAAAAACAAATATCGACGACATGAAAACTGAAAAGTAGTCCATCGCCAAAGTCCATATAAAGTTAATAAAAAAAAAAAGCACAAAAAAACCATTGCTCCATGGAATGATGAAATAACGAAAGTATGAATAAATGTCTGGTACTATTTACACTGAAAGTCAGAAGAGTCCATGATCCCAAAACAAAAGGTAACCTACCAAAAAACCTATATAATACACAACTATATACAAAAAGTGGAGCAAAGTCTGTGAACTCCAAATAAAAATAAACACCAAATGAAACCTAAGCCTAAATAACTATATACAAAGGCGGCGGGCTAGTTCGACGGCTCACTTTTTGATATTCCGGGCCAGGGCATCATCGAACTCCACGTCAATTTTCCAGAGGCGGGCCTCTTCCCTGGCCTCGAGATCTCGCAGGGATGCAGTCACCGCCTCCCCCAACTCCCTGCGAGTTGCCTCAGGGCACTCAGCCCACCTCAACGCCCGGCGCATGGAGTTCTCCGCCCTGACCATTGTGAGCCGTGCCTCCTCCGCCCGCCACCGCTTCGAATCTATCTGCTGGCCCAACCGCTGCCAGACGGAAGACACTCCCAATCCTGGGTCCTCCTGCCCGACGGCCGATGCCTGCCCCCGTGATGTTGATGGCCCCGAGCCATGATCGCTCCCACACTGAGCCTGCTGCTGCCGTGCATGTGCCCTGCCTGTTGATGCCTGCATGTCCTCCTCTTGCTAGGGCCAGTTGGTGGGGTGGCCACCCCGGCTGGACCTCTGACTCCCGACTGTGGCAGGTATGTGTCCTCCACCAGCCTGGCCGCTGGCTCAGGGGCAGCTCCACAGGGTGCCCAGATGAAACTTGGACAGGAAGATGGCACGGAAGATGACTGGCACATAGGGGGCTCAGTTGAGGAGGGGGTCGCAAGAAGTTTCAGCACATGGATGAACCCAGTGCCGACAACCTGTCCTAGTAGGTCGACGCGGCCAAAGAGGGATTCGAAATGACGTGCATTGTCCAGACGAGAACCCTGCACGTCATCCCGAATCTGACGTTGGCGCAACGCCACCCCAGCTACGACAGGCTCAATCCAGTCACGGATTGCAACGTCCGCAGGTAGAGCAAGGCCAGTTGTTGTATGCGCATCCCTTCCCTGAAAACGGGTCTGGACAGAGGCATCCCTGCTATTGCCGAATGATGCAGTCACAGGATCGGGGACAGGATTACACATAGGCACCTCAGCGGCGGCCTGTGCTGTCTCCTGTCCCTGCCCCTGGACTGCACCAGTGTAATCCCCCCTCCAGGCCCCATGCATGGCCCTTCCACGGCCTCCTTCTCAACCGAACCCCCCACCAACCTGGATGACTCCGTGCCATCTTCCTCCATAGGCCCCTGTGGGGGCTCAGCTGCCCCTACCGCTGACGAGGAGTCCACCTCCAAACTCTGCTTCTTGGACCTCCCCTCGCCAGCTGCGGCCGTGGACGCGGCACCAGACTCCTCACTCCCAGAAGAGATGACTACGTGGGAGGTGAGCTGGGCCTTGCGTCTCCAGCTGGCGCTGGGATCCCTGCCGCTGTGCTCCACAGCACCGTCTCCGCCCTCTTCATCAGTCAACTCTGCAGACAGGGAGAGACAGAACATAGGCATCAGGGCACTGTAAAATGGTCAGATACACACATGAAAGTTGCACATGAGTGGCAGTGTCAAACTTCACAGATGGCATCACACTCCCCAACACTCATATCATTTGAACCCACACACATGCACAAATTAACAGGAATCGTGCAGCAGGCAGCAGCATTCATACAGACACAACAGCATGAACATCCGAAGGTTGGCATGACGTCACAAGCAACATGGGGAGTGCCAAACACATGCACACAAGCCACCAGACAGACATGCATCTGTACATCTCCACCACCTGTCACAGGACAATCATCGGCAACTATGTCACATCTGCCAATCGGGTTCCTACATGTCTGTGTCACATGCATCCAAGGCGTATCACAGTCGCACACATGTCAAACACACACACGCACATGCATGCCATGCAGGTACATGAAGGTGGAGCCAGCATCCATGTGTCACACCCCAACCATGCCATAGTACATGCACAGAAATGCTAACATGTGTGCATCTTCACATGCAGTTGTGCATCATGCTTTGGAACACATACACCATTGATGTGCATCACACAAGACTGGACTCACATGCAGCACGGTCATGTCCCTGCACATACAACTCCATACATGGGCCTTTTCAGACATATGTCCAAGTTGCACACTCCTGGCACACCTCAACATGCATTGCGTCCAATAAGTACGCATGGACACTTACTGCTCGACTCCGGACGGATCTCCCTCTCGAGGACCTGGTGGTGAAGCGCTGGGTTAATGCATTCCAAGACCCTCATGTCGTTGGTGGTAAGGTGGACCCGGCGGCTCACTGCATCCGCTGCTTCCAAGAGGCGCCGGGCCTTCCTGAGGGTCCTGGACCTGAAGTCCTCCCAGCGCTTACGGACGTGTGGTAGGTCGCGGGTTGCCACCCCCTCCGCGTTGATGGCAACCACGATGTCCTTCAAGATCCTTTCCCGTCCATCCTTGTCAGCGCGTGTTCTTCTGAAGAGGGCATCATAATGCACCAGGACTTGCTCCACCAGGATGCCAACCTCTCCTGCTGTGAAGTTGGCAGACCTCTGCCTCTCTTGCTCTGGGTTGCCAGTGGTCTCCGATGGTGTTTGCCCCGACATGGCAACCCCCAAGGCAGTGTGGGTGGGCAACTGGGTCCTGATGCTGGGCTGTGGAGCGATGGAACTGCAGTCGGGAGCCTTCTGTTCCAGCAGGGGTGGTCACAGCAACTGGACCCCTGCAGATGGCTGACGTGCAGGCACCAAATAGCAGGGCACCTGGCCAGCAGGCAGCCAGGCAGCAGCAGATGGCTGGTGCGAGTTGGCTCGGTCATCTGGGGGGCAGGAAAATGGCCTTCTGGGCAGGAGCGTGGCCTTCCATGTGTTGTCGCGTGGCCATCTTGATACGGAGTGATTTGGCATGTAAAAAAAACAGCACGTCAGCGTGTCATTGGAGGAAAGGCCCTTACCGTGTAAGTGCGTAAGTGACGCGACGCGCGCGGGCGTCTCCTTCAGCATGGGTGCATAGTGAATCAGCACGTGCAAAAAGAGCACGCCCGGGTGTCACTGCGTGTAATTGGAGTAAAGGCCCTTAGCGCATAAGCGCATAAGTGACGTGGCACGCATGGGTGTTTCTTTGGCCAGGGTTTAAAGGTCCGCTTAGGACGCCATTTTCTTGTATGTGCTTTTTGTGGAGAGCGAGCGGGTGATTCTTGTACTTCTTGTCGTTTCACACGCGATAACTTCACAACGGTTGCAGTGCGTACTCCTTGTTTACTGAGACAGCGTTCAATTTTTCTTTTGGCGGTGGTGTTGCCAACATGCCCACGCGCCCATGCGCGTTTTTTCACGTTCTTTTTCCAGGCAGACGGTGAGTCGCGCACGTATTGCCCAGGACAATTGTTTACTGCACCTCCCATTCGCACAACAACATCAGTGCCATGGTTGGGAGGCGACCAATTACTAAGGGAGGCAAAGGTGGCCGACCTCCAAGAGATGTCCGCGGTAGGGGACGTGGCCAGGAAGAGGAGGGTGGCCCAAGAGGCCAGTGTGTGGAGGACCAATTAGGGACACCTATGCCCCCCCCAATGGGTTGGGGAGATGCAGCTGACACCATCCCAGCTCAGGCCCTGTTAACCCGGCCCAGATTGGTCACGCAAATGGCACGGGATGACTCACAGGCTGACTTCTGTGTCACCAAGATCTGGGGCAGCAATGTCATCTGCTGCCCCAAGTAGCCAGGGTGAGGAGGCTGCAGGGGCAGCTGCAGCTCAATCCAACCCAGCTCTGAGTCACCTAGCTGGGACAGTGCTGGTCCCAGACCATCACACCAAGGCAGTTGTGCCGCCTGGTCCTGGCAACAGCACCCAGCAGCCAATGCCTGCAGTCATCGTGCCATTGCCTGCTTCCAGTGCCCAGTCCACCTGCACTTCAGCCCCTACCGACCAGAGCGGCGTAAGCCACTCAGGGTCCGCACCACCTCTCAAGACGAAGAAGCATGCTCTTGCAGAACAGGCTGGGAACCCAGACACGGCTCACCCCTCTGGCATGTCAAGGAAGCAGAGTTTAAATGATGTGGAACTAGACGCACTTGTGGGCTAAATGTCGGCCCATGGCTGCGAGATGCTGGTGACTGTAGGGTGCAAGACTACGACTGCTCAACGTAGGGCCCACTGGCAGTGCATTGTGGACCAGATAAGTTACCTTGGATTTGTGAAGCGCACAGCTGATGATTGCTCAAAGCGGTGGAATGACCTCAAACGCTGATCAAAAAACAAGCTGGCTTCCAATTATGCCTCTACTCTGGTGACTGGCAGTGGGTCTCCACCAGAGGAGGATGAACTAACAGAACATGAGGCAATCGCTGGAGGGTTCATCGCAGAAGATCAGATCCAAGGTGTGGGAGACCTAGAAGATCTTGAGGAAATGTCCAGTGAGTGGCCATGCGTGTGTGTGCAAACCATGTGCATGTTGCTTGGGTGATGTGTTCTGATTGAGTGCCAGGTCAGGCTGTGTAGTCATGACTGCTATAGGTCACCCATGTGGTGCCTCCAAACCATCCCCCGCCCTTCGATTTGGGTTTCACAGTATCCCTACTGACCGCAGAAAACACTTTGCACCTGATGACTGCACTTGCCCTTCAACTGGCATCATGCCACAACATTGTTAATACTGTTTTTATTTTCATTCTGCCTGATTGATGGAATCATTTGCATGATAAACACACATTTTTGTGCTGTTCTGGCACAAATTCACCATACTTCAGACATAGATTTCACCCCACAATGCATTTGTTGACTTTTTATGGAAATTATTTCATAAATCAGGCTGATTGACATTTGTGCACCTACACATGCACTGCACACAATGACTTTAGAGCCCTGTTTGATTGTTCAACATGACAATTGACTTGTGTCATGTCCAAGTGACCTACTATTGATGTATCCATGTGCCTAACTTCACTGTATTAGTAAACACTGGCGTAGTTGCAGCATGTGACACATGCGTGTTTTGTCACACTCTTTTGCATGTTCTACTTCATGATGTGCGTCTCACATGGATGGGGGACTGCACTGATTTACTACCACCCGGGTGTCCTTGTCAATTCTGCCATGGCTATGCTATGTGCCATCTGTGTGCTGGCATGGGTCATGTTTGTGGATTGTCCATGCCACTCACAGGCTAATGTGTAATGCAGGTGTTATGCATCATGCAGCACATGTGTTGCTTTTCAATTTTGGAGTCCTCAGTGTCTGGTTTTAGGGTCCCATTTCAGTTCATTGCCAGTGCATGCATGCCAGAGTTAGTGTCATGTGTGACATGTCTCATTAATGTATTCGATGTGTAGATTGTGATGCCTATGTGTGTCGGCTTTGCTGTTCATGCCTGTCTTCATTACTTTTGTTTTATTTTTGTGCAGGTGATGAGGCACTAGATGCTGTTGCGGAGGAGGAGATGGTGCAGGGACAGGAGTACTCAGAGCACCAACCAGGCACCAGTGGAGGACGTGGGGTGGTGGTGCAGGAAAATCCATTAGTCCTACAGACCATCCTGTCCACGGGTGTCTCTGGGTACACCTCCGATGACCTCTATGGCTCAGGTGCTGAATCAGACATTGAGGTGTCCCAGAGTACAAGGTCAGAACAGGAGCTGGAGCAGCTATCACGCACAATCTTAGCTGAGCTCCAGGCAACCCGTGAGGAGATCCGGGCATCACAGAAGGCCTTGCAGGCAGAGGTCCGTGCTACCCGTGAGGTGCAGCATGGGGATCTCTGGACCATCATCCTGCAGAACCAAACCTTTAAGACCTGCATGCTTGCTGCCATTTAGGATCATGCCAGGGCTTTGCGTGGTCTGCCTCCCATACCATGCACACCTTCTAATGTACCACCAGAGGGTGATGATAGCGACGGCAGTTCTCCCACTATAGGGTAGCCGTGCAGGCCATGAGCCAATGGAGGGTTTTTTTTTTTCAACATCCACGCATGTGGGTGTTGGGGTGCACCCTGTAACTCCTCCCTCCTGGGTGCCCTCCACCCCTGGTCGACACATGGCCATTTTTGATTTTGATTTTTGATTTTGATTTTTAATTTTTCTTTTTTTTCATTTTTACTTTTGATTTTTTTTTCATATTTGATTCTGATTTTTCCTTTTAAATTAGAATTTGATTTTTAAATTTAAATTTTTCTTGATTTGTTCAGTTTATTCTTTTCATTTTGTTTTCATATTTCATTAGAATGTTTCATTTTCATTTGATTTTTTTCTTTTTTTTTTTTAATTAGTTTTTTACATTTTAATTTTAATTTGATTTTTTTTTATTTTAATTTTAATTTTATTTAAATTTTTCATTTCATTTTTTAATTTACATTTCCTTTTTTGTTGCTAACTATTTTATTTCAGATTGTACATTCATGTGACAGTGTTTTGCTTTGTGTGGCTCCCGTAGGCATCCACTGTGTGTTCCAGATGGGCACATGCAGGCTTGTCCTGTGTTTTAATTTTGAAACTTGGGTTCCTGACACATATCCCACTCCTGCTTCCCCTTTCCATGGGCTCGCAAGGTTGTGACCAAGTGACAGTAACTTACACAGAGGCATTGGGCTTCCATAACTTGTGTGGGCAGTCTGTAGTCCAAACTGTGTATGCACCCCTAGTGGGGATTGGTGATGATTTCTCCACTGCATGGTTGATTTGTATATTGTAATCCATACAGGCCATTATGTAGCCTTGTAGCCTCTTCATGTCTTAACTAGCCTGTCTCCATTGCAGATGCAGTTCATGTTGTATTCAGTACACTGCCACATTCACCTACCAGCAACACACTGGAGATGGAAGGGGTCGATGTGCTGCCTTTGTCAGGTTGTGACACTTGCACTACTTTCATTTTTTCTGTCATACGTTACCACTGTTGGGTCCTGTATTAATATTTTGTCCTGCTGGTAAGTATTTGTTCATGTGTGCTGTTTCTTTTTCATTGGTGAGAGGGAATTGTCTCTGGCCTGTTTCAATTTGGGACGGTGCACTTTGTGACACTTGTGTCATGTGTTGTGCATTCATTTGGTTGCTTTCACATTGCATGCCATGCCATGGTGTGTTGGGTAGCTGAGATGGGGTTAGGGAGGGTTTGGGTGACATGCCACTATTTGGGTGTACTATTTTGCAAGGGGGTAGTCCTTCATGCTGCATGAATGTGTGCCTTTTACTGACACAGCATTGGGTCTGTTTAAGTAGCTAGGGATGCACACAATGTAGCACTTCCAAGAAAACAATCTCAGGGTGGTATGGTTGTGACAGTTGACTGTCCCTTTTATCATCATCATCAATTGTCAGTTGGTATGTGCCACGCCCGTGTGCACTCCGCAGGGGTGGGGTTTTAGGTGAAGAAATGTGCTACAAGCTGGGTACGGGTTGCCTCACCACGTGCCCTTTCCCCTCCCATGCGCAGCGGCCGTGCATGTGGTTGGGGATGTAGGGGCACCACCATGTCCACCGGCACGCCCCGCCGGGTTGCAACGTTGTGCAGGACACATGCTGCCACTATGATCCTGCACACTACTGGGGGTAAAATATAGCAGCTGCCCACCAGAGCGGTCAAGGGAGCGAAAAGGTGACATGAGCACTCCGAATGTGCGCTCCACTATGCCCCGGGTTGCAATATGGGCTGTGTTGTATCTTACCTTTGGTGGTGTGGTGGGGTTCCGTATTGGCGTCATCATGTAGGTGCTCAGAGGGTAGGCACTGTCCCCTGGGGAGGTGATAATGGTTGTCATTAGTTGGGTTTTCCCATTTCTCAGTGTCTGACATGCATGCATGTGCAGAGGCATTTGTACTCACCAATGAGCCATGTGTCGCCATGCCTCCCAGCTTCCAGGTCCCGTTTTAGGGGTGACATTCTGAATATAAAACTATCATGGCTGGACCCCGGATAGTTGGCATATACTGAGGTGATGATTCCCTTGGCATCACATACAACCTGCACGTTGATGGAATGCCAGTGCTTGCGGTTTCGATAGATGTGCTCAGTGGCCCTGGGAGGACATAGAGCCAAATGGGTGCAATCAATGGCACCTAGCACTTTGGGGAAGTGTGCCACCCCATAAAAGTCCTGGACCATGGCCTGCCTTTCTGCAGATGTTCTGGGCATGTGTATGTGCCTGCGGACTGAGGGGCGTGCAGTCATGATCGCCAACACCTGGTGTAGGCAGCGTGACTGTGTGGCCTGTGAGACACCCCCAATTATGGCACTTGTCCGCTGAAATGACCCAGTAGCCAAGAAATGCAGTCCATTGAGCACCTTTTCCAAGGGACTCAGTTCTTGGGAGCACAGGGTGGGTGATGTGAGGTCATCCTTCTACTCAGCAACCAGTTCTAGGATGATTTGGGGTGGAAACCTGTACCCCCCATACACCTGGACATCAGGCATCCCAAAAAGGCTGGTCCTGGGTTAAGCCTGGCTATCCTCCTGTAGAGGAGGTCCCAGACATGACCTGGACCCCTGCCTCCCATCTCAAGGTACCATGAGTGTATTCACCAAGGTATGTGACGTATGAGGAGCAAATGAACCAACAGAGAGCAGCACTCGGGCTCTGCCCAGTGTACATCAGAAGAGCAATACCTGTTGAAGCACCCATAACTAGACAACCATGGGCTGCACGATACCCTCTTAGACAACCATACCAGCAGCTGAGACGAAATGATGAGTACCTACAGACGGTCCACGAAGAGACCCAAAGAGCCTTGATGGATGGCCAGTGGAAATGACACAAGGGCCCGGACAGACACGCGGACGAACAAAAATGGCTATCAAGGATAGCACGCCAGTGCGAGCAGCTGTGAAAATAGATGTAATGGACACAGGAGAAGAGACGATGTTGAAACGTAAGGAAACGTTGCTATGAGGCAAGATGGAAGTAGCCAACCAGTTAACACGTGTAAATAGGCTTGGAACGCAAGAAGCTAAGAAAACGATACTGCTTGCAATGCTCAGTAGAAGAATAGAGCGGCAATCGCCAATCATATATCTACCTCAATAAGGCACGCTATACAAGTGCGACTCCATTTGTAAAGCAGAAGTATGCCCAGGCGGTCAGAGGCCTAACAGGCCAGGTTTCATATCCCAGTCAGAGCCAGGAGAAGGAGCGGAATCGAAACTCAACAAAGAGCAGCTCATGCCTGGGAATTCGAGGTCAACCCAAGGAAAGGGGGAGAGCGGCAATGCTGGAGAATCAAAACTTCAGAGCATACCAGCATGCCCAATGAAGGTCAAGATAAGAGGGGCCCAGGCAGGTGGCGAGGCTAAAGAAGAATCAAATGCCCGAAAAGCTGGAAACTGAAGCAGATTCACGGTGAACAGACATGTGACCAGCCAGGCACAAAGAGTTACCAACGTCTGATGTCACCCAGATCCAAGGATGCCATAACTTCTCCAGATAAGAGGCTACAGTTTCGAGGCCATGCCCAGCCAACTAATTGACACATAGCTCAAAAGCACTGATTGAACGAAGGGAGGCAGGGTGAATCTTGGGACACTAGGCACCTGGGTGTCCAGTCTGCATGCTGCTAATTAAAATGGAGATTTATGTCTAGGGGTGTAACCCACCTAATCACAATGGACCAAGTTATTTAGGGTCCTATAGATAGTAGAACCAATAGGGCGTTGTACTTTTAGTGACATCTATCACGCTTGATGTAGAGGGATGGGCGTAGACGCCCACCCGAGAAGAGTTATCCAATCCGGATGCTCTATTGTCATATACAGATATAGCACCTGTACTTAAGTACCTTTTCCCAACCAATTACATTGCATGACAGACTTGTAGAGTTAGACGTCAGAGATGACGAGTTTTGACTATAACTGTTGCTGTTTGACTGAAGTTCGTGGAAGTTGGAACGAGACAAGTTATCGCAATGATGCTGATTTCCAATTGTTTCCCTGTTTGATGTACTTGTCATTAAACGGACTTCCCTTTGCCAAACTACTGAGTCCTCATTATTGAGTCGTGTTGGAGTAAGTGAATCCTGCACCCCCATTCCTCACATGGTGCAGCTATCTTGTTTTACAGGTACTAGAGGGTGAGCACTGACCTATGGGCCCGTCAGTGGAAACACTGCCCTCCTGTACACTCCTCCTCCTGCGGTGTCCCATGACCACTGCTGCGAGGAACGGTATATTCATCGTAGTGTATGAGCTTGTTTGTTGTTTGCGTGCACTTTTATGCTGTGCGGGGCCGCTTTTGCCTGCTTCCTGCTGGCGTACTTGTTTCCGGATTAGCGCATCTTTGTGGCACGCGGGTTTCCCCTGTTCGATTCCATGAATACGTGTTGTTAACGCGCGTGTGGGCCTTGCGAGGATTTAGCAGCGGTACTTCCCCCGTAACGCTCACATTTTCACATGTTGTTCTCCATTCCGCGTGTTCCGCCCCCCTTTTTAGCTGTGTGCGCTGCCCTGTGTGCGCCTTCACTGGCCGTCTCACGCACAGCCTTCGGGATGTTGCAATGATGTGTGCGCCACATGCGTATTCCCCGCACATCTCAGGTAAGCCACGCGCAGCGCATTCCATGAATCGACAAACGGCTGCGTGCGTGGCTCTAGCACACGTGCACTGCGATTTTCACACTTGCGTTCCCCTTTTCAGCACACATTAATTCCATGAATTACCCTTTAAGTCTCTAGCTATTAAACTGAGGGAGATATGCAAGATACAATGAGAGGCGTTTTGGGAAAAATTGGGGAGGGAAAAAGGAAAAGAACTCGGTTTGGACAAGAACAGTTTTACTCTACACTAGAGCATTCAGGCTAGGCTACCAGATTGAGACACACTAAGCTCTGGGGTTGACTCGCGGGTTCAACCCTGACACCTCTGCGCCCACCCTGGCGGACCCAGTCTGATTACTCAAAACACGATTAATAGCTTACAATATTACAAGACAAAATTATTAAAGATGTTGGTGCTAGCACAATGAATCGAAGGCAGGGTGGCAAGAATGATTTTGTCAATATTACAAGTTATCAGGATAAGTATAGGATGACTTAGAGATTGGGATGGAACAAAGAAAGGCAAGGTATACTATGAATTTCTATGGTTCCTATTGATACTCACAGTCCACTTTATTTTAGGATATTGGACCGTCAAGGGTCCTGGTCACTAACGACACAGCGCCTGGTAAGACAGCTGGGCAGTTCGGTCACCGGAGGGCACTGGACTGGCACTGGACTGGCACAGGACTGGCACTGGACTGGCACCTCTGGTCACTGGATACTAAGAATCAGTTGGGTGGCAGGTTTGCAGCAGGCATGCATTTTGTGAGCAGCAAGCCAGGTTAATTCAGGATGCTTCCCAACACACCACAGCTTCCCTTGGTTATTGGGATTTTTAGAAGTTGAGGCCTAGCTGAAGCAAGATCAGCAAGGTTTGGCCAGGTGGTTGGGATCTGGAGTCTAGATGAATAAATGTAAAATGAAGACAGGAACAGGACAGAACGCCGGGCAGGAAATCAGGAATTGATCAGGAATCAGTGTGTTCTGTGTGTTGTCAGGGGCTCTTATTTATAATGCCAGGTGACGTTATCACAGTATATGACAGGGGCAGGCTTTACTACACACGCCTCTAACAATAGGATTAGGCAAAGGTAGAAGTCTCCGCCTAGCTCTTCACTGGTTGGATCTCAGAAAAATGATGGCATGTTTATCGGGTGATTTTTACAGTGTCCAAAAACCTCCCAGAGTTACTGGAACTAAAATCTAATTTTGCCACAAACACATATTTACACAATTGCAACCTTTTAGTAAACCAGATACACAGGTTACATATGTTTTTCCTCACATTTCAATCCAAACCCCCAGCCCGTGAGGCCTGGTTTTGCTCCTCTACCAGTTTTTCACTCTTTATACTGGGATTTACATTTCTCCAAATTCTACAACTTTACACATGAGTGGGGATTGTCATAAGGAAGACGTGTACAACATTTTACATTTGCAACATGGATGCTTTTCTTGTACTTCCACATATATCACCATTTTTGTCCCTTTGGTGTCACTACATTGCACCAAGTTTTAAACTAAAGGCCACAAATGTACTTTTACACTGTAAAAATTCTACATTTTTACCAATTTTGGTTGCTGAGTTAAAAGTCTTTAAAGTTTCCTCATGGAATAGCCTTTAGAACAAATGGGAGTTACTGTCTGTCATTTTTTTTCTTTCCAGCTGACACTGACTGGCATTTCCTTTCAAGCAGGATAGGGAGTTCCTTCAGCCTGATTGAAGTTTTAGGGTCTTTCACACCTTCGGCTTCCTTCTGTGAGAACTGCATTGTCCTGGGTTCCAACAGAGATGAAAGTCTGTTCCACCCTATATTATCAGTGGGTTGGCAGGATCTGCTGGGTGAGATAGCCCTTTTGGAAGAAAACCTGTTTTCCAACTTTGTAATTTAAGCCACCCCAGGTTTAACATCTTTCAATTTTGATCTTAAATCCAGAATTAAATAAGCATGTTACATCAAATAACACATGTGATATATTCTCCCCAGTAACAAACCCCTTTATAGTTTGTATAAAGGGGCCAGCCAACTTAGACACTTCAGACATACCTTTCCTTACCTGTGGATTCATCCATGTTAATTGCCCAATCCGTAACTGAAATGTATGTCTAAACTGCTGTGTGCTCTTGTAACCCTATAAGCTATGCTCTTTGTCTAAGCAAGTATCCTTAAAAGCGCCATGATGCCCTAGGGCCGATGCGCACTATACAAATGCAAATAAATAAATAAAAAATAAATAAATAAAAATAAATAAAATAGTTCTAAAGACAAGTAAAACTTTTATTTACCAGTGTACTGTTGTAAAACAAGGGCATTCGTTTGTCCTTATATTGTAAGCAGCATATTTTCACACATGGTGCAAGCTGACATTTCTTTCTTTAATTCGGTTTTGGGCAGCTCACTCAAATATCCACAATGTCCTTGTAGCTAAAGTAATTTTTCTTTGAAGCATGAGTTTTATCTAAACACTGGTATATGAAACTGACCAGGCTCAGATAGTTAAAGTTCTTTTGAAGACAGCTGATGTTTGCTACATTGTAAAGAAAATGAATGTGCATTGCTGTGTTAGTGAAAATAAAAATGCTTGTTGATTTCTTTCCAAGATACTTTGACTGGGCCTTTCATTCAGGAATTATGCCTGGTTTTACAGATGCACAAGGACTTCTTCTGGGCATGGCAGGGCCTTTTCAATCATTGTAGTTTCATGAGGAATGGATGAATTGTGCATCAAGCAGCATTTTGAAAGGTGAAAAAGGTTTTCATTTTGAAGGGGATTTTTAGCTTTTTCAGCAAAGCACTGCTGCCTCTTTCACTTAATTCCAGTTAAATGTCTCAGAGCACACTGACACTCTCCTGTAGTGTGTCCCCTGTTCCACCCCGCCTGAAATGTGTGTGGCAGGAAGATGCAGCCATCTTTTGGTTGTTTAAAAACATAGTTTTGAGATAATGGTGCACACACGAGCCAGCACAGCCATTTTGCTCTGTCTTGCACAAATACAGCAAAGTGATGTGGTAAAGCACAGCTGAGTAGGTCAATATATCCCACACCTTGTGATGCCCGACATCCCTTATTTTTAAGAGCATACGCCTCAAAAATCACAAAAATGTCCACAGCTAACTCAGTCACATGCCAGGTTTCTTCTGATGCAATAATATCTGTGCTATGTATCCACTCCCATGAGTCGTCACCCACCCATTCACTTCCAATTCCACAAATATTTCATGATAATAAAGTGCCAGGCTATTATGCAAGTCTATGCAAAAAGGATTCCTTGGCACTTAAGGGGTTAATATATCATTCACCAACATTTTCATTTTTGAGATATCGGAAGAACGTTTTTTATATTTTGCGCAGCCTCAGGAATCCTTTTCATTTTGGCTACTACCTGATGGACTCTTGTGACTCGTTGGACTCAACCACGCCTCTTTATTATGTTGGAACATGACAGTTGTTAACTCTGAGCCTATTATTCCTCATCTCAATTCATCAATATCTTGGTACTGCCGTTTGGAGGCTTGTTGATCTATTTCATTCCCCCACCGCCTGTCCCTTTGTCAATCCGTTCCTTCCACAGCACTTAAAACCTTGTAATCCAGCATGATGCCTCCCTTGAAGCCCCACTATCATACACATAAAGTCTATGGGGACTGAGGGGAAGCCAACTCCAATTTCGCCTGGACCATTTAACTTGCTTCCCCATTTGATCTTGCATTGCTCACCATGGTCCTGCCCAGTCTATCCATGCTGGGGTGCACCTTTTGGATACAATTATTTAAGAGGGTGCAGAGATATATCCTCTCAGCAAGAAAGTCCTTGTTGCAAATGTAGTATTATTTTGTCTAGTAGTGGATTCCTTAGTGTTAGGACCACACAATCACCTTGATTTTCATATTGATTTTCCTAGCTATCTTGCCATGAATAGGTCCCATGGATTCAAAGATCCTCCTAATCACCTAGTATTGAGCCAGTGCGATAATTTATTAATTAGAGAACGTATGTCCTCATTTTCACCTTGCCGGAGCAGTGTAACCCCCCATTATGACCACCACTAACAAACTTGCTTCCGGCGTGAGTTGCAAAACTTTCCTTGCTTTAGGCGTTCAGGGATTTCTTTTAGGGTTCAGTCTCTTCCACTTGTATTTAAGGATCCGGCTGACTCTCCCGTACGTCAAGCCAAAAAGCACCTTTCTTCTTCTGTGTTAACCATACAGTCTCTCTTGGTTGTACAATTTGGGCTGGCTAGAATGATGAAGGCTGGTTCACCGCCCTCGTTGACAAAACATTTTCCACGTTTCCTCAATACCCTCTACCCGCTTCAATTCGTCAACAGGAGTTTCATAAAGTGCAACTAGTTGGTACAAATTGCCCAGCTTTCTAGACATTTACCATGCCCATTTGTAATGAGGTCAGTTAATAACTTGTTATCAAAGTTCTTAAGTGATTGACTCTCTGTGTCAGCTGTACCATCCAGGCTGATGGCGAGATTTAAAGACGTTACCTCCATGGGTGTGTCAAGTGTGGGGCCAGGCTCTGGCTCGATCTCACTACGGACACTGGTGATCTCCTCTCCAATACCTGTCAGTGAATCTGTGAGTAATGTTTTCTTTTACACCCTCATGGCATAACATTGTCTTGGGCACCAATGAAAAAGTGTCCCCAGTTGCAAATGGCAATTCATTCCAAAAGACAGACTGTTTGAGTAGCGCCCAAGGGGGAGGTTTTTGATAAATTGTGATGCAAATTCTGCATTTTAAAGGATGTTTATTCTGTTACACTGGTCCAAACTACTACCCACATGGCGACGTAGTTTATCAAACTGGCCCACATAGGGCAAAAAAGTGGCCCGCTTTGATCCTAAAAACTGCCCCACACTAGCATTTTGTGTTTTTGGTTTGGGCATTGCCCTATTGCTGGATAGGCCAGATCGAGCCTGCTCGTATTGCTCTATAGGCCAGTCCGAGCCTGCTTGTGGGTTGTCTGCAGAAAAAAACATCTGGTGCTATCAAACTGGGGAAGACCGCCTTTGTTAAGGCTCAAATTACTTAATGGTGAGTGTAAATTTCAGCCCCTAATCACAAATTGCACCCACAAATCTGGTCCCCTTTGGACTTCCGACGCCTCAGTTACCACCTTATACCCTGACTGTACAAGTTCCATTATTTCTGTAATCAAGCCAGGAGCTAATACTGGCGTTTCTGAGACTGGAGCTAGAGCTGTACGGGTGGAACTGAATTGTTCACTTTGTCACTTGCAACAACATCCCCAGCTGCCTTAATCCTCTGGCAATCATTAATTTGGATTGATCCTTGTTTCTATCTCAGGACTGAGATATTTTTTATTCTCCTATGTATCTGACATTTAATAACAGGCATCTTCCCCTTATTTTGTATAGTATGCACATTACACTCTTTATGGACTACATTTCCTTAATGATTCAAAGAAGAAATCTCGCAGGCATCATAGTCTCAAGGCACTGTTCCTTGAAAGATGTCTTTGATAGCCATAGCAAGAGTATGTCAGGTACAGAGCCCCACCACCTCACCTCTGATTAGGAGTCTTTGATAGTCTGATCCATTCGTACTAGGAGAGTGTAAGACCCCTCAGACTTGAATGTTATCCACTTGATCCAGAACAAAATGCTATCAAAGTCAGACACTCTCAGGCATGGAGGGTCTCCTTCAGGCAAGCAGTAGAAACACTTGTGTCTGAGCATGATAGAAATAAAATATCAATTCAATAGTCTTTCTGTAAAAGCAAGGAAATATCGAGGCTGAGTACCACACAAGGAAATACACCAAACACAGGCTATAAAGATTCACAGATCTTTAATACTGCACAGTTACAAAGAAACACAGATCTGATACAGATAGCTATCTGGCTCTCGACACCCCGCAATGAGTACCAGTCCGTCAGAGTGAGGAGGGAGAGTGCTGGAAATCTAAACATTTGGGTTTATATACATTTCTAACAATATTGTCCAGGCACTCTGCATGTTAATAATCTGCGGTCTAGAGTTCGTGCCGAGTTCACATATAGCTCATACAATAATATGCACATGGATTAGATTACATGAGTTTGTATTTCCAACAAGTTACAATGGCGAAGTGTTTACTTGGATTCAGCAATAAGCTTTAGCACATATCCCTTCACAATGTAGTTCTGCCAGTGTCCACGCTTGATGTTTACATAACATTGTCCTCGATGTGCATTCGTGGATGAGGCTTGTTAGCGCAGACAATCCTAGGACAACAAGTCATGCTCAGTACAAGGTCTCATTACTTAGTTTAAACAGTCGGCCCTCGGGCAGTCTAACCATTAACAGAACTCAAAGGTCGGGAAGGCTTGGTTGCAAGTTAGAAACACAGTCCACCATTTTAGAACAGAGAATCATTCGGACAGAAACCAAAATGGCAGATGATTCTAAAATGGCGATATAAAATCGGAACTTTGCAACGCGGTTTTCTTCGCAGAGCGACTAGGCTTAGGCCAAAATAAATCAAAAGGAGGCACGATATGATTTCCCGTTTAACATTACAAGGAAAGATCATTTCAGACAGAGAGGGTCAAAGATTAAGAGTCAAATTAGTACCCCTCAAGCTAGGTGCCAAAGTCAGCAAGCAAACCAGTAGGGAATAAGACCCCCTTAACTTACGGGTTGTAAAAGTCATTTGGACTAAAAAGTTGTCCAAGAAAGTTCAAATGTATCCTTGAAGAAAACGCAAATATATTTCCAAGGGTTACTTTGAAAGTGTGTTACCCGAGCCCTTCAGTGAGTGACTGTCTCGGGATCAGGAAGATCATTAACCAACAGATATGGGACAGGGATGGAGTCTTTCACTGCTACACAGCGCTGGATTATTTCACCTCACCAGCTGAACTCTACTATCACCAAGGGGCACTAACTCTTTCCGTCAAACCCACTGATGCTACAATCAGGCCCATCGATATACTGGCCTGGCTGTACCCACTGCCAGGTGACAGCAGTGAGGCTAGCCGTGGTGTCTCGGACCGTAGGAGTTTTGTGTCCATTGATATACACATTTACTAAATAGAATTGAGCATTATTGGGAATTGGGATCTATTCTGGAGACCTGGTATCATTCCCACTCAGTGTAACCAATCCACATTCGGTCACTCCTTGGCCTAGTGCAAAGTCCTCCTCTAGGAGGCCAACCCTAGTGATGCCCTTTTTCAGGAGTCCAACATTCACTATGGCTTGCTTGGGTAAGCCCTTGCAAGCACGATCCCCTTCCTATGGCCCAGCTCCATACACACAAACCAACCTTTTGGTGGTGAGACGCAGGTGTTCCAGTTTTATCGGCACCTGTGCTCTTCTTTTCAGTGTGTACAGCTGAACTAAAGTTTTGGGATTTCCCTTCATTCTTTTGTGGCCTGACTTTGAAAAGGAGTGGGTTGGACCATTGTCCTTCACATCCTTGTTTACTTCTTTGTCTGAAGATTTCTCTTCTGGTTTGGGTGTGCTCGCTTGTGCCTTTTTCTAGACTTAAGTACTCACAAACCTGTCGGCAGGCTTTGCAAGCTCCCTAGGGTCTGTGATAGTCTTGTC
Organism: Ambystoma mexicanum; assembly: GCF_040938575.1. NCBI lineage: Eukaryota > Metazoa > Chordata > Amphibia > Caudata > Ambystomatidae > Ambystoma > Ambystoma mexicanum. The sequence continues at coordinate 1,058,258,308 of NC_090929.1, read as the reverse complement.
CACAAGATGCTGGTGTGGGTCAACCTCGCAATGCTTCAATATATGTTCACACGCAATCAAATTGTACATCCTTTAAATATGTCAACTTTGTTACCAGCCACCCACCCACTCACATATTTCAACAACTGTGTGAATGCTTCAAATGTCTGCCCGCTTTTCTTTCTGAGCTCTTTGAAGCTCTTTGAAGCTCTTGAGATACTGTTCTGTGGTTTTACAGAACTTCCTTATGAGGGCCACCTTCAGGCCCTCATAAACGGGCCTTTCCGCTGGAGTTAACTGAAGAATTGCATCAGTCCCTGGTGTCAGTAAGCGACTCATAAGGGCTGCGCTCCACAGTACCTCATCCACGTCCTGTAGCTGAAAGGCCAGCTCGAGTGCTTCAAACCAGTCAAAAATATCTTTTCCCACTTCATAAGCCTGCACTAAGCCTTTGGGGATGTGCCACCGGGGCTTATCCCAGGCACTCTGGTTTGAGCCATTACTGCTGCTTTCGCTAGAGGTGGATCTGTTGGCCTCCTTCTTCTCTTCAATTGCCATCTTGCGCAGCTCTATGATGACCTTGTGCTGCTGTTTCTGTTCCTCTTGAGCTATTCTCCACTTCTCAAGCAGGAGCTTTCTAGCCGCTACCCAATCACTGGGCCACTTAGAAACTGTGCTGAGAATTGGGACCAGCGGGATGCCACACTAGCCCCTGACTGCACTGACACTTTTGACTGTTGAGAAACCATGATACCCCCCCGGGGGGGATGGTTGGCGAGAAACACTGCTCATGCTGTCTTCCTCACTATCTTCCACTTCCCCCTCTGGAAAGTCTTTTCCATTCGGGTACATGGGGCCTACCTCATCCCAAGCTTGGAGGCTGTTCATCAGCTCAGGTTTATTAACCTTAGTTCCCTGGGGAAGTCCCCTCTCTTAACATAGGACATGCAGGACATCTTTGGTCATGCCTTTCACAGTGGCTATGTCAAGATCCATGATTATTTCAAATACCTAGCAGTGACTAAATGTTGCCTGCAACAGTACTTTTATCGTTGGGTGACTAAGCTGTGCGCAAGGCTGCAACGGATTCGACCGCTTGCCACCAATGTGATTAATCAACTTCTGGGGCACGAGTGGTCCAGGGATGAATATCGGTTTCTAAACCATCAATCAGCCCCACACCTCTAGGGCACCAGAAGGGATCCGAACAAATTGGAAACACAAGTCAATTATAAACCTCCTTGTCAAATTTCAGTAACATGGACGGAATGGCTGGCTTATCTCTGCAAGGTCGTGGATTATTGGTTAGTTGCAACACAGCGAAAATAAAATTATTACCCAATGATAAAAGAGACTGTCCAGTCAAGGCTCTATACAAATATCTACTTCATTATTATCACGACAGTTCTAGCATACTACAAAATAATACATGGGACTATATAGAATTTAAAAAACAAAGACAAAAATATTTGTGAATGTGAAGGTATGCAGTGATTTGATAGACTGATAACTAGTCTTAATAAGGACAAGGGATGTATTTTATTCTATATTTATTTATTTATTTAATTGTATACACGCCAAACCCAACGGTATCACGGTAGAGGTTACTTGGCATCTTCACTGGTTACAATCAGAAGGAAAGGTTAAATGCATAAAGGTTACACAAGCACGGTGGAGGGGAAGGGGGAAGGGGGAACGGGGCAGAGTTAGTAAGTTACAGCCAGGATATTGGTTGCAGGTGTATCCTAGGTATCAGCAATAAGGAAATTAAGACAATCTCCAGGTAGGTTACATGCTAAACATTCACATTCCGTAGTATGATTACTCTGGATGAAAAGTTTCTTGCTTTTCCTCTTCAGCCAGCAACCCATCTGATAATAGTAGACACACTAAATAACTCTACAATAATCCCACCGGTCCAAGGGCCTGATTTACAGAAAAAACGCTAAGTTTATGCAAAGGTGTTTGCGCGTGCGCTAAGATTGCGTGGCACAAATACAACACGCGAGGAGGCGATTTACCAAAATAAGTGCAAGCATGGACCTACAGTGCAAAGAAAACAGGTTTGCACCAGACATGCCCGCCACACGCTGCCAGTGCAAACCAAGGACCCACTGAAATAGATTGTTTTGCACGTAATGTGAGCCATGTCAATAGATGCAGCAAAAATAATCCAATATTGCAGGTTGATTACTCACAAGTAATCATCATTACTTGCTCTTATTCCAACCATTCACAGTGCCAGTAGTGTTACAAATCTGTGACCGCAAAATGCAAATTGCACCTATGCCCACTATTCCTACTCCCTGTTCAGCCACCAATCTGCACCCCACACATAACACTGCACCTACACATCCCCCACAAAGTACAAGCACCCACAAGGAGCACCCCAAAACCTCTTGGCTCCGCTCCCACGCAGCCCCCTCAAACTGAACAATAGGACATGTGGCTGCCACATAGATTTGACTCTGGCCTGTCACCTTTGGCCCCCACTCTGTGGGGGCATAATGGTGGATGGGGAGTGTCCACCTAAGGTTGTGCCTGCGTGGTGCAGCTGTTGGATACCCCCTGGCGCTTGTACATATGCACCAAGAAGGCAGCAAGCCAACCAACCATGAGGTAGCCTGGGTCCCCCAGTGCAGGCAACGCCCAATGGCCCCGAACCTGGACTCTGGCAGGGGTCCCAGCAGAAGAGCTGGCAGAGCTCTGTGAGACGGGGACACACTGGGTTGTCAGCCCTGAGCACCCGGCATTCACCAAATGGTACAAAAGGACAGAGTGGAATGTAAATCCCAACGAAGCCCAGCAGCTGGATGCACAGGCGTGGTGAAGGCAGTCATGGTGGGACCTGGGTCCTGGACAGGGCTCTACAAGGCAGGCAGTGATGTCCCAGGTCTTCACCCTACAAGAACCCAGCCCTGTGGGCACCATCCTATGATGCAGGGCGGTAGCTCACCCCTAACCCAGCTCTGTTCCTCAGATGCAACAGCCCTCAATGGAGGGAAAAATACCACAGCGCCAATCCCAGCCCTGGTCCTTGGGCAGCAGACTCATGTGACCATGCTGATGAACACCAAGGCCACACAGCATGATGGGTATCTGGGCCACCCCCACCAGGCCACCTGCTGTGTATGCATTGTTGTGTTGGAGCGGCCTTCATGCTGCCCTCAGCCAGTCTTGGGAAGCTGGTGCCTGCAGCTGCCAGTTCTCCCTCTGCCCTGGCACCTCTCGCCCCACCCTAACCTGTGGCTCCTCTTCCAGGGGAGAAGGTCCATTTTCAGTGGCATTTAAATGGTAGGTGCTTATTATCAAGCAGACAGTCAATTACAATGTATGTGTTAGAGGTTTGTGTGCCGGTAAAAGGTAATGGATGTGGCTCAATATGGGATGGTCTGCCATGCACTTAGTTTGACATTATTTAATGGGTAATTTCCATGTTTCTTTATTGGTTGATCTGTGTAGCCCAGTGACCCTGTTATCTGCAATACTAAGGACTCTACCCATGTTTTCAGGTTTTCATGTGAAGGATGTAGATGCAGGATACGTGTGATTTTTGAGAATGAGGCACACACCACATGTCCAACATGGACTGCCATTCTTAGGTTGTTGTCTGTGGCCCAACTGTGCTTGCCATGTTTAAATATTGAAAGCCATCAGGGATGTGGCTTTGGTGTGGCTTTCGCACTGAATTTTATTTATGTGAAGTATGTCTGGATGAGCTGAATGGCCCCTCACCCTTTGGCCTGCTAATGGTATGGGTACTGCCTGTAGCTGCGGCCGTCACCCCTCATGCACCTCTATTGGTATGCCATGACATGTGGCTATATTATGCAAGATGCCAATATAATTTAAATGACACAGCTGGTGTATACAACAGTACTCCACCTGAATGGTCCAGGCAGCACAACCGTCATTTTAGCACTCCAAATGTGTGCTCGATTATGCCTCTGGTGGAAATGTGGGCTGCATTGTAGCGTGCCTCCACTGGTGTGGTGGGATTTCAGATAGGTGTCATCGGGAATGGTGATAGCGGGTAACCACTGTCGCCTGTAAGTGACGATCATCAAATATTGCTATGTTTGTGATTCTATAGTGGTTTGTATTGCATGTGACGGCCAATCAATGTGTTTTCGGGTGTGTGTTGGCTGACGCTCACCAATGAGCCACTTGTTGCCGAATGTTCTCGATGCCAGTTCCTGGTGGATTGGGGAATGGCGTAATATGTAGCTATCGTGAGTGCATCCAGGGTAGTTTGCGTTCACATTAATGATGTGACCCTTTGCATCACAGATGGCCTACAGGTTCAGCAAAGGCCAATTTTTTCAGTTCCGATATATATGTTCTGTGGCACGTGGGGGCTGGAGTGCAACATGTGTGCAATCAATTGCCCCAAATAGCTGTGGCACCTGGGCAACTGCATAGAAATCTTGAGCCACTCTTTGCCTTGCCTGCACGTTGCATGGCATGTCTATGTGGCTGTGCACACGTGCTATGATGGAGCTTAGGACCGGTTTGAGGCATTATTACAAAAGAAATTGTGTTCCACTTTCTTCAACTCGCAGGGAAACGCTCAAAATGACTTTCTCTTTGCCTGCCTGTCCAAGAGGGTACTCACAAAGTACTCACTGCATCTTCAATGTTCCTGAATCTACCAAAATGACTCCTGAACTAGAGACTGCCGCAGCTGCATGAAACTTAAAACCTGTGGTATTAGCCTATTTGACCTAAATCAATTGACCTAATGACCCATTTATCAAATTTTGCATGGATGATTTGGGCTTTGGGGCAATTTGGTCACATATATTGCAAAATACCAACCCTGGAGAGCATGGGTTGCGGGGTTGCCCCCAGCTACCCATGTTTGATAGGTTGCAATTTTTGTGTGCGGGGTGTCCCCCACTTCCAGAAAATCGGAAACGGGGGACAAAATAAAAAATTAAAAAATGCATGTGCATTGAAATTGGGCCCCGAGTAGATAAATTGCCGCCATCAAACTAAATTCGGTCAAACACACACAAACCAAACCCATCAAGAGTCTTGGGTTCCAGGGTGGCAAAGCAGCCAGATAGGCCTAGCCACATGGTGCAAAAGAAGCGAGAGGTGGGAAGTATGGGCAGGAAAGGGGTTCCATACGCTGAGCACTCTTTATGGCCAGATACATAATTATGTTCTGGTCATGCATCTGCTGTGTGGACATCATTGCAGGAAAGCCTGGTGCACTGCTGACCCCCCAGCACATTCTGGACATGTATAGAAACGTGGCTCAATAGAATAGATGGCATGTGTGATATTAAAGCATAGATGGGTGAGTGTAGCAATGGAAAAGAGAAAGGAGGGACAAACATTCCTAAGTAATTATGTAGTATTACCATGTATCATGATATTAACATGTGGGCCACTTGCTGACAGTTAGGCTGTGTGCAGGGCACTATTAACAGTGGGAACACGAGATGTATGTAATGGAAACAGAATTCAAAGAACAATCATGCAAAGGGGCATCTTGGCGGTAGAAAAGCTAGGCTGAGTTGAGATCACTAAGCCTTAGACCATCAGATGCTACTTAGGAAAGAGGCCGGTTTTCAGTTCCTTACGGATAGTGGCGATCTGCCATTTTTCGAAGCCATGTCCGTAAGTATCAAGCAAGATCTGCCACGCCATGTGGCATAATGAAATGAAGTAGGATAACATCCCCCCACCCCTTGTGAAGTGATCTCAAAAGCCTCTTAGACAGATAGGGTTCGAATTTGTCCTGCAGCAGTTTACGTCCCTGTGGCTAAAGAGCTTTGTGAACCAAGCAGAGTCCCTGAAAAGTTATTCTCTGGCAGGGTCGGATTGGCCCCTTGGCAAATCGTCCCTGGGGAGTGGGGGCCAGTTTTTGGCCATGCCTGGGCCGGTTTGGCAAAAATAATTTGAAAGAAAAATGAAACATTCACATTTTATTTTTTGTCTTTCCAAAAAGCCTTTCATCCTTCTTAGGTCGATAAATGAGTACCAACACAGGTTGGGTGATATTGTATGCATATTTGTTCTATTAAAAAGAGCTTAAGCGTAAGTGCTATACAATAGCATAACATATCATCATTTGGCCTTGGACGTCTGCTTGGATTCACAGTCATTTAGTTTACTCAGGAATTTGATGCCACTTCCTGTTTTGTCAAGGGGTGAAAGGTCGTGTTTCATCCTTCCCGTGATGTCACTTTGGGGTGGGGTCAAGTGATGTCATCAGAGGTCAAGGGTCGTGAAGTAAGGGTGGGCCACTTTTTTGAGGCGAGGGGTGGCCCACTTTATTTGGGTGACTGGGCCTATTTGTTGTCCCAGTCCGACCCTGTTCTCTGGTTAGCTGCAAGCCAATGGCATTGTCTCAGGACTGGGTGATATGTTCCTCACTTCCTGTTCCATACACAAGATGGGCAGCTGCATTCTGTATTATCTGCCCTTCATGCAAAGTCACAGCTGAGGGTCCAAGGTAGATGGAGTTGTAGATGCCGAGGCGACTGGATATAAACTCATTTACCAACTGCATCTTGTCTCTAAATGGAAGGAAGTACAGAAAGCAACGTTAGGTTTGCAAGTAAAAGGCAGCACCGAGAAACCTGACTGACCTGCTGGTCTAAAAACAATCCTGAGTCGACAGTCACCCCAGATGTTGGATTCATGAGAGGTTTTTGGGGCTAGTTGGGGAATGCCTTGCTCAGAACCAGCATGCAGACTGTGCTTGCTCAAAGATAACACTGAACCAGGCAAGAACTCGCTGGTTCAATGTCTTGTTTGGGGATATAGGACTTCTTTTTGGTTGGTTTGGTGGCTTTGGGTCATTGGACGATTGGGAATCATTTTGTCTCAAATGACTTTAAGAGTCCGAACATTTTGGTGCTGTTGTAAGCACTTGAGTTTTGCGCTTGCTGCAGAAATAGACTGATCAAAAATGTATAATGATTTTAATGTTAATGGTAAGAATGAAATGTATTTAATAATGTATTCTTAATTGACTACATGCATTATATTAATTGCAATTTTAAATTGTATGCAATGTTTTATTATTAAAACCATGGAATATTTTTGAATACATTTTTAAGAATGAACTGAAAGCTACTTTCACATGCCTTGCAAGCAGAGAATATTTGATTATCATTACATAAATGAAGTATTTGCTCCTAAATAATGTTATCAGTTGATAGGTTTGCCACCTGTCACGTGGATTCATCTGTCTACTGAGCTGGGCGCTTATTCCAGTGAAAGTCCTGCTGGATGTGACACCACTGCAGCTCCTGGATGCATTACAGGTTTAAAGTTGACTTAAAAACAATAATTTAAGATACCTTTCATAGATATGATAGGTTATTTATAACGCGCGTAATACCCAGAGGTTTCTAAGGGCGGACCCGGGGATGGAACATGTGGTGCTCTGTGTCCTCTTGCTTCCAAGGCGAGCACGTTGCCCCAGAGCTATCTTCCCGAGACATTGGCCAGAGTTGGCTGGTGGCTGCTTGTCAACAGGATGTATTTCCATAGAGGCTCGGTAGGCCCACTGCAACTTCCTGGAACTTAGCAGGCGTTTTCTCTTTCTTGGCCAAATAGCTTCAATTATGCAGCGGATCCATGGAGACAGGAAATGTTCCCGAAAACCGTAGGATGACAGTGGTTCAGAATTCCATTTCCAGCTAAATTTGGAGAAGGCAGTCACAATCCAACTACAGGAATTCTCAGCAACAGTTCTGCGCTAGGACTATTAGCAAGCAGCTTTCGGACCAGCAAAGCACTAAGTTTATAGTGACCCCAGACTCAGATGATATCAAAAAGGCACTGGGTGGTAGCTGCCACCTTATAGTACTTCATCACCAATATGGCATGCTGCGTTCTCCTGGGCCTGCTTTGAGGTAGAGCCATCACAGTTAGGACTCTCGGCCCAGTATCTTTATTTTCGATGGATAGTTAATGATTAGTAGCACTTGGCCTATTTATATCTGATCAGAAACGGGTAACCCCTGCAATGCCAAAGGGATCCTATGGTGTTACCTCTGCATAGTATACATTTTGTCCCAGAGTCTGAATTTTTTCATTGCTTTGGCTTTGGCTTTTTTAGGCATGCTAACAAGAGCATTTGGACCCCAACCACCCAATAGAACCATCTATTGCCAGCAATATATTCCGCTGTGACGCTTCTTGGCACACCGCGTGACCTACCAGCTTCTGTTTGTCCTCGGATCATGACAAGAAGTACCTGAAGAGAGATCCCTCTTCTTCTTGAATATACAATATTTGCTTCATCACGTTTGGATTGTTTGCTATTAAAATGGGTGTTTATGTAATACTGGACATCTGACCATCAAGGAGATAGTGGTGGATATCATCTTTTGATATAGTGCCTCAGATTTAAAGTCTTCCTTCGGGGTGAGCAGTGCCAAGTAGCTCTGTCACCATGTATTTCCTCATACACGCAGTCCCTCTTTCAGGAACAACGAGGATGCCTTGCTCTGTCTCTCTGAAAACCTTCCAATCGGAAGCCGGCCTTCTGGAATACGGCTCTGGGTAGTGCAATTACTATGGGAGATACTTCACACCATGTGATCCAACTTGAGGGAGATAGCACTGAGAGGCTCAGTCATCCAATCATCATTCAGAGAGATTGCCCCGCCTTCAGGAATATGGTAATGATGAGTACCTGTGTCAACCTGTCATTATAGTAAGGCCGCCATGAAGAAGAAGGCAGCAGGTTGCTCCGTCACAGTGGGGCCCTTTCTACGGGATGTAACACCGTGAAGCAGCGTTGTGACTCTTGCGATACCTTCAGGGAAAGAAAGACTCACTTTCAGGAAAAGAATTGTGAGATTAGGCCCTCTTTCTGTAATTTAACCATCTGATAGCTAAGAGGACAGCCCTGCGCCCAGCCACCCACACAGAGGTAGGGCCCCAGCGCGCTGTGGAGCTGCATCAACTCCAGTTTACAAACAAATTACAGGCCTGTACGTTGATCAGTAAAAGTAGGTTATTTAAATGTAAATATGCCTGTCATGCAACTATACTAAAAAGAAAGGTCCAAGGGGAATAGGGTCAAGATGTGGCAACTCCAGCCAATGAAAAGGGAGCTAAATATTCCCTTTGAGAAATTCATTATAATTAATGTAGGCATTATCCTACGAGCCTACTATTTCCCAATAGACACTTGTACCTTTCAGATTTTAAGTAGTAAGGAAACCTCTATAAATCAACACTAACTATCCGAGCTGTTATATCTTTGTGCACAAAGGCGAATTTAACTTGCTCCTGTGGCGAACCCTGCTGTGTTAGGGAACTCTATCTTGTTGCATGCCCTCATAAACAAAGTCAAGGGCACATCAGATTGGTCCTTATGACTTGGCGTTTTACATTGCTTGCATGCATGTCGGACCTCTCATGGTTTTTTGTTCTAGGCAAGCTAGTCCTTCGGGTGACATCGTGCTCTAAAAACAGGCATGCAATAATAAAATAACTGCCAACATTTCCATTTTAACGCATTGCCATATACACGATTTGACAAGCGTCCTCTTGGTGCTGTAATGAATCGGTTCTATACACATTTGAGACGACGCCTCAATAATTCGCCATTTCATAGCAATGTTAATGTGACTTCAACAACACGTGACAGATTATCAACCGGGCGCTCCATTTCTTAAGAACCTTATTTTATAAACCTTTATTTAACATGCTTGACAAGGAACAACGAGGTTATTTGTAAACCTGTAAGGATATTTGGCGTGTTACAGCACAGAGTACAGCACTACTGCACAGGTAGCATTTTTTTTTTTGATGCAGCACCACCACATGGGTGTGGTGCATTGCTATATGTGTTGCCAGAGTAACATGGACATATAAGTAAAGACAGGCTATTCAGTCAAAAACGATTTTTACATATAAAATGCAAATCTATTTTTACTGTTAAAAGCACACGTGTGCACATTCAAAAATGCACACTATTTTTCACCTGAAATGCCTATGTTGCAAGAGACACATTTGAAAATTAATAACTAACCTTATTAATAGCTAACCTGACTAATAAAACTTCATTTAACATAACCCACTAATAAAAATGTGTCTCCAATGCAGAATTAGGCCGACTCTGAAAGTGAACTTTTAAACGCACATTCATTTTTTTTCTCTGCTGCTCTGTCCACATAACGACAGGAAGCAAAGAGCTCGAAGGAACAGGAAATCAGTTTGTTACAATTTTTACTGTAGAAATGAGCCGTTGTGTAGTGAGGGAGGAGATGACATGATTGATTCTGATTGGAGCAGCGTCATAACAAGTATCATGCTAGAGGCTGTGATTAGAGTTTTGCTGGGGAAGCTTGAGGAGAGGGGGAAGGGAATCGAGATCCTGCAGAGCTGGGAGAAGGACCTGTTTCCTGGCTGAGGATGCCTGTTGCAAAAGCTGAGAATTCCAGGCAATAACCCCGGTTTGAGAACGGCAGACGCTTGTTTTCACTGGGGTTAATATTCAAGGGAGCCAAATTCAGAAAGAGAATAGCCGGAGAAAACTCATGCTGAACAGATAAGGTAATTACAGAAGTGTGTGGGAGCTGTGCGAAAGTGTGCGAAACTGTTCAGTCAGTGTATTCGAGGGAGTCCCAGTCCCTTATCAGCATATTTCATGTTACCAATTGAATATATTCTCGCAGCTCTCTGTTCATTTTATCACAAATAATGTTGTATCATTTCATTTATTTCTGTAAAAAAAGGTTAAACTGTGTTTAAAGGAAATTTCTATAATACAAAAATATCTGAAAACAGATAGCTAGTGTGTATTATTTCTCTATTTCATTTTGCATGGGAAAAGGTTTAAACGTGGGTAGATTTTTAAACAGTGCAATTGTCATTTTAAAACAGATGTGTGCATGATTATATTCAGTATGGACAGTTGTGAGTGACTGTTTGTAGCATAGCTTGCTGGAGGTACATGAGCCAACGGGAAGAGAGACTCTCTGGACATAGTTCCATACCGTATATAAGGTAGTAGAAATTACCACAAAAATACCACAATAGCCCATGGTGGCACACAACACTAACACTGAAAATGTGGTATCCCTAAAATGTAGGCCTGAGGTATCTTTAGTGATCAAGAACAATCTAGATAAAAAACAAGGGATGTTGGATATTGGGGCCACAAATAAACCAACCACTATACCAACCAACCACGCAAATTATCGCGCAGATTATCTAAATAGGTCTGAATTCTGAAATAATGCAATGTATTATTGTTATGTGTGATCCAATATGAATACAGAGAGTGATTATTGCTAAAGATATTTTGGCGGTAAGAAAATACCGCAAAGCCCCAAATATCCACAAAATACCCAACATATTTATGGTGCGTTGCAGGCCGGGAAAGTGATCATAGAGTACCTACTGGGCGTGGCAAGCGTGTCTCACACTGCCATTTGCACATTAAAGGGAACCCATTTTATAATAGCAGTGTGCCACTAAAAACGAATTTCAGAATGTCACAAAGGGAAACCACATTTTCAGACCTAGTGCAATATTTAGAGGCAAAGTTGTTTGCACATGGGACGTGGTCGTCGAACAGCACCTTAGAATGGCGTGACCGCATTCAGGGTGAGGTGCAGAAAGAAAAACTAGACAATATTTTTGCAGAAGGCAGCATAATTCAGGTCTGCCTTACTAGATTATTGAATGCAGCCGATAAAAGTGCAGAGAAAGACTGTTTAATACGGCTATGCGGCAAAATATGGTTTATTTTGAATAAGTCCCTGCGAATGCAGGAGAATGATACCGAGCTAATTAACAGGTTAAAGACTGAATTAGATGGGGCAAGTAAAAATCAGGAAATGTTAAGAGCAGAATTGGATGTATGCCAAAAAGACATGCAATTAAAATGCAGAGACTTTGATGCTCAGTTAACCAAAAGCAAGAAACAAATTGAGGATATTGAGCAAGAATTGGTACACTTAAAAGCCTTAGTGGACCGCATTAGACAGGATAAAGATGAGGTTGTTTCAGAAATGCAGATTTTACAAAAAGAACATTGTGAAAAAGAATGTGATCTCCAGAGTGCAGAACAAGAAATGATTAAAATGATTCAAGAAAGAGACAAGAGAAATAAAGAGTTCAATGAATGCCAAATGCAAATGTGCGACATGCAGGAGGTGATTAATAAGATGAGTGATGAAAACAACTATTTGCAAAATGAAGCAAACAGACTCCTTAAAAAGTGTAAGGACTTAGAACAGCAAATGTGCATTCCCAGGTCCCAGGAGAGGCGGCAGGGTACCACATTCAATGGAGTGGAGGTGAATTCTAGCTCTGGCCAAAGAGCTAGTGCTCCAGTGACTGGGCCAGTGACTGAACTTGGTTGCAATGCCCTTGGGGGATTTGATACTCCCATTGGGGGCAGCCACCAATCTCATACACTTGGAAACAGGATTGAATCACAAAATAGTGCAATTCCATGCATTGCAACAAGTAGCCCCATAACAATAATGAAATCCATTAAAGCCCTGATCAAACCATTTAAAAAGGGAGGTGAATGCTGCATTGAGGATCACTTAGAAGCGGTGCATGATATTTTTAAAGCACTCCAGATACCTAAGGAACAGTACAGACAATATTTTCATTTAACTTTAGATGCCCCGACGGCCAGCATCATAAGGGGATTAAATGAACATCAGAATATGACCTGGTTGGAGTTTGAAAAAGAAATTACGCGTCATTTTTCTCCTTTTCAGTCATTGCAGGAGGCAAAGAAAGTCGCTTACACAATTACTGCTGGACCTAATATATCCCCTCGCCAATTTTTACAAGACTTAAAAAGAGCATTTTCTCGCTTTGATGTATCTTTTGACCCAAATTCCAATGAGTTTAAAACTGTATACTTCTATGGGCTACAGAAAGACATCATATCCCAATTGGTCCGTGAATTTGACCGTGACAAGTCCCTTGAATGGATTGTACATCAAAGCACAAAACTATATGAGGTACTCTATTGTCAGGGTAGAGAAAGTGATAAAATGAACAGAGAGCTGCGAGAATGTATTCAATTGGTAACATTAAATATGCTGATAAGGGACTGGGACTCCCTCGAATACACTGACTGAACAGTTCCGCACACTTTCGCACAGCTCCCACACACTTCTGTAATTACCTTATCTGTTCAGCATGAGTTTTCTCCGGCTATTCTCTTTCTGAATTTGGCTCCCTTGAAAATTAACCCCAGTGAAAACAAGCATCTGCCGTTCTCAAACCGGGGTTATTGCCTGGAATTCTCAGCTTTTGCAGCAGGAATCCTCAGCCAGGAAACAGGTCCTTCTCCCAGCTCTGCAAGATCTCAATTCCCTTCCCCCTCTCCTCAAGCTTCCCCAGCAAAACTCTAATCACAGCCTCTAGCATGATACTTGTTATGACGCTGCTCCAATCAGAATCAATCATGTCATCTCCTCCCTCATTACACAATGGCTCATTTCTACAGTAAAAATTGTAACAAACTGATTTCCTGTTCCTTCGAGCTCTTTACTTCCTGTAGTTATGTGGACAGAGCAGCAGAGAAAAAAATGAATGTGCGTTTAAAAGTTCACTTTCAGAGTAGGCCTAATTCTGCAGTGGAGACACATTTTTATTAGTGGGTTATGTTAAATGAAGTTTTATTAGTCAGGTTAGCTATTAATAAGGTTAGTTATTAATTTTCAAATGTGTCTCTTGCAACATAGGCATTTTAGGTGAAGAATAGTGTGCATTTGCTTTTGTGCAGAGAAATCTGGAAAGGGCTGCTGACAGTGCTAAAAATTACTATGATAAAAGAACATCAGTGAGAGAATACAGTGTTGGGGATCAGGTGTACAAGTTTCATTTTGGAAAAAGTAAACAGAAAAATTCGAAATTTCTAGCAGCCTGGCATGGGCCATTTCGAATTATAGATAAGGTCTCTCCTGTAGTTTATAAAATTTTGAAAAATGAAGGTGCAACGGCAATAGAGCAGTTCGTCCATGTAAATCAAATCAAACCATGCCATCCCAGACATGAGATCAGGCAGCTTGAGCATGTAGAAACAGATAAAGTCCCTTGAACACAAAAAGAGAAAATAAATGGGTTCAATCAGGAGGCAGTGACATAGAAGTTAAAAAGTTGATTGTTATAATTGCACGTAAACACTGTAATATATGTAAAAATATATAATATAAAATAAGTAAATAAATAAATAAATATATATATATAATATAAGCTCATGGTTGGTGTGCAGAGAGAAAATGTATTAAATATTGAATGCTGTTTTATATGTGCTTGTTTTCTTTTTAACTTGTGTTTAATTTCAGGAAAAAAAAATGTTTTTACCAAGCATGTTTTATTTTTGGCAAAAGGGTGAAGTTAGTTTTGTGCTATGTACTTAATTTGTTTCTTTTCTATTTGATTTAGAAAATTAACATTATTTGGTCGGAGGTTCCGGGATCAGAGGCCACGGGAGACTATGGAGTCCTGGAGTCCCCTGGATGAAGACCAAAAGATGCCTGCCTCCAGGTGGAGGTGAAGACAAGATAACCAGAATGCCAAAAAAGATGACTCCTATGGATCCAAGATTGCCAAGATGAAAGTGTACTCGAATGAACCAAATAACATCGCTGGTCGGGACATATCAGAGGTAGACAAGAGTCCTGACATATGGAGTTCCACGTATTTATTATTTTAATTATTTATTTTAATTTGTTATATTAATTATTTGTTTTAGTTAGTTGTTTTATTTTATTGTTTTTAATTGACTTGTAAAATCGAAACTTAGAGTAATGCCACTTCCACTGAGAAGGCAAATGTAGAACATTTTGTAAACTAATGACCTCAGATGAATACTGTGTTGATTGCAACTTTTTCATTGATGCACATGAATATTCATTTTGTTGGATTGCTATATTGTGAAAAGAAGAAAAAGAACAAGTTGTTTTTAGGAATTGGCTTGGATCGTAGCCAAGTTCTAAAAACAAATGTTGTAAAATACCCAACAAACCCCATTCACCACTATCAACAACGTAGGATCCAACCGTGTGACCGCCCAGTGTCCTGAAAACAGAACTTGCATATTTTACAACATGAGGCTTGAGACAGGAAACAGTTAAAAGTGTACTGACAATGTTAATGATCATGGGGTGGCGGCATATCGCTGCTTCGACATCGGCAGCAGTCAGAGAGTGCAGATAAGTCTTAAAGGGGGGCAAAAGATTTCTGGGCCTACACGAAGCTGGTTGCATAGTGGACCATCACTCCTCTACATTTGAGGCCCAGGTTACCGCCTGAAGCCATTGATCCAAGGTGGGAGCCACAGAGTGCAACCGTAGTAGCAGTATACAATGAGTTGCAAGCAATATACAGAGACCAGCCAATTTCCTGTAGCTCCGGCAAGTATGGGGAAACTCATGGAACAAGCATGTCATTGGGGTTGGTGCAATAGTACAATCCAGCATCCGGGATCCAGCATCACAAACCCCCTCCCAGAAGATAGCGATTCTTGGACAAGACCACAGCATAAGAATATAACCAGCATTGTCGGCATTGCATCTAGGGCACTCAGAGGGCCGCTACCCTGACATACGGTGCAGCCTAGCCGGGGCGTAGTGGCACCTGTGCAGCACTTTCAATCGAATCAACCAGAATCTTCAATTAAAGGATACCTCCTGGGTGCAGGCACACATGGATTCCTAGATCTCATCAGATATGTCAATACCCAAGTCTTTACTCCATGCTCCATGCAGACCGTCTAGTGGTAAGAACCTTATTTTATGAAAGTCTTCCAACAGTTATTAGGCAACACATGAATCATATTTCTTTCTAGCCCTACAATCTAGCCCCAATTACCTCTGCCAATGAGGCCCTCACTCATTTTAGTCTGCTCTCCATCTGTTACGTTTAAATCAAAGATATAATAGATTACAAGTCTGTTAAGTGTTGTCTTTAGTTTATGATCTAAACCTGTACGTTAGGTAGATGCACGCAAATGGTCTCTGTGTTTTTTCCTACATTCATCAATATACATCTTTCCATATCCGTAGCCATATCCGTAGCCTCCATGAATGAATTCCGTATCCATTGCCTCTGGGTCCTGTCACTCACTACCCCCCCATGGTCCACAGAGCTCAACTGCAACTTTAGAGCTACACAGGCTTTATTCCAGGTCCCAGCACCGTGCTTATAAGCAGGTGAGTGGATACAGCCTTACAAGCACTGGACTTAGTATCAACACGTATACAATTAAGGGAAGTGTTTCACAGCTCTCCAGAATTGGACAGTGAAAGGAGAGAACTACAGCATCTATACCGTGCTCCAGAATCTTTCCTTTACCGTGCTGGTCGTTTTGGCTGTGTGGAGGACAGGATATATGTTTGTCCAATCAGCACCCTTGTGAGTATTGAGGGCCAGCCAGATTGATTCATTGCTTGATTGATTTGTTGCATTTAGATAACACCATAATGCAAGCCACAGGCTGAGAACCTTTGTCTCCACTAGTGGCCCCATTGACTTCATGGATGATTGGACGATGTTAACCTCCAGATCTCAGAACCCTTTTCGGTTGCTTGGGGCAGATTGATGTATTTCAGGTTTGATTCAGTTCTTATATTTATTAAGGTTACTTTACCTCTCTTTGCTCTCTTCTAATTAACTGATGGCTGTCCTTCCCTGCACCTTCAAATCACGTAAAAACGTTTAACTGAATGCAGTCAGCAGTAGAATCTCCCAAAGCAAGGAAGCATGATTGCACAATATAAAAACTATGGTGAGCTGAATTGCTGCAAAATGTGTTTTCTGGTTTTGAATTAATGTAGCACATTTATAAGCTAGTGGTAAATGATACAGGTGTTGAATTGTATGGTAAAGCTTGATGTAGGCTATATGCCTGAATACATTTTTATTTGTTTATTTAATTTTATTTATTGAGGCGTTTGGCTTATTGTAAACCTTTAACCTTTCTCATAAAACAAGAAAAAAAGATGAAACCATTACGTTTCATTATATGTTTCTTACAAGAGAAGATCACATTGATAAATATACAACGTCAATACATACCACATCCACAATATAATCATTTCTATATAATTAAAAACATTTCACTTGACATTCATTAACATTATTTAGAACTAAATGTATGTCACTATTTCGTATACGCACCAGTCCTAATGATATGTGGTCCTAGAAGCCCTAGATCTAGTTGATCTACACTTCAAACACTTTTTGTGTTCACTTTCGGGCTTAAACGCTTTTTCTAAGATTGTTATCAGAACTATAACCAGCATCACCCGTTCTCCACAGATTAAAATGTCCCACCACTCTTCGGGAGTCACAGTGTGGGCCTCGCTAAATAAATATCCTCAGGCATTGCAATCTTTTCTCCATCAAGCCAGTATAACATAGCGGAAGGTGCTGTAGTGTCTCGTTGCTTTTCAGTGTAGTGCAACACCTGCATACCAGATATTCCCTTCCCACTTGCTTCCTAGAAGCTAACATTTACTTGGTTGGATATAGATTCAAACAAATGCACACAAATTCCTTTCGATAAAAGCTACTCGGAAATGTCATCAAGGATTTTGGTACAGTATTGTAAGCTCTTCATTCGAGGAAAGATTGATAAAACAGCTTATAGCGCAGTCTTTGATTTTTAGTTTCTATGCAATCTTTACTTCATGGTTTTATTTTAACTCCCACTGGGTTTGTCAATAGCGTCTCCTCGATTGTATCCAAATTTGCAAGAATCTTGCAAGACGCATGTTTTCATTCTTCAAGAATCGGTTTGTCATGGTTCATTAAAATTCCCATTAATACCTGAAAATCCTTTGGAGTGTCATTAGCAATACATTTGCGATACAGTGATAATGATTTCCATACCACAATAGCATGTACGAAAATGAGCCCAGTTCATGTCTAATAACTTGCACTTGAACGCCCTTGGGTGGTGAGAGGACCATTTTCCAGAATAGACCCTCCAACACTGCTCCTAGAGTAAATGAAAAGGAGGAAAAGGCTTCCGCACCATAGGTGAATGTAGACACCACTTTCAATCGGTAGAAGTTCACCACTGGAAGTACCGAATATCACCTGTACCTCCTCAATATAATACACCCTTGAAATGCTAAATTATTAGCTTTTGCTCTCAGCTGTTTTTCTCTTGGTCTGTCGTACAGGCTATAATCAGACACATACCCAAGTACGTAAAAGTCTCAACTTGTTCTAGGGTCTCATGCTTTAAGCGTCAACCTTTAACCTTTGCTTTTCTGCTGCTTGGTGAACACAATGTGAAGACCCTCGACTTTGCCACGTTTATCGTGAGACTGTTGCACTCAACATATAACTGGAGGGTGTTGAGCTGGTGCTGCAAGCCGAGCAGAGTCTTGTCCAAGAGGACCAAATCATCAACATACAGCAGCCGACCCAATGCACTGCTATCAATTCTGGGTGCAAAGCAACGGGCCCCACTTAGGGTTTCATTCATATCAGAGATGAATAAGTTCATCAAGGCTGGTGCCAATGGGCATCCCTGTTTAAGGCCTTTGCCAGTTTAAATTGGTATATATAGGCGACTAGCCAAGTCCAATCTTACTTTCAATTAGGTGTTT
Organism: Ambystoma mexicanum; assembly: GCF_040938575.1. Taxonomy (NCBI): domain Eukaryota; kingdom Metazoa; phylum Chordata; class Amphibia; order Caudata; family Ambystomatidae; genus Ambystoma; species Ambystoma mexicanum. The sequence goes on along the minus strand of NC_090929.1, from coordinate 1,058,239,751 downwards.
GAGTATAGGAGCTAAATTGCCTGTAGAAGGTCAGCTGGGCATCCCAACTCATTTATTTTGTTAATAGAAGTTCTCTGTCTGTGGTGTCAAATGCCTGTGCTAGGCCAATAAATGCTATGTATAGCCTAGAGTTATTTGTACTCATACAGGATTTCAAGATGTTCCATATCAACACATTCAGGCTTGTTCCCATCTCCTTCACAAAACCAGATTGGTATATATCATAGCCGCTAGATGAAGACACCCATTTAGCTAGCCCAACCAGGACTTTCAAGCCGAACATCTTGCCTGCCACTTCAAGAACTGCAATAGGGCAATAGTTCTTAGGATCTACCCTATTGCCGTCTTCAAAATAGGAACAATTATAGCCGATTTCCATGTAAGGGGCACCTCTCTAAGCTTCTTGACGTGCCCAAACAGCACCATCAAAAAACCAGCCCAGAGATTAGGTTCTTCCTTCAGCATAGCATTGGTGATCCCATCAGGGTCTCGTGCTCGAAAGTTGCTAGCTTTTCTTATACAGGTGACAATGGGCCTCATTACACGGTAGGCGCTAACCATGGCGCTATTAGCGCCATGGTTGCCGCCGGTATTTTACCGTGTCCGCCTTGGTGGATGGCGGAATTACCGCCCTACTCCAAGGTGAGCGGGGGCGGTAATTCCCCATTCACCAAGGCACTTCCCCATTCCCATTTTTGCCTCCATAGGGCTCAATGGGAATGGGGAAGGAGGTAATTACGGTACCGCAAATTGCAGTACCGTAATTAGCACCAAGGTCCCTTTGCGGGCCTGTTCCTTAACGGCTGGTAAAACCAGCCGTTAAGGTCGGGTCCCGCAAAGGGACCTCGTAGTAAGGCGGTAAGGGATTACCGGTACCGGTGCCCTTACCGGTACCGGTAAACCCTTACCATCTACCGTGTAATGAGGCCCAATATCTTCTTTATCAAAGCTTATTGAGCATTCCAGCAATGAAGGTTTCACCACTACCTTGAGATTTTTGTCAGAAGTAATAAATAACCTAGTGAAATGGTTCACACAACCCTCTTCTGACACCTTATTAACTTGTGTTGACAATTGCAGGGTATCTTTTGAGTTCTTTAGACCAGACTTCTCCTGTTCACTATGTACAGATATTTTCGAGCATGCTTTCCGCGTCATGCTGGAGCATTGCTCCTTTATGTGCTCTTACCCAGTTCTTGTAAATCTGCTTCCTTTTATTTCAGGTGATTTGCCATCTCTGGTGCTGAGTACAATTTCATTTGTCTAAGATGGACTTTAAATCTTCTCTTAACCTCTACTAGATCTTTGTCATAAGAATGACGAAAGGTAACACCACCTCATTTATTATAAACCTCCATGAAATCCCACAAGAGCGGTGAATATTCTGATGTTTCACTTGGGTTCCTTTCCTTAGTTTGTTATACGTCACAATAGCTCTCATTTAATAGGATAATGTTAGTAGGATTCATCCTTCAGTGAGTCCTACCTTGTGAGACTTCATTTATTTTGTACAACATACAATTCCTTCTTGGGTATACTTATTGGACCACATGTGAATTTCAGAATATTATGATCGCTATAGATGGAATCACCTCAAATTTAACCACCCATCGGAGCATGTTACTTGATAAAAATATATAATCTAAAATCTGCCCCAGAACGCAGCTCTTCCACTTTAATCATGCCGAGATGCCCCCCGGACCCCTGACCCCCAGACCTACCTATTCAGATGATGTAGATTTCTGAGGCTGGTCGCTTTTAGCCACTAGCTCCCCCTTTTCCCAGTTGGATAAGACAGCTGTTCTTTTCCTTTCTAACTTGGCTATTTGAATTCAAACATGTACTATTTAGATCCCCACAACTCACGATTCCAGGATTGAATGTGGTTGCATGACATTCATCTAACATTTCCATCAGACATCCCACAAATTCCAAATCATCCATTGCCACTGGATTCCAGTATAAATTGAAGATTACAAACCATTCGCAACCCAACAATCTCATGTTTTACCACCAGATCACTGGCATCTGTATATGTGGGTAAGGTGTTGCGACCCTTAGCATTTAAATTCCCATTCCACTCCAGGCAAATAACAGACCCGATACCGGCCTTCCCCTAGTGCCCTTCACTGCTGGATTTGAAAGTACACAATAGCCATCCAGGATAGGGGCTGTACACAACCACGTCTCTTGCAGACATAGCATGTCAAAGGTTCAGAATCTAAATTGGCTGCTCCCAAACAAATACATAAACCCCCTCGTGCTCTAGGATCCCACTACTCGTTCTTTTGGTGAGACATGATCTACAAGCTAAGCTCCTCGTTTTTTTAGTACTAAAACCTTGGCCAGCCAGGCCCATTATTCTTCCTGGTCTATCTCACCCATATCCTCCTTCTGCATAACAACCTTCCTTTCCACACCTTCCTTTCCTCTAATCATTACAGAAAAACGTGTTCTTGAACCGGATAAAAATCCTGCCTTTTCCGTATTATTGGCCTAAGGCTCTTTACATACTATGACCCTTTGTGTTGTCTATTCGTAGGATGCTTTTCTCATTTATGTTTAGCCCAAATATCCAAGTGACTCGTCATTGGTGCAGGGGTTTTCAGGGATCACATCCGTTACATCAAAGCCAAGTGGTAGAAAACAAGGTGCAGCCTCTAATATTGTTTGCTTGATCAGCTTAGACGTCAAGTGAAGTAATACCCGGTCTAAGTGACACTCACTTACAAACTCTACTAGTTCAATGTCCCTGGTACCTATATATCTCAGCTTCGCAATATGATATAGAAGTCTCAATACATTGACCCGATTCATAATCAAGGATTTTGTCCATATGTAGCACTCTTTCCAACAAAATAGAGTTGGGGGAATCCACATTTTTATCAAAGTCCCGTAGGGGCCATTTTACCTTCACATCCACAGAAGAACATTCATCCATCCAGATTTGTGTCTGTCTCCAACATATACTTTATAGCCAAAGCCAATCTCTTTTGCTCTAATGTTAGGAAAGTTGGGGCAAACTTGAGCATTGGGCTTGGAAGAACTCCCTCATAGTTCAAAGACTCCACCAATATTCCAATCCGTTTTAATGTCAGCACCTCGCTGGATATCAGATGTTCCAAGGTAGTCTGGCAGGGAGGATCCAGCTTGTTGTTAGAAGAGCATATCGACATGTTCAGCACTTCTTCCATTAGCTCATCTTCTGAGATCAAACGTACAAACTAGTTGGGCGGGCGAGCGGGCAACGGAAAGACTCCCTTTTTGATAATCCAATATCATTTTCGGTTTATTAACACCACTATTTACTTTTGCAACTTTTCCCTTGAAGTCGGGTGCATCTTTTGGGCTGGATGGAATATACAAACTTCTCAAAAATGTTATTGAGTCGTATGATTTTGTTTTTTTCCTTGCACCAAGTTTCTTAGCTTTTTTTATTGTGGTTTGGGGGCCTGCTTTCTTTATCTTTTTCTGGGGGACGATTGAATAGTCTTTTGTAGGGCTCCTGACATCAACTAAATTGTCCACTTTCAGCAGCCCTTGTTTGACTTGCAGTGACAAACCACTATTGCCAATGACTTCCAATGCCACTTGTTTGTCCTGATAGACTGGAGCAGAGTCTGGAGCTATGCTGTTGTCTTCCCATTTCAACACACAGTTTAGCCCTGTAGAGGAGGAGCCAAGTACCTCTACCGGAAGTCTCGCCCCCATTCTGCCTATATGTTGGCAGCCAGAGACTGTGACATGCGCAATACCAGCGAGGGTACCTATACCACAAAGAGTCCTTGAAACAAGGTATCCATTGAGAAAACCCTATATGTATCCGCAAAGAAATGGCAGTCTTCTGAAGGAAGTTCCGGAAGAAGTGTAAAAATGAATGAAAAAAAAGACTGGTGACATCACACGAAGCAGAAATGACGCACCTAGAAGAGATGCTGACGAAGAAAGAATATAGACCTTATATAAGCTGATGGCGAAGTAAAGAAATGGGCAACATTTCGGGAGCGAAATGAAGATTGCACGTGCTGAGAAGCACTGAAGAAAATGCAAACCAGTTCACAAAGGTACAGATGCAGTAACGCAAGTAGACAAAGTAATCATAAGGCTGGCTATGTAGTGAATAGACTGCAGGCAATGCGCCAATGTATATATATATATATATATATATATATATATATAGCAATGTATAGAAACTGGACGTTCCACAACGCATTTTTAGCAAACTTGGACCACGTGAATGAAAGGGCTGGAAGTGTGGCACAGCAGAATTGAATAGCTGATGTCGAAGAAAGATTCCAGAAGGCTTGCCTGACCCAGTGTTAAGAGTCAGGCCGCCAAGAGCCTGGTTATCTACTTCAGAAGATACAATGAACGTGTGAAGCAAACTGAGCTTCTGTTTGAGGTGTATTGGAAAAACACTGGAAGTGCCAAGGTTTCTTCATTTAATAGTATTAAAATACAACAAAAGAGTTCAAATCGTGGTCTCCAGTCACATGGTCAGATGAAAATAGACTTTGAAGCAAGCTACACCGAGACTAGAAAATAAGGCCATGCCTTCACTCCCTTTTATTCTCAGGCACAGTGAGCCTCTGCAAAGCCGAGTTCAAAACGTATTAATTGAATGAAAGACCGCAGGAGTGATGATGGATGTTGGTCTAATAGGGTGGGGAGGCATGACCAGGCCAACCCCCCAGCACCTCGGGTACCAGCTTGCGTGCTGCTAGGTAGTGGAATATTCCAGAAGGGTACAAGTGTGCCACCCAATTGTAGAGGGCCACGTAGTAAGGAGCCCTATAGTTTTAGAAATCAATAGAACATTGTGTATTAGTCTGGCACAGAAGATGACTTGCACTTGGGATGGGCTTAGTTGTCCACCTGATCTTAGAGACTCAATCACGACCCTATATCCCATAGAAAGTATATGTATATGTTCACTTTAAGCCTATCACATACCCTAGTAGGTTTTCTTATTTTTGCCATGTATTATGACAGCACTCATGACGAATATTTGGTATAAAGGTGGGTTTTTTTCATGAAAATCATTGAGAGACTTGAGCGAACGTCCAGTGATGTCTGTTGTACTCCCTGTTTTAGATAATTGTTAATAAAACAGCCTTGATTTTGCCAACTTCCTGAGTCAGTCTGATTATTCATGTAGGAGTAAGATCTGTATCCCCATCCATCTCAGATACTGTTACCTCGTCTTAAAGGACCCTGCGAGTTCACTTGGTAGCAGAGGATGGTTTCAAAGACCAACGATCAGTAGGCTTTTAAAATGTTTGCCTCTGCCATTTAGCTGGAGGAATGAAAGGTTTCCTGAGGGGGAGAGCGGTCCATATAGAAATCTTGCAAGAACACTGATACAGGTGGGACGGGCCCCTCTTTCACAAAACCCCTCCAGGTTTTCACAGGCGCTGAGCGGACCAAAGGCAACAATGGCCGATTGGAGGAGGAGACAATCCCGAGTGTCAGGAGCTGAAAGGCGAATGGTGAGTGGATTGAGGGGACGGGCAAAAATGTGGGAATAGGGGATTGTGGTAATAGAAAGAAGTAACAGGGGGTTGGTTGCTTGATATATGACAAGGAGCATCAAGACGAGTTTAGAAGTGCCCATAAAAAGGCAGCAGGGACCTGTTATGTGTACACTTTCACGTACACAGATCCCTGCCGCCTTATTTTCCTCATTTGCACGGCGAAGTGCAAATGGGGAGGGTAAAAGGGCAGCGTACATGTGTGTGTACATCACCCACTCTGCTGTGTCAACGCAGTAAACACCACCTGCCATGGGCACAAGGCAAGCAGCGTTTACAATTGATTCACCACCAAAAAGCAGGCAGGCTCCAAAGCAGAGGCGTTGCTAGGGGGGGCTGAAGGGGATATAGCCCGGGTCTTTTGGTTGTAGCCCCGGATTGAAGATCAGGTGCTACAGCCAAACAGTTAGCTAGCCCCAAGTCCCGCCAGTCCCAACATTAGCTTAGCCCCTGATCTTTTCCAGACCTAGCAACACCCCTGCTCTGCAGGAATCCACAGCATTTATACAAAGGTCTGGGAGCCCCTCTACTGAGAACAAACATGGCCAAATGACCTGTTCTGTGGGTAGGTTCCCACTCAGGGGAGTCTACAACCACGTTTGAGTTCACTACACCTTTCACAGAGGAGAAATATCAATGTTTTCATCAGTCTGGTCTCATCCACCCAGGCAGTTCGGCACCGAAATGCCAGGCAATTCTCCTGTGAACAAGAGTACCAACAGCAACCCCAGACACGTGTTTCGGCCTAATTGGGCCTCATCAGTGAGGTGAAGCTGAGCCTCTCTAAGCACAGTGAGCAAGGGGTCCATCCGTATCTGGATTACCCTGGGCAAATTAGCATTTGCGCCATTATGCAAATACATGCCAACGCAAATGCTATCGTATTGCTATAGCGAAGAGGAAGAGAGAGGCCGAAACGTAAGTTATGCCCTGCCCCTCCTCTCCACCATACACATTAAGGAAAATGAGCAGTAATGTGTGTCATTTACATTACGGCTCATAGTACCTGATCTCCGACGAGACTCGAAAATAAACTTCAGTAAGGGATCCAATGTTTCCATGAATGTAGAACTGCTGTGTCCACCTTGCACTCTATCCCCTGTTTTCGGGGTTCCGTAAGACTGGCTTATGACAATGCTATACGAATAATGGAAATGTGCCCTCTGCCTCTCAGTCCCCAGTAGAGGGGCACCTACCCCCCTGCGATCTGTCTCCTGGGCAGTTACGGCCCTAAACCTCGGGTCTATTAGCAGAGGAAAGGGGAGATGGCCACTGTGATTTATGGCCTCATAGCCGGCTTCCCACCCTGCGATATTAAACAATCACACTCTGTCAGGGACGCTGTGGGATGAGAAGCGGCCTGCCACATCCATCATGGCTCCCACTCTCCCGTACTATCCGATATTGACTTTCAAGGGCACATCATTTCCTTTCTGATCGATCCTCAGCTAAGAAGTCCTGATGACTCTGACCAGAGGCGACAACCAACTTTCGCCGCGCTTTCTTCAGAAGTACGCTGGCTTTCTTCGGTTGGAACACGTGCCATGGTCTCGTCAATGCTCACTTTCATGCACATCTTCTCATTCCGCGCAGCACCAGGGATCAGAGGGAATTGCCTCCCAATTTTTCCCGTAAAAGGCGGGAATCACTGTAGTGCTGAAGTTAAGGTGCACCACTGCATCCCCAAATCTTTGCTCCACTCTAAAAATATGCAGGGTCGAACTGGGACATACAATTGGCCAAGGCACCAATGAAAAAGTAGCTCACACTCGAATTTGCAATTAGTTTCTTTTCGGACCAGACTGTTTGAGTACTACACAAGGGAGAACGTTTGCTAAACATGCTGCAAATAGTGCATTTGAAAGCATATTGGCTTTTTACCATGGGTTAAAACCAGTGCGGTAACACATGCAACTAGCCCACTCTGGCCAAAAAAAGTGGACCACTCTGACCAAAAAACCTGGCCCAGACTAGAATCTTGAGCTTGCATTTTGGGCATTGCCCTTTTACCCTATAGGCTAGTCGGATCCTGAACATATATATCACAAGCTATGAGTATGGCGTTCACAAAACAACACATTATAATGTCAAGGAAATAGCACTGGATGAGGTTGACATGCTCCTAAATTCAGATAGGGGATAATTTTCTAGGTCCCCATGAGTGTTAAAACAGGTGTAAAGTCCTCACCTAGAGTGCGTACACCTGGTTTTGAACCTGGTGTAGCACTCTGTGGCATTTTCCTTTTTTTTGCAATGAGATGCAAAAACATGCTACACAATTGTTGTTTCTGCCTGCACTGTCTGCTTCCGGCTGACAAAAAAACATGCATTAATGGCAGCATGACATTTTCATGCTGGCATAGGATTCACTTGGATTCTGCCCGGTTTTAGCCCCTGCTAATTCTCTGGATTGTAAAATGCCTCGCACATGCACTCTTTGGGGGAGGCGTTTACACTTATTTGCTCTATGAATTGCAAACAAATGTGTGCTAACCTGAATCCGCCAGGCTTAACTCACATTTAGGTTTAATTTGGTAGTGCAAATGATGAAAATGACATGGTTTGGACGAACATTCATGTAAGGCAAAGGAACACAAGCTATTAAATACTGCCCTGAATGAGTCATATTCGCCTCCTTGAGGAGGTGTGAAAGCCTATTTTTGATGGCTGTTGAAAATGGCTTTGCTCAGTGAAAACATGCACATACAAACTCTGTGGAGCTCATTTTCTTAAAATCATTAACTGCCTCTGGAGGGGACCGCTAACGTTTGCACTTATGTACAAACAGGTCCCCGCTGGGCAATTTTCACCATTTGCACTACAGAGTGCAAATGAGAAGTGTAAAGAGACAGTGGAAGCCTCGTTGAACTTCTCTTTTGCACTCTGCAGTGCAAATCGAGTAAATTCAACCTGTCATGTAAACATTGTAGGCAGCGTTTACAATGATTCCCTACTGTTGCAAAAAGCATGCATATTCCATAAGAAAGCACTGATTTTACACAAGCATGAACATCTCATGCTGGCGTATAGCCACGATATTTTTGAAAGCGAGGCGCAAACTCCTTCAAAAACAATGAAAATCCCAGGGAGTGTGAATGGAGGCGTTAAAACGGGCGTTCATGTGTTACGGCTGTCTTTAGGCCTCCATTTATATTCGAGGGGAGGGGCTCTAAAATGAGCCCCTTCGTGTTTTCTCCATTCTGTGTCATTTCCTCTGGTTTCTCCTCACAGAGCGGCGTGGAATGGAGCAGCAAAGATGCAGCACACTGTTAGAGTACTGCCGGAGGGGGCGTGGGGGCAATGTACCCCCTTCATAATGTCTTCCCCCTTGCAGCACAAAATGACTTTGCACTGAAAACATACACTTTGCACAGTTCCATGAATCAGGGTTTGTGCCGGCAGTGCAAAGTCACTTTGAACCGTGCAAACAATTCCATGAATCGGGCCCATACTCACATAGCACAGTCTACTTTCACCACTTTTAACACCACAAACACATCAAGAGAACATTCTGCAATTAGACCACAATTGACAAATTCATAACTATTATAACTGTTCTATAACGCGCTGAGTGCCCGCGACTAGTTTGTAAGCGCGAGACCGGATACCAACCTGTGTTGCTATGCATTGTCTTGCTTCCAAGAGAAACACGTTGCCCCTGAGCTATCCTCAGGCCTAAAATGTAAGTTGGTCATCTTCTGCAGTCAGGCAGCAAACCTGCTGATCATGTAAATAACTAATACATTGCATGCCTTTTTGAATTTCAACAAAAATAAGTTGTCTGCTTCGTTCTGTCTGGTAAAGTAATGATGCGGGCAAGGGAAAACACATGACATTTTTTTTTTCAAGAGGCACCCATAGGCGAATGGCATTATGCTTAGTACCCTGGATCTTGTGCAGCATCAGTTATTACCTCAACAATCACACACTAAGTCTAAGCAGCAACACTCTACTTTGTTGTAGGCCTGGTAATGTCAGTGTGTGGAGGGGTGAGAGGTGAGAGAGGTGCTCAGGGTTATCCGGCTGTCATATGACGTTACCCCACATAACACAACCACCTCATATCTTCTCTCCGCAAGCGAGATTAATGAACGGCCCCCCAATTAAAGGCAACGAAGTTTGTGTAGAATAAAAATGTGGTTTTGTGTATGTATGTGTGAGAGTATGAACGTGTACATGCTCATGTGACTGCCTGCATGTAACCACTTTCATAAGCTTATGCGCCCGGATGCCTGAGGGTTGGGTGCGTAATACAAATGTAATAATAAATAAATATGTATGTGTTAGTGTAAGTGCAAAAGAGTGTAATTGAGGGTGAGTGAATGAGTGCGTGTTGTGAGTGCTAGCATTGGTGTGTGTGTGTGTATGTGTGGTGGCAAAAAGAAACAATTACCTGTCTGCAAGAGCAAATGAACACCCAGGAACAATACATCTTTGGAGGAGAACTTCTCAGAGAGTGAACTGAAGTGCTGCCACTACTTGAAGCACAGTATACCGTGAATGCACACTGCCCACCAGCAAAGTAAGACTGTCATTCTCCTTGGTGCAAAGTGGATTGGAGAGCCTCAATCCATCTTGTTTCCCTAATCGTGCGGTAGCTTAAGTCGATCTTTTCACATACTTTTGTTCACTTGTCCACACAGTTGAATAATGACTTCATCAGGTGCTACGGAACAGACTGCAAACAGTTGTGTTGCTCACTTAGACTCAACTCATCTCTGCACACTTCACCACATATTCATGACTGCAGACTAGTATCTTCTCAATAGTTTGTTTGTTTGTTTGTTTTATTACCTATATTGCGCACCAGAACCAAGGGTATTAGGGCGCATTGCATAAGAGGGCTTACAGCTTAGTTACACACAGCATAATCAGGAATACAATATATGCAATGATAAGCGAGCTTACAGCTTGGTTACACACAACAAAATCAGGAATACAATATATACAATGATCAGGTATACAAATGGTTGGACATAACGTCAACAGATATACAGTTCCAGCTTAATTGTGGCTCAGAGCAAGTACTAAGGTATGCATAGCATAATTCAGGCTGGCAATAGCATGAGGCCTAGTTACACAAGAAATGCATATCGGCAAGCAGGAATATACAGGTATGTAAATGGTTAGATAGACATAGGTGGTAGGTGCTGGAGGGTGTACTCGCTGCCTAGGGGTGGCTGAAAGGCTAGGAAAGAGAGGAATGCCGGATAGGTCAGGCATTACTTATCAAGGTCTTTGAGCCTTCTTATGAGGTTCTGACGAAATATTAGATAGGATTGATTCTCTCGCTGGGGGGTAGTAGTGAATTCCAGAGTTGGGCTGCCTTAACCGGGAAGCTGCAACCCCCGACTCTAGAGAGATTAAATCTAGGGACTGATAGGTGGTTGGTGCTAGATATTCTAGTGGGTCTGGTGTGGATTTTTCTTGTAAGTCTCTCAGATAGATAACAGGGTGTGGCGTTGTTCAAACATTTATAGTTGAGTGAGGCAACTTTAAACTGTATTTTGTCATATGTTGACAGCCAGTTGTTAGATCTTCTAATTTCAGAGATGTGCTCTCTTCTAGCAATCCCAAGAGCAGCTCTAAGAGCGTTGTTCTGTAGGGATTGGATTTTTCTGATGGTTTCTTTGTTGGCTCCAATGTATAGAGGGTTACAATAATCCAATTTCGACAGAACGAGTGCTCTGGCCAGGGTGATGCAGCTATTGTTCGACAGGAAGGGTTTGCCTGCTCTAATCAATTTACAAGTGTATGCAGTGGCGGATGCCATTGTGTTAACCTGCGTCTTGAAGGAGAGGGTGGAATCTAGGTAGAAGCCCAAGGTTTTCACCTCAGTCGCGACAGTGATGGTGTTATTGTCAATGTTAAATGAGGCGTAGATTGGTCCCAGTTTTTTAAGAGTTGCAGTGGTCCCCAGGATAATGATCTTAGTCTTGTCATCATTCAGGCATAGTCCGTGGGTGGCCATCCATGCCTGGATGATGAGATAAACCTTATTCACCAAGGCCCAAATCCTTTTCATAATCCTCAGTAAGTGGTATGAGAATCTGAGTATCATCTGCATAGTTAGTGTAGGTGACACCAAGATTATCCAGATCATCAAAAAGGGGCTTCGTGAAAATGTTATATGGAGTAGGTGAGACACAAGAGCCCTGGGGGACCCCGCAAGTAATGGGGATAGGGTCTGCCGCCGCATTATAGGAAAAGAGCCTCATGGTTCTGTTATTTAGAAATGATTGGATCCATGTTATGGCCTCCTCGGAAAAAATGTGCAGCCGAGTCCAGGTGACTGCAAAGGACCTTGTGATCCACAAGGTCGAATGCAGCCGATAGGTCCAGAAGGAGGAGTAGGCCTGCTTTTTCCTTGTCCCTAAGTTCATCAATCTGGGCCTTTAGGTCTATGAGGGCTGTTTCGGTTCCGTGCTAGGGTCGAAAGTCAGATTGTCGTGCTCCCCGCAAGGAGTTAGATTCCAGGTGATTCTGAATTTGAAGGTATGCCATTTTATCCAGTATTTTTAGAAGAAATGGCACTGTTGTGATTGGTCGGTAGTTGGTAGGTATGGCCTGATCTAGTGTCTGTTTTTTGAGTAAAGGAAGCACCCATGATTCTTTGAGATTGCTCGGTATGGTGCCTGAGGCGAATGATGCATTAATGAGTTTGGATATGAATGGGGATAAGTCTCTGGCTGCAACCTTTATCAATTGAGCCGGGCATTGATCTCCCTGACAGTTTGAAGGTTTGAGCGAAAGTATAGTTTTTTCCGTCTCAATGATCGAGACTTTAGAGAATTTGAATCGGGTGGATATACTGCATTGGTCGGTAAAGTGGGTGATTTATTTGGGGGTGTAGTTGTACTAACTGATGCTTTTTTCTTGGCAATTATCACTTGTAGGTTCGTGACTTTGTTGGCAAGTGCTTGCTGAATATTGGAGCACAATGGTTTGTCTTTCACGCAGTTATCCAACACTGGGATGGAGGCTTCCAATTCTTTCAAGATAAGAAAGAGTTCTTTTGTACTTGAGTTAGCTTGTGCTATTCTGGTATTGTAGGTTTCGCATTTAGCAAAGAGTATTTCGCGCTTGTAGTGTGCTGTAGTAGTACTAAGGTCGATTTTATTCTCCTCAGAAGGTAGTAGTCTCCAAGATACCTCACATTGGCCCTCATTACGACCCTTGCGGAAATCGGAAAACGATGGCGGAAATGCAATACCGCCATCGAATAGCGCTCGGTGCGACTATGACCCGTCACCGCAAAGTACGAAGCCATTAGCGACACCGTAGTGAACGCCAACGCTAACTGCACCAAGCACGCGCGCGCGCGCCATGCGAAACCGCAAACACCACCATGGCGCAACGGTACGCCAATTCCGACCCTAGCGGACATGTACCTAACGCCATCAGGCATGGCGTAATGTACCATTCCGCCATGGTGAGAAGTACGGCATCGCGAATCAACCGTAAACGGCCCCACTGAGTGCCTGTACACCGCTCCCTGCCCACAAAGTACAACTCCCCGTAGGTGCAATGAAGCCACAATGCAACCATTGAAATGTACAAGTCACCCATGCATGGCAACGAACAAAAGAAACACAAGAGGGGCCAATGGGAGCTGCAGGGCACAGATGGCACGAATACAGAAGCCATCCCAATGGACATGACCACAGTCCCCCACCAAGAAACGCACGCAAACACAGGCACCTGTGACCAGCCATATTCCGAGAATCACATCATTCCACCAGTCCACCTGGCTGACCGGCATCTGTTACACAAAACCCAATCCCCCGCCCCTGAGCATGACAACATTCAAACTGTCATATTGGCAGCCCCCATCCCTGACCTCACGGGCTTCGTAGGCAAACGCGCCCAGTACAGTACCACGCAACTAAACTCCGAAGCTGGAACCCAATGCAGATCTCCTCACAATACATCGCCCCCCAAATAGGCATATGCCACATCACTTGCAAAGAAAAACGCTACACGGGCCAAATCAGAATAGAAATTTAATGCACATCAAAGTCACCAAGCCCATACAGCCATCAGGCCATGAACTCCTAAACACCAATCACCATTGTGGGCTGCATCCGCAAGAAATGACCAGCCACTACTTGTGTGTCGTCCTGTTCCCTCATGGTACACAGAGCCACATTCACGTACGAAAAGGCAACATGGAAGCGCACAGAACCGCAGGGCCGTCCCAATGGGGAGGCACTAGTCCAGCTGAAAGGCCGAAATGTTGCTCCGAGCCACCAGTACTGCGTAAGGGCATGTGGGCCATTGGCGATCGTCCCATAAGATCGTAATGCTGCTCCACTGATTAACACGAAGCAGCAGGTGTCGGGAGTAAAACCCATCTGCAGGAGTGGCATACAGATGGCAGTGGCAAAAGGGGAGGAGATACCTGTCAACCAAAAGAAAAGAAAAAGAACAGAATGGCCATCAGAACTACATTCCAACAACTCACTTCAATGATCACACGAAATCCACAGCCATATGCATGCTAGCCCACTCCAAAGGATCATCACCACCCCAAAACCACTTGCGACTCCTAACCATCTATATCGAGGTGCAAACACCATCACAAACGAGTGTACCTGTGCATGCGTCTGTCAAAACAGAATCCATCAGATGGGAATGTTAATGTGCATGGACACAAGTGTCTGAGGGCGTGTCGAGACAGGGAGGGCTCAACAAGGCCAGATAGACGATGGTCCCACCATGGCAGCCCTGCATCACATAGCGTAGGGGAGGCGGATAGATCCCAAGAAGCCCTGTACATGGCAAACTCTGTATCAAATCACCTGCCCATGCATCCATTCATCATTCCCTCATCCCGGAATCAAAACGCCTGAATAATTACTCACATAACATTAGAAACATCCATTGAGTCTGTGCGTTATGCAGCCTGCAAAATCCACAGTGCCCCAGCCCGTAATTCCAGTGTTGTGAAGTAACATGTATTTGGGAACGGCCGGCCTCATCGCCCACGTAGCAATTGCGCATCCCAAACTATTCATATCAATCATTGCTTCCTCGCCATGGGCCCTGTCTCAAGGACATTGAACAACAGAACGTTATATTTGCAGTCAGACCTGTGGGCATCTCCTCGCCGCTAGCTGGAAACCGAAAGCGCCGCCCTTCGAATTCCACATTTGCAACATCACGCCGAAAAGGCATCTGTGGCCGTTTGAAATCACTAATTATTCCATCGAGTGCGGCTGTGTGTGAAAATGGCAACTGCCTTCACCCACAAATGGGACGCCCCGCCCGTCATTGCAACTCGGTACAGTGATGCATGAGGGCCCACCGTTACTCGAGTACTACGTTCCACTGACCCTTCACAAGTCTGTTCGCGACTGCACAGATAGTATGTGCAACAATGGGACCACAGCAGAATGAACATGTCAACCAATGTTACACGGCCATCGGGTACAAATACATGATTGCAATAGCAAGATGCCATTCCCCGATTTGCAGCGTTGTGCGCGGGACGTGCTCGGCCAAAGGGGAGAGCAGTTTGCACAGGTGGAATTAATCACCACAGGTGGAGGCCATACAGCCTGAAAACACATAAATTGCACAGCCAGTCTCCTCCCACAACCACACCGAAATGCTACCGGCAGGACTCGCGATGTTGGCCCTGGGGGACCTGATAGCACTGCAACTACTCCAACTCCAAGAAGAAGACGAACACCAACTGCAACCGGCCGCACGAAGGAGACGCAGGAGGAGGAGGAGGCCAAGGCAGGGCCAGCAAGGGCCGCCAGCACAGCCACTACCACCACGCAGGCAGCCCGCAATCCCACGCCTCCGAGCACATCCGTTCAACCTCACTGATGAGCAGATCCACACCCTCTACCGTCTGGACCGGGACACCATAGCCGCCATTGTGGACATGACACAGGCTGACCTTGTCAGCATGATAGATAGCCCAACCGCCATCCCACCCCTACTGAAGGTGGTGTCTGTACTCCACTTCCTGGCCACAGGCACCTACCAGCACACAGTCGGACAGTTGCATGGCATTTCTCAGCCACTGTTCTCACGGACACTATTGCAAGTGCTCGATGCCCTCCTGCAGCACGCAGACGACTACATCTCTCTACCACGCTCGGAGCAGGAAATTACCAACACAAAAGTGGGATTCCATGCACTTGCCGGCATACCGGGTTGCATTGGTGCCATCGACTGCACCCATGTGGAATTGGTCGTCCCACATGCCATGGAGGCCCAGTACCGCAACAGAAAACAATTTCATTCCCTGAATGTACAAATGGTGTGTGACTCCAACAGGATCATTACACATTGTTGTGCCCGATTCCCTGGATCAACCCATGATTCTATGGTCTTGAGGAACTCTACAATACCACGCTACATGGAGCGACACGCAGGGAACAGATCCTGGCTACTCGGTGAGTCTCATTACATGCATGATTATGTGGGGAATGTGATTTGGCAATGACCTGGCAGGAAGGGGGGGGGTGTGCGTACGTAGCAATGGCATTCCACATCATACGTTTCTCGTCCACATACAGGTGATGCTGGATATCCACTGAAGAGATGGCTCCTCACACCAGTCCGGAACCCACGGGACCAGCATGAGGAGGACTACAACCATGCCCACTCACGTACCCGTGTAGTCATTGAACAGGCATTCGGCCTACTGAAGACTCGTTTCCGCTGCCTCAGCAGGTCTGGCGGGGCACTCCTGTACCGCCATGAGAAGGTTGCAAAGATGGTCATGGCATGTGTCATGCTCCACAACATGTGCGTACGTAGAAATGTGCCCATGCCCCCTGACGCAGAACTGCAAGCACCTGATGATGGTCATGATGAGGGTGGGGATGTGGCAGCACCTCATGGAGTCTGCGAGGCACCGGAGGCCCGTGACATTCGTCAGCATCTCATTGATGTATGCTTCTAGCACTCACGCCTGGTGGCTGATACATGGACACGGGACTCGTGGCACTGTGCGTGTCTGGGACATGCACAATATGGACTGTACGCCTATGATGGCCTAGTACACAAAAATCAATGTCCACACATCTCATTGGTTGATCGTGCACTTTTTATGGCATATGTGATGTCATGTTGAACACCCTATCGACCCGCCACCCAAGTGAGCCCAACACACCCCCTCCACCCTCCTACCTCCCCCCCGAACCCCAGTGTCCAAAGATGCTCATTGTCAGTGGGCTGTCGCTATTGCAAGCCCCCTCTGCGGGTATCAGGGGCACCCCTGCCTGTGGAGCGCAGGTTCCTTCCAGATCTACGTTGGGGGCTGCCCTGGACGGAACTTGCAACGGATGATGTGTCTGCCTGCTCACGTCCATGCATGTCCCTAAGGGTTTGCGAGAGCTCAGTGAGCACACGGCGCACTGCGGCAAGTTCGGCACATACGTCTTTGGACGTCGCATGCAGTTCCCCCCTCAGGCTCTCGGTGCTTCTCTCCATTTGGACTCTCAGGCTCTCGGTGCTACTCTCCATTTATGCCCTTAGCGTCTCTGTGCCTCTCTCCATTTCTGCCCTAAGTGTCTCAGTCGATGTTTATATGTCTGCCTTAGTGCCCCCACATTCATCGGCATGGTCCTTGAGGAGCGTGGCCATTTGCTGCTGTTGCACGATTAACTGGTCGAGGGACTGTTGCCTCTGCTGGGCCATGCCCATTTGCGGGGGGGTCACAGAGGGGCTGTTGTCCTCATGTTGCCTTGCCACAGGGCTTGTGGGGGATGGCCAGTCGTTGTCTTGTGGGTGCCCCTGCGTGGTATCCTCATGTTGTACGGGATGGGACAGACAGGGGGATTGGGACAGGTCATGGATGGATCTGACTTCGACATCCCCGTTTTCTGTGTCGGAGCATGCTGCCATCAATGGGGTGTCACCTATGGTGCTGCTGCCACCAGAGGCAGTGCCTTCTGTGGCATCCATTGGGGGGACCTGTGGTGGTGGTGTTGTGGGCATGCTGGCTGCTGGGGTGCCTGTTGATGTTCCCTCCTCTGTGCTGCCACCTGATTTGTGCTGCTGCCGTGTCTTGATGCGTGCAGCTGAGGTGGAGGGTCTCTGGCCGTTGGTCTTGGCCCTCTTTGCAGGTGTGCTGGTAGGGGTGTCCTGTAGCTCGTCGTTTGGATCGGACCCTGTGGTGGAGTAAAGGAGGGCGAGGGTTAATGATGGGTCTGTGGGAATTGGAATGGCATTGTATCACATGCTCTGGGGTGGTACCTGAGGGTGATTTGGGTCGGGTCCTTGGAGGTGCTTTGATTTGTGTGTGGAGTGAGGGTGCAGTTGTTTGGCAGCCTGCAGTTAGGGTGTGCCTGCTGCACGTGTAGTGCGTGTATTAGGGGTTTTTAATTATTTATGTATTTATTGTGGGTTTTAACGTGCGCTATCAGGCCAATGTGTGTGGCCGTTCTCCTGGACATGTGTTTCTGTTGCACTATGTGGACGCATGGTACTTCACATGGATGGACTGTGTGGATTTGGCATTGTTTTATCTGGTACACCTACCTGAATCTTCGGATGTCTGCACTCCTTTCTCCATCCCTCCGACTCCCTCTATGCTCTCCATTCCGATGGTGGAGGCACAGATTTCTTCCCAGGGGGTCAACTTGATGGGTGATTCAGGACCTCCCCCGGTGGCTGTGGCAATGTTGCGGTTGGCAGAGAGTATGCTGCGGACGCGTATCCGCAGGTCGTCCCATCGCTTGCGGCATTGCTGTGGGGTGCGGGGTGCGGTCCCCACCGCACTTACCCGCTGTGCCACCAGAGCCCATATGGTCTTCTTGTTTGCAAGTGCCGTTCTGGTCATTTGCGTGGAGAAGACGACGGCAGCATTCTCCTGGAGGGTCTCTGTTAGCACGGTGAGTTCCTCGCGGGAGAAGTGGACCTGCCGCTTGCGGTCGCACGCTTTCTTCGCTACTTTTCCCATTTGTCTTGGTTTCGCTAGGGTGGGTGACGGGTTGGGGTGTGTTTCAGGGTAGTGATTTTAGTGGTTGTGTGGTTTTAGTGGTTTTATAGGTGTACGCCGGGATGTTTCCCGTTCCGGGCCCATGTTTTTACTTCCGTTTCCGTATATTTCCGGTCACCGTACTTTCCGGTAGGCGCACACTGCGGTGACCGCTAAGAGGGGTGGCGGTATTGCACCTAGGGCGCCGTACGGCGGCGGTGTGGGCCGTTTTGGGGTCATTTCCGCCATCGCGGACTTTGCACTTCCGCCGTGGCGTGGTGCTCGTGCCCGATGGGTCGGAATGGGCCGCACTTTGCTCCTTCGTGCAATGGCGGAAACGCTATTTACGCTGTGGCGCTCCGGTCAGTCACTTTCCGCCAGGGTCGTAATGAGGGCCATTGTCTTTTTTTAGTGCATATTGTCTTAATGTGTGGTGTGTACCAGGAGTTGAGATGGGCTTTGGGTTTGCTTTTTCACATTTTGTAGGGCCTAGGCTTTCAGGCAAGGCGTTGATTGTCAGGAGGATCAGAGGGAGTAAGTTATCAGGAGTAATATTCATTTTATTTCTCGTTGGAATGGGAGGTGCCAGTTGGGCGGGATCGGCGGTGGGTTTCTTAGTTGCTAGGGAGAAAGTCACGAGGTGGTGGTCTGTCCAGATCTGTGTGGAAATTGTCGAAATGGAGGCATTACAGTTGTAATCTGCCACCTAATCCAGTATTCTTTCTTTAGTGCATGCACATCTTAGTGTCCTACCAAGGATCGAGATGGGATTTTGTGTTTTGGTCGACCTCAAGTGGTCGAGGTATCGTTTTGCATTTTTTTACCATGTTTTCCCATGAAAAAGACAAATGGTGGGTTGGGGCTGTGAGGAATTCGACCATTTGCACGTTGGGTGGGCCCTCGCCTGGGCTTTTTACATTTTGTACATGAAATTGGATGATGGTACATCAACCTCTGAAAAATGTATGGGGCTAATCTGCACACATTTTCCTATGGTCAGCGCACAACATAAACATAGGCCTGTGTACTCTGGGTGGATACAGCCTACAGGTGCATTCCGCCCTGTCACATTTAGTTGGAATGTGACACCCAGGAGTACATCAAGGCATCTCAAAAGGGGATGGCAGAATCTTCCTCCTGAGATGGCCAGCCTAATTAAATAACAAAGGCTCTATGGATCCGCCCTATCCTTTGTTGGTCCTGCTGGTGGCATTGACGCATACTGATGAGAGTGAATTTAAGCAGGCCAACGAGAGGCCTGGTCACAGGGCTAACAAAGAGAGGAAACCCCAACGGTTTGATATGCACCTGTGTCAACCTGAATCCAGCTACCATCTCTTAGTATCAATGACAGTGAGCTGTCATGTCTGGTACATGTATTTACAGTAGGCAACCCCCCACAGGGGGACCCCATTCAGAGGGTAGGAATATGTGATTTCTTAGAGGCAGAAAGTCTGTTCTCGCCACAACATCAAGGGAGACCTGCCTTTAATCAGGAACCAGAGAGAGCACAATTACCCATGCATACCCTTTGATCCACAATAGACAGGAAGATGGGTGGGACTTAGTAGTACATGTTTCCACCCCCTTACCTTTCCTGTTGCAAAGCACTCTGGTTATGACCTCACGCATAACAAAAATATTGTTGGTGGGGACCCAGGATTGGTTCATTAAGGTAGGTTTAGCCTGCACCAATCACTGGGGCACATTTGGTTTTAAAAAAGAGTTGAGCAGATCATCTGAAGACTTTGCAAGGACTACCAAAAAGAACTGTTTGGACCCTGGCTGAAGGTACAGTCTGCCTTACAGCATTCGCCAGTGAATGAAGGCCAGGATTTCCAAGGAGGGAAGCAAGATCCCTCCCCTAAACATCACCCAGGGAACAGAGGGAGATATTGAACCCAGATGACCCTTCCAGCAGCTCCAGAACCGGTACCCAGCCAGCACACAGCATGCCCTGCTAGACTCTGCAAGCAAGCTTCCTAGGTGGGAAGTGCCAGAGAATCTTTGAACCAAACCAAGAACAAGGCCATTGCCTGCAACACTCTCCTCAGCTTTGGGCCGTCCGCCTTGAAGTATGACACAAGGCCAGTGAAGAAGCTAGGAGGAGTGCATCGACAAGCATCAATCAGGGTCCACCTTACATTTTTGAGCCAGTTGCCCCCCTCGAACTGCAACCGACTGTACCACTGACTGTTGTCACGCCGCAGTCGCTAACATCGTCCGATATGCTTCGACCAGTGCTTCAGACCCACCGACTGGCACTGAGACAATGATTCCTAACCCTAAGCTGCCATTTAGGCCAGCCTGCAGCCGTCCGTCCAGCCTCGCTCGCTGAGCTGCCTGCCGCCTGATACCCTCAGCTGTCTCCCATCTTGAACTCTGTCACAGAAGCTGCAAAGCACCCTGCAACCGACTCGACCCTGTCGAGCACAAAGAACTTCTACAAGCACAAGGTACATTGTGGTTCTGTCCCCCTGCCCCTTCTCTGAAGGCTCCTAGTGACATTTTACAACCCATTGATCCCTTTGTGCTGAAACCATGTATCTTTGAACTATTGCGATTAATTACTTTACCGATTACGATTCCGTCAGTATCCAGAGTGCATCCCCTTTCCTTCTTGAAACTATCTGTTTTTACATTCCTTTACAGTATCGAATATTCGTCACTTTTCCCCCTCAAGATGATTCGTCATAGGGAGTCAGACAATATTGAATGGGGTGGGGGAGTGGGGAAAGTGAGGAGGGTGCCGGGGGTGTCAATGCAATGAAAACATTTAGATCCCTGGAGATAGGCATGCATGTTACACCATCTACTATCTCAACACACACAGGAATGCCCATCCTCTCAGGATGTGTGCACAATGCGTGTGAGACCACACACATCGCTCAGCATGCCTTGGTGAACTTTCAGGTGTCCATGTGCACTTGACATTCAACCATGAATGCTTGATGTGACCACGCAAGGCTGTAGATCTTCAGCCCCTGTGCCAATGAGGCGCCCAGTCTCCCCTTTCACTTGTATATGGGGCCCTCAAGTTGACAAAAGTAAAGTCATTTTGAAAAGAAGGGCCGAGGCCACTCTGGCTTTCCCAAAGCATTATGGGGGACATATCATAGCTCCAAGTTTGGAGATTTATAGTACCCAGGCAAAAAAAGCTGTATTTTACATAGTGTTTTACTAATGTCCTGGGAGGATAGCTCTTCTATGTGATCTTTTACTTCAATATAAACTATAATATGGACTCCCATAACAAGGTCCACACAACTAATGGCATACACATGCCATACTACGGGGGCGCCAAGGCTTGCATAGCTTCCGGTAATAGGGTCATCTTTCTACTATGGTTCCTTCACCCTCACCTACCACATAGTCTATCCCACACTGGGCGGCTCTTGAGCCTCTGCCATGGCAGTCACATCATTATTAAGTTGCAGTATGTTTGGTCAGGGACTTTCTCAGACAACTTAAGCCTCTTCAGATCAAAGGATCGGTTGAGCAAATCGAGAATCCTTAACGCAACCATTCACAAAAATCTATGATCGTTCGTTTTTATTTATTTTTTTGGATCAATATTGCACATTCAGTGTCATTTTTGATTTCTTAGCTCTTATATAAAACAAATATTTAACAAAAATGCCAACAAGTGGTCGCCTCCAATGTGATCTTGCTGAAAGACTAATCAGCTCTGGTCAGGTAGTCATCCACTTTTTGCCGGGCAGAGAACGAAATCCAGTCAATCTTTAAGGCACTGTTCCTTTTTACAGCACTGTTTTTTCACAAACTTTCCATGGAGCAGGTAAGGAGCCTTGAAATCATTCTGACAGTTGGAATATGCCATGCCTAATCCAATCCCTGAGGCAAAGACAACAGGCCAAGTCTTCCTTTTAAAGAAGATAACTGAAAACACTACTCCCAATCCAAGGCCAGCACCCAGCTTCACTGCGGTGTCCCCTAAACACCGGTCCCATTTTTTCCCAAGTGCAGTCTCCGCCATCTGTCCGCTCGGACTCAGGATCAGTTCTATGATCGTTCGTATTAAATTGAGTTCAAATAAATTATCCTTTTTTCCTCAGACAGCTTGGACCTCTCATTTCCTAAAGCATTTTAATCACATTCCAGGTTTATTGGAGCTTCACGCATCCAAGTTGCACCCCCTCTCCTCTGCACCTTACCAGTTTGTCTTATGATGTTCATCTTATTAATGGCACCCCTTTTACATTGCCCCAGCCCCATTTCGGCTCCTAAGCACACTAAGATCTGGAAACCCCATGGTGGTGCCACAATATGCCCTTTTTCCAAAAAAGAAAGTCTGGGCGCTGTGAGAATGCCACTTCGGTGATTTGACTCAGTTTAAAACCTTTGCAATGGAGCATAATTACACATAAAATACAACCATAATTGCTGGAGCCTTAACATAAACTTTAATTTGGGATGGGTATTTATTTATTAATAGTGTATTGTTTTTTAGATTACTGATGTGTGTGTGTTTGTTTGCACTTAGATATGGTTTGGTGTGAAATGTTTTATGAAGATGGTAGTAAGAGTATATTTTATTTATTTAATGTATTTATTGGGCATTTGCATGGCGCCTATACACAAGTGTTTCCAGGCACCACAAGACAAGATGGAGGAGGGGGGAATCATTCACGTAAAACAACAAAAAATGGTTATATTGGCCCTGTGACAATCCTACCATGCAAGATCTTGAGGAGGTGGTAAGTGTAGGGGGGGTAGGGGGAAAAGTGCAGGAATGGGGTATCCCTAGGGAAGGAGACAGGGAAGTGCTGAGCGGGCCAAAGTAGCAAGTGCAAGGAGATAAGGGGGAAACCAAGTTCTGCTAGTCTGGGAAAGGGAGCCTGAGGGCAAGTGCTGGCAAAGGATGCAGGGGGGACTGGTGGGGGTTGGTCTGGCCCCTGTATGACTCTGACGGGACCAGTCTCCAGTCACAGCGGCAGAGGGAAGTTAGCACGGAAGTGGGAGAGGGAAGGAAGAGGAGAAAAGGAAAGTCTTGAGAAGTTTCTGGAACTTTAGAAGATCCATTTCAAGACGGAGGGGGAAAGGGAGGCTGTTCCAGAGTGAAGAGCCAGCTGAGGAAAGAGATCCATCACCCACTCTCTGCTTGGAGAAACGTTTGACCGGCAGAGAGTTGAAGCTAGAGGAGCGAAGGACTCTGTCCAGGAAGTATTTAGGGAGGGAAAGCTGGATTTAAAGAGGTCCCAGGCTCCCGACGGCCTAGTGGATGATGCTGAGGGTCTTGAATTTGATCCTTGGGTTCACCGGGAGCCATTGGAGAGGTTTTAGGGCTGGAGAGATGTGGTCCCTGGGCTTTAGGCCAAGGATAAGTCTTGCAGTCCTATTCTGGATTAGTTGGAGGGTTCAATGGAAGGAAAGAGGCAGATTGAGGAAGAGGCTGTTGTTGTAGTGCAGCCTAGAGAGGACCAGGGATCTGGAGACGTCGAACTTCTGGGTGGAGGTTAGGAAAGTTAGAAGGTGAAGCTGAAAGCAGGACTCCCTGGCAAGGTCTGTGATGTGTGCAGAGAAAGAGAGAGAGAAGTCGAAGATTATATGTTTTTGTGAGAAGTTTTTTGTTTGGTTTTATGTTCTTTTGCCGGCAGGTTTTTTTCTGTTATTTTTTATGAAACAATTACACTAAAAAAACCTAATTGAAATCCTCCCCAAACCCTCCTTCCCTATTATTTTATCCCTATCCCAATCCCTCTGCTCCTTATGTCCTTTAGACCCCACTTACATTTTTGAATGAGTTTTCTCAAAGTAATCTTTTCATAACAAAATACTTTGGAAGGAAAAAAACCTGCGGCAAAATGACTGTATAAGTTTTGTGCAAACGTGGTTCTATTTTTTATGCTGTTCGATTTAATTTCATGGGTGTATTAGCTCTATTGTTTACATTTTAATGTGTTTTTATAATGCCTTTTATATTTGCTATGTATCTTGGTGTGATGTTGGTGCTGTAAAATTACCTATATCTGCTAATGTTACATTTTAACTCGCTATTTCTGAGAGTAATTGGTGAGTATGTTGGTTTTATTGTATGGTTAGAGTTAAATAATAGGTTAATACTTGGGGCCTGATTCACAGAGCGTTTTCCAATGGGATTGTGCCATTATAAAATGCTTCTGTGAATCCTTAATGTTGGAATTCCCAACGTTTGGTAGACTTTAACTTCATATGCATAAAAATCGGAACTTTTAAAAACATATTTTTACACACTTCTTTGGATTTGAGTTATGGTGTCAAATCTGTGCTAGGTGCAGTATATTATGTTGCATGTTTTTTGTTGTAGTTTTCATTTTGCTCTATAGTTTTCATTTTGTTTTCTTACTCTGACTATACTGCGCATGTACAACACCCCTACTAGAAGTTGGCTGTGACCAATCATCATTTTAGTGTTTTGCTGAGCATTTTCATATCATGCTATGCTTTTCCTTCGTTTTGGAACTCTGACCACACTGAACATGTAGGGAGTCACCACTGCATGCTGGATGTGATGCATCATCAGCCATAATGAAGCAGTGTGTTCTTATCCGAGAGTCTTCTAAAGTTGAGTATATTGACTTTTCCCCTTGATAATGATTTTCATGTTTAGAGACTTCTGTTTTTATCATTACTCTCTGTAAACCTCCATTATATTTGATCATGCATTGAATCTCTCCACCATCACCAAACCCTTACCTCATTTGAGAAAAGATTTTGCGCATCCGCGCTCAATGTCTTTTCAAAATGTCCCCATAGTCAAGCTCTTGAACTGCTTGCAAAATGTTTTCTCAAAAACGTAAAAGAATTTCAGTAAAAGCTAGACTAGCACATTTAACAATTGAGTCTGCTGCAATTTCTTGAGTTTTTGTTCAGGAATCTAAATATCCCTCCATTAACATTGAAAAGGCTTTATGGGGGATATTAGTGTAAAGGGCCTCTGTGTCGAAGCTCACAAACATGTTAGTCTCAGCCAAGATCAGTATTCTTTCGACTAACTTGATGTTATCCGTGGAGTCCTCTTTATAAAATTGCATCTTTATCACAAACAGCTTAAACTAAAGTCTGCATACATTGACTGAGGCGCACAAATATATTTTATCAATGGCACGACTGGTGTATTTGATGGCTATTACAATGGCAGATTTTTTCAATTGTATTTTGCCCCTCTGCCTGTATTGCACATGACTGAATGGGGGAGGGGGCAGGTTAGCAGGTTTTTTTAGGACAGCAGATGTTTTTGTGTGTTTTGCAGTATTTTTTAAAATCTATTTTGTCCCTGTGTGCCTACTGCACGTGTGCATATATCAAGAACTTTATTTTTACTTAAAATTGAAACATCTTGAGTTTGGTTGTTCTGATTTTCGAATTTCATTTGACATGCACTGCTTCACCATAAAGCCTGAGTGCGCAGTAAACATCTTGAAAAACTAACCAGGCAATTTTTAGATATAGTGTGATAAATAGGGCATTTTGCAACCTCTGTGAAATTCCCATGAAAAAAAGCTGGTTTTATTCAAGAATCATTGTAGGTATGAAAACGATAATGAATTGTGTGGATTAGGCCAGATCAGTTTTACACCAAATTTGGTTAACCTTTATCGATGATAAGAAAAGTTACAGAGGAAAACATTTTTATGGGCCCGAATTACTAACTACAACCTTTCGGTGCGTAAGTTACTATAAAAAACATTTAGTCGTATGTGCAAGTTACTTCCAAATCGGCAAATTTACTAAGTCAGACACGGAAATTCAGTGGATCTCACACACTGCACAAAATTGGACTTAAGCCAAGGCTGGATCATCAATAAAAATCATGTACATTCCAAAATATCCCATATAACTTCCGTCGGCAGATCTCACACCAGCGTAAGTGAACGCGTCAAGGAAAACTGAAGACAAACATGATGAACATGTGCACATACCACCCGAAAATGATATTCCTCCAAACGTACACCTTTTGACCGTCACACTCGTTGCAATTCACAATGCCCCCGACATACCCCAAAAATGTCCAGACACTCTCACCAACACATCCACCAAAAGCAGACACCCCCCACCGACACACCCACAAATCACCAGACACACCCACAGAAACACCCATACCACATCGCCAAGAAAGGCAGAAAGCAGGAGCAAAGTACACCACTGATGCATGCACATTACATACCAAACATTCCGACCAAGACATTACGCAAGGGTATGGCCGAACAGATGCCACATACAAACCATAACCGCACAGACCATGTCAACGTAGCTAACACAATGCAAGACAGACACACACTTCATACAGCGACACAGCCACATTCCAACACACACTAACACAGACACAAATAGAGCACACACATCAACCAAACCACACATTTGACACCATCAAGAACACGTGGCTCCCACAAGGTGCACACCAGGAAAAAAACACTCCCCTGCTCACATGCAAGGCACAACACCTGCACACACACCCAAGCAGCACTCTACAGATTGCCAGTACCCCACAAGTGGACGATGCACACTTCCCAATCAGAGTCAAAGGCCTACACCTACACCGTTCACAATCAGTAAATACCAACACACAAGTGGCCCCAATCCCTGCAAGGGTCATGCTGTTCAGCAAGATGGAAGCCGGGAAGGAGGTCCAACGCCAGATGACCTTCACTGAAGGTGAGGTGGACATGATGGTGCAGTGCATCCACAGCTGCCTGACCCACACGCTATGTATATCCAGACACCACAACAAGCAGAGCCAGTGACACACACACTGGCTCAGGGTCACGGTGCAGGTCAATGCCCTGGGCATCGAGCAGCGCACCTTGGAGGAAATAAAAAGAAGTGGTTGGATGAGAAGTCAAGGGTCAAACAGAAGTACACCCAGTACCATCTAGCCCACGCTTTCGGAGGAGTACCACTAGACCCCGGGTTGCCCATGACACCCAGGGAGGAGAAGACCATGAGCCTGATCCCAGAGGAGGTGTGCACTGGCCTACAAGGCACAGCGACAGGCATAGACTTCTGTGGTAAGCCCACCACCTATGCGCACCCACCCATATCTGCATCCCAAACACACACGCAGCACATATACAATTCATGCAAACAGGTACAAAGACAACAAACCATGTATGCACACAGGCTATGACCCACGTCCATTGCAATTACACCACATCGCCTTATGGCAGGAAGGAGATGCCATAGCGCCAATGCCCAAAACTGACCCAGACGCACATGTCGACAGAACACACATACACATCACACACACAAGTCGCCATGCCGCATGGTACATGACACCACCAGTGGAAGACGCATCCATGACTCCACAGCAAACACTGCCCTGACCAGTGGAGTAACTTTGCTGAAAATGTTGGGGGGCATGACATCTGAAGAAAAGGTGCC
Source organism: Ambystoma mexicanum (assembly GCF_040938575.1). Classification (NCBI taxonomy): domain Eukaryota; kingdom Metazoa; phylum Chordata; class Amphibia; order Caudata; family Ambystomatidae; genus Ambystoma; species Ambystoma mexicanum. The sequence goes on along the minus strand of NC_090929.1, from coordinate 1,058,211,896 downwards.
CCAGCCAAATGAATGGGGACAAAATGCTGTGCCATGAAAGTTGGGGGGGACAAACACCCCTGTCCCCCCATAAAATGATGCACATGGCCCTGACCCAGTTACATCGACATGTCTGTGACCACCAAAGGGAAAATACCACCACGCCACAACTGCCAACTGTGCACTGGAACCAACCAACATGTCCCACTGCAAGTGCACCAATACCCCCAACAACCATGTGATACAAAACCACATGTACAAAGGGGACACAACTACCACAAGCAATGCACCATCACCTGCATGCATAGACATGCAATGAATCATGGGGTAACCACCATAATAACATACACATACACCTCACACATCGCCACTTTGCACATATATGCAATACCAATTTTCAATAGCCTCAGGAATACGTTTATGAGGGGCCTCCATGCATGGGTGCCAACAGTGTCTTTACATTGCAATAAGAAGATGCGGCACACCATGTGCATGCCAACACAGAGACGCATGTTGCACCACAAATGACACATATCAGCGCACATCAAACCAATGCCACTGACTGACATGTCTACTTTCCCTTCCAATTCACAGCCATGATGATGGAGGAAGGGGCCCCTATGGAATGCTCTGACTGCAATGAGAAGGAAGGACAACATGTGACTGACCGGCAGAAGTCACAGGTGGGGGAAAACTGGGGACCCCATCTCCCCCACCGATAAGGAACGCCAATCAGAGTTGCCAGCAGCACGCAGGTATGTGGGTCTCCAAATCACTGTGAGTCCAGAGGAGGTGATGCCATGGGTGCTGGTGGAGGACAGCATGCTCCACATGCAGACCGAGGCATAAGAGGGTGACACCAGCATCAAAGACTCCACGCACATCACCTCCCCCACCATTACTCCCAACAAGGTGCTTCACCTGGGCTGTGCCCAAGCGCCTGGGCCCAAGCTGCAGCATTCCCCGGAGCCCACCTCAGGTTGCACCACCACCACTGCAGCCTGTCGACAGGCTGGGCATGTCCCTGGTTACTGTGAATGAAGCACACTTGAGGGTATACAGAGGGTCAACCAGCTGCTGACAATGCATGGCACACCCATGAGGAGCCCTTTAAGATGAAGTAACAATACTTTGAGACAGATGGGGATGCAGAATATACTCAAACATCAATAATTAAACGGACTCAGGAAGTTGGCAAAGCGCGTCTGTTTTAATATCAATTATCTAAAACGGGGAGTATCATGAACATCAACAAACTCGCCCGATCTTCTCACTCAATGCATTTAATAAAGAACAGAGCTTATATACTAAAAATTCATCATCATTGACGTCAATCTACGTTGCAAACTACAAAAACCTACTTGGGGATGTGATAGGATTACAGGGAAACTATAGGTATACGTTCCATACTTGTTGGGAAGGTGATTGGGTCTCTATCATTAAGTGAGGCAACTAAGCCCTCCTCTAGTTTAGGTTACTATGAACGCCATCACATACACAACGTCCCATTGGATATACACACTATAGGGCTCTCTACTGGGTGTTCTTCTATTATTGGCGGGCACCCTTGTACCCCTCTGTAATATTCCACCTACGCAAGCAGCACGCAGGCTAACATCCAGGTGCTGGTGGACTGGTCATAACCATAGCTTCCCACCAATTAGCCTGTCGTCAATCATCACTCTTGCAGTCTGCCAGTCAATTAAGGCTTTGAACTTGCCTTGGAAATGTTCTCTGTGCCTGAGACCAAGAGGGAGTATAGGCATACTCTGTCTCTTAGTTTCGATACAGCTCAACTCAGTATCTATTTTCATCCATCCACGTGACTTCAGACCATGTTTCAGAGTCTTTCTGTATTTTAAAATACTATTAAATGATGAACCTCTTACATCTTCTATGTTCTCACTCCTCATCCAGGACAGGAGTTTGTTGTTTTCACACGTTCTGTAACTACTGCATGAACATTCAGGTTCACGATGGCCTTGACTTCCTGGTGCAGTGCCAACCGAGCCTCTCTTTATCCACCTCTGAATATCGATTGCTTTTCCAACTGCGACACACTGAAAGCCTTTCTTTTCACTGGATTTAGCTTTGCGTAAATGGTTTGTGGAATCATCCATAGTTCATACATTCCTATGCATATACGTTGGCGTATCATCGCAATCTATTCACTACATAGCCAGCCTTTAAGAATACTTTGTCTACTTGCGTTACTGCATCTGTACACTTGTAAAATGACTTAATATCTTCTTCATTATTTCTGTAACATGAGCATCTTCATTTCAAGCCCGAAATGTTGCTCATCTTTAACACCTCCTCCTTTGTTTCTATAGAAACTCTATACTCTTCAGCCCCTTCTTCTGAGTGCATCAGCTCTGCTCTGTATGACGTCACCAGGCTTCTCTTTTGCTCCGTTTTCACACTTCTTCCGGGATTTCATTCAAATGGCCATCATATTGTTGTGAATGCTTGTGTGGCTTCCTCAATGGGAATCTTACTTCCAAGATCCTTTTTTCGGTATCATTATTTTCAATTGTACTGCACATATCTCACATTCTGGCTCCCAACATATAGGCAGCATGGGGGAGGAGCTTTGGATGAGGGTTCTTGGCTCCACCTCTACACTCCCCCCTCTGGGTGATTCATCTACCACTCGCTCATCAATCTTCACATCTAGACATTCTCGTCTGAAGAAATGCTTCTTTGGGACCCATATCTTTATGACTCCTTTCAGGCCTCCTGCTGCTTTCACATGCTCATCTTTATTCCAAGACATCAGCATGCATTGTCCACTTGGACTGACGTAGATCCATTTCCCCACATACTTCTTGTGGTTCTTCGGGTACAGGAACTTGGTTCCCTCAGGTGCATGAACACTGGCCTTCACATAGTCTCTGATTTCTTCATTGTTTAGCTCTTTAGTCGTCCATCCTGATTCAACATCAATCATAATCTTCATTCCTACTGCCTTCTTTGCAGTCTTCTTGCACTGTGCGATATTATCCTGATCACACAAAATCCAAGCAACACCATCACTATTAGGGCTCCAAGGAACTTGAACACATCTGCCATCCATTCTGGAAGCCACGAGAAGATTGATCCAAACCAACTGTCAACAGCAATGTCTTCCTCTTCGTCTATCATCTGCACGTGTAACTTCGTCAGCATCGTTATGGCCTCTGTCAAAGTGCCATTCTCGTCATCATGAGAAGGTATGAATGTGCAACATGATTCTCCAATTTTGGCACAACCACCTCCATCCATAACTGTAATCATGTCCAGGACATATCGATTCTGAAGAGTCATCAATCGTATGGCTTTCAGCTCTTCTTTGATAGCATTGAATCCCTTTATAGTAGTGTTAATCGTCTGCAACAATTCCCATACTAAATTCCACTTAGTATTTGCATCCATCTGGATCCTGGGCATGAAGATTATCGTGAATATCAATGAAGTCTTGCTGAACAATTTATGCTCATATAGAATGGAATCAAAAGCCTCTATTGACTTGGCTAAGAAATAGTTCTCTCTCTTCATTCGATTCAGGAGTTCAGCTGATCCCTTCTTCCTCAGGTGGGTTTCTGCTTTCCTAAACTCCCCAATATTCAGCTCACTTTTAGGAATTACCAACGCTGGAACATGGACGTTCACCATAGAACATAGTCCTCCCCAATCTCTGGGTAGCTTCATCGAAGCTCTGGATCCACAAGCCCAGTAACGATCCATTATTACTGCTATTCCAATGCTTATTCCTATTACGTCAAAGATTCAACCACAATTCTGATTCTCTCCAAGTTTTCTCATGCCATTATTTCTGAAACACAGCTTTGCATTTTTCAGAGGCACTATCTGAAATGGACCTCCTTTGTCTTCGACCCATGTCAGTAGTTTAGCAAATCAAAGTCATAACGGTTTGCATCCGTTTTCCACAATGTCAATGGTTGGTTTGTAGCGGCCAATTACTACCCACGCTCTGCAAATAACCACTCCTTCTTCCCATCTGTCTTGAGAAAGTAATGATTCCCAAATCTGCATTTGCCCTCTGTTTTTCTATCTCCGAATTTCTTCTGCAGATTTTTCTGGACTCTCAAGTCTTCTGTTCACTTCCCATCTGATTCTAGCCCCTTTCACTCCAGGTTGTCCGTATCTTGTCATATGATTTCTAGTGTGGACTCTTGCTCTTGTCTTTGTGTCTTGAACATAATCATCTTCGTCTGGATCTGTCCATTCTGTTGCCCATACTAAAGAAGCTGTTCGGCCTATAAACTGACCTCTTGTTCGGCAGAGTGCAATGTGTGATAGACAGTGTTTCAATGGCTATAAATATCTTAGACTTTCCCATACCATAAGGCAGGAGTGCACATGCATAGCATTCCTCCTCAGAGGGTCGTTTGCCGACTTCTTTCATATGCTGAGACTACATATTGTTACCCAAATGTGCTGTACTATCTAGGTAGTCATTTAAATCATGATCATCCTCCGTTGCACTTCTCTTAGGTCTCTTCCTTGCCTCATGAGCTCTTATAATTATCTCATGAAGAAGTATGTCAGCATAATTACTTCTTACTCAGGGAATCATAGGGACACTTATCAGTGGAATTGGTGTTGTTACATGTACTACCGGTGTAGGAACAATCACATACGGCCTTGATGGTCTTACAATCGCATAGCTGTACCTTGAGCTACATAGAAAAATATACAGGAACTACTAGTCTCTTTGGATTGATATAGTAAATGGTACGTATCGTGAGGGAGAGAATAATAACAATGAACATGACAGATGTATATATTATGTACCAACATGTCAATTTTATACAGAAATAGCTTCTTGCATGTCATGGTGAACTCTCGTTTGCTACATTGTTGTTACTATCAATGTTGTCCATATTGGCTGCAACTATTTTTAATGAAGGAAAACCCAGTTTTTAATCAGAGAATTTCCTAAAAATGTTTTGCCAACTATTGAATCTGCTCCACAAGCTCCACAAGCAGCGGGCTGATTGCAGGATGATTGACAGGATTCTGAATGAATACACACGTCTTATCCTTGCGCCAAACAAGATGAGAATGAGTTTCAAGCAAATAGTAAAAGATCAAAGCCAGTAGAACGTGTACGTCATCACTCGACAGCACCATCCGTACTTTCAACAAGATGTTCAGGCAGCAAGCGAATCTGCTCATGAATTTCACTTATCAGCCAATTTATCACAGGTCGATTCCTGGGATCCCTCGGAAATACACAAGTATTGGTTTGTGGTCCAAAAAGGTAAGGGGGCTTTTCAATCAAGAAATAAAAGACCATTCCAAGCAGTTTGTGCGTGTCCTAATCAGATATGACCATCTGTACTTTCTGTACTATACTCAGGTAGCTGGAGTATTTACTCAATTATAAATGTGATCAGCCTTCTCATGATTCGACCATTTTTAAGATCTTGCAGGAACACGTGAATGTCAACAGTTCTCCTAACCAGCTCAGAATATGCACGAAGAATGAAAAGGAAAACAGCAAGAATGATCCGATGAATGTTGCCATTAGGCATTATCACGGGTGCCTCAAAAGAGAAATTTGGTGAGAAAGGAATCAGGGAACTGCTCCCTTTTCCTGTCATCAAAGATGAACTCGGGATTTGGCATTTTTCTTCTTCTGGATCTCAATGCTTCACAGTCCAATGTTTAGCAAACTATGGTGGCTCAAGAACAATAACTTTTTTTCACTCCTTGCTTAGCAGCTACAAAGAGTGTCTCAAAAGAACCACAGTCCAATTTAATCTTTATCTGTCTACTGGACAGTCTCTGCGTCCTTCTTCCTTGTCATTGATCTAGTCTGCACATGCTGAACTTCTTCTGCGTGGCTTGCTTCCGAATGGGGTGGGGGTGTGGGGGTCTCTCCAGCATAGACTTTCACGTCTCCAAAGTGCAACCAAGTGTGTCCCCCTAGGACCTTCACTGCCGATGGAGTTACATCCTCTACTACGAAAGGACTGTTAAATCTGGTTTGGTGCCATTTGTAGGTAAAGTTCCTGATCAAAACTTGATCTCCAGAAAACAATGTTGGCAATGATCATTCTTTAGTTCCAATTGCTGTATGGTCTTCATCTGTGTTCTTACCCTGACACCCCGTTCACTTGACTTGGTCTAAAATGACAATGATACTTGTAGTCATACATGTTAAGTAGGCACGTAACTCATCTCCTATCAATTCTGCTGTTGTTTGGGCATCACTTCTAGCCCTCGATGGAGGAGTGAGAGGCGTTCTCATTTGCCTCCCCATTACTAGTTCATGGGGCGTGAGGTGATGGTCAGAGCTTGGTTGATTCCTCAGTGTTTATTATAAAAGAGGCAGGCAATGCAGCCATCCTTTTCTTCAATGTTAACTTTAGCTTAGCTATCCTTTCCTTGAGCAGACCGTTGAGTCTCTCACATATCCCATTTGCTTGTGGGTGATAAGCAGAAGAAAACGTATGTTTTATGCTGAGCAATAAGATAATTTTCTCAAACACAAAATGTGGGCCATTATCTGATCTCAAAAACTCACATATTCCCCATCTAGGAAATACTTCTCAAACTAAAAACTTTGCAGCGCAAGTGGCGTCTGGGTGTGTGCATGGACCAGCCTCAATCCACCTAGAAAAGGGGCATGCCGCCACTATCGGATATCTATAACCATTACAAACTTGAAACATGTAAACCTAATCAATATGTAAATGCTGAAAAGGACCATTTGGTCGAGGTATAACTCCTCTGACTGTTCGCAGCGTGTGTCCAGCAATAACCTTTTGACATACAATGCAATTTACTATATAAAAGCAATGTGTTCTAACAAATTTGGTACAATGGTTCTGGACAGGCTTTCCCTAGTGACCTGCGCAGGGTAGTGCAGCTGTTCGAACGCCATCCTTATAAGGCTACAGGCATCACCAGTTTACCAGTGCTTTCCTGTCACCACAGTGCCTCGTAAGGTGATATCACCCCCTCCATGACCACAGGTGTTTCCCATCCTGTGGGGCTCCACCTTGAACTTCCATCAATTGTGTCTTAGATAAATTATTGAAGCTTTAATTTATTATCATCATCACCACCATTCTTTCATTCATATCAGGCATATCAAAATAATTATGTCAATCAAATATGCAACTCTTTTTGCTTCTTCATCAGCGGCTTGGTTTCCGTGTGAAATAAAGTCTGCTTTCTTAGTGTGTTATTGTGATGGCTATTGCGAGTTGTAGTGCCTTAATATGTCTGTCCAATAAAGTAGGGTGTTGCACTGGTGTGCCGTCGCTCTGAGATAGCCCCTCCTTTTGCAAGGTGCTAATCCTGCGTGCACTGTTGACGTAACAAAGGCAGAGCCACTGTACACAGTTACTTCCTGGTCTGTGTTATTTGTGGAGTGTGACAATCAGTGCCACTAATTCTGCAGCCTGTGCTGAAAAGTGAGACGGTAGTCATGCACTCGTCATTAATTCAAATTCCCCATTAGCCTTGTGCCTTACCACAGCAGCACCAGAATATCTTTGCCCATCAGTTTGATCAATCCTTGAAGAACCATCAATAAAAATAATCTCCCCAGCTGCCAAAGCAGTTTCTTTCACTCTTGGAATCTCATCATAGAATTCCTCATATTTTCAACAATCATGTACATGCTTGTCTTCTGCCAGAGGTTCACCTACAAACGTGGCAGGATTTACTGTTTTATATCTTACTCTTTTAATTGCTGGATTCAATATAACTACCTCATAAGCAGAAGCTCTTTGAGACGTCAATGTACTTTTAGGTTTTTCAAAAACAGCAAATAATGCATGCTCAACAAACAACGTCATGGAACACCCCATTACTATGCTAGCAGATTTCTCAATAGCGAATGCGGCAGCTGCTAAAGATTGTTCGCAAGGGATGTTACACCTCATTACTGGGTCCAGAATCCCACTGTAATATGCTAAAGGCGTATTCCCCAACATAGTCCTCTGCGTGAGTACTGCCGTCATAACTGTTCCATTTGTGTGCGAGAATAAAAATAATTACTCAGAATAATTAGGAATAACTAAGACTGGAGCCCTGCAAATTACCTTTTTTAATTCATCAAACCCTTCCTCCATTTGCTCAGTCCATACCATCTTTTCCTGGCTTTGTTGTGCCTTTTTCGGATCCTGCAACAATGGCCTTGTGTATGAACTATAATCAAATACCCATGCTCTTGCCTAATTGCAGAGTCCCAGAAATTGCTGCATGTGCTTTATCGTGTGTGGTTTTGCTGTTTTCAAAATTGTTTCAGCCCTTTCAGGTGTGACTTTCTTTCCTTCATGCAAAATTAACTGAGATATGTATAACACCTTTTCTTGGCAATACTGCTATTTTTCTTTGTAGACTTTGTACCCTTTCTTGGCTAAAATAATCATTAGCTGAACTGAGTCATGCTACAGACCAAAATATCATCTACATATTGCAAAACAACACTCTGCATTATCCTTGAGCTAATTTTGTGCTTTAACTTAGTCTGACAAAACGTAAAAGATGTCAGATCCTGAGAATCTTTATGCACCGTAATTGAGAAAAATGCATGTTTCCAGTCAATCACCGTGAAATATCGTGCTTCTGGAGGAATGCTACATAATATCGCCGGATTAGGAACTAGAAGAAACTCGGCCTCTACAATCTGATTAATTGGTTGCATGTCTTGCACTAAACGCCATGACCCACCCTTAATTTTTTTACCAGATACACTGCGGTTTTGCATGGTGACTCTGACGTCACTAAAATGCATTGATCCATCATGGCGGATATCGTCCTAAAAATGCCCTCGTCTGCCTCTCGAGACATGGGATACTGTTGTGCTCAAAGTAAAATTGCTCCTGGCTTCAGTTTAATCTTGACTTCTCCAACCCCTTTTAATAGTCCTTTGTCATACGGGCCTATAGACCATAAAGAAACTGGTACTTTTGCCATGTCCTCATTAAAAAAAAGTAGGACGCTGCAGCACTATCATCACCCTCAGTGGAACCTCGCGTCTTTCTGCCCTAACCCAATATGTAATGCTCATCTTGAATACTACCTTGTCATCGGATGGGTCATCCTTAAATATGTCACCATCAGTGACACCAGTTAGTTTGTAACCCTCTCCAATGGCAATTACTGTGCTCTATGATCTGCCATTATCATCAAATCCTATGAACATGGCCAAAACCTCTCATACTACAGCTGCTTGTAACTCCAAAGTTAAAATCCGTCCCCCCTCTTTCGCCCATGGGAATTTCTGGTCTAAAGAGAAATTCATCAGGTATTCTCATAGTCTTACCCACTAAACCAGACAGCCATGTGAACAAAATGCGTAGCCCACAATGAAAAACCTCTGGTTCTAACGGTAACCCTTGTATGCTTATCTGCCCTGTAAATACCATAGTAAATTCACTCACATTTAAATAATGTATTCCTGGTGTTGAACACACTGTGCTTTCATCAGTAAAAGAAATCGTCATGTTTAACTTTGTCATTAAATCTCGACCCAGTATATTAACTGGTCTCTGTCTTGAATACAACAATGGGACAGACATATTACATTCTCCTATAGAGACTGGCAATGTTTCCGTAAAAGGAACTCTACTTGTATCTCCTGTGAAACCTTGAGCATTCATGGCATTACCCGATAATAAGAAATGTCCCTCCCGTATACATGAGCGAGTTGCACCTGTGTCAACCAAAAACAAAAAGATGTGGCACCTATCGTGACATCACCCTTGGTTTCTCTTGAGGATTTGGCGTTACTGATAGTACTGAACACATCAAGTCACCCAGTGAGCTGTCCTATTGTGGGTACATATTTATTCCTGTGCCTGTGAAAGGATTCCCACCTTCGATAGTGACACCCACTATCCTAGGAGTCAGTCACTGTCCTGTATTTGCGCTCTGTTGTATCTGCATGGGTGCATGTTGTGACTGCCCTTGTGGCAGATTCAATGGTGCTTGCTGTGATCGCAAAGACTGCTGCATTCTCTGCACTTGTGCTTGATATACTGTTTGATCTTGGGCAAGCCTGTCCCTACTTTGTGAGCTATATGTAGGTGGATAAGTGGTCCCCCTTCTTGAAAACTGTCCATTCTGCAGATACCCTTGGCTCCTACATGTTTGTGCTATATACCCTGTCATTCCACATGTCCAACATACAGGAGGGAGTCTTCTGACTTGTCCTCCCTGCATGCCCTGGTTATCACTCGGCATAGGCTGAAACCCACCTTGGTTAATCTGGAAGTTTCTCTGATTATTCTGGAAGCCACCTCCCCTGGGGAAGTTTCCCCTACCTCGTGGTATTAATCCATTCCCACCTTGATCGTCCTGCCTTTGGTTATTCAGCCGCGGCATACCTGTTGCTTGCTGCGATCCTGACCCTGCTCCACTAGTTAACATTGCCCTTTCTATAGCATACTTTGATACATTTTTCTGTACAAATTTAGCCTCCTCAATCTTCCTACCATCGTCTCGCTTTTGATTTTTCTCCTGCAACAATCGGCAATGAGGCGCTATGGTCAGCTGTATTTCTGCCGATGGTTTTGCTTCCATACCCACCAATTTCTTGAGCTGTCTCTGCACCTTGTCTGGTAGCCCTTTACATAATATATGATACAACACCGGTATAGATTATCCCCACAGTTCGTGCATTTCCAAAGACCACTGCTCTTGGAAATTCTGAATGTAAACAAGCGGACCTTCCCCTTCCTGCATTTTACGTGCCACTATAGTGCCCATATCTGACGTATCAGGATATTGTACTCAAAGCGCTTTCCAGACTTCCACTCTACAATTATTAATCAGCGCTCCATCATGAGCTTTGTTCTAGGCAGTGCACCTGCGTATCCTGCTCTCGACCAAATGTCATCAACTCTCTCCCCAAGTATAGCTGCTAGAAGACCCTTAATGTCTAGCTAGCGTATTGCCTACTGTAATTTTCTCTAATTCATAGATCCATTTTCCGGCACCCAATGTCAGACTCGGGAGTTTAGAACTTAGATTATCCTTATCCATTTGGGGCCATGGTATATACTGTGCTCTGACTCCTCCTTTTTCTAACAACTGGAACTGTGAGATCCCAAAATCGCACTTGTATCCCATCATCTTCCTATCCATGGCAGGGACAATGGTTCCACACCGTCTTCTTCTGGTTAGTGACCTTAGCCTGCTCACATAAGGTGGCGAGTCCCCGTGTAAACTATGGGATTGTCCTTTCGGTCGATATGGCCGTGCCAGGGGCTCTGGCATCCTCGGATTAGGTAGGTCCAGATCTGACTATCTAACTTCCCTGTCTGTCGGAGAACACCCCTCAGGGCCACATGCACTAGCTTCCTCCTCCCCATGAAAAGTTTCTCTGTCTTCGTCTGACATATCTTGTCCCCAACTAGTGTGGCTTCCCTCTTTCTCATTTTTGTTCAACGTTAGGTTGTCCAAAGACAAGGCTCTCTGCTCGAGGCTAAACAAACCTCCCTCTTTGCCTCGTGTCTGAGCACCTTCGAATCGATAATGTCTTCCTTTATTTTTTATTCACTTTTGGTCCTCAATTCATGATAAACCTTATCGATTTTTATCAAAATGATCCTCTAGATATGCTCTAGATGGCCCTGGCATTGGTTCATGTGTCAGGAAGAACTCTTCTATGTCCTCCCATGCTACTACTGGATTCGGTTCCATTAACTCTTTCTCAATGCGATCAATGTCGCGTGCCCTTTGCCTTCTCTTTCATTCAATCTCTTTGTCAAATTCTCTTCATTTCTCTTACTTCCTCCGTGATCCTTTCCTCTTCTTCTCTTTTCACCGCTCTTCTCTCATTTGCTCTACGCACCTCTTCATCTCTGAGTCTTTGCATTATTTTATCTTTTAATTTCTGTTCCTTCTCTTCTTCTATTTTCTAGTTTATCTCGTTCTTCAATTGCTCTTTGCCTGCTATCATATTTTCTTGGCTCTTCTGCTCTTTCCTCTTTTCTTAACTGTTCATCTTGATACAGTTGTTCCTGTCTTTGTCTACTCTTTCTTTTGTCCTCATCTTCTTTCAATCATTTCTCTCTTTCTTTATCTTTTTTATTTTGTTTGTCTTGATCTTCCTTTTGCCTTAATTCCTTGATGCTCTTCCGATCAAGTTTGAGCAATATCTGACCACCCTTCCATTCATTCTGTATGAGCGCTACTTTGTCAGCTTTGTCTTTCTCTTCTTTCCATCTTTTTCTTTCTCTCTCTATATCTAGAGATATACCTGGCCGATCACTTCTCTTCTTGTCCTGTGGGACTTTAGGGATCACATCTCTTTCTGGAGTCTTTTCTGGACCCTCATCGCTGCTGCATGCAGGAGACTTATTTGTTAGGTTGCTATAACCTGTCGCTGCCTTAAGATCTCTTAGAGGATATAATCCTTCCTCCTTCGGACTACTACCATTTACTTCAGGCGCGATAGAGGGAGATGAAGAAGGAAGAGCTCAACACCCCCCTCTTTACACTGGTTAAGCATCCAGTCTCCAGGGGGCAAGTCTTCCTGTTCCTCCTGGTGCATCTTCCAAAGCTCTAAGCTAGGTAACCTTTTTTCTAACTTTTTTCCTGTGTATTCTGCATTGAAATATGTCATCATGTGTTGCAAAACTGCTTTATACAGTGATCCCCTTGTAGCCATGGCATGAACATTTTATCTCCTGTGCCCTTAACCCATTCTGCACTGTACTGCTTGAGCTTGGGTGCGTGCTTTGGCAACTGTCTGCACAAGTGTATAAGTGGAGTAGTATCCTCCATCATGACTTAGTCACAATCGACTGTCACTACTTACCGTTATTTTACCCAAATAACTGGTTTCCAAAAAAATAATATAATATGAGCGTGCACCAATCGTTGCAGCTCCAAGCCTCTATATCGCGTTTCACTTCAACCTACCTATTCAATGAACATCATTGGTCAACTAATAAATACAATAATTATATTTCAACCAAGTAACAATACTGTGAGATAGATGGGGATGCAGAATATACTCAAACATCAATAATCAACCTGACTCAGGAAGTTGGCAAAGTGTGCATGTTTTAATATCAATTATCGAAAACAGGGATTATAACCAACATCAACAAGCTTGCTCGATCTTTTCACTCAATGCATTTAATAAAACACTGCTTATATACAAAAGAATTGTCATCATTGACGTCAATCTACATTGCAAACTACAAAAACCTACTTGGGATATGATAGGATAACAGGGAACCTCTAGGTATACATTCCATACTTGTTGGGAAGGTGATTGGGTCTCTATCATCACACCCTCCTCTTGTGCAGGTCACTATGAACGTCATCAAATACACGATGTCCCATTGGTTATACACACTATAGGGCTCTCTACTACGTGTTCCTCTATTATTGGCTGGCACCCTTGTACCCCTCTGTAATATTCCACCTATGCAAGCAGCACACAGGCTAACATCCAGGTGCTGGTGGGCTGGTCATAACCATAGCTTCTCACCAATTAGACTGTCGTCAATCATCACTCTTGCAGTTTGCCAGTCAATTAAGGCTTTGAACTTGGCTTTGGAAATGCTCTGTGCCTGAGAATAAGAGGGAGTACAGCATATTCTGTCTCTTAGTTTCGATACAGCACAACTCAGTATCTATTTTCATCCATCCAGGTAACTGCAGACCATGATTCAGAGTCTTTCTGTATTTAAAAATAGTTTTAAATGAACCTCTGACATCTTCAATGTTCTCACCCCTCATCCAAGACAGGAGTTTGTTCTTGTCACAAGTTCTGTAACTACTGCATGAACATTCAGGTTCACTGTGGCCTTGACTTCCTGGTGCTGAGCCAACCAAGCCTCTCTTGACTCACCTCTGAATGTCGATTGCTTTTCCAAATGTGACACACTGAAAGCCTTTCTTTCACTGGATTTAGCTCTGCTAAAATGCGCTGTGGAATCATCCATAGTTCATACATTACTACGTATATACGTTGGCGCATAGCCGCAATCTATTCACTACGTTGCCAGCCTTTAAGAATACTTTGTCTACTTGCGTTACTGCATCTGTACACTTGTAAAATGACTTAATATATTCATTATTTCTGTAGCATGAGCATCTTCATTTCGAGCCCGAAATGTTGCTCATCTTTAACACCTCCTCCTTTGTTTCTATAGAATGTCTATATGCTTCAGGCCCTTCTTCTGAGTGCGTCAGCTCTGTTCTGTATGACGTCACCAGGCGTCTCTTTTGCTCAGTTTTCACACTTCTTCCGGGATTTCATTCAAATGGCCATCATATTGTCTTGATTGCTTGTATGGCTTCCTCAATGGGAATATTACTTCGAAGATCCTTTTCGGTATTGGTATGTTCACCGTTACTGCACATGTCTCACACTCTGGCTCACAACATATAGGCAGCATGGGGAGGAGCTTTGGGTGGGGGTACTTGTCTCCACCTCTACACTAGCAAAAGTGCCACTCAGCCTGGAGGTAGCCAAGCTATTGGGTGGGACAGCTTGACCTCCCCAACATCCTAGGCATCCCAGGCAATGTGGGAGGCCCAGAAAGAGGTGCTGACTCCCACCTCAGACTCTCTTCATTCCTCTCTTCCTTCAAACCCCCAGAGCCCCCCTGCCACATATGCCACCAAATGCTGACCACTTCCCCCACCTGACCATAGCACCATCGCAAACACCCCTGCACATCCCCACTGCTCCTTGAAAAACAGCACTCAAATTCACCCAACACATATATGTACTGCTCTGAATAAAGCTCCTTTACACTGTCAACTTTTCTGTAATTACTTGCATGATCCAGTGACCTAGGCTGCTCACGTGGGGAGGGAAGTTGTGACTGTATGAGAGGAGTCCAGGGGAGACACACACTGCGCACACATATTCACATCCACTCATGTCTATTGTACATACAATGACATCACGCACATCCACCTCCACATGGGCAAAGCACCATGTCCCCTCAGTATTACCAGCAGTTATCATGCGACCATCCAAAACATCCACACATCTGTTCAGTGACAGTGTGCAGCATTTCCATCACATCTCACATGTGCCACGCATACCTGTACCAGGGCCATGATGTCAGTCATGCCCTGTATGACTCACACACACAAGATATGTAGCAGTGAAGTCACACATACATGTGTCATGCGTGCAGAGACACAGCCAGAATGTGTCCAGACTAGCCACACAAACATCCAGCAGGTCAGACCCCACCAAACACCCCAACACCGGATCACACTCAATGGAAAGGCCAGGGTTCCGAACATACATCTGTCCGCCACTGTGACATAGCCATTATGTACATACACAGTCTAAGCCAGCATACACAAGCAATACTACCAGCCACCCCCCTCAAAGGATGTGATGCAAATCTTGTCAGGTGAACCCACCAGTGGATAACGTATGCTGCATGGCACATATCATGGACAGTTCATTTTTGATGGCATGAGTCAGAGATACCCATGGCATATGCAGATATAAGCATGACTCAGAGCATCACACAGGTGACCCTGCATGCGCACAGCATTGCATACCCCATTGGGAGGATCAGGCTGACCCCGGTATGTGCACAGGTTGCCCAGATCATGGCAAGGTCCTGCTTGTCCATTATGAACAACATCCGCTTCTGCCTCCAATTCAAGGCATGACTTACAGCAGGAAAACGGACATGTCAATGGGAGGTTGTGTGCCCTCATGCATATGTGCGTTTGTCCATGTCATCATCCTTGCATCCGTGAGTCAAGGCTCCCTGCATGCACCACTCAAGGGTACACCAGTGTAGAGCGCAAATGTACACAGATGTGGATTGCCCTCCAACACATGGTGTAACTTCCAGATCAGTCTGGTGCCATGGCAGCAGTGAGCGTGACTAGCAACCATGGGTCTCCCCTACGTCACATCAAGGGCAACCGTGCCAGTACACATGGTCGACAGCTGACATGGAAGGGAGCAAGAAATGCCATGGAACCAGGGATACCACAAACCCACAGGAGGGACCCTCCTGTCTGTGCAGGAGGGTCATGAGGAGCAAGGGCAGGCAGGCCACCACTGTGGATTCCGATGCCTCAACCACCAGAGGTGTCTGAGAGGAGGGTGCACCACGGGCTAGCAGAACACCACCAGGCCCACCGGCTCGGGTGCACCCTGCCAAGTGCAACATCCCCAATGCCTCTGTCGAAGACATTGTGGCCACTCCAACACATAACCTCCCCTGAGTCTGGATGATGTGGTGGAAGTCTCTACCTCACCGCCACCCATATTCTCCTATCCAAACACCAACCACACCACAGAATGAATCTTCACCTTCTGGAGTTGACGCCTCCTCTCCACCTCCTGTGTTGCAAAACCCCAACTTCACACAAGAGGAGGTGGAGGTCCTGGGGGCAGAGCTGCTCTGCAATTATTGCCACCTCACCGGTAGCAGCTCACTGCAAAATGCGGTGGCAGCACAGGCCAAGTCCTGGGCCAAGATATTGACGCACATCAGCGTAGTTGGTGTCTTCCAGCGCAATGCCAAGGTGGAGAAGAAGCACTGGGACGACTTCAGGAGTGTCACTGGCATCAAGGCATGGACGCTGCTGGAGGCAGGGAGAGATGATAAATCCTGGCACATGTTGCATGCCCACTTCAGGCCCCTGGAACTCTCTGTCCTATGCCGGATTTGCCCGGAGGACTACCAGAGGCTCCCGCAGATGGACATACACCAGCATATGCCTGGTGTACTTCACATTTTCACCCACTATGGCCTGTTGATGAATCTCGTGACATGCCTATCATTCCCAGGTGTGTGCAACATGCATGCCATCTCAACACATAATGCAGGGTAGCATTGGCTTGTTGTCTGTGTGTGTAAATGGGTCTGGTGTCTATTGCCTATGCAATGTGTGCACCACACATGTGCTGTACATCCCTTCATGTGTGCATTGTCTCATGTCTTTCTCCTTTCTTGTATCCTCCATTGCCAGTGATTCCATGACAAAGGACGACACCCTTGTGTCAGAGTTGCAAGCTGCCCACAGGATGCACACCAGGAGGAGGATACAGAGGATGAGATGTCAGAGGTGAAGGTCCAGGTGTGGCATGAGGAGGAACAGAGGCCGCAGCAGACAGGGCATGTTGAGCCATATAACCCCTGGGGACAATGGTAGCTCTTTCTGCTGCATCTCATGTGTCTCCTCCTGCTCCACCTTTCCCCCCCCCCACTCCTCATCTGTGTGTCCCGCACCCAGCGGCCTGAGGCAAGCTCTCCTTCCTGGACTTCATCAAACCCTTGTTCCCCTATGGGACCTGCCCCTCTTCCGGAGCTTGTATCAGCACATGTTCATCGGAATTTACCCCACCTTTGGCCCTTCATGGGGCACATCCATGCCCTGCAACACCTGCAGGAGAGGGGCCCACACTGCCCATTGAACCACCCAGAACATTGGTGCTGCCTGTAGCTCGACCACCAATGAAGGACACTGCCTCTACCTCAGCAACCGCTTCCACTGCACCTTCAGGGGACCAGACGTACATCACCATGGCTCAGCTTCCCACGCCTGGAGGTGCCAGTGCCATCTTCTACCAAATGTTGCTGGAGGTCCTGCAGGAGGTGGCAAGGGAGGTGAGGGAATCAGGGAAGAAACAGTTGCAGAAACAGAGTGCTTTGAGGGAGCAAGTGCAGGGTTGGGAGCCTAAGTGAGGGAGGCCAGAGGTCAATTGAGAGAGGTCAGGGATTCCCTCTGGACCATGCAAGAAAATCTGGAGCTGCCACAGACAGCCCTTGTGTCTCTCAGGTCCCCAGCATCTCGACAGTGCCCAGCACCTCAAAGGTCCCCTGTGCACCCCACCGATTGCACTCCTCCTACTCACATGGGTGGTGAGTTGGAACAGACAGTGGGCATCTCGTTCTCATTCTCCTCCATCTCTCCAAGCCAGTGGCCCCTCGTGGCGAGATGTAGGAAGAGGAGGTGGACGTGGTAGTGGTGTGGGGCAGTGATTTAAATAGGTCAGAGGGAGACCTGTGACAGATTTTGATTTAGCCTTATGTGTCCATCCCATTTCTCTTCCTGCAAAGTGTGCCTTGTGTTTTGAATATTTTTCTTCACGTTTCTGTTGCCCACTTGTACCACTGATTTCCTCTGAGTATTACACCTTCACTGTGTATGTTACTTCTACCTGCACTGTCCCTTGCATGTGTTTTTTTCCTGGAGATGTCTGTGTTCACCATTTACCCCATTTTGTCCCCACACTGCAGTGATTCTGAATACAGTTTGTTATGTGTGCCATGCAGGACTCCTGTACATTTTGTCATGTGGGTGCACTCCATGACCATGCAGGCTGCCGAGGATAAAAGGATGTGGAGCATGATCCCGTTCATGGTCGAGGCAGGTGTGTCATGTGGAATGGCAGTGCCTGTGTGATCGTGTCATGAGGCACATGTGTATTTGCATGTTCATCAAGAGACTAGTTCTGCGAAGGAGGCAGTGTGTCCACACTATCCATGATGTGTGCGTCAGGTCATGCAGCTGCTGGGAGTGGAATATGCAGCCATGGAGGTTGTCTGGCCATGTATTATTTGGGTCAACATCATCTTGCATCACATATGGCTGAATCAGTATGTGCAGTTACAGCAGGTTCGCACATGGATGGGTCATTTGCATGAGTTCCAACAGTGTGGGTGATGAGTGTGTGGGCAGGTGATTGTTAGGTGCCATGAATTCCTGCGCACACTGCCATGGTTGCCTGCATCCTGGGGAACATACTGCTTTGAACTTGAATGCTTTGTTGAAAAGGTGAATGGGCCTTGTTTTCAGGCAACTTGTGGGTGGTCGGTTGAAAGGCTCTCCTACAACAGTGAAGTACATGCTGTTTATTTTGACCACCATTAACGGATTAGTGGAGAGGGAGTTGTACATTTGATGGCTCACTAGAATTTGACTGGGGTCATGAGTGCTTCACTGAATGACTATGAATATGAGCGCCCCCTTCCGTCCTCCTAGTATTTGGCACTAAGAGGGTCTGGAATGTGTGTAACAATCAGGCTGTTCAACTTAAGGATACTTTCAGAGTGCATGTGGGTACATAGCAAGTATGCGTGTACCGTGCGTCCCACAGTGACCATCTGTGTGCATTGTGAGCCCTTGCATGAACAAATGCCAATATGTGTTACAGGGCAAACATCGGACCTGTGCTGAGAGCAGGGATGTCGTCATGAGTCTATCCTTCGCGTCCTCTGCATCTGATGCAAGCACACTTCTTCACTATCATGGCTCCATGCATGTTTTTCTGCAGGCTGTTGGAAGGGATTGGGTCTCACATCCCATTTTGGCTTCTGACTGTGCCTCTCTCCTTGTTGTGAGGGGTCAGAAATGTGATGTGGACAACTTTTGCCTGATTTCTCAAATTCTGCCATTTTATTAAAGTATACTTTTTAAGAAATGCCTCACTATCCCTAAATTGACGAGGACTTCTCTGCCTATCAAAACTAAAGGAAAACTTTCTAACACAGGATATCTGGTCCTCACACTTAAACATAAAATGCACAAGAAAAATACATGGCAATTCACAGCAATCGTATTTTCAATATTCACAGTCTCTGTTTATAACCTGGGCAAACACCCTTCCCCAGGTTTCAAGTTAGGTTTAGTTCCAAAGTTCAACAAAAACAAACAATGAAATCCGGTTTTACAACACAGTTCCAAATCAGTTCTTGTCTCCTTCCCTTTGTCAAGGAAAAGTTCAGTTCAACCAATGTTTAACCAACAGAAAAGCTTTCCCTCCTTGCCTGGGTTTGGATTTCCACTTCATCAAATAGCATCAATGATGTTCTGGGTCATAATGCTTTACCACAACTTAGAAATGTCAGAAAAGAAATACAGTTCCGTGTCAGATTCAATATAACACAACTTCTGGCAAGGTAAAAGAACCACAGCTTCTTGACAGCACTTATTAAATCTCTTTATAACATTAGGAATCACTTTGTCAGGATAACTTCACAGCACCACTGATTCTACCTGGGCAACTCTCACACCAGGTTAACTTCTGCAAGGATTCACCGTGCAGGTCTACTCTCATGCCCCATAGTGTTACACATTTAATTGGGCTTCTGAAATTTCAAATCTACTGACAACCAAAGGTTTTATCACAGCTTCAACAGTTTGCAACTTTGTGACCTTTATCAGCTTTTCATAAAATACAGTTTTCACATTAGTGCACCTCAATAGCTTCAAGTGGGCAAGGCACTCTTCCTCTGAACGTTCACCTTTCAGAAGGGCAGCCTCTTTGCCACTTTTGTCTTTCTACCACATCAACAACCAATATCGCCCTTAAGGAACTGATTCTGCTTTTCTTCCTTATGGCTTTGGCAATGTGAGCTATATCAATGTTAGGGAACATTTACAATCAGCAGGCTTCACATTTTCGCAATCTTGCATTCACCCTTATGCTCTGTGCCCACCAAAGCAGCTCACCTATATGCCTGGTGTTAGTCTCTTTTGGTTGAGGACAGTACCTGCACAACTCTTGACTTTGTGCAATGCTGGTATCCCTTTAGAACTAAGGCAAGGCTTGCACCATTCTTGACTTTGGGAAAGTGCCCATTTTACTCTTCACTTAGGCAATATTCGTTCCACTATTGATTCACAATTCATTGTTCAGTCACTTAACTTCAGTAATACATCAACTTCAACCATGTCACAATGTACTCGTTGGGTAACATTTTCAGGGTAATTCATAGAAATTCGCACAAAAGTGGCGCACGCGGCTGGCGCACAGTGTCCTCGTGCGATACATTGTGCCAGCCGCGTGCGAAAAAATCCTTTTCATCGCACAGCGTATTCATGGATTTTAGCCTCCGAAACCAGCCGTGGCGCAGAGTGGCGCTGCGACCCTGCAGCAGCGCCAGTTACGCCCCCAAGAACGCCCTCGCGCAAGGAAAAGCCTTCAAAATTCCCAAATCATCGCAAAGGGCTGCGCTAACCCTGGACCAGTTCACAGGGCTGCCAAACAGCAAACGCCAAGCGGGGAACGTGTATTTCAGTGGTTCGCGGGAAGTTTCACACGCGATTGTCCTGGGTATGTGTACATCAGGGGTGCGTGGGAAGTAACACACGCGATTCCATCAGGGTACGTGTATTTCAGGGGTGCGCAGGAAGTATCACACGCAAAAGCAGCAGGGCACGTGTATTTCAGGGGTGCGCAGGAAGTATCACACGCGATTCCATCAGGGTACGTGTATTCCAGGGGTGCGCAGGAAGTATCACACGCGATTCCATCAGGGTACGTGTGTTCCAGGGATGCGCAGGAAGTATCAAACGCGATTCCATCAGGGTACGTGTATTCCAGGGGTGCGCGGGAAGTATCATACGCAAAAGCAGCAGGGCACGTGTATTTCAGGGGTGCGCAGGAAGTATCACACGTGATTCCATCAGGGTACGTGTATTCCAGGGGTGCGCGGGGAGCACCACACGTGAATTGCATGTGTGGGTCCTCCCAGGTGTTCCCTCTACACCCTCCACTGCCCCTGCAGGTGGCCCACACCACAGGGGCCTACCATGCACATGTCCCGCGGGCAGCCCATCCACCATGCCCATGCCCCCCAGCCAACCCACATGTCACCTTGCACTACTGCAGCAGCGCCAGTTACGCCCCCAAGAACGCCCTCGCGCAAGGAAAAGCCTTCAAAATTCCCAAATCATCGCAAAGGGCTGCGCTAACCCTGGACCAGTTCACAGGGCAGCCAAACAGCAAACGCCAAGCGGGGAACGTGTATTTCAGTGGTTCGCGGGAAGTTTCACACGCGATTGTCCTGGGTATGTGTACATCAGGGGTGCGTGGGAAGTAACACACGCGATTCCATCAGGGTACGTGTATTTCAGGGGTGCGCAGGAAGTATCACACGCAAAAGCAGCAGGGCACGTGTATTTCAGGGGTGCGCAGGAAGTATCACACGCGATTCCATCAGGGTACGTGTATTCCAGGGGTGCGCAGGAAGTATCACACGCGATTCCATCAGGGTACGTGTGTTCCAGGGATGCGCAGGAAGTATCAAACGCGATTCCATCAGGGTACGTGTATTCCAGGGGTGCGCGGGAAGTATCATACGCAAAAGCAGCAGGGCACGTGTATTTCAGGGGTGCGCAGGAAGTATCACATGTGATTCCATCAGGGTACGTGTATTCCAGGGGTGCGCGGGGAGCACCACACGTGAATTGCATGTGTGGGTCCTCCCAGGTGTTCCCTCTACACCCTCCACTGCCCCTGCAGGTGGCCCACACCACAGGGGCCTACCATGCACATGTCCCGCAGGCAGCCCATCCACCATGCCCATGCCCCCCAGCCAACCCACATGTCACCTTGCACTACTGCCCACCAACGCATGTCCCCCTGCACCCCCAGCCCCCAGGGGCACCCTCCACCAGGCCCCCACTCATGTCCAACTCATGTCTCCCAGCACCCCACCCCCCAGCAGTGCAGGGCACCCTCCACCAGGCCCCCACTCATGTCTACCAGCACCTCCACCCCGCAGCATCCAGGGGCACCCTCCACCAGGCCCCCACTCATGTCCCCCTGCATCCCCACCCGCCAGCATCCAGGTGCACCCTCCACCAGGCCCCCACTCATGTCCAACTCATGTCTCCCATCACCCCCACCCCCAAGCAGTGCAGGGCACCCTCCACCAGGCCCCCACTCATGTCTCCCACCACCCCTACTCCCCAGCAGTGCAGGGCACCCTCCACCAGGCCCCCACTCATGTCTCCCAGCACCCCCACCCCCCAGCAGTGCAGGGGCACCCGCCACCAGGCCCCATTCATGTCTCCCACCACCCCCAAGCCCCAGCAGTGCAGGGGCAGCCTCCACCAGGCCCCCACTCATGTCTCCCATCACCCCCACCCCCCAGCATCCAGGGGCACCCTCCACCAGGCCCCCACTCATGTCTCCCACCACCCCCACCCCCCAACAGTGCAGGGGCAGCCTCCACCAGGTCCCCACTCATGTCTCCCATCACCCGCAGCCCCCAGCATCCAGGGGCACCCTCCACCAGGCACCCACTCATGTCTCCCACCACCCCACCCCCCAGCAGTGCAGGGCACCCTCCACCAGCCCCCACCCATGTCTCCCACCACCCCCACCCCCCAGCAGTGCAGGGGCACCCTCCACCAGGCCCCCACTCATGTCTCCCAGCACCCCCAGCCACCAGCTTCCAGGGGCAGCCTCCACCAGGCCCCCACTCATGTCCAACTCATGTCTCCCACCACCCCCACTCCCCAGCAGTGCAGGGCATCCTCCACCAGGCCCCCACTCATGTCTCCCACCACCACCACCCCCCAGCAGTGCAGGGCACCCTCCACCAGGCACCCACTCATGTCTCCCAGCACCTCCACCCCCCAGCAGTGCAGGGGCACCCTCCACCAGGCCCCCACTCATGTGTCCCACCACCCCCACCCCCCAGCAGTGCAGGGGCAGCCTCCACCAGGCCCCCACTCATGTCTCCCATCACCCCCACCCCCCAGCATCCGGGGGCACCCTCCACCAGGCCCCCACTCATGTCTCCAACCACCCCCACCCCCCAGCAGTGCAGGGGCAGCCTCCACCAGGCCCCCACTCATGTCTCCCACCACCCCACCCCCCAGCAGTGCAGGGGCAGCCTCCACCAGGCCCCACTCATGTCTCCCACCCCCCACCCCCAGCAGTGCAAGGCACCCTCCACCAGGCCCCCACTCCTCATGTCCAACTCATGTCTCCCAACCCCCCACCCCCCAGCAGTGCCGGGGCAGCCTCCACCAGGCCTCCAATCATGTCTCCCATCACCCCCACCCCCCAGCATCCAGGGGCACCCTCCACCAGGCCCCCACTCATGTCCCCCTGCACCCCCACCCCCCAGCATCCAGGTGCACCCTCCACCAGGCCCCCACTCATGTACAACTCATGTCTCCCATCACACCCACCCCCCGGCAGTGCAGGGCACCCTCCACCAGGCCCCCACTCATGTCCAACTCATGTCTTCCACCCCCCCACCCCCCAGCAGTGCAGGGGCAGCCTCCACCAGGCCCCCACTCATGTCTCCCAGGACCCCCACCCCCCAACAGTGCAGGGGCACCCTCCACCAGGCCCCCACTCATGTCTCCCACCCCTCCACCCCCCAGCAGTGCAGGGGCAGCCTCCACCAGGCCCCCACTCATGTCTCCCATCACCCCCACCCCCCAGCATCCAGGGGCACCCTCCACCAGGCCCCCACTCATGTCTCCCACCACCCCCACCCCCCAGCAGTGCAGGAGCAGCCTCCACCAGGCCCCCACTCATGTCTCCCATCACCCCCACCCCCCAGCAGTGCAGGGCACCCTCCACCAGGCCCCCACTCATGTCTCCCACCACCCCCACCCCCCAGCATCCAGGGGCACCCTCCACCAGGCCCCCACCCATGTCCAACTCATGTCTCCCACCCCCCATCCCCCAGCAGTGCAGGGGCAGCCTCCACCAGGCCCCCACTCATGTCTCCCAGCACCCCCACCCCCCAGCATCCGGGGGCAGCCGCCACCAGGCCCCCACTCATGTCCAACTCATGTCTCCCACCACCCCCACCCCCCAGCCGTGCAGGGCACCCTCCACCAGGCCCCCACTCATGTCTCCCACCACCCCCACCCCCCAGCAGTGCAGGGCACCCTCCACCAGGCCCCCACTCATGTCTCCCACCACCCCCACCCCCCAGCAGTGCAGGGGCAGCCTCACCCCCACCCCCCAGCATCCAGGGGCACCCTCCACCAGGCCCCCACTCATGTCCCCCTGCACCCCACCCCCAGCATCCAGGTACACCCTCCACCAGGCCCCCACTCATGTCCAACTCATGTCTCCCATCACCCCACCCCCCAGCAGTGCAGGGCACCCTCCACCAGGCCCCCACTCATGTCTCCCACCACCCCCACCCCCAGCAGTGCAGGGCACCCTCCACCAGGCCCCCACTCATGTCCAACTCATGTCTCCCACCCCCCAACCCCCAGCAGTGCAGGGGCAGCCTCCACCAGGCCCCCACTCATGTCTCCCAGCACCCCCACCCCCCAGCAGTGCAGGGGCACCCTCCACCAGGCCCCCACTCATGTCTCCCACCACCCCGCACCCAGCAGTGCAGGGGCAGCCTCCACCAGGCCCCCACTCATGTCTCCCAACACCCCCACCCCCCAGCATCCAGGGGCACCCTCCACCAGGCCCCGACTCATGTCTCCCACCACCCCCACCCCCCAGCAGTGCAGGGGCAGCCTCCACCAGACCCCCACTCATGTCTCCCATCACCCCCACCCCACAGCGGTGCAGGGCACCCTCCACCAGGCCCCCACTCATGTCTCCCACCACCCCCACCCCCCAGCATCCAGGGGCACCCTCCACCAGACCCCCACTCATGTCCAACTCATGTCTCCCACCCCCCACCCCCCAGCAGTGCAGGGGCAGCCTCCACCAGGCCCCCACTCATGTCTCCCAGCACCCCCACCCCCCAGCATCCAGGGGCAGCCTCCACCAGGCCCCCACTCATGTCCAACTCATGTCTCCCACCACCCCACCCCCCAGCAGTGCAGGGCACCCTCCACCAGGCCCCCACTCATGTCTCCCACCACCCCACGCCCAAGCAGTGCAGGGCACCCTCCACCAGGCCCCCACTCATGTCTCCCACCACCCCCACCCCCCCAGCAGTGCAGGGGCAACCTCCAGCAGGCCCCCACTCATGTCTCCCATCACCCCCACCGCCCAGCATCCAGGGGCACCCTCCACCAGGCCCCCACTCGTGTCCCCCTGCACACCCACCCCCCAGCATCCAGGTGCACCCTCCACCAGGCCCCCACTCATGTCTCCCATCCCCCCACCCCCTAGCAGTGCAGGGCACCCTCCACCAGGCCCCCACTCATGTCCAACTCATGTCTCCCACCCCCCAGTAGTGCAGGGGCAGCCTCCACCAGGCCCCCACTCATGTCTCCCAGCACCCCCACCCCCCAGCAGTGCAGGGCACCCTCCACCAGGCCCCCACTCATGTCCAACTCATGTCTCCCACCCCCCACCCCTCAGCAGTGCAGGGGCAGCCTCCACCAGGCCCCCACTCATGTCTCCCACCACCCCCACCCCCCAGCAGTGCAGGGGCAGCCTCCACCAGGCCCCCACCCATGTCTCCCATCACCCCCATCCCCCAGCATCCAGGGGCACCCTCCACCAGGCCCCCACTCATGTCTCCCACCACCCCCACCCCCCAGCAGTGCAGGGCACCCTCCACCAGGCCCCCACTCATGTCTCCCACCACCCCCACCCCCCAGCAGTGCAGGGGCAGCCTCCAGCAGGCCCCCACTCATGTCTCCCATCACCCCCACCCCCCAGCATCCAGGGGCACCCTCCACCAGGCCCCCACTCATGTCCCCCTGCACCCCCACCCCCCAGCATCCAGGTGCACCCTCCACCAGGCCCCCACTCATGTCTCACATCCCCCCCACCCCAAGCTGTGCCGGGCACCCTCCACCAGGCTCCCACTCATGTCTCCCACCACCCCCACCCCCCATCAGTGTTGGGCACCCTCCACCAGGCCCCCACTCATGTCTCCCAGCACCCTCACCCCCCAGCAATGCAGGGGCACCCTCCACCAGGCCCCCACTCATGTCTCCCACCCCACCCCACCCCCCCAGCAGTGCAGAGGCAGCCTCCACCAGGCCCCCACTCATGTCTCCCATCACCCCCACCCCCCAGCATCCAGTGGCACCCTCCACCAGGCCCCCACTCATGTCTCCCACCACCCCCAACCCCCAGCAGTGCAGGGGCAGCCTCCACCAGGCCCCCACTCATGTCTCCAATCACCCCCAACCCCCAGCAGTGCAGGGCACCCTCCACCAGGCCCCCACTCATGTCTCCCACCACCCCCACCCCCCAGCATCCAGGGGCACCCTCCACCAGGCCCCCACTCATGTCCAACTCATGTCTCCCACCCGCCCCACCGCCCAGCAGTGCAGGGGCAGCCTCCACCAGGCCCCCACTCATGTCTCCCAGCACCCCCACCCCCCAGCATCCAGGGGCAGCCTCCACCAGGCCCCCACTCATGTTCAACTCATGTCTCCCACCACCCCCACCCCCCAGCAGTGCAGGGCACACTCCACCAGGCCCCCACTCATGTCTCCCACAACCCCCACCCCCCAGCATTGCAGGGCACCCTCCACCAGGCCCCCACTCATGTCTCCCACCACCCCCACCCCCCAGCAGTGCAGGGGCAGCCTCACCCCCACCCCCAGCATCCAGGGGCACACTCCACCAGGCCCCCACTCATGTCCCCCTGCACCAGCACCCCCCAGCATCCAGGTGCACCCTCCACCAGGCCCCCACTCATGTCCAACTCATGTCTCCCATCACCCCACCCCCCAGCAGTGCAGGGCACCCTCCACCAGGCCCCCACTCATGTCTCCCACCACCCCCACCCCCCAGCAGTGCAGGGCACCCTCCACCTGGGCAGCCTCCACCAGGCCCCCACTCATGTCTCCCATCACCTACACCCCCCAGCATCCAGGGGCACCCTCCACCAGGCCCCCACTCATGTCTCCCAGCACCCCCACCCCCCAGCATCCAGGGGAAGCCTCCACCAGGCCCCCACTCATGTCCAACTCATGTTTCCCACCACCCCCACCCCCAGCAGTGCAGGGCACCCTCCACCAGGCCCCCACTCATGTCTCCCACCACCCCACCCCCCAGCAGTGCAGGGCACATTCCACCAGGCCCCCACTCATGTCTCCCACCACCCCCACCTCCCAGCAGTGCAGGGCACCCCCCACCAGGCCCCCACTCATGTCTCCCACCCCCACTCCACCCCCCAGCAGTGCAGGGCCAGCCTCACCCCCACCCCCCAGCATCCAGGGGCACTCTGCACCAGGCCCCCACTCATGTCCAACTCATTTCTCCCATCACCCCCACCCCGCAGCAGTGCAGGGCACCCTCCACCAGGCCCCCACTCATGTCTCCCACCACCCCCAGCCCCCAGCAGTGCAGGGCACCCTCCACCAGGCACCCCACTCATGTCTCCCACCACCCCCAAGCAGTGCAGGGCACCCTCCACCAGGCCCCCACTCATGTCTCCCGCCACCCCCACCTCCCAGCATTGCAGGGGCAGCCTCCAGCAGGCCCCCACTCATGTCTCCCATCACTCCCACCCCCCAGCATCCAGGGGCACCCTCCACCAGGCCTCCACTCATGTCCCCCTGCACCCCCACCCCCCATCATCCAGGTGCACCCTCCACCAGGCCCCCACTCATGTCTCACATCCCCCCACCCCCTAGCAGTGCAGGGCACCCTCCACCAGGCCCCCACTCATGTCTCCCACCATCCCCACCCCCCAGCAGTGCAGGGCACCCTCCACCAGGCCCCCACTCATGTCTCCCACCCTCCCCACCCCCCAGCAGTGCAGGGGCAGCCTCACCCCACCCCCCAGCATCCAGGGGCACTCTGCACCAGGCCCCCACTCATGTCCAACTCATTTCTCCCATCACCCCCACCCCCCAGCAGTGCAGGGCACCCTCCACCAGGCCCCCACTCATGTCTCCCACCACCCCCACCCCCGAGCAGTGCAGGGCACCCTCAACCAGGCCCCCACTCATGTCTCCCACCACCCCCACCCCTAGCAGTGCAGGGGCAGACTCACCCCCACCCCCCAGCATCCAGGGGCACCCTCCACCAGGCCCCCACTCATGTCCCCCTGCACCCCAACCCCCCAGCATCCAGGTGCACCCTCCACCAGGCCCCCACTCATGTCCAACTCATGTCTCCCATCACCCCCACCCCCCAGCAGTGCAGGGCACCCTACACCAGGCCCCCACTCATGTCTCCCACCACCCCCACCCCCCAGCAGTGCAGGGGCAGCCTCCACCAGGCCCCCACTCATGTCTCCCATCACCCCCACCCCCCAGCATCCAGGGGCACCCTCCACCAGGCGCCCACTCATGTCTCCCAGCACCCCCACCCCCAGCAGTGCAGGGGCACCCTCCACCAGGCCCCCACTCATGTCTCCCACCACCCCCACCCCCCAGCAGTGCAGGGCACCCTCCACCAGGCCCCCACTCATGTCTCCCACCACCCCCACCCCCCAGCAGTGCAGGGGCACCCTCCACCAGGCCCCCACTCATGTCTCCCAGCACCCCCACCCCCCAGCATCCAGGGGCAGCCTCCACCAGGCCCCCACTCATGTCCAACTCATGTCTCCCACCACCTCCACCCCCCAGCAGTGCAGGGCACCCTCCACCAGGCCCCCACTCATGCCTCCCACCACCCCCACCCCTCAGCAGTGCAGGGCACCCTCCACCAGACCCCCACTCATGTCTCCCAGGACCCCCACCCGTCAGCAGTGCAGTGCAGGGGCACCCTCCACCACGCCCCCACTCATGTATCCCACCACCACCACCCCCCAGCAGTGCAGGGGCAGCCTCCACCAGGCCCCCACTCATGTCTCCCACCACCCCACCCCCCAGCAGTTCAGGGGCAGCCTCCACCAGGCCCCCACTCATGTCCAACTCATGTCTCCCATCACCCCCACCCCCCAGCAGTGCAGGGCACCCTCCACCAGGCCCCCACTCATGTCTCCCAGCACCCCCACCCCCCAGCAGTGCAGGGGCACCCTCCACCAGGCCCCCACTCATGTCTCCCACAACCCCCACCCCCCAGCAGTGCAGGGGCAGCCTCCACCAGGCCCCCACTCATGTCTCCCATCACCCCCTGCCCCCAGCATCCAGGGGCACCCTCCACCAGGCCCCCACTCATGTCTCCCACCCCTCCCACCCCCCAGCAGTGCAGGGGCAGCCTCCACCAGGCCCCCACTCATGTCTCCCACCACCCCCACCCCCCAGCAGTGCAGGGCACCCTCCACCAGGCCCCCACACATGTCCAACTCATGTCTCCCACCCCCCAGCAGTGCAGGGGCACCCTCCACCAGGCCCCCATTCATGTCTCCCAGCACCCCCACCCCCCAGCAGTGCAGGGGCAGCCTCCACCAGGCACCGACTCTTGTCCCCCAGCCAACATGTCATCACAATCTAGATCCCTGGCCCTTATGGTCAGCCTCCAAATGCCAAACACCCACCCGAGTATTGCATCCACCCACTTAGAAATGGCAATAACATGATAGAACCCCAATTGCAATTTTGGAAATGAACACATGTCCCTCACATACACCCAATGGGTGTCAGTGAATGTCAAAACCCATATCATGATATGTATGAAACCAATGAGATGACACTACACAATGAATTTTGACAAAAAAATATGTATTAAAAGCAACATAAATTGAATCATAACTAAACAAACAATAATGGAAATTAAAAAAAAAAAACAGCATGTCCGTGAAATAATGCAAAACCACAAATCATAATCCAAAGGAAAGGTGTCCAAAGTCACAGTCCACAAAAGTAAATAAAATGGAAAATTAAAATCGAAAACCATTGCTCCATGGGTAAATAAGAAAAAAATGAAAATCCAAAAGTCAACTATATACAGATAAACAATCCAGGGTCCATGATCCCAACAGAAGAAATGAAACCTATCTAATAACACTACCTAAAAAGAAAGAAATATATACTAAAATGTGGCCCATTGTCCAAAAGGTCAAAAAAAAAATGCAAAACCAAAGGAAACCTAACACTAACTACAGAACTATTTACAAGGGCAGCGGGCTAGTCCGACAGCTCACTTCGGGATGTTCCGGGCCAGGGCATCATCAAACTCCTGCTCAATGTCCCGGAGGCGGTCCTCCTCCATGGCCCTGAGGGTCCGCAGGGCCATCGACATGTTCACCCCCAACTGCCTGCGGATTGCCTCGAGGCACTCGGCCCACCTCAGGGCCCTCTGCATGGAGTTCTCCGCCCTGACCATCGTGAGCCGTGCCTCTTCCGCCCGCTGCCGCTCCGCATCTATGGCGTGGCCCAACCGCTGCCACACGGAAGACACTTCCCGTCCTGGGTCCTCCTGCCCTCCGGCCGATGCCTGCCCTCCGATGTCGAAGGCCCCGAGCAATCATGGCTCCCACCACGTTGCTGCTGCTGCTGTGCCTCTGCCCGTGCACTGCCTCATGCTGCCTGCACATCCTCCGCTGGCTGGGGTGCAGTCGTTGATGTGGCCACCCCTGCTGGACGTCCGACTCCCGACTGTGGCAGGGATGCCTCCTCCACCATCCTGGCCGCACCGTCAGAGGCAGCTCCACAGGGCACCAAGGTGACTAATGGGTGGGAAGATGGCACGGAGGACGACTGGCGCATAGGGGGTTCAGTTGAGGAGGGGGTCTGAGCAAGTCCCATCAAACAGAGGAATCCGGCCTGGGTGACCTGTCCCAGTAGGCCGAGGCGGTCAATGAGCCATTCGAGATGACGTGCAGTCTCCTCATGAAAAGACTGCAGGTCACCTCGCATGGCTCGTTGACGCAACGCCACACCAGTCAGGACAGGCTCAACCCGGACCCGGATAGCCATGTCCGCAGGCAGAGGAAGGCCACTTGTCGTGAGCTCATCCCCTGCCTGAAAACGGGTCTGGACGTAGGCATCCCTGCTGGTGCAAGATGATGCAGTGACAGGATCATGGACAGGATTGCACACAGGCACCTCCCCGGCGACCTGTGCTGCCTCCTGTCCCTGGTCCTGCACTGCACCACTAGCCCCAGTGGAATCCCCACATCCAGACCCCGTCTCTGTTGCTTGCACGGCCTCCTCCTCCACCAAACCCCCCACCAACCTGGATGACTCCGTGCCATCTTCCCCCGTTGGGCCCTGTGGGGTCCCAGCTGCCCCTTCTGCTGCCCCTTCTGCTGCCGAGGAGTCCAACTCCGACCTCCGCCTCTTGGACCTCCCCCCTGGCAGCTGCGGCCTGGGACGCGGCACCGGACTCCTCACTCCCCGACGAGATCACAACCTGGGAGGGGAGCCGGGCCTTGCGTCTCCGGCTGGCGGTGCGATCCCCGCTGCTGTGCTCCACAGCACCTTCTCCGCCCTCTTCATCAGTTGACGCTGCAGACAGGGAGAAATAAAACACAGGCATCAGGGCACTGTACAATGGACACATACACACATGACAGTTGCACATGAGTGGCATTGGCAAACCTCAGACATGGCATCACAATTGGCAACACACATGTAATTTCAACTTGCACACATGAGCCATACCACAGCCATATCGCAACTGCCAGCACCATCCATACACATACAACAGCATGAGCAGGCAAAGGTGAGCCAGACATCACATGCAACACAGGGAGTGCACTACACATGCACGCACACCACCACACTTGCATGCATGTGTACACCTCAGCCAACTGTCGCAGTGTTCAGATGGGCATCCATGTCACATCTGCCATTCAGGCTTCCACATCCCACTGTCACATGCATCCATGTTGCATCACTGTTGCACCCTTGTCAAATACACACACATGCACATGTACACAGTGCTGATACATGCAGCTGAAAACAACATACATGCGTGACATCACGTACATGCCTACTTACATACACATTCATCCAACCATGTGTGCCCACACAACTGCATTTGGCATGTAAGCCTACACACACAAGCACCATCCATGTCTCACACATGACAGCGCTCGCATGTGTTAGCCTCACGGCCCTGTACACCTCCAACCATACTCGGCCCCATACAAAGAGATGTGCAACCTGCACACTGCTGGCACATCACCACACGCACAGCTTACAATCATGATGCATGTACACTTACCGCTCGACTCCAGACGGGTCTGCCTCTCAAGGACCTGGACATGGAGCGCTGTGGATATGCGTTCCAGGACCCTCATCTGATCTTCCGACAAGTGGCCCCGGCGACCCTTAGCATCCGCTGCCTTCAAGAGGCGCCGGGCCTTGTTGAGGGTCCTGGACCTGAAGTCCTCCCAGCGCTTCTTGACATGATGGAATAGATGGACTGCCACCCCCTCCGCGTTGATGGCAGTCACGATGTCCGTCCAGATCCGAGTCCGTCCTTCTTTGTCGGCGCGCACACTTCCGAAGAGGGCATCATACTGCCCCAGGACTTGCTCCAGCAGGACACCAACTTCCCTGGCACTGAAGCTGGTGCCCCTCTGCCTCTCTGGCCGGGGGTTGTCAGTGGTGCCAGATGTTGCAGTGCCCGACATGACAACCCCAGAGGCAGGAGTGGGTGGGCAACTGGGTCCTGGGGCTGGGCTGTGGAGCGATGGAATCCCAGTCGGGAGTCTTCGGTTCCAGCAAGGGTGGTCACAGCAACAGCACCCCTGGCTAATGTGCAGGCAGCAAATGGCAGGGCACGTGGGCAGCAGGCAGTCAGGCAGCAGCAGATGGCAGGTGGGAGCGTGCTCGGGGGTCTGGGGGGCAGTAAATCGGCTTTCTGGGCAGGAGCGTGGACTTCCGTGTGCTTACGCGTGGCCAGCTTGATACGGAGTGATTTGGCACGTGAAAATCCTGCACGTCTGCGTGTAATTCGAGGAAACGCCCTTAGCGCGTAAGCGCGTCTGCACGCATACGCGATTTCATTGGCCCAAAGGCCCCCATGCGCAGCTATGACGCCACGCGCATGGCCGTAGAGAATGGCGCGTGTAAAAAAAAAAATATACACGTCCGAGTTTCAAAGCGTGTAATTGGTGGAAATGGCCTCATCGCGTATGCGCGTCTGTGACGTGCGTATAAAAGGTACGTGTAGAACGCCATTTCCTTGTAGGTGCTATTCGTGGAGAGTGAGTGGGTGAAATCTGTACTTCTTGTCGGTTCACATGCGATTTACTTCACGGCGTTTCAAGTTCGTACTCCCTGTTACCTCTGACAGCTTTTTCTCTTTTCCTCTTTTTCCTGGGCCTGTTTCCTCAAACAGCGTTCCCTTCTACTGTTGTCCTGTCACCTCAGACAGCGTACAATTCTTCTTTTGGCGGGGGTGTTGCCAACGCACACACGCGCATATTTTTCACGCTTTTGTTCCTGGCAGACGGTGAGTCGCGCACGTATTTAACATCTGTGTTTGCCCCGTGTGTCGCATACCCCTTCAGAGGTCATTTGAGGCTGCGTGTGACACGCATATGTTCATTCTTGTGTTTCTGGGTGCCACAGCATAGTGCAGGTTTATTTTTCAACACACGTGGTCTAGCAGGGGTTGTGTGCACCTTACTTCCCTTTTTTGGGGTGCCTGTGCGTTGCGTGACCCGTCATCTTTCCCCAGGGGTTACATACAGCCTTGCTAGAGCACTAGGGTACGATTACCATCTGGTACCCAACCCCTTTGACCCCCAATTGCCCAGGACAATAGTTTTCAGCGACTCCCATACGCACAATAACATCAGTGCCATGGCTGGGAGGTGAACAAGCCGTAAGGGTGGCAAAGGTGGCCGAGCCCCAAGTGGTGGCCGTGGTGGATCCGGTAGGGGACATGGCCGTGACTTGCAGGGTGCCCCTAGCCCCCCATGTGTGGAGGAGCGTCAGGGACACCCATGCCCCCCCCCCTGGTTGAGGGTAACGTGGCTGACACCATCCATGCTCAGCCCTTGTTGGACCAGCCCACTGTGGAACCAGACCTGGCACAGGGTGACTCCATGGCTGACTTCCAGGTCAGCAGGTCTAGGCCACGTGCGCCGGTGCACAATGGTGTCATCAGGCCACATGGATCAGGGGCAGCTAGGTCATCTGCTGCCCCGCGTAGGCCGGCTGGGGAGGCTGCAGGGGCAGCTGCAGCTCCATCCACCCCACCTCTCACACACCCAGCCAGGACAGTGTCGGTCCCAGTCCATCCTGCTGACATTCCCCCTGACACCATCACACTTGAGCTAATGCCTGCACCAACTCCCATGCTGAGTGTGCAATCCCACACCCCTAGTACAGAGTCCACCGGGGCTCCTGCCCCTAGTGTCCAGAGCGGCGTAGGAAACTCAGGATCCCCACCACCTTCCAAGCGGAAGAGGAAGAGTGCTCGTCCAGTACAGGCTGATGCCCCAGACACGGCTACACAGTCCGGCCCGTCAAGGAAGCCCAACTTCATGAGGCCGAACTTAATGCACTTATAGAGTATGTGTCCGCACATGACCGCGAAATGGTGATTGTTGCAGGATCCAAGACCACACCTGCAAAACGTCAGGCACACTGGCAGACCATCGCGGACATCATAAGTGCCCTTGGAATCGTGAGGCGCACAGCTACTGAATGCTACAAGCGCTGGAATGACCTGAAGTGCAGGGCAAAGAATAAGCTGGCCTCAAGTCAAGCCGCTACTCTAGTGACTGGAGGTGGGTCTCCAGCAGAGGACATAGAGCTCACTACACATGAGCAAGTTGCTGGGACCTACGTCACGGAGGAACAGATCCAAGGCGTGGGAGAACTGGCAGATTACGAGGCATTGTCCGGTGAGTGCACATGCATGTGTGTGTCATCCATGTGCATGGTGTGTGTGTGAGGGCTTCTGTTTGGGTGCCAGGTGAGGGTGTGTGTGCCTGAGTGGTTTGGGTCACCCATGTGCCTCATCCAATACATTCTGCGCACCAGGATTTGGATATAGCAGTATCCCTTCTGCCAACATTAGACATCCAGCCCAACACCACGCCAGTTGCCCTTGAAGTGTCATCTTGCCACAACATTGTTGCTTATTTTCCTCTGTTTATTCAGGCAGATTGTTTGCATACCACCACTTTTACCAGGCATTTCTCAGTCCTATCGTCACATGTCTGACATGGCTATGGTACAGTGGACTGGCTTTGTTTCCTGGACATGATTTGTTTAGACATGTCCCTGTGCTATAGGACCATTTTGGACTGGCAGCTCCAGGTTAAACTTTTGAACCATTTCAATGAAAAAATCAATTTCATGAGCAAACTAGACTGAACGAACAATTGGTGCCCTCCTCTCCCTCTTCACTTTATGGCTAGGGTACATGCCATCTGTGTGATGGCTTGTGTATTTGACCTGCCAATCACAGGAAAATGTGTGATGCCACTGCTAGGCAGCATGCAGCAAATGTGTTCATCTTCCATCTTGGTGTCATCAATGTGTGCCATCTGCCTCCCCTTCACACGCAGTGACGGTGCATGCATGGGAGGGTTTTAGTCATGTAGGACATGAGGCAATCAAGTACTGTTTCTGTAGCTTCCCAGCCCTAATTGTGTGCCATAGTGCTAATGCCTGTTTCCATTTGTTTTCTTTTATGTCTTTGCAGGGGATTGTGGGATGTTTTTACCCATGCATCCAAGCCCTACCATAAAACTGTGCAGTACTGGCATGGAAAACATCATGATGGCCAGAACTCCCCAGAGAGTGCACAGGGAAAACATGAAGAATAGGCTGCCACCCATTTTTGCCTATGTTGTGAGCACACGAGGGCACTGCCTAAAACCACCATTGGGCTACACACACAGTAGCCTGAAACCAATCTGAATGCCAAAAAGCAACTCAGAACTGTGGGGAATTAATTTTCTTAATCCCAAAAATGGTTGCATTACCAGTACTCACCACTATCAGAAAGCCGGCATTTTAAAACCACCAGACGTTTGTGTAAAACTGAACAAATTAAACAAAACCAGACCAAGGAAAGACTTGCTAAGAGGTGGATACAATGTAAAACTATATTCTGAAATGACTTGAAGGAAGTCATTATTTAATGTATAGGTAAAAATTGTCAGTTTGATTTGAATGTAGAAAACTGGGAACAAAAAGTGACATTTAGCTGAAACCTGGCTTAATGAAACTGGATTCTGCCTGACAACTACCCCCGACAGGAGTTGAAACTGGATCAACAGCCACTCTTCCCAGGCCTAGCTGCATCCTGCTGCCCCTTGCCAAAAGGAGTTGTCACCTCTCTGATTAGATTAGGGGTGGAGCAGCTGGGGACTACAGGGAGTTGAACAAAGGCCTGTCCTGGACTCAGACAAATGTTATATTGGGGGCGTCGTAAAATAGCTTACTCTTGGGAGAAACTGGGGGGCAGCTGTGCCTCTGTGAACAAGCTGGCTTGGGGGAAGTGGATAAACCAGTTATTCCACCTTGTGATGTGGGAAGTCACACCCCTTTTTGACCAGAGCATAATTTTAAAAAGATAGATAACTCATAGTGCGGACTTGTCAGAATTATATAGGTAATATCATTATTTTTGTGATTTTTCTGTGAACATTTTCAGAGGCGTTAGGACCCTGTGGTGTACTCTGGGGGTTGCTAGTGGAAAATAGGGTCTCACTCCAAATGTATGCATGTTAAAAATCTGACACTTTATCATCTGTAACCCATATCCCTGGTGCACATTTGTGTAAAAACTGGAAAGGTTTAGAGGTCGTTATCTGGATTAAAAGGGGAGAATTCTGTCATCGGTGAACACGACATCGTACAAAGACAGGGAACGGATGGTTTGATGCTACAGAAAATATGTTAACTGGACCTATAATATTAGAAAAATGGTACATAGATAAATATGTATTTGGGTCAGAAATAGATTTGTGTGCAATCTGACAAGGGGAGGTTCATCTGACCATAAAACCTACAGCATCACTCTAACTCACATTTCCTTCCCCCAATCAAGGGAGAGAGGAGGAATTGGCCAATGATAAGTGAGAGGGGAAGGTTTAGCTAGGCCCAGGAACATACACAAAACACATAAAAAAAGACTGCTGGGACAGGTAGAGACATTCAATTCCATTTGCTGCGGAGCATGCTGACCGACGACTTCACATCCAGAGATCCAGACTTCAAATCCATCAATCTCCAGAACCTGTAGCAGAAATTAACTCCAGAATTTGTAGCAGAGAGGCCTGAATCCACCAGCTGAATCCTCTTCAGCAGGCCTCAAAACTAACCAAACTATTCAACAGCCAGGCGAGCTGTTTGAAGTTTTGCCGAGAATTTTTGCAAGAACCTGTAGCAGTACCCAGAAAGCAGTGTTACATCCAGAATCCAGAGAGGCTAGACCAGCAGAGCAGAGCTGACCCAGATTGTTGTGAGCAGAACCAGTGCCTGATTGACCCGCCGAGCAGACAGAACCGCAGCCGGACGTGTTGACCAGATCCGTGACGAGGCCTAGTTCAAATTTATATTGTGTTTACCTAGCAGAACTGTGCAGAACCAATCTCAACTGTCACCTGTCAATTCTGCAGCTGCAAGCTGTCACCGTCATTTTGAGTTTACTTTAAATCCGAAAAACTACCTTTATTTAATCGTCCGTATCTCTGGAACCGTTTGGGCTAGGAACGAAATTTCTTAGAATCTAGACTTTCCAACGAACCTAGAACCAACTTCCTACTCCCTATACTTGTCCCGTAATCATGATTCACGCACTTGCGAAATTTGCTGCGATTTGCGATTTTGGCTCAATTTCTCCACTTGTCAAAATAGCAGCTCCATTATTTCTTTTGTTGAAATCCGTTTGCAACTTGGTAATCACTCATAGAGCATCGCTAAAGTGAGCCTGAACTAATACCAACACGCATCTCCCACTCACCCTGAATCTCTAGAGGGAATTAAAATCAGTTGGCACATTTTCCCATCCATTCCCATCACATTTAAAAAGCATTTTGGGCCTGTGTTTCAAACTGCTACCTGTTTCCTCTAAGCTTGCTGGGGGGGGACTGAATTTCGTATTGTATTTGATTGCATTCCTGAGAACTGTGTGCTCCTCTTTCCATCTCCTTCCATTTCTTACATTGCATAGGGGAGGGGGGGTGAATTGCCAGAGAAAAAGTGATCATATTACCTTTTGCTAAAATCATAACAAGTTATTTCTTTACTGCATTTTATTCCACCTTGCGTTTCCTTGAACCATATAAAGCATTCTTTCCCACCTTGTTCTTCTGTTCCTATTCAGTTACCTCTTGCTGATTACTGCTCATATTCACAAGTGTAATATCCATTATCAATTTATTTATAGAAGTGTGACATATATATATTGTTTACATTTTCAAATAAACGTTTTAATTTGCAAAACAAACCTACTTCTTGGCTCAGTGGGTTCAGGGGGATTCTAAGAGCGGGGTGTTATACAAGGGTTGTCATCCAGAGTACTGATCTGGATATAAAAATACACCAATAAGGGTTTTCCTCAGCATCCCAGACTAGGCATTGACTTAGCTGTAGTGTTGATTGAATATCGCTTACAAAAGTGGGGGCTCGTCCGGGATATTCTGGGTTAGATTTACCACTTGTACAGATTAATACAGTGTGCCAACTGACCAGATACACATATCCGGTTAGATCACCACGCTGTTTTACACTGTGAAAGCATCCCTCAAAGGAACACTCTAAGGAAACGGTCTGTTTTGCAAAATAAAATACAAACTTCTGTAAGTCAGGAAGGAACTCAAATTCCAGAATGACGACCTTGGTAGATATGAAAATAGCCAGAGAGCACTTCTTACATAAGCTATTTGTGAGAGGTGAGTGGACTCATCAGGACCAAAAGGTCTGGTTGCAGGCAATCGCGCAACTGGTCACTGAAACAGGGTCAGATATATGGGGAGATCAGGGTCCCCTACATGTGGCCCTGAGTGAACTATATATGGCCCCTAAAGCCAAAGACGAACATAATAAGATTGCCAGGATAGCGGCATATTTGTATCTATATATGGGAGCCATGCAGGACAAATGTGCTGAAGGCCAAGATCTGGCAAATAGGCAACAGATGGCGTTAGAGAAGGCCCAATCTGATCTGGACTCTTCTGAGCAGAGGCTGCTCAGGAGCCAGGAGTCAGAAAAGGACAGCAGACAGTACATCACTAAAATAAAGGAGGATATATATGTGCTGCAACAGGACCAGGATACCAGATTTCTGGCCTTGCAGAAGGAGTACCAAGAAGGTTTGGACTCCCTACTGCAGAGCCAGAAAAAGCTGGAGCAACAATTAGATTTCAATAGGGCATGTGCCGAGCAGGTAGTCACCCTGCAAAGCC
The DNA here is from genome assembly GCF_040938575.1 of Ambystoma mexicanum. Classification (NCBI taxonomy): domain Eukaryota; kingdom Metazoa; phylum Chordata; class Amphibia; order Caudata; family Ambystomatidae; genus Ambystoma; species Ambystoma mexicanum. The sequence goes on along the minus strand of NC_090929.1, from coordinate 1,058,172,084 downwards.
ACCTAGATAGGGAGAAGGCAGAGAGCAATATACTGATTTTGAAAGACCTGGATAACCAGGCAGAGTTTGACCACGAGCGTCAGAAAGCTGGTGCCTTCCAAAGGCAAAGGGACGACCTGGTGGCACAGATGCAGGCTCTTAGTCAGGAAAGAGATACCTTAGGCCAGGAAGTGTGCCACTTAAAAAGGAAAATGGAAGAAAATCACCTGGCCCTCCAGGGACTGGGTGACCTCCAAAAAGAACACCAGAACTTGTTAGAGCACACCAGGAGGGTGGAGGATGCTCTGGCAAGAAAGGAGCAGGCCAATAGGGACACAGCTCAGGAGGTAACCCTCCTGCAGCAGAGACTGGCCCAGTACTCCAGGACCAATCAGGAGGCGCAGAGAGAAAATGAGGCTCTCTGTCAGCACAATGATAGGCTCCGGCAACAGGTAACGATGCAGGAAAGACTGATAGAGTCTAGTAAGGCCTTAACTGAGGAACTGAAAGCGCAGGCTCTTGCATTGCAACAGGGAGCAGGGGCTGATAGAGACGAGGTGCGCTGGGAAAGGGAAACGCCTGAGCATAACCTCAGGAGCCCTGGTACCAGAGGCCTTCACACAGAGATGGCAGATTACTATCCAGCTAGAAGTATGGGGCTCATAGGCCAGTACCTCCCAGGAATGGATGGGCGGGCATCCGGGTATGGGCACCCAAGCACAGTGCAATTTAGAGGGGACCCCAGGAGAGTAGGCCCATTAAGGGCATCCTGAAAACCTCTGCCCAGTTAGGTCATTGGGGGGGGTACCCATAAAATCCTGGCAGCAAGGAGGGGTCTGAAGACTCCTCTGAGCATTACAGGACACAGGAGACCAGGTCCCCACATTCTGCCAGCCATTCCCAGGCTCGCAGAATCCGGGAAAACCTGGAAGATCAGACGGGCACAACTGGGAGCAGCATTTCTGAGTCGGAGGATGAATGAACCAGGGTTACCCGAACCAAAAAGGCCAATAAGGCAAAAAGGGCCTTGCTTAAGGACCCATTGAAACAAATAAAGGCAATAAGGAGTGTCATCACGCCTTATCATAAGAACGCCAAGTATTCTGTTTGGGAACACTTGGAGCTCTATGAGCAAATGATGGAGACTTTCCATTTGAAGGACAGCCAAAGCTGTATTCAATATGTAAAGTGGACCTTCTCACCAGAATACTCCAGTTTCTTTGCGGGGCTGGAGGATCAAAACCATTCAAGGTGGTCCACATACAGGGCGGCCATCTTGAAACATTTTTCTGTGCACAGAAATCCTCAAGAGGCTCGCAAGGCAGCCTACAATTTGCAATGTGGGGAGGATCAGGCCCCACAAGAGTTTGTGCAAGAATTAAAGCGTGCTTTTGCGCAGACCACCAGAAGGGTGCGCACAGATAGCAGAGAATTTATCAATACGTTTTTCCATGCCTTACCCAAATACATAATGACCCAGCTCGTGAGAGATTTTCATGAGAAAAGATCTTTAGACTGGGTCATTGAACAGGCTACCCAGATCTATGAGGTGCAGAAGCCCATCGAAAATAAAAATAATGCGCCGAAAAACCCCAACACCAACAGCACCCCTGCTGCTGCCGAGGTGGCAGAGGTAAAGGTTGCCCCCGTTTTAGATTTGGAGATGGGAGGGCCTAAAAACCTGCCTGCACCAAATAATACACAGCCCAGAAGGCCCTCGGGCCAGTCACAGACAGGGAGTCGAGGAGGTAGTCCCACAAATGGGGTCCCCCGCTCCCCTGACTATGTAAGTCCCCGCTACAAGGGAAACCGACCAATCCTGGGTTATGTGCGGACTCCTCCAGCCCAAGGGGGGGGATCCAGCCAAGCACCTAACCCAGGGAACTTCCCTCCCAACTTCCCACAGGAGGGCAGAAATTCTTCAAATACTGGGCAGATCTTTTTCCCCAGGTATCCACCCAATTTCCAGCCCCAAAATCATCCATCCTTCTTTCCCCAATTCCCTGAGCCCAGACAACCTAATCCGGGAGAGGGGAGGCCAAGGGTGGAGGGGTACCAAAATCTTCTCAACCAGGGGTACTACCAGAGAAGGGATATCTACCCTTCCCGGGATCAGCCCAGGGGAGAAAATAGAGCCCCGTATCAGCCTGAGCGGGTTTCACAACTTGAGCGCCAGGTCCAAAATATGGCACGAGATCTGGGTCACATACTGAGGGCTCAACAGAACCCTCAGATGAGCATGCCACCGCAGAATGCCCAAACTCTGGACCTGGTGCTCCAGAACAATGACGGGGGCAGCACAGAGGAGGCACGAGGGGAAGGGGGGTGTAAAGTCTTGGAGGAAGCTTCCTTCCCAACTTGTAAACAGCCCCTGGAAAACCAGGAACCGGAAACAAAATCTCCTGCCCCTGAAAGCCTGCCTCCCAAGGAGCAGAGGGGGGGGTAGGAGAAACAAAGGACCCAAACAGACCCACGTTGTGGAGGAGGTACAGGTCTTCCAATTTGAGGGAGAGAGATCCTCAGAAGATCCTGGGAAAAGGATCTTCTCCTTCAGAGATGGGGGAACTCCTCCCAAGGAAAAATGGGTCCCAAGGGATTCCAATCCAGACTGGGGAGATGTGGAGAGTGAGCTACCACCACCCATCATCTCATCCCAGAACCGACAATACCAAAATCCCAAGGGTCAAACCCTCCCTGATGACTGCCTCCAAAAAGGGCGGGGCGGCCCAGATCCGGAACCAGGGGAACCCACAATGGCTCTGATCTCCAGTTGCCAACTTTTTCTTTCAGATTCCCAAGGCTCTCCACAGAATTCTGCCCAAATCTCTTCGCTAGCAATGTCCAAAACCAGAAAGTTAGCAAACCAGTTGTCCAAAAATGTGCATTATATGTGCCCCCTTGAGGAGAAGGAGGGAAGATACTATGCCCCGGTACAAGTACAGGGGCAGGGTACAATTTTGGCACTAGTGGACACTGGATCCCAAGCTACCCTTCTGTCCAAAAGGGCCTTTGAGGAAATAAATGCAGGAAGGGGGGAGAATTACCGTATTCCTCTCACCTCTCTTCCTGGACAACTGCAGAACTTTGACGGGAAGGAAATTCCTGTCGAGGGGACTGCGGATTTGGACATCAGAATTGGGCGACACAAGGTGAAACAACCGGTCATAGTAGTAACTCCAGAGGGCACCCCTTGTTTACTAGGGAATGACCTCCTGAGAAGGTTGTCACCCCTAATAGATTGCGTAAACAAGGTCCTCTGGACCCAGACTAGCAGACCAATAAAATTAAAACAGAGTGTCAACCATGTTAGTTTAAACGGCACCTGCCACATGGTTGAACAAAAATCTGACCAAGTAGAATTTCACTTCCAGAAAAACCAGATTCCAGACATGACAGTAATAGCAGTAGCACAACAGACTGGTGATGGGGGGTCCTCTCTATTTCTGAAAATCAACCTTCCTTCCAGTTTAAGGTGGTATTCCACACTGTAAGGAAACACTCTGAAATTCTTCACCAATCCACAATCAGACACTCCCACTCCTAGAGTCCAGAAAGATGTGAAATCAGCTCAGTGCCTGGCTGATATTCATCAAATTGGAGATCAGTTGTTCATCACTGTTCAGTTAAATGATGGGAAGGACTCTGTTCTCGCTCGAGTGTGTGTGAACAACGGTAAGAGCTTCATCAGCAAAGCCATGTTCCGCCAACTCCCAAAAGATCCAGCCATTCCCACATTCAAACTGATAGACAAATGGGAAATGGACCTGGAAGCACCTAATTCCAAATATCTGCTGCCAAGCGGGTGTATGCTCAAAATCTCCATTGGCAACAAGAGCATAGTCCATAATTGTTGGGTCGTGCGAGACGTCACTGCCGCCTTTTACTTAGGCAGTGACATTCTCAATCGCTTTGCCATTAGTTTGGACCTAATAAACTTCAAATCTTGATCCCGATTAGCGGATAATCCCATGGGCTTTGATGATCCAGAAAAAGCATTTAGGTCAGCTCAATTGCTACCTTATGCAGTTGAAATTCAGATCAAAGAGGAAGTCACCATCCCAGAAAGGACCCAACAATTCTCCCTGGAAGTGAAAGTTAAAAGAGGACAAAAATTGAAAAACACTGATGCTTATATCCATCTAAATGCTTCTCTCCAACAGCAAGGGTTAGGGGTAAACCCAACACCATTAGTCAACATAGAACATGACACCATTCCAATAGAGGTGGATAACAGCGACTTAAAGAGTATTACTCTAGCCGCAGACACCATTATTGGAATGGTGGTTGATGACCGACATTTCTCCATTGATTTAGGAAATGAACTGTTAGGATCGTTCCCAAGGACTGTTTTGACAGTGACAGTGAGGACAATACAACACCAGACAGGATTTTCACCCGGCATGGGGGGAACTTCCTGGTGTACACTGCTTGCCCTTATGGTAAGGAAGATGTGACTTGTGACTTCAGAGGGGATGAGGTGATTTTCCAGGTCCATGAGGGCTGCCTTGCCCACCTGAAGCCTCCAGTCCAAATCAGCACTCTGACCAGGGACTTCTTCACCCAGCTGGAGGAGGCTGCTGAGATAGCAAAACCAGAAGTCTTTCCAGGCTTCAGGCAGATGGTGGAAGAGAGAGTCAACCTAGTTGATGCCTGTGTGACTCTGGAACAGAAGCAAAAGTTGAAACAAGTTTTCTTGGATTTTCAAGATCTCTTTGCGGTAGACTCATATGACTGTGGTCGCACCGACATCCACACCACAACAATTCCCACGGACCCTGGAATGACTCCAGTGTTTGTGAAGCAATATCGTTTGCCTCTCGCATCCATGGAGTCCCTTACTGAAATAATTAAGAACCTTGCGTCCCGGGGAATAATCTGTCCAGTCCACAGCACTTTCAATAATCCGGTGTTGGGAATATTGAAGCCAAACGGCCAGTGGAGACTCTGTGCCGACCTTAGGGAGCTCAACAAACGGGTCCATCCTTCCCGATGTCCTCTGCCCTACATTGACCAAGGGCTGGCCCAGATTCAAGGGTCACAAGTATTCACTGCAATAGACCTGACCAATGGACACTGGACCGTGCCTGTTAGTAGGGAGGACCAATACAAACTGGCTTTTACCTTTGGGGCCAGCAGTACACATGGACCCGGACTCCCTTCGGATACCTCAACTCCGGCAATGAATTCAACATTTTTCCACACAAGGCCATGATCGACCTGGGTGCGAGGGGTAACCTGGCTTATGTAGATGATGTCCTCATCAAAAGTTCATCTGTGGAAGAACACATAACAGAGATCCGTTATGTTCTGACGCAGTTGAGGGCCGCCAGAGCAAAACTTTCCTTTCAGAAAGCACAGTGGTGTAGAACCCGTGTTAATTTTTTGGGGCATGAGATTACTCCTCAGGGTCTCTGTCCCCAGGAAAAGAAAGTGGAAGCACTTCAGAAGCTGAAAGACCCCACCACTCTGCGGGAACTAAGGAGCCTCCTTGGACCGACTAATTACAGCAGAAAGTTCATTGAGGGCTACGCAGAGATCAGCAGACCCCTGATTCATCTCTTGAAGGGGGGGGGGGTCAAGTGGGAATGGGGTCTAGAACAATCTGAGGCAGTAAAACAACTCAAATGAAGCCTCTCACAAGGGCCTTGCCTAGCTTACCCTGTCAGAAACAAGACGTTCTTCCTGGAGACAGGGTTCTCTAATACGTGCTTGACGGCAGTATTATACCAAAAGCATGACAAGGTCAATAAAGTAATCTCCTATGCAAGCAAAACGTTATCCTCTGTGGAGGAAAAATTCAACGATTGTGAGAAGGCACTCCTGGCAACAGTGTGGGCATTGAAGAATTACCGCCCGTTTATCCAGGGGGAACACATCATAGTGGAGACTCCACACCAGCCTCTGAAATATCTCCAAAGTGACAGAATCCGGGCCGGAAATGTGAGTAATTCTCGAATTACTTCCTGGATTCTGTCAATGCAAGGCTTTCCTGTGGAGGTCAGATATGGCCAAAACAAGAAGAGTCCCCTCGCGCAAGGTCTGGCTGACTTGCATGATTGTGCCAGAGAAAACTGTCTCGAGGACGGAAGTCTAAAAATCAAGGACAACATGGAGGCATACCTTAATTCCCCACACAAAGTCTTTGAAGAAGACAAGTGTGAGGGAATGCCCACTGTCTATGTGGATGGATGCTCTTACCATGTTGACAACGACGGGGAGAAAGAACTGGTGGCTGGCGTAGGAAATGCATGGGTAAAGGAGTTCCCAGAACCCTCCGCTGGATACAAAATTGGTCCCCGAAGTAGTCCGGTGGCAGAATTGATGGCTGTGCATCAGGCCATCCTCACTGCTGTCCAGCATCAACTCCACGAACTGGTCATAATCACAGATTCGGATTATGTACGGAACGGGTTCGTGGAGCACCTGGTCAACTGGAAAACCAGAGGCATGTTATGCGCTAATAACAAACCCCTGAAACATGGGAAGTTAATCCAAAATATTGATGATTTGGTCACATCGAATGGGATGACCATCTACTGGAAAAAGATCAAGGGTCATTCCAAAGTAGAGGGACCAGACAAAACTGGAAATGACTTAGCTGATCAGCTGGCCAAATCCAGGGCCATCCAAGGGGATCTAATAGAAATAGAGTTCCTGTTGGGGGAAATCCAGGTCACTGCGATAACTAGGTCCCAGACAAATGCTCACAATGATCTTTCAACTGCCCAATGGAGCAAGGAGACCCCTGATGCTGATTTGATTACAGCTCAGAAGGGGGGTCCAATCATTGGTAAGTTTTACCAACACCTTGAGGACCCTGAGAACTTTCCCCTGACGGACACAGATTACATTGGGAAAAAGGACCTAAGAGTGTTGATGAAATGTCCAAAAATGTTCCGAATCCAAGACGGTTTGTTGGTAAGGAAATCCCAAGCTGGCCATGATCAGTGGGTGGTTCCTACCTCGTTCCGAAGCCTGATGTTAAGTCACGCCCATGATGCGGCCACCGCCGGTCATAGGGGGTTTCACACAACACTGGAAATCTTAAGAGAGGTTGCATACTGGCCACACATGGGGCAGGACCTCGACCAATACTTGAAGGGGTGTCTTGTGTGTGCACAATTTCAGCCATCATCCCTCACACACCGTGCGCCTCTCCAAAAGAGGGGGATGACACTGCCATGGTCAGATTTGCAAATCGACTTTGTAGGCCCTGTAATTCGCTTGTCTAGTTGAAACAAGTACATGTTGACCGTTACATGCTTGTTTACCAAGTGGGTGGAATGTCTCCCAGGCCCAAACTGCAAGGCAGAAACAGCAGCTGCCCTGATGATTAACCACATCTTTTCCCGTTTTGGTCTACCTCAAAGGATTGAGTCAGACAGAGGTAGCCACTTCACCAGTGAAGTAATGACTAAGATGTGGGAGATACTGGGGGTTAAAAGGAAGCTACATATTGCTTACAGACCAGCTTCTTCTGGTGCAGTGGAACCAGAGGTGCTTCCCCAGCATTTGCTCTACAGGACTCAAGAGCAGACACTTATAAATGCCTCCACAACTCATGAGTATGTGGAGAATTTAAGGAAACACCTTCAGCATGCTTTTGTCTATGCTCAGCGGAATCTGGAAAGATCAGCTGATAGCATGAAAACCTACTACGACCTGAAGACCACCAGGAAGGAATATACTGTGGGGGACTGGGTCTATCTATACAATTTCCAAAGGAACCAGGCCAAACAGCTAAAATGTTTGCCTACATGGAAGGGACCGTTTGAAATTATAGACAAAATCTCCCCTGTGGCCTACAAGATCCGCATCCCCAAAGGCGGTTTGGCAGAGGGTGAAGACAAGTGGGTACATATAAATCAGCTAAAGTGTTGCCATCCCAGGCACACTCTGCAACAACTGGAGGAATCCACTGGAATCCCAGAGGGGGCCGCTCCAGAGTAATTCAGTTCCAACCCTAAAATATTCCACGTATAGCATATAAAATTCTGTGATCCTTGTATATATATATATATGTTCTTGTCTCCTAATTTAAAAAAAGAAAATGTATATGTTCATATCTTCTGAGTCATAAAATGTATATGTTCGCCACACCATTAATAGTGGTGAAGAAATGTCTACGAATAGGTATTGCCGCTTTGCTTTATCATCCTAGGAGAGATGAAACCATGGAGACTGACCAAGGAGGACGACCGGGGACCGGGAGCAGAGACCCGAGGGGCCCGGGGTACCGCCAAATCCTCCCATCACGACCAGCAAGGAGAACTGATTAATCGACTGGAGGGAGGAAAAGATGCTGAACTGTGCCATCGATGGAATTGGAAGAAGAGGAGGCGAACATCCCAGATCTTGCGAGTTCCATCAGTGAAAGGACAGAATTGCCATCGCAAGAGGGGGGGCTTGTGGGATGTTTTTACCCATGCATCCAAGCCCTACCATAAAACTGTGCAGTACTGGCATGGAAAACATCATGATGGCCAGAACTCCCCAGAGAGTGCACAGGGAAAACATGAAGAATAGGCTGCCACCCATTTTTGCCTATGTTGTGAGCACAGGAGGGCACTGCCTAAAACCACCATTGGGCTACACACACAGTAGCCTGAAACCATTGGGAATGGCAATGCTGATTGCCAAAAAGCAACTCAGAACTGTGGGGAATTAATTTTCTTAATCCCAAAAATGGTTGCATTACCAGTACTCACCACTATCAGAAAGCAGGCGTTTTAAAACCACCAGACTTTTGTGTAAAACTGAACAAATGAAACAAAACCAGACCAAGGAAAGACTTGCTAAGAGGTGGATACAATGTAAAACTATATTCTGAAATGACTTGAAGGAAGTAATTATTTAATGTATAGGTAAAAATTGTCAGTTTGATTTGAATGTAGAAAACTGGGAACAAAAAGTGACATTTAGCTGAAACCTGGCTTAATGAAACTGGATTCTGCCTGACAACTACCCCCGACAGGAGTTGAAACTGGATCAACATCCACTCTTCCCAGGCCTAGCTGCATCCTGCTGCCCCTTGCCAAAAGGAGTTTTCACCTCTCTGATTAGATTAGGGGTGGAGCAGCTGGGGACTACAGGGAGTTGAACAAAGGCCTGTCCTGGACTCAGGCAAATGTTATATTGGAGGCATCGTAAAATAGCTTCCTCTTGGGAGAAACTGGGGGGCAGCTGTGCCTCTGTGAACAAGCTGGCTTGGGGGAAGTGGATAAACCAGTTATTCCACCCTGTGATGTGGGAAGCCACACCCCTTTTTGACCAGAGCATAATTTTAAAAAGATAGATAACTCATAGTGCGGACTTGTTAGAATTATATAAGTAATATCATTATTTTTGTGATTTTTCTGTGAACATTTTAAGAGGCGTTAGGACCCTGTGGTGTATTCTGGGGGGTTGCTAGTGGAAAATAGGGTCTCACTCCAAATGTATGCATGTTAAAAATCTGACACTTTATCATCTGTAACCCATATCCCTGGTGCACATTTGTGTAAAATCTGGAAAGTTTTAGAGGTCGTTATCTGGATGAAAAGGGGAGAATTCTGTCATCGGTGGACACAACATCGTACAAAGACAGGGATCGGATGGTTTGGTGCTACAGAAAATATGTTAACTGGACCTATAATATTAGAAAAATGGTACATAGATAAATATGTATTTGGGTCAGAAATAGATTTGTGTGCAATCTGACAAGGGGAGGTTCCTCTGACCATAAAACCTACAGCATCACTCTGACTCACATTTCCTTCCCCCAATCAAGGGAGAGAGGAGGAATTGGCCAATGATAAGTGAGAGGGGAAGGTTTAGCTAGGCCCAGGCACACACCCATTTTCAAAACACATAAAAAGAGACTGCTGAGACAGGTAGAGACATTCAATTCCATTTGCTGCGGAGCATGCTGACCGACGACTTCACATCCAGAGATCCAGACTTCAAATCCATCAATCTCCAGAACCTGTAGCAGAAATTAACTCCAGAATTTGTAGCAGAGAGGCCTGAATCCACCAGCTGAATCCTCTTCAGCAGGCCTCAAAACTAACCAAACTATTCAACAGCCGGGCGAGCTGTTTGAAGTTTTGCCGAGAATTTTTCGCAAGAACCTGTAGCAGTACCCAGAAAGCAATGTTACATCCAGAATCCAGAGAGGCTAGACCAGCAGAGCAGAGCTGACCCAGATTGCTGTGAGCAGAACCAGTGCCTGATTGACCCACCGAGCAGACAGAACCGCAGCCGGAAGTGTTGACCAGATCCGTGATGAGGCCTAGTTCAAATTTATATTGTGAGTACCTAGCAGAACTGTGCAGAACCAATCTCTTAAAATAATCTAATCCAAACTATTTTAACCTAAGTAGAACTGCCTCCTAGAAATTGTGTCATCTGTCATTTTTAAAGCTGCACAACTGTCACCTGTCAATTCTGCAGCTGCAAGCTCTCACCGTCATTTTGAGTTTACTTTAAATCCGAAAAACTACCTTTATTTAATCGTCCGTATCTCTGGAACCGTTTGGGCTAGGAACGAAATTTCATCTGAAAGCTTAGAATCTAGGCTTTCCAACGAACCTGGAATCGACTTCCTACTCCCTATACTTGTCCCGTAATCACGATTCATGCACTCGCAAAATTTACCGCGATTTGCGATTTTGGATCAACTTCTCCACTTGTCAAAATAGCAGCTCCATTCTTTCTTTTGTTAAAATCCGTTTGCAACTTGGTAATCACTCATAGAGCATCGCTAAAGTGAGCCTGAACTAATACCAACACGCATCTCCCACTCACCCTGAATCTCTAGAGGGAATTAAAATCAGTTGGCACATTTTCCCATCCATTGCCATCACATTTAAAAAGCATTTTGGGCCTGTGTTTCAAACTCCTACCTGTTTCCTCTAAGCTTGCTGGGGGGGAACTGAATTTAGTATTGTATTTGATTGCATTCCTGAGAACTGTGTGCTCCTCTTTCCATCTCCTTCCATTTCTTACATTGCATAGGGGAGGGGGATGAATTGCCAGAGAAAAAGTGATCATATTACCTTTTGCTAAAATCATAACAAGTTATTTCTGTACTGCATTTTATTCCACCTTGCGTTTCCTTGAACCATATAAAGCATTCTTTCCCACCTTGTTCTTCTGTTCCTATTCATAGTTACCTCTTGCTGATTACTGCTCATATTCACAAGTGTAATATCCATTATCAATTTATTTATAGAAGTGTGATACATATATTGTTTACATTTTCAAATAAACCTTTTAATTTGCAAAACAAACCTACTTCTTGGCTCAGTGGGGTCAGGGGGATTCTAAGAGGGGGGTGTTATACAAGGGCTGTCATCCAGAGTACTGAACTGGATATAAAAATACATCAATAAGGGTTTTCCTCAGCATCCCAGACTAGGCATTGACTTAGCTGTATTGTGTTGATTGAATATCGCTTACAGGATGACGCACTTGATACTGCTGGGGTTGTGAAGATGGTGCAGACCCAGGAGGGGTCTCAGGCCCGACCGACCACCAGTGAGGGACGTGGTGTGGTGGTGGGTGAGAACCCACAACTGCTGCAGGTCGTGCTCTCAAGGGGTGTCTCTGGCTGCACCTCCCCCGAGCTGTATTCAGGTGTCGATTCGGATGATGAGACCTATGTGCCGTTGCAGGTGAGAGTTCCAGGGAGGGTTTCTGTTCTGTCCGACCCACCTGCACCAGGGTTAGAACCCTCAATGGGGATGTCAGTGTTGGCAGGTACGCCTTTGGTGGTTACGGATGCAGGGTCACACTCTGCAACATCTGATCCTGTTCCTGGGCCAGCAGATCAGAGGGGGAATGCAGTCCTGCAGCCTCAGGCAGTGCCGGCTCAGCAAGGTGCAGTTCGCCTTGCCCCAGACAGGTTTGGTGCCCGCCGACGTGGTGTCCGTACGCCACCTGGCAATACCGCATGGGAGCAATCCATATACGGTATGGCAAACCAACAGGCAGCATCATCAGAGATGATGGCTCAGTCCATGGATAGGGTGGCCACTTCCATTGTCCCCCCCGAAAGGCTGATGGAGCGACTACAGCAGGCAACAGACTCCATCTGCCAGTCACACAGGGAGGACATGTTGACGTCCGACAGGGACAGCCGGGCGGCACTGGCGACTCTGCGGGAAGCCATTTCCATTGAGTCCCAGGGCCACAGGTAAGCCCTGAGGGTGGAACTCCTTCACCACAGGACGACTCTTGTTGAGCTTGAGGCTTCAACAAATAGAAGGACAGAACAGCAGCTGGAGCGTCTCACACATACGCTCTCGGCTGAGATGCAGGCAAATAGGCCGGAGGTCCGGGCATCCCGTGAGTTGTTGCATGGGGACCTACACACAATTATCCTCCAGAACGAGACCTTCCACACCCGCATGCTTGCTGCCATGGAGGACAAGACTAGGGCTTTGCGTGGGCTGCCTCCCATAGTGCCACCACCTCCTGATGCAGCTGCAGAGGGTGAGGAGAGCGACAGCAGTGATTCTCTCACAATAGGGTAGCCGTGCAGGCCATGAGCCCATGGAGGTGTTTTTTTTCCGCAAGATCCACACAGGTGGGTTTTGGTGTGCACCCTGTCCTCGGACCTCCTGGGTGGCCTCCCCCACGCCCCTGGGCCCATTAATGGGCATTTCTTTATTTATTTTCTTATTTTTTTTTAAAAAAATTGTTTTTTGGACAGTGTGTTACCTTGTGTGGCTCCCGTGGGCATACGCTGTATTGTGGCTGGGCACATGCAGGCTTGCCATGATTTTGGTTCAGATGCTTGGGTTTGTGTGACACACACCCCTCCTGCTTCCGGTTTCCATGTGCTTGCAAAGGGTGCGCCCAAGTGACATTGACGTACATGGTGACGTTGGACTCCCATTTGATGTGTGGGCAGTCTGTAGTCAATACTGTGTATACATTCATAGTGCATATTGTTGTTGTATTGTACACTGCATGGTGTATTTATACGTGCCTCTGCATCCATCTCATCCTCCTAATTTGCAGGTCCATTTCTCATGTCTTCACAAGGCGGTCTACCTTGGAACTGGAGTCCATGTTGTAAGCAGTGCACCTACACTCTTGCGTGGCGCAAACACTGTATACTTGGAAGTGTTCGAAGTGCTGGCATTATCAGGTAGTGAGGCTATCAATTTTTTAAGTCTGTAATGTCATGTTTAAGGTAGGTTGGAGGTTGTGTAGGTGATTGGTATTCTTGGTAAGTATTTGGTAATGTGTGTTGTAGGTCCTGCATTACTGTGAGCATTTCATGTGTGGCTAAGTTTCCATTAGGGACACTGTAGTTGGTGACACTTGGGGCATGTTGTGGGGATTCATTTGTTTGCTCTCACATTGCATGACATGCCATGGTGTGTTGTGTGGCCGTGCCGGGGAGGGATTGGGTGACATGGCACTGTTCTCATGTAGTATTTTGCAAGTGGGTATTCATTTCTGCAGCATGGAAGTGTGTCTTTTGATGACACTGCATTGGTGGTGTTTGTGTAGGTAGGGATGCACACATTGTGACACTTCCACATGAACAATCTCAGGCTGCTATGGTTCTGACAGTTGACTGTCCCTTTGTTCGTCATAATTGTCAGGTCGAGTCATCATTGCTTATCAGATGGTATGTGCCAGGGCTGTGTGCACGCCACAGGGGTGTGATTTCTATGTGAAGTAATTAGCCACCAACTGCGTACGGGCTGCCTCACCCATGCCCTTTCCCCTCCCATGCGCAGCGGGCGTGCATGGGGTTGGGGATGTGGGGGCACCACCATGTCCACAGCCAGGCCGCGGCATGTTGCAACATTGTGCAGGACACATGCTGTCACTAAGATCCTGCACACTACTGGGGGCGCATTTAACAGCTGCCCGCCAGAATGGTCAAGGGAGAGAAAGCATGACTTGAGCACTCCGAATGTGCGCTCCACTATGCCCCGGGTTGCAATATGGGCTGTGTTGTATCTTACCTCGGGAGGCATGATCGGGTTCCGAATTGGCGTCATCATGTGGGTGCCCAGAGGGTAGGCACTATCCCCTGGTGAGGAGGTGATGGGTATCATTAGTGTGGTAGTGACATAACTCTGCATCTGACATGCATGCATGTGCAGTGGCATTCATACTCAGCAAGCAGCCATGTATCGCCATGCCGCCCAGCTTCTAGGTCCGGCTTAGGGTAGACATTCAGTAAATGAAGCTGTCGTGGGAGGACCCTGGATAGTTGGCATATACAGAGGTGATGATTCCCTTGGCATTACATACTACCTGCACGTTGATGGAATGCCAGTGCTTGCGGTTCCTATAGATGTGCTCAGATGCCCTGGGGGGACGTAGTGCCACATGGGTGCAGTCAATGGCACCTAGCACTTTGGGGAATTGTGCCACACCGTAGAAATCCAGGGCGGCAGCCTGCCTTTCTGCAGGTGTCCTGGGCAGGTATATGTGCCTGCGGACTGATGGGCGTGCATTGATGATGTTCAAGACCTGGTGTAGGCAGCGTGACTGCGTGGCCTGTGACACCCCCACCCACTATGGCACTTGTACGCTGAAATGATCCAGTGGCCAAGAAGTGCAGTACATTAAGGACCTTCTCCAGGGGGCTGAGTGCTTGGGAGCACAGGGTGGGTGATGTGAGGTCATCCCCCCACTCACTGACCAGGTCCAGTATTATGTGTGGTGGAAACCTGTACCTCCCATACACCTGGTCATCAGGCATCCCAAAAAGGCTGGTTCTGGGAGTGAGAATTCGGGCCCTCACTATCCTCCTCCTCCTCCTTTGGTAACCCACGGCCACTGCTGCTAGGAACGGTATATTCATCCTGGTGTCTGAGCTTGTTTGTTGCTTGTGCGCACTTTTATGCTGCGCGGGTCGACGTGCACCTGCTTCATGCTGGCGTACGTGTTTCAGGATTGGACCATTTATTTTTCGGCGCGTTGTAGGCGACCGTGTGAATCTACCCGCCCACCCCAGGAATACACGTAATACGCTCTCCCAGGCCCAGTCGCGAGTAAATATTCCCGCCCACCCCTGGAATACACGTACCCCACTCTCACGGGCCCAGTCACGTGTGGAAGTTCACCCGCACACCGAAATACACGTACCCTGCAAAATCGCGTGTGAAACTTCACATGCACCCCGAAATACACGTACCCAGCGCAATCGCGTGTGGTACTCCCCGCAAACCCTGTGATACACGTAGCCTGCTGGTATCGCGTGTGGAAGTTCACACGGACCCATAATACACGTACCCTGATGGTATCGCATGGGAGACTACCCGCCTACCCCAGGGATACACGTACCCAGGCAAATCGCATGGCTGGGGGGTGGGGGTGCTGGGAGACATGTGTGGGGACCTGGTGGAGGGTGCCCCTGGATGCTGGTGGGTGGGGGGGTGGGGGACATTTGTGGGGGCCTGGTGGAGGGTGCCCCTGGATGCTGGTGGGTGGGGGTGATGGGACACATGAGTTGGACATGAGTGGGGGCCTGGTGGAGGGTGCTCTGCACTGCTGGGGGGTGGGGGTGCTGGGAGACATTAGTGGGGGCCTGGTGGAGGGTGCCCCTGCACTGCTGGGGGGTGGGGGTGCTGGGAGACATGAGTGGGGGCCTGGTGGAGGGTGCCCCTGCACTGCTGCGGGGTGGGGGTGCAGGGGGACATGAGTGGGGGCCTGGTGGAGGGTGCCCTGCACTGCTGGGGGGTGGGGGTGATGGGAGACATGAGTGGGGGCCTGGTGGAGGGTGCCCCTGGATGCTGGGGGTTGGGGGTGATGGGAGACATGAGTGGGGGCCTGGTGGAGGGTGCCCTGCACTGCTCGGGGTGGGGGTGCTGGGAGACATGTGTGGGGGCCTGGTGGAGGGTGCCCTGCACTGCTGGGGGGTGGGGGTGGTGGGAGACATGAGTGGGGGCCTGGTGGAGGGTGCACCTGGATGCTGGGGGGTGGGGGTGCAAGGGGACGTGAGTGGGGCCCTGGTGGAGGCTGCCCCTGCACTGCTGGGGGGTGGGGGTGGTGGGAGACATGAGTGGGGGCCTGGTGGAGGGTGCCCTGCACTGCTGGGGGGTGGGGGTGGTGGGAGACATGAGTGGGGGCCTGGTGGAGGGTGCCCTGCACTGCTGGGGGGTGGGCGTGGTGGGAAACATGAGTGGAGGCCTGGTGGAGGGTGCCACTGCACTGGTGGGGGTGGGGGTGGTGGGAGACATGAGTGGGGGCCTGGTGGAGGCTGCCCCTGGATGCTGGGGGGTGGGGGTGATGGGAGACATGAGTGGGGGCCTGGTCGAGGATGCGCCTGCACTGCTGGGGGGTGGAGGTGGTGGGAGACATGAGTGGGGGCCTGGTGGAGGGTGCCCCTGGATGCTGGGGGGTGGGGGTGATGGGAGACATGAGTGGGGGCCTGGTGGAGGGTGCCCCTGCACTACTGGGGGGTGGGGGGGTGGGAGACATGAGTTGGACATGAGTGGGGGCCTGGTGGAGGGTGCCCTGCACTGCTCGGGGGTGGGGGTGGTGGGAGACATGAGTGGGGGCCTGGTGGAGGGTGCACCTGGATGCTGGGGGGTGGGGGTGCAAGGGGACGTGAGTGGGGCCCTGGTGGAGGCTGCCCCTGCACTGCTGGGGGGTGGGGGTGGTGGGAGACATGAGTGGGGGCCTGGTGGAGGGTGCCCTGCACTGCTGGGGGGTGGGGGTGGTGGGAGACATGAGTGGGGGCCTGGTGGAGGGTGCCCTGCACTGCTGGGGGGTGGGCGTGGTGGGAAACATGAGTGGGGGCCTGGTGGAGGGTGCCCCTGCACTGGTGGGGGTGGGGGTGGTGGGAGACATGAGTGGGGGCCTGGTGGAGGCTGCCCCTGGATGCTGGGGGGTGGGGGTGATGGGAGACATGAGTGGGGGCCTGGTCGAGGATGCCCCTGCACTGCTGGGGGGTGGAGGTGGTGGGAGACATGAGTGGGGGCCTGGTGGAGGGTGCCCCTGGATGCTGGGGGGTGGGGGTGATGGGAGACATGAGTGGGGGCCTGGTGGAGGGTGCCCCTGCACTACTGGGGGGTGGGGGTGATGGGAGACATGAGTGGGGGCCTGGTGGAGGGTGCCCTGCACTGCTGGGGGGTGGGGGTGATGGGAGACATGAGTTGGACATGAGTGGGGGCCTGGTGGAGGGTGCCCCTGCACTGCTGGGGGTTGGGGGTGATGGGAGACATGAGTGGGGGCCTGGTGGAGGGTGCCCTGCACTGCTGGGGGGTGGGGGTGATGGGACTCATGAGTTGGACATGAGTGGGGGGCTGGTGGAGGGTGCCCTGCACTGCTGGGGGGTGGGGGTGATGGGAGACATGAGTGGGGGCCTGGTGGAGGGTGCCCTGCTTAGCTGGGAGGTGGCGGTCCTGGGAGACATGTGTGGGGGCCTGTTGGAGGGTGCCCTGCACTGCTGGGGGGTGTGGGTGCATGGGGACATGAGTGGGGGCCTGGTGGAGGGTGCCCCTGGATGCTGGGAGGTGGGGGTGATGGGACACATATGTTGGACAGGAGTGGGGGCCTGGTGGAGGGTGCCCCTGGATGCTTGTGGGTGGGGGTGATGGGAGACATGAGTGGGGGCCTGGTGGAGGGTGCCCTGCACTGCTGGGGGGTGAGGGTGCTGGGAGACATGTGTGGGGGCCTGGTGGAGGGTGCCCTGCGCTACTGGGTGGTGGGGGTGCAGGGGGACATGAGTGGGGGCCTGGTGGAGGGTGCCCCTGGATGCTGGTGGGTGGGGGTGCAGGGGGACATGAGTGGGGGGCTGGTGGAGGGTGCCCTGCACTGCTGGGGGATGGGGGTGCTGGGAGACATGTGTGGGGGCCTGGTGGAGGGTGCCCCTGGATGCTGGTGGGTGGGGGTGCAGGGAGACATGAGTGGGGGCCTGGTGGAAGGTGCCCCTGCACTGCTGGGGGGTGGGGGTGCTGGGAGACATGAGTGGGGGCCTGGTGGAGGGTGCCCTGCACTGCTGGGGGGTGGGGGTGGTGGGAGACATGAGTGGGGGCCTGGTGGAGGGTGCCCCTGCACTGCTGGGGGGTGGGTGTGGTGGGAGACATG
The DNA here is from genome assembly GCF_040938575.1 of Ambystoma mexicanum. NCBI lineage: Eukaryota > Metazoa > Chordata > Amphibia > Caudata > Ambystomatidae > Ambystoma > Ambystoma mexicanum. The sequence goes on along the minus strand of NC_090929.1, from coordinate 1,058,154,060 downwards.
AGTGGGGGCCTGGTGGAGGGTTCCCCTGGATGCTGGTGGGTGGGGGTGCAGGGGGACATGAGTGGGGGCCTGGTGGAGGGTGCCCCTGGATGCTGGTGGGTGGGGGTGATGGGACACAGGAGTTGGACAGGAGTGGGGGCCTGGTGGAGGGTGCCCCTGGATGCTTGTGGGTGGGGGTGCAGGGGGACATGAGTGGGGGCCTGGTGGAGGGTGCCCCTGGATGCTGGGGGGTGGGGGTGATGGGAGACATGAGTGGGGGCCTGGTGGAGGGTGCCCTGCACTGCTGGGGGGTGGGGGTGCTGGGAGACATGTGTGGGGGCCTGGTGGAGGGTGCCCTGCACGTCTGGGGGGTTGGGGTGCAGGGGGACATGAGTGGGGGCCTGGTGGAGGGTGCCCTGCACTGCTGGGGGGTGGGGGTGATGGGACACATGAGGTGGACATGAGTGGGGGGCTGGTGGAGGGTGCCCTGCACTGCTGGGGGGTGGGGGTGATGGGAGACATGAGTGGGGGCCTGGTGGAGGGTGCCCTGCACTGCTGGTGGGTGGGGGTGCAGGGGGACATGAGTGGGGGCCTGGTGGAGGGTGCCCCTGGATGCTGGGGGTGGGGGTGATGGGAGATATGTGTGGGGGCCTGATGGAGGGTGCCCTGCACTGCTGGGGGGTGGGGGTGCAGGGGGACATGAGTGGGGGCCTGGTGGAGGGTGCCCCTGGATGCTGGTGGGTGGGGGTGATGGGACACATGAGTTGGACAGGAGTGGGGGCCTGGTGGAGGGTGCCCCTGGATGCTTGTGGGTGGAGGTGCAGGGGGACATGAGTGTGGGCCTGGTGGAGGGTGCCCTGCACTGCTGGGGGTGGGGGTGATGGGAGACATGAGTGGGGGCCTAGTGGAGGGTGCCCCTGGATGCTGGTGGGTGGGGGTGATGGGACACATGAGTTGGACATGAGTGGGGGGCTGGTGGACGGTGCCCTGCACTGCTGGGGGGTGGGGGTGATGGGAGACATGAGTGGGGGCCTGGTGGAGGGTGCCCTGCACTGCTGGGGGGTGGGGGAGCAGGGGGACATGAGTGGGGGCCTGGTGGAGGGTGCCCCTGGATGCTGGGGGGTGGGGGTGGTGGGAGACATGAGTGGTGGGAGACTGTGTTGGTGATCAGTATTGCAAGGTGTCATGTGGGTTGGCTGGGGGGCATGGCCATGGTGGATGGGTTGCCTGTGGGACATGAGCAGGGGTGCAGGGTAGTCCCCTGTGGTGTGGGCTGCCTGCAGGGGCCGTGGAGTGTGTAGAGTGAACACCTGGGAGGAACCACACGGCCAAATCACGTGTAGCATTCCCCGGCACCACCGAAATACACGTACCCTGCTGAAATCGCGTGTGAATCTTCCCGCGCACCTCGGAATACACGTACCCTGCTGAAATCGCGTGTGGGACTTCCCGAGCACCCAGAAGTACACGTACCAAGGCCAATCGCATGTGGAACTTCCAGTGCATCCCGAAGTACACGTACCCAGGCCAATCGTGTGTGGAACTCCCCGCACACCCCGAAACACACTACCCAGGCTAATCGCGTGTGGAACTTCCCGCACACCCCGAAGTACACGTACCCAGGCTAATCGCGTGTGGAACTTCCCGCGCACCCCGAAGTACACGTACCCAGGCCAATCGCGTGTGGAACTTCCCGCGCACCCCAAAACACACGTACCCAGGCTAATCGCATGTGGAACTTCACGCACACCTCGAAGTACACGTACCCAGGCTAATCGCGTGTGGAACTTCCCGTGCACCCCGAAGTACACGTCCCCAGGCCAATCACATGTGGAACTCCCACGCACCCAGAAACACACGCACACGCTATTTTTCACACAGCGGGTGTCCGTGTTTGTCGGAACCCCTTTGCACCTCATTTGTCCTAGAGGGCCACTGTATGGACCATTCATCATGGCTGTATATGGGTGCTTTTTGTTAGCGCACATTTTGGCGCACATTTATTTCAAGCGCAGGGACGCTACCGCCTGCTTTCTTGTGGCGTACTTGTTTGGCCCTGTGCGCGTCTTTCACCGTGCGCTGGTTTGTCCTATTGGATTCCATGAATACGGGTTGTAGGCGAGTGTGTGGGCGTTCCGTGCACTTGCCTCCTGTACTTCCCCCGTGACGCCAATATTTTCACGCGTTGTTCCCCATTCCGAGTGTTACACCCCGTGTTCCGCCTACTTTTGTGATGTGCGCCGCGCTATGTGCGATTTCGCAGTGGCCGTGGCGCACGCTGTTGGATGACCTGTGCGCCGCATGCGCGGTGCACTTTTTCAGCGCACATTCAATGTTTTTCTCATGCACGGACTTCCATGAATCGATGTGCGCTGGTTTCCCTGCGATTTTCGCACTTGCTCTGCGATTTTCGCACTCTGCGCGGGAATTTTCGGCGCACATTAATTCCATGAATCGATCCCTCAACCTCAGAGATACTTTTAAGCACACGCGTTCAGTCTGTTATCTGTTTTCAGAACTTTAAGATCCAATTGATGTGGTTTTACTCTTACGTGAATTCTATAGGAAGAGTACACACATATGCGAATGCTACTTTTATACCTCCCCATTGTCTGAAGATCTCTTGGTCACACTCACCGGCTTGTGTATTGCTCTCTTCGCTGCTTACAGGACTTGGACTACTTTGGGCTCCGTTTTGACACAGACCCTTCCTGCATGAAGGTGCCCATAACCCTGCCACACAGTCACAGAGCTTCTCTCACTCCTGGGACACTTGGCTGCACTCCAGCACTCAGCTACAGTCCCCAGCATGCTTCTAGCTGCGCAATCTCTGCAATTTGGATCACATCGGGAAAAGCAGTTTTCCTTCATGCCTTCCACTGCGCAACCTCTGCACTTCAGAGTCATGACATCCTTTCTTTTCAACCACTTCTTCTACTGTTGTGACCATTTCAGCTACAGCTCTGTCTAGTGGCCTGTACTTGAGATGGCATTTCAATCCATCTGCTTCCATCACGTGTACGTCATTAAGCTAAACAAGCTGACTACTACTGCAACTTTCATCTTTAGCCCTCTTACTCCCCCAGTATTTAGGGGATTATGAGATTTGTAGTCCCAACCAAAAAAAAACAGTTTTCTTGCCAGTTTCTATTTTTCTTAAATGTATTTAAAGGAGAATTACAAAGGTTTACTTGAAAGGAAGAAGGCAGATTGTTCAAGACATTATTTATACATTTCCTTTCACTGTACCTCTGGGAGTAAGGTTTATTTTTAACCTTGGACATTTTAAACAGTCTTTCTTTGCTTGGAGCATGTACACATGTCATACCAGCTTTACCCACATCCACAGGCTTAACATGTTATTCAAATACACCATAACAACTATATGCCATTCCATGTCTTGGCATCTTTAAAAGGTTTTTCCCTTTCAAGGATAAATACTGTGTTTCATCCCATGGGATCTCCTCACTGCCCTGGGCCTTGTCTCCTCCCATTTGATCCCCCCCCCCCCCGCAGTACACCACTCCCAAGGGTAGTATCAGGAAGCATCTGCCTTTCCCTGGCCACCTGGGAGGAGACTTTAGACAGGATTTAAGGGAGGGATCCATAGGATTCCTTGCATTGTCGCCAGATACATTGTTGTCATCTGTGACCGTTGCAGAATGCTTGTCGCTGAAGATGGATTCTTCCAGGAACTGGCAGCCAAACACCTGCTGTTTTGTGTGTCCCTGGCGATCATGTACAGTGACATTAACATTCTGATTTGCCTGCAGGCTGTGATATGCATGATGAGTGACACACTTGGGCTACCTCTGTGATGCGATGTGCAAGATTTGCAATAAAGAGTATCCTATGCTGCGATGGAGTGTCTGTGTGTCGTACATGGTGTTTGTTGCACATGATGGTGCTCTTGTGCAAACATGGCTACTTGTTACTTCACTCACCTGCATGCCGGGTGGCTATGCAGGGCTGGTGGTTGCATGCATGGGTCTAGGGAGAGGTATCATTCCATGTGGTCCATGCAGGGGTCCTGTCGCAATCTACTGCTGGATGTGTCGTGGAGCTCCACAACAGGTCATCTGGGTTGGTGCCCTACTAGTGTTGAGGTAGGTGTACTGATGTTCTCATTTCTGATGTCTTGGTCAAGGGCTGTCATGTTGGGACGAGGGATGTGCGGGCGTGCACTTCTACAGAGTGTTGATGCCCACTGTGGGTGGGTGTGTTGCAGTACATTCTCATGTGGGCAGAGGGCAGCATTGTAGCATCATCATGAGTGGTGTGTACTCTGTGTTGGCATGGGTTGTGACTCACTGACGTTCAGCTTACTGTGGAATGCAGTAACTGTGCCTCAAGACATCTGTGTATGCCCTGGCTGCTCCTTGGTGATACGCTTCTGGAATCAACATTAATTTCACCTGTGAGCCCCCTACCCCATTCCTATTTTGCAAATGATGTGTCTGCTGCTTCACTCTGTACTTGGAAAGACTTCTGCTTCTCATTGGGTGCTTGGTGTTATCTCACCAAGCACAGCTCCATCGTATCTGCATCCAAAATCCAGGCACACTGTGTTCCATTGTCCATTGTGCTCGTTTGGATGGTGGATTTTCTACAGTGGGATGATGTATACTCCACTTTACCCATGACATGGCAAGTGGCTAATGTGTTCATTTTGGTCCTCCAGTGTGACTTATTGGTTACGGCACTGGGGAGTATATGTAATCTGCGCGAGTGTACTGTAGTCGGGTTACGTGCAATTGGTCATGTCATTGTGGGTGCGGCATGCATTCGACTGGTGATGTGTGTCATGTGATGTGGGGCGGATGTGTGATTGGTGTGGGTGTACGTGTGGACAATGTTGCTGTATCCGGTGGTGCTGAGGGGCACATGGTGGTTTGTGTGCTGCTGTGTGCAATTGAGTTGTGGTTGATCTTCTTTCACTACATAGTTTTCATTGATGGTGTGGCGAATCAATATCTGGGGTATCAGTGGTCCAGGGGTGAATATCGGATTCTAAACCATCAATCAGCCCCAAACCTCTAATAAACCAGAAGGGATCCAAATAGATTGGAATAACTATCAAATTATAAACCTCCTTTTCCAATTTTGGTAACATGGATGGGGATCTTTGGTTAGTTACAATACATTGAAAATACAATTATTATCCAATGATAAAAGAGACTGTCAAGTCAAGAATGTATCAAAAATATCTACTTTATTTATATCACAACAGACAGTTTTAGCAACACTACGAACTACAGAGCACCATGTAAAGGAATGCAGAGGACAGACAGTTTGAAAGAAGGAAAAGGGTTGATATCTGGATGCCGACAGGAGGGTAGTTGGTATGGTTAATAGCCACACAGTGCAAGGTTTCTTAGCTTCAGCACAAAGGGGCAATGGGTCTTACAATGTCTCAAGCGACCTTCTTGGAAGGACCAAGGGGACAGAAAGACAGTGTTCCTTGTGCTGTAGGTGTCCGTGGTGCTCGACAGGTTCAAGTCGACTTCAGGGTGCTTTGCAGCTTCTGTGACAGAGTTCAAGATGGGAGTCAGCTGCATGTTTCAGGCGGCAAAAAGGTTCGGCGAATGAAGCTGAACAAGTGGATGCAGCTGGCCTTCACGGTGGCTCTGGGTCAGGAATCATCTCAATGCTGATTAGCGGTTCTGAAGCACTGTTTGAGACATCTTGGATGTCTTTAAGTGACTGCGGCTTGACAACGGTCAGTGTTGCAGTAGCAGCTTGAGGAAGTCGACAGGCTCAAAATGTCCTTTAAGTCGGACATCGGTAGATGCTCATCGAGGCACTTCTCCCAGCTTCTTCAATGGTCTTGTGTTGTCCTTTAAGGTGGACGGCCCAAGGCTGAGGAGTGTGCGTCAAGCAGCTGCATTGTCCTTGCTTTCAAGTTCAAAAACCTTCTGGCACTTCCTTCCTAGGAAGCTTGCGGCAGAGTTTAGCTGGGCACGCTGTGTGCTGGCTGGGTACTGGTTCTGGAGCGGCTAGAGGGTCCTCTGGATTCAGTATATCCCTCTGTTCCCTGAGAGATGTTTAGGGGAGGGATCTTGCTTCCCTCCTTGGAGGTCCTGGCCTTCCTTCAATGGTAGAAGATCTAAGGCAGACTGTACCTTCAGCCAGGGTCCAATGATGAGTTCTTCTTGATACTCCTTGCAAAGTCTTCAGATGATCTGCTTAAAGAGGTGCTCCAGCCCTCTTTTAAAGCCAAGTGGGACACAATGATTGATGTAGGCTATGCCTACCTTAGTGAACAAATCCTGGGTCCCTACCAACAATGTTCTATATATGTGAGGTCATAACCAGAATGCTTTGCAACAGGAAAATATAAAGGGGTGAAAACTTGTGATACTAAGAACAACCCATTTTCCTGTCTGTTGTTGAAAGACGAGTCTCCCTGGTTAATGGATCACTCTGTGGTTCCTGACTAAAGCAGCAGACTTTAATTGAAGATACAGTGAGACCAGACTCTCTGTCTCCTGCAAACCACCCTCTCTTACCTTATGAATGGGGCCTGCCTACCCGTGTGGCCTTCTGTAAACACACAGTTCCAGACATGATAGCTGACTGCCATTGATACTGAGTGCGGGATCTGGCTTCAGGTTCTCACAATTAGATATGAAAAGTTGGTGGGTTTACCGTCTTCTTTGTTAACTCCTGCAGCCAGACCCCATGTGGGCCTCTTCGAAGTAACCTTTAATTGGTATGTTAATCACTGCAACCAGCTGCAGGGCCTAACAAAAGAGCTGGCCGGATCCATGAATCCTTTGTTAGTTAATCAGGCTGGCCATGTCAGGGGGAAGCTTGCCCCAGCACTCTTCCTGGAGATGACATAGTGTACCCCTGGCTGTCACATTCCAACTCAATATGGCAGGGTGCACTGTGCCTGTAGGCTGTGTCCACCCAGAGTTCACAGGTCTAGGCATTTGTCATGGTATGAGCATAGGAAAATGTGTGTGACTTAGCCCCACACATTTTCCTGAGGTTGGTCTACCATCATTCCATTTGAATACACATTTCAAAAAGCCCAGGGTAAGCACACGCCCACCATGGGGATGGTCAAATTCCTAACAGATGGGATCCTAGGGATGTGAATTACTGGTGCAGAGGAATGGTTGCATATATGTGTCAATTTCTTTGACATGCAGACTGGGGCTGTCAGTCTGGTGTATGCAAGTTTGCTGTGTGTTGGCATAGCGGTTGTCTGTTTCGTTGGGTGTCTCAGGCAGGTGAGTGGGAGCAGACAGTGCCTGACACTTTTCACCCTGTCTTCAAGTACACTGTCACATGTGAAGTCCCTGTCCCTTTCGGGCAGCATGCATTATCATGAGAAGCAGCTGTTGGCCAGCCGCTCCCTCACTCACGCTGCTGAGGCACTGTCCTCCCCCAGGTTGGTGGCCTGGCTTGTGGCTCAGGCCTGCGGTCAGATACTGGGTCTGCTAGTATGCCTTTGCGCAGTGCGATATTATGCTGGATGCAACAGGCATGTATGATGTCACATGTGATGTGTGACCTGTACAGGAGGACACCCCTCGAGTGTTCTAGGCATCTGAGTTGTGACTTCAGGAGGCCTATGGACTAATCAATGATGCCCTGTGTGCCATATTGTGCCTTTTCTGCTGTATGATGGCAGGCTGTCTGTAGGGTGTCATGAGGTAGGGCCACAATGAATAAGTGATGTCACCTCCATGGAAAAGGGCATGAATGGCACCAGTGTGCATTGGGCATCCCTACATGTGTGGTGTTGGATGATTGCTGGTTGGCTTTATGTGGATCTAGTGATGGCAGGCATGTGTTGCAATGGTCATGTGCATGTGTGCCTGGGTGTAGATGCATGGATGTGTGGGTGGCAGAATGTTGTGGAAGTTGCAGTACTTACCTATCCGCCACATGTCCCCAAAGTGTCCAGCTTCCAACTGGAGACCTGGAATATGTGGCTATCGTGGAGAGAGTACAGGAAATTGGCATACACATCTCTGAACAGGCCAGCAGCATCACAGACCATCTGGGCGTTGATGGAGTGCCAGCGGTGCTGGTTCTGGTATGTGTGCCCTTGGTACATGGTGCCACATGGGTGCATTCAATGACCCCAATGACCTGAGGGTATCTGTGCGCTGGGTACAAAGCGTGAGCCACCTGTCTTTGTCGCTCTTGGGACAAAGGCATGTGGGTATGGTGTCATGCCATGACCTGGTGTAGGTTGCGTGACTGCTTAGCTTATGAATTGCCTGCAGTTATGCCACTGGTCCTCCAGAATGTGCCATTGGCGAAGAAGTGCATGGTGGCCTGAAGCTTCAAATGTGCCCCAATAGTATGTGACAGTGCAGTGGTGGGGTGCAAAGCACCCTCCCACTCCTGCAACATGTCCTGGAGACATGCGGAGGGAATTAATACCTTCTGTAGACCTCTGCGTTGGACATGCCGAGGACCCCGATTCTCATTGCAATCTAAGTTCAAAATTCTCATCATAGGCCAGGTGAGCAGTGAAATTCTTGTTCTTCAGATAAAACCCATGTACATATATAAAACAATTATTTGCCATTTTATAAATCAAGGTAACATGTAAGGAGCATTAAAGAGGAATAGGGTTAGATTCACTTTGGATTTGAGAAGGGAGAACAATCTGCACTTTTTTTCAAAGCTCTAAATTCTCATTACAAAATAAGATCTTGATTCTTATTGAGTGGCAAGGAAAAGAGTAGATACATTACCCATACAAAATAACATGATGTGGCAAACACAATATATTCTAGTTGGGGGTGGGGGGTAGATAAGTATTTTAGGTGAATTTGAATAAACAATGAAAACCTTGATACATTTTTGGCAGTCAGCACTGAAGATTTAAATTCTTATCTACTGAACAAAAAACATATGAAATACTTGATAAACCCAGTGTTGCATAGCTTAGGAACACATATTTACAACACATTATATGACATCAGTTATGTTATCAGAAGAAAAGAACTTTGAAATACAGCTGGTGAGCAGTATAGCATTACAAAACCATTGAAATTTAGTGAAAAAACATTAGTTGAAGTGATGTTAAGTTGCTGATTTGGTGCAACAAAATCCCTGAAAATTAGCAGGCGTTGAAAGCTATGCCACCTTAACTACGAGGTGTCCATTGTGCAGCCCCTTATCGAACTGATGACTTTGTATACTTAAGTCAAGATCCATGTACGCATTCTTGTAATTTTTAAAAGATTTAAGCCTGAAAAAAAACACTCATATTACTAAAAGGTGGCAGCTGCCATTGTGTATTTCAGCTCCATTTTCCAAAGTAATTCGAAAATAAAAAAATTAAAAAATTAAGTAACGTAGAATTTTTCAGGTCATGAACAAACAACAACCTTCAAGACAGACAAACAAATGTGGAGGTACTTCAGTACACTGCACAGAAGTGGCTGGAGAAAACACAGTCTGGTCAGTCATTATAAAGCCACCAAGCTCACGTTGTATGGCGTGCATCCGGAGGACCTTCTGAACTTTAACACACACTTGGAAGGGAGTGGAGGAGGTAGATAGGCATGCAGTAAACTTAAATTACAGAACAATGAAGAAAGTTGTGACCTTGGTTCATCCTGGAAGCATGGCTTGATAATAATTGGTTTACACTTTAGGCAAATAAATCTATTTACGAAAAGTCCAACTAATGGAAATGATTGAAGGGCACTGCGTTCCCATTAAGGTGGAGAATGAATATAGTTACTTGCGCAATCTGCTCAAGCATGATAGATCCCTGCTAGTTGACCTGCAGAAAGATGAATGTGTCCATTTGTTGTTGGATAGTCCAATCCCACAAGTCCATTACCTAAAGGGCACATTATGTGAGTGAGTGTCATGTTTGTTCACAGAGAACACGTCAGTTGTGTTCTCTGTCTGGAGTCGAACGTCACAAAGAATGCAGAAAGGGCCTTAAGGCCAGATATATGGGATTCAACTCTAGGTTCTTTAAGTGACATTTCTATTACTAAGGTGGACAAACATTGTGAGCCCTCAAATATTGAGGAGTTGCACACAAATGAATCTGTGCTGATTCTAATCTGCACCAGTACTGTGCCAAAGGCTCCTTATATAAAGTAGCATTCTATGGACCAGCAGGAAGAGATGACAAAAACTGAATCTAGAATTGAAATAAATACTTTCTATGGAGGCAAACCCTTCCTAGCTTCGTCCACAGAGACCCACTTCAGTGCTTTCAGGCAAGGCAATAGGATGCATGCAGCCAATTATAATTGGTATTAAAAAAGGCTTTTATTGACTTGATAATGTTGTTTTCTCAACCATCTCGAGGGCCTATATGGGGTCTGACAGCTGGCTCTTGGACTAATTTGCATGATTCTCAGTAAAAGCTTTAAGAATGTCAAATGGGGGAGGCCACATCTGAGCAGAACAAAACTCAGGTTCTAAAAAATGCCACAGACAGGTGTTCTCTCTGCCATGTTATTAAATCCATGCTCTGAGCCACTTGCATGCTTGATGGAAGATCTAATCACTGCGATGCACCAGATTGGGGATGACATGAAGCTCTCTCCCTACATATATAGCACTCGTGGTCCCCACTTAACTCACTAAAATGACCAATCCTTGACCTATATTTTCAGTAATTGAAGCTTCTTCTTTCACATGCTTGTGTGGTTTACCTCTTCCAAAATTGGCTTTCTAATCAGATCCCAAACTGACTCCATTTAGATTGTTTTTTAGGATTAGTTGTATTTTTTACTATTTCATTATTTTAGTTTTTTGTTTTTATTTCATGAACTTTAAATGAGTGACAAGAGTTGCCCCGATAAATTACCTCTAATTATTTGAGATAAAAATGTTTTTGGGCAATATCATTTCCTAAACAATTGTTGGCCGGGTAAGAGTCTGGTTGAAAAAAGAAGATGTAACTAACAGGCAAAGAGACGTGCATCAGATACATATATCAGTCACATGGAGTGATGCCCCTGAACAACCGGAACGCTGGTCGATGTGCAACATTTTGTGTCTAAACCAAGCTGATAGTGCATTTGTGGTGGCTTCAGGGATACAAAACAAACCCCCTGTCCAGACTTGGCTACAAGATTTTGCATCGGATGGGAGTTCAACCACTTAGTACACCTAGGGTGGCCCTCATCAACCATGCAAAAGCGATCATGAAAAGGGTAACCTATTCCCTTAATCTACTTATAACAGTCAACCTATTTTTTCCAGAGAATATATGTTGCATTGCTTCTCCAGACTCTAGTGTTATTCAGGACACATTAAGGATAGGGGTGATGGTCAGTCGTCCAAAGACCATGGCACCCAGGATGGTCATCTTCCATGCTGTGGGCAGACTTATACATGGTAAGCAGAAGTGGTATCCTATCAATTCAAAATGACTACATTGGATCCCGCTGGATCCTCATAGCATAGTAAAATTGCCTATTTTTGGTGATTCGGGGCATTAGATTCCAGACACCATTAGCATCTGGCTAAGAGGTGTTCTGTACCCAAAGCCTGGCAAAATGGAAGAAGATGCATGCAGACTTCCCACATTTGATGACCTACTGATTTTCATGACAACCTTTCTTTTCAATTAAGGCATAACTTTTTTTTCTTATTAAAGATGTTTTGGGTTTGAAGCATTTTTCCAATGAATGTTAAATTCTGTAAGATGTATTTTAGTCCAATTCAATAGCTTTAAAAAAAAGAGACTGTGAGCAAAGACATATGCATAAACAATATATACCATTAGACCAAAGCACATAAAAAGTGGTTACCTTTATAAAGCACCTTGCATTCGTAAACCCAATCCCCAAACCAGTGATTCACCCAGCATTTCCCAGCCTCACATCAGTCGCAATCGCTCCTCCTCCCACAGCATCCCCACACCCCGGCCGTTGTGCACTGATTTTGACAGTCACAATGGCAAGAAATGCTTGAGAAGCAGGTGTTTCACTACCACTGACAAATATTTCTCTGCATAGTCCATAAACGGCTTCCATCTAGCCACATATTTTGTATATCTCCCGTCACACAAAGTCGTGATCTCTCTGACACCAAAATGTGCAGAATCTTCACACACCACATTTGAAGTATCCAACCCTCAGGATTCTTCCAATTATGTGCAATGGCCAATCTAGCTGCCAGTAGTAAGTGCCCTTTCAAGGATGCCATCTGCCCAGACAAATGAAACACCCCATCACCCGTATCCCCATCAACACCCCCAGTGACTCTATAGGTAGTTGGATCCCTGTGATCTCTTTCATTCTGGCCAAAACCTCCTTCCAAAAGAGATCAGCCTTTCCACAATACTACAATTTGTGAATGTGGTATCCCTCAACGTAATCGGCGTTCATGTGATGAAGTCTCCGTGGGGTGAGATACCAAAGGTAACAGACTTTATGTGTACTTTCCTGTCTGTAGCACAGTGGGAGGATGTATACATCCAGGCCCAAATACGCAGCCAATCATCATCTACTGAGACTCCCAGATCTTCTTCCCATTTACTCATCTAAGGCAGGCGGGTGATGCCCTCCCCCTATCTAGCAATTTATATAGTCTTGACACTTTTGATTTGTTAGTCCCCCGCTGGAATGTAAGATCAGGAGGGCTTAGGAGCCTAGTTCCTCTACCTCTAATAGATGGTTGAGACACCTAATGGTGCAATTTCCTATAGTAAAACTGCTCTGATGATTCATTAGCTTTTTATTGTTACATTTGTCTCCAATAAAATAAATACATTGACCAAGGTAATACGCTATATTTGCTTTTGAATAAAACATGCACCCTGAAGATTGTTCTCAACATCGCAAGCACACAGTGCGCAATAACCAGAATCAGGGTAAAAGGCATCCATTTTACACTCTGTGTTACATGCGTAGCTACAAAACATGTTGCTGCTCTTGGTGGACTTCTTCAGGGCTCAATAAGATTTGACTGTTGGAGCAGTCTCCTCTGGAACACACCATAGACAATCACACACTGTAAAGCATGGTCTACGTAAAGCTCTGCTATTTGGAGACGGCCTTTAACAAACGTGCAAAATCAGTGACACTAGGGAACCAATGCTTAAGTTGATAACAACTAACCTCAGTCTTTTGCATCTTGCCGGACCTAGGCTGTGGAGTTTCGGAGCAATTGTGGGGTTTACAGGTGTTAGCTAGAAATATCCAGAGCCTCAGAGAGAGGCTCAGGACATTGAATATCAAGGGTGGTGCTATCAGTCAGACTCAATGGAAGCCAAGGAGGAATCTAGCACTAAATATGAGTTGTTTATTGTTTTGTGTTGAATTTTTAGAACAGAGTAGAATATATAACAGCACTGAAGTTTAGGCTAGCTACAAACACCAGATAACAACCCACAAACCCATGGAGTTCCCTCCTCGTTATGCATTCCCGTTCACAGGGGTGGGAGGGACACCACATGGTACACGAGGGACAGGGGAGAATGTTTCTTTTATTAAATTGCAGAATCGTAGGTGTCACCAAAATAGTACTACCCACATAGCATGTCCTCACTATCCAGTTATTGCCAGTGTTGCATAGAAGCCTGGCCAGTTATCCAACACAGAAAGGTACCCAAAATCTTCTGACGTTTCCAATCCACCTTCCTTGTTCGGAATATAACTTTTTTGGGCGATATACCCATTTCAGGCCCAGCCAATCTTATCTTAGATGAGACTCTATTAAAACATCTGGACCATTGACCAGAATTTGAGGAAAAGGATAATTTGCTGAGTGTATGCAAACATATGGTCTCTGAAGGTGCGGACCTTTTGCAATTCACTGCTTAGTGCCAATTAAAGTACCATGTACTCTAAAATGGCAATGTCACAATATTTTCACCTTTCCTATGGCCATTTTATCTATTGGCCTTCTTCCTGCCCTGCAGTGGATGGATTTTCCATATATGGTAAGCAGTGGACTGTGTGTGTGGCCGGTTGTCAGGGGCTGGGGCTGTCTCAACCACTGGGTGGACTGCCACATACATGCCAGGTATGTCTGTTGCTGGCCAGGTGTAGTGGCTAGAGGCTGTCCAGGATTGGACAGCCCCTGCCAGTTTGAAGTTTGCAGATCCTTGCCATTGGTGGGCTATGAGCAACTCCAGCCTGGATACTGGATAAAAGGGGGCCTCCTTCAGCCATTCCCCGGATCATTGTCGCAGCTAGACCACTACGAAGGAAAGCAGCATGCTGAAGACCCGAAATGTTGAAAGATTGCCAGAAGCCCTTTCTTCATTTGCCTGGCGAAGCACTGCCTCTCTGCAAATCTCAAGAAGAACGTTATTAGTGGTGTGGCCCCTGGATTAGTGAAAACAACCATTTCCGACCCATTTCTGCTGTAAGGTTCAGTTGTTGGGAGTGCCCAGAACAGTCCCGGAACCATCCTGTGGGCTAGCCCGACATCCTCCAGGGCTAATTCACTGCAATGGTCAACATTAGAGTCGATCATTGGGACTCCACAGATGCTCAGCATGTGGAACAAGAAGCATTTCCCTGAAATAGCAGCTCTCCACTACGACAACTTGTTTTGCAGGAACGGTTTCTTTGTTCTGACCACAAGGATCAACTTCTGCCATTGTCTTCAAGTGGTCATCACCACTCACAGCCTGCATCACATCCTAGGAGTTCTCTGAGTTTCTCGCCGGAGTGGTAGTTTTGAAATCAGTGTGTCTGGAGTGTCCAGCTGTCCAGAATCCGGTCCATTGGATCATGGAACCAAGATTTAGCCAGACCCAAGAACCCGCCAGAAATGACCTGTGCAACCACAGACCCTGGACTTCCTCCAATGGAACCAAAGATAGAATCAAGAAGGCGCAGCAATTTCAAAAAATTCTACTGTGCTCTCTGAGTGAATCAAAGTACAGGGGGTGAGTACATTTACCTTTCCCCCCTCCCTCATCTCCATAGTGTTCCATGGGCGTGGAGTCCTGGCCCTAGATCTCCCTTGAATAGTGGTGTTCTGGCCTGGTCCCTCCCCTGGGTCTCCCCTAAGGTGGATGGATTGGGAAGTGGTCTTTTAAAGACGTTCCTCTTATTTGATGTTCTTTGTCTATAGGCCACACATTAAAGATTGCAGTGCAAACGTTTGTGTGTGGCCCTTTCCCGTTCCATGCCCCCCCCTTCACCCACCTGCTACGTGGCAACCTCCATCGACATCCCCTCACTCCCGCCTCCTCCCCTACTTACCTCTCCGGGGCTCTGGCCTCCAGCTGCCAAGTTCCCAGTTCCTTCGACGCTCTGCAGAGCGTGTACCCGGAATCCCAAGGCACACTGCTGTGCACTTTTTCGGGCAACCTTTTGTGACCGTGCTTCCGGGTTGGAGCTCTGCAGACTTGAGCATTATTTTTACTGAACTTTGAAAACTACTTTCCAGATCAAGCTAATACTTGTGCAATCTTTCTAAAGAGACTCCCAGACGCCTGGAAAAGAGATACTGAGACCTGTGACTCTAGAGGCTCTAGGCATCTCATTATCTAGCTAGGAAATTACTTCTTAAGGTGAGAAACTTTAAAGTAAGGTTTGTTGGGTGTTTGCAAACTTCTTTATTCTAAACCTATTAGTTCTGAAAGTATTGATTTCTTATCTGCCTCTATTTCTTTTATTCACTTGCTTTGCTACACTTCCATTATATTGAAGAATAATTGTATGTAAAAGTGAAGTGTCAGTGCTCTTAGAAGGACACATCAAGGTGAATGTGTATCAGGTCCTCGTGAATGTTTTAGTGTGCTACTTACCTGTGGTTTTTAATTTATAAGAGGTATCTAGGGCCTAAATAATATCTGCATTTTTATACATTCTTCCTATCTTTTATTTATAAGAGTTCTCCGCGTGTGCTTAACGCAACCTTCACCATTCTCACGCCCTCCTCAGTCTAAGCCTTGCTCTTCAGTCACACTGCCCAAATAGAGCTCGACTAGAAGTTAGTGTTTGCCCTTGTTCATCAGAATAGGGGGGTCTCTCAAAATCTGTCCCCAGGGCTGAGTTTGAATATCCAAAAGCATCCTCAACATTTCTCTGGTAAGCCTGCAGGAGGCATATCTGAACACATGCAGCACCTTCAGGAGGACGCGTATCTCTATTATGTTCACCTTTCCTCAGGACTTAAGATCCACTGTTGCTGGATTACCAACACTCCTCGATTCTCTTTGTAATCTACTCATCTTGCTCTCTTCAGTAGATATACAGCGCTCCATTGCCCCCTAGCTGGGTTTGTGCTATAGAAAGCACAAATACAAACATGCTAAAGTTAAGTGCTGTCCACCTCATCATGTCAGCCTTTATCTTCACCTTGACCCTTAGCAAGTTGTCCATCATTTCCTTAGCCTTCCTTTGGACATCTATTCCAGACTCCCAGGTACTTAAAGCCATCTTTGCATCACCAGAAGCTACAGACTACAAGAGGACCCTTATCACTTGCATGAGAAATGTGCATAGCCATTATCAACATTTATTTTGCAGCCTGAAACATTCTTATGATCACAGATACAAAATATTAGTCTAATACACCTCAGACACGCAAATTCATCTGCACATTGTGATTGTAAGAGTCTGTGCATCGAGCAAATTAGTGCAATGTGACCCCCCTGAGGCCTGATGCGTTTTTATGGATGTATGTAATGTATCTATGGCATGTATGCATAGGATTAATAAAGCACAAACCTAGTTGGAAATCAATGGACAGGGCTCACAAAATCTACTAGCCCACTCGCATTGGCACAGAGATTATATGGAGGGCAAGTACGATGTGTATGGAACTCAAACGTGTTACTGAGTATTGGGATGTTTTTAATTTGTATTTGATATTTACTGCAAACATACGCTGTTTGCAGTAAATGGCAAGTGCAATACTCAGTGTGCATTGTTGGCCTTCGGGTGGCAGCATTCAACCAAATATGAAGTATGCTTATGGTGACATGAACCATTTTACAAAAAGCACTGGTAAAAATGTTGTCACCATGAGGTGAGTGCACTCATCTTAGATCGAGAATGTAAACCAAGGAACTCACCCTGTCGGTCTAGTATTTTCAGCAAATTGCAAGGCCTGCCGGAGCTCTGTATGCATTGGACAAACCAGGGGCGCTGCGATAGAGTGTATCAGACGAGCTAAACTGAAGAGGAAGGGATGAAGCAAACACCTGAGGGACTCCACAAATGGGGAGGGTAACCCTAAGCCAAGACCAATGTTCTCATTTTCCTGAATCGGTATACACGGTCATTCCTAGGGCTGACACCTCTTCAAAGCCTCAGTGGTTGCCCGCATCACCCAGTCATGTCAATTGCAGAGTAATAAAACATTGACCGTTTTGACAGCAGCGTGAAGGTCCAGTCGAGCTCACCCATTCTGCTGACTTCCGCCTGCCATTTCAAGCAGCCACACACACTTCTTCCCTTCTGCATTGGGGCAATGAAGATGCTGGTTGTCAAAGATGAGCAGGTGGTCTTGTAGATTATATTCTGGTCGAATCACAAAAAATACATTTCAAGGCCTTTGCCACAAATAGCATGTTGGCAGTGTGGCTAAGAGAATGGGCACTGCTGTAAAGGAAGCAGCAAAGCATTCCTTTGACACCTGCCAATGTCTTCAAGAACAGAGGAACTCTTTCTAGGCATAATGGTCTCTTTACGTCGGATTGGAGCAAAGTCTGAAAGGCCACTAAGGAACAAGTGGCCTGTTGGTTGGTGAAGGTTTAGGTGCCTGAATTATGGGCATATTGGTAGCATATGACAGGATAAAACACCTAAAAGGAGGAATTGCAATACCACATTGCACCATTGTGTCCCAAGCCATGGTTCACCACAGGCTCTCTGAGTCTCATATATGGTATGAAAGTGCTACCCTCCTAAAGTCCATCATTCACAGCAGTTTGCGTTCAGGGCCCTTCAGACAGCATTCTATATGATTTGCTGAAACGTATGTGAGTTCTCTGGCTGAGTGTTTTGCTTCTTCAATGTTGAAAGTGTGGTGTGCAATCTTAGGGGCAAGAGTATGTGGGACCCCACCTCTCCCCCTTCACCTGCCCTGGTACTAAAAAGTCTCCAGTGTAGAAATGTCCAACTGCTCCATAACTAAAGTGATATATATGTACAGCAGGTAAGGACGAGTAGGTCCATCTAGCCTTCCATTTCCATTGTTGTTATGAATTGTATCAAAAGAACGGCAGCACTGAGCGCACAACTGTTAAGTGGTTACTGGAGGGGCTAAAGACATCTGAGTGGGTGGGATGGACAAGACACTGGGCTCCTCCTCAATTGGTTTTCATTTTATTCTCTTCGATTCAAATAGGTTCCAGTGTAGCGGTAACTGCAATGGGGACTTTGGGAGGTGTTCTGCTGCCAATTCTAAACATTCTAAAAAAAGAGCAGGGGAGATGACCATTTAGATTAGTCTTTGATTTGCAACCCTGATCTGCCACTCCACATGTAAATGCATATAGTGGGTCAGTGGCATCTATGTTTTTCCAAACACTAAATTCAACCTCTGGATGGAAAGTGCTCACATCTTCATGCATTGCAATCATTCAGTTCAGAAAGTTCAGAGAAACTGTCTCTGGTTAAGATCTGTGATTTTGACTTGCAAAGTGGATCAAAACTCAACAGAGATTGTTCCGTCATCTCGACTCCAGAGCTGTTGACTTCAGTAAGATGGCCTCTGGGTTGCTGTGGTTGGGAGGGTATGGGGAGGGGAAACTGTTTTTGGAAAACTTGCCTGTGAGATGGAGGTAGGGGCAGGAGTGAAGGATTGAGTGAAAAGTGGGGGCAGGCTCAGTGGCATGCCACCACTATGTGTGGCACGAACAGCCTGTCGCCTGAGTGGTGCCATCGGCCCAATTGGCAGGCAGCCAGTATACCATTGTGCTTTCTTTGCACGAGAGAATGCGCTGCCTACCACTGAGCAGGGGTGTGTCCCCCACTACAGATTTTATTTTTAAAA